>NC_133760.1:37814061-38431334 GCF_036562045.2 Rhinolophus sinicus | reverse complement strand
TTCTTTCAATAGCATTACAAAAACAATGCGAAAATCTTGTTAGGAATTCATACTGAGCTTAGAGATGCTGCTTCAAAGGACAGACTTGAAGGTGCTTATCTAATATACTCTAAAGGTAATCATATAAAAATCCCACCTAGGATTCAAACTACACTTATTATACACCTTAATAAAGCAATAATTTTTCTTTTGTCCCAACCATAGAATGTTCTTGATTTTTAACTTTCCGATATGACGTGATTATCTGACTTTATGAAGTTACAAAGTTGCGACTAACTCCTCAGAATGCTTTATTTCTGTCTTAAGAAAAAAAACCCTTCCAGGTTGGGCACACTATTTCCCAGTTGGTAAGCAGTAAAACTGCTACTTTTTTTATATTTGATAAAATATGATGGATGGGAAAGTATTTACCTACTATTGATATTAATATTGAAAAATATTAATGCTGAAAAATTCAGTTGTCCGAGGCTTAAGGAGTGTGTTACTCTTTTTTTAAAAAAATGAAATACAGTTAGTGCTAACCATCCTTTTCTACTGAATGGAATATAAGCATTCTTTATAAATAATGTGCTATAAACATATATAAAGAATATAAGCATTATTTAGCAAATTAACTGAAAGCTGACTTCTTGGATCTATCATATATCACGGTTCCAGTCATTAAAAGTGCTTTATGGAACCTATTTTTTTGTACACTTCTGTTTGTCATCACTTTTGCATTCCTCATTTTCCCTAACATGAAGCCATATGACAAACAGACTACATCAACTTATTCGGGGTCTGAGTGGTAAGCAGCAAGCTAGTTGCCAGAAAGATGACATTTTACTAAGGATAGCGAATGTACTTTTCTTGGAATTCACAACGTACTGTATGATTAAGATCGCTAAGAGGATAAATGCCAGGTGAAAATGTTGTTCTAGCAAGATATTAAAGGAAGAAAAAGTTAACATTTTTCTTAGGGGTGGCTATAAAATTATTATAAAGGGTTCTCCTGCTTTACTGTCAACCTTTTTTGGTGTAGTGTAGGATAAAACACTTAAAAATGAATGGGTTATAAATGAGACATGTAGTATCCTTCTCAATGTTAAATGCTTAGGAATCATCTGGTTTTTACAGAAACAATCTACATAATGAGGCAGAATTTCTTTGTTCTATAAAATAGTAGATGAATTGAAATTTTGATGACCCTGCAAAAATAATGGTTAATTGTAAGTACGTTTTTATTTTCTGAAGCAAAATGATGACCCTATGTCTTTGAACCTAAGTACTTTTTCTCAGTTTAGGGTTTATAATAAGCTATTGTTTTCTTTTCATTTGACACTAGTATATGAAAATCACAAGAAAAAAATGAACATGAGGCTACTTTTAATTTTAAATAAATTATCATCTATGGAGTTCTGTTTTCTTAGGTGAAAAAAGAGGCGATTTAAGACATATGATCAAATATACAAACTTAAGTCATGACTTCAAGATTAGATAAGAACAAGTTTTAGATAGACTAATTCAGCTGCATTTTTACTATTTTTCCTTGTGGTTCAGACAAGTCATAAAAATCCTACTTCAGTGTTTCAGTAGAGATCGGTACCTGTTGAATAAGGAAAGTATGCTGAGGATTCTGGGTATAATGAAATGTAGGCTGCCTCCCATGTTCTTACCTCTTTGATAGATACATAAACAAAAAGTTTAAAAACCATTGTAGCAAGAATAACAACAGAATGATTCAGGAGATACAGAATAACTCAGATGAGAATGTGATTTACTCTGGGGTGTCAGTAAAGATTTCCCAAAGGAGGTAATTAGGATTATCAGTATTAAAGAAAGGACTAATAGGCTGATTTTGTATGCAGATATATTATGACACTAAGAGTGCTTTTCTTTGATTTATTCCTTTAATACATAAATTAAAAATGGTGGTAAGCACATGGAACCTCAGCATAGTAAACATTCAGATGCCAGATATGTAATTCATTCCAAATATTCTGCAGCCTTTATGCTCAATAAAAATAAATGTAAAATGCACAAATAAAAAGGAAAGGGTCCTTTTTTGTTAACAGTGTGTCACTTATTGTGTGGAGGAGGTTGAATTGTCACTGAAAATCCTTTGGTTTCTGTAAATGGCAAATCTGCAGGGTAATGTAACACAGAATAATAACAAAGCAGGGTTGTTAGCCCATAATCAGGAACTACAGCTATAATGCACCTATAAAGACTATTTAATTAATTCAGTCAACAGCTGCCTTATCACCAGTGAAAATTCAGCCAAGTTTGACCAAAAACTAGAAATATAATTCAGTTAGTACACTATTGAAAGCCACTGGGAGAAAAAGTACTTTCTGTATATTTGCTTTTAAATAGTCATACTATTGAACCATTCCTACTAAATGCAAAAATGACAACAGAATAGTCAACTGTGACAGTTGGTGGAAGCCATTTTAAGTAGCAGTTTAACAAACAGAGATGAATTTTAATTTACAGTGCCATTTGAGCTATAATAAAAACTAGTATTCCAGCTGTGAAAAAAAAAATACCACACAGCTTGGTTTAGTTATTTACAATTTTTTTTTTTTTTTTCACTTTACAGTACAGTGAAACCGTCTTGTTTCTATCCACACCAGAAGTTTGTTAAATCCCAAAACATGTTTTAGGAAATGAGAAAGGCATGTCTTTAGGGAAATAAAAAATATTTTTGTTGTATTAGATTACAGTGTTCAATTTAGTACAAGTTAACTTGCTGAATGTGTTACAGTGTTTGCACTATTTCAAAAATTGTAAAGATTACTATAGAGCAAATGGAAAATTGGGGCTGTTACTTTTGAAGTAAATAGAAAACAGGTATTTTCAAACATTGAAGTTCACAAAAAATGTATTTTTGCAATCAATGCTCACTTCCTGAGTTGATACTTTATTAGCAAAAATATCAACTTGTCATTTATCAGGAAAGCATTATAGAGAAATCCATTGACATTCTTGAGTGTAAACACAGCGTCATGCCAATCTAGAAATTTTTGTAGGTCCACTATCATATCCCAAAAGGATAGTCTCACTAGTAAATAATAACTAAACCTGCATAAATGGGCACCATAGGTTTTCTACTTGCTATATTATTTTACTATGATGTTTAAAATTATGCTGCTACCTTTAAAACTAGTTACTCATAGGATTTTGTGGCTTTACCAATATAATTTTATTCTTTAAAATGGAGGTGATGAAAGGAACTATGACAAAAAAAAATAATAAGAAGAAAGAACAATATCCAGTCCCAGGAGAATCCTTTCTCTGCCTTCGGAGGATGTTGGAGTGTGAGAAAGATGCTTTGTTATGCTGAATGGGGAGGCTTGTGGGACTGTGGAGGCTAAGTAGAGATGGAGAAGGGGACTCACTGCTTTATATAACGAAGGGGATTTCCATGACTGAGGGACACAGCTCCAGAAGGAGGGATGAGTGGGAGAAGAGGGGCAAGAAAAGAAGGCGAATGGACAAGGTCTGTGTGGAGGGGGTGGAACGCAAGAAAGCATGAAACAGAGAGAAAGAGGGAGGAACAGAGAGGCAGAGAGACAGAAACAGAATGGCAAAGAGAGACAGCATGAGTGACAGTCCAATGCATAACTGCTAAGAAGAGGAAATGAAGGGAAAAAAATTATAAAGTGGAACATTTGGGTAGTTTTGCTTGATGAATGACATGGGATATCACCTCTCCATTAAGTCAGGTAAACTTTAGTACATTTTGTATCAGTCACCACTGCTTTTGGAGTTTAATTGGTGGTCTTTGGATATGAAAATATTCTGAGTCTTCTAAGGAGTACACAGGGGAGAGCTGGAGTCACTAAGGGCACCGAGTTAATCAAATTCTGTTTACGTTACATTTGTGCCACTCCAGAGACATACACATTTACCTTTCTTTATGTAAAAGGATATATAAACCTTTAATATTCAGATTAGGCAAATATCATCAAATAGCTCTTCACCACTGTGTATCCAACGATAAAAGAAGTACGGAAACCATTTATTTAAATTCCCTTTGATAACAAGGCCTGGCACATAGCAGGTAAGTTCATGCCAACCTATTTGTTGAGGGAATGAACGCACACATTGATTTTTCCAAAATACATAGTTTTTGCGCTTGTTTAATATTATCATCGTCATGATTATTTTAATAAAGTGGCTTTGGAACTTTAGGCACAGTCAGGATTCCAAACATGATTCCTTCCACTTTATTTGGCTGGAAAATCTGACATAGTAATGGGTGCTGCTACCGCTGCCCTTCAAATCACTTAATTTTTTTCGAAATAGCGTTGGTGACAAGTCTCTGTGGAGAGCACAGCAATGCAAGGAAACTGTAATGTCCTGTAATGAAACCTAATGAAAAATCTCTGGGCGAGATGAGATGGTGATCTGCTGTGAGGCCAAGCAAAAGAGAGCACTTCAGAGAAGTCTGTGGGGTTGAAATTACACTCCGTGGAAGAACCGGCAGGACGTGTGAGGAGCTGAAGGCAGAATACCAAAGCGCCAGCCGTGCTATCTGCATTTTTTAAAAACCTTCCTACAGACTGACTGTGAAAGCTGACTTCTCTTAGAGAGATGATAGCATGAGCTGCCAGAGACCGATTTTCTGCATCCTATCGCAGGATGGGTGGTCTGACAGGTGTGAGGGTATTTGTGGGGACGGTGGCTCTGAGTGTTTGACATAGGAACGGTTAGTATGTACTGTTGTGTTACCTTGTAATTTCTGGATATCAAAAGATAATCTGAGAAAGGAATGAATAGGAAAATGGGAGTAATGTTTGGGGAGAGAGAAATGTAAGTTCTGAGGGAAAATAAAGAGAGGTTGTGGAATATGTCAAGAAAACAAAAATGAAGGCGCGTAGTCACCCTCTTGGTAGGTCTCCAGAAATCTCACCCCCTCCAAATTCTCAGGAAACTGAACTGGATGTGAAAGTAATTATATAAATTTACAATGCAAAGCATGGCAACCCAGCCAATTAAATATGTTTTTCAGACACTCCGGACAATTCATTCCCAATATCAACATAACAGGGGGAAAAAAAATCATCAGAGTATTGTTTGGTGAATTGATGATCAAGGCAAAAACACTGGAAGGGTTTCTTGGATTATTACATTCATGTCATCAGAATTTATTTTGTATCATCTGAGCACGAGACTGGGCTAGGCATTCTTGGGGATACCTAAGAAGTGAAATGCAACTGTTCCCCAGTATCTGCACAGCTTTATTTTGAGACTACACACTAATAATAAAACCAGAGAAGCTGCCAGCATTTGTATAGGTTGGTGCAAAAGTAATTGCGGTGCAAAGGTTAAAAGTAATGGCAAAAAGCACAATTACTTTTGCACCCACCTAATAGCAATATGGGCGAATCTGCCTCCACTCCCAGCTCCTCTGGCTGGCTACCCATGTGGCAGCAACAAGCCACTAAACTTCTCTTTAACTATGTCTCTCCCCGATGCAACAGGGATGATAAAAGATATCTGAGGAAGTGCGGGGAGAAAACATTTCCTGTCATTTCTGGGACATATTAAAGATTGATAGAGTGAAAAAAAGTTACCTTTGCTTGTTAATAAAGCAACAATTTGTACATACAGGAAATATATTTTAACATAGGCTGGGATAAAGGAACAAATTAAGTGCTTCAATAAAACAGTAATAAGGCCAACTTATAAAAAGGAAAACATGCACTTTGCAGTAAGAAGAAATTAAAAAAAAAAAAAAAAAAAGCAAAAGGACGCCTCGTGTAATATTGTGTTACCTAAGATTCCTGGAGATTAGAAGATACTCTTAGAAAGGGATGAATGGGGAAATGGGAGTAAGGTTTGGGGAGAGAGAAATGGAAATTCTGAGGGAAAAACGGAGTTGTGTGGTTATTCGGTGTTTGAGTGTTGTGCCACTCCAGAATCAGGCAGCCTGGGATTGAGTCTTGGCTCCATATCCCCATCTGTAAAACGCCTGGAATAACAGTACCAACCCCATAAACCTGTGGAGGTAATACACGTTGTGTGTTCAGAGCTGTGCCTGGCACATAGTGAGCGCTCAGTAAAGCTAGCATTGATTACTAGTGTTATTGTGACAGCTTTCCATACTTACCTGCCTTGCAGTTTCCCCAGGGAAATGGTGTGCCCTCAGACTAGGACACATTTACCTGTTATCTGCTCTCACAGCTACCTGTGTTCATCTTTCCCTCTAATTACCACAGTTCAAAATTTAAAAAATTCAAGAAAATTATTGGCATAAACACGAACGACTGCCTCCCTCAGGATCCAGGAAGCTCCCTGAGAGGGGGGTCTCACGTTTCTGATCATCAGTAGTATTTCCCTGGTGCATTAGCCCAGCCTCCAGCACTTGGTAGAGACTCACATGTACACTGAATAATGGAATAAATGGAAAGAAAATGGCTATCTCCAAGGGCTATTTTATAATGTGTAGTTTTTCTTTAATTTTTCCTTTTCATCACAAGTGTTTCTCTATTCAGAATGTGTATGTAACAGCATGCACAGCGGTGCAGAATATTTCATTAGCAGACCAGGCCGAGGAGGAGGAGAAAGGAGACCATTTACATGTAAATGTATGCTTAACTCAGCCCCTGATGGAGAATACCCAAAGGGTACAGCCAGCTTCCTTAGATAGAAATTTGGAAGCCTCATTCAGGTAGGCTAATTGTAGGGTGGTGGTCCTGCCTGCTGGGCCGTGCAGAATAGAGACAGGCTGACACACTGCCTCCTGGCTCCAGAACAAAAGAACACTGCAGCATCCACTTCCTTTTACCTGAGCATGTCACCAGTCAAAGGTAACTCGGAAGAAATGGGAAAGCTTCTCTAGATTTATAAATATAAGCCTTCTTCTGACCCACTAAGTTATTTTCCTAAGAACAACGTAGGCCATCTTCCTGGTCCTAATTGAAGCTCTTGTATTTCATAAGCAGCTCTGGGGCAAGAATCAGGTCTGTTTCTTCCCCCTAGCCCATGTTAATGTCTTTTCAAGATAAGGTGGCTTCAAAGACCTACAGCAACACTGACTAATGATGTGATTTGCGGCGCACTTATTATCCTCTCTGAAGTTCAGTTTACACTTCTGTAAATCAGGGGTAAAAGAGCAACAGCATTTTAACAAACAGCGTTAAAGGAAGATCAGATGCAGTCATCAATGGAAAGCACATTGTCTAGTGTCTGGCCCTTAGTAAGTACTCAGAAAATGTCAGCTGTCTTGTCTTATGTATCTACCCCGTGATCCAGCACTTCCACGCATAGGGTTTTTACCCGAAAGAAATGAAAATGTATATCCACAAAAATACTTACACTTAAGTACCTAAGTACCAATAAGTGGAAAGGAGAGGGCAGGTTCTAGAGAAGGAAAACGATGATTTTGGATTAAAAAAAATAATAAAGGGAATTTGTCTTATTGAATATTTTTCCAATGGGCTATATTCAAGTTAAGACATTTTTATACTATAACCCACACCCAATTTCCACAATGAAATGTAACCTATTTAATACCCACAGCGTCCTTCATCCTGACCATATCTCTTGTCTAGTCTCATTAAGACTGTCAGCTATGGAGTACCTCCAAGAGCGCAGAAGGTAGAACTCCAAGACTGTATTTTTGTTACTTTGGAAAATCCTATTATACGTCCTCACCCATTTTAGTTGGAAACAGTGTTACATAATGAGAGGATCTTGGCCTTTGGAATCGAGAAGATTTTGCCAAATGTCCAGCCACACAAAAGAGAGGCATTGCCATCCCTATTTTCCAAAAGCATCAGAGAACCATCTAAGGTCCCATAATTAAAAGGTAGAGCTAGGATTCAAATCTAGGTGTTTCTGGTTTCAAAGTCCATAAATCACTTAAAAGCCAAGCAGTCCTTTCTACTCTTAATCAAGGAATAAAGAAAAATTATTTGATGAGGTGTTAGCATATGCTGAGTTTCTCCTTGTCTGTGTATTTGAGTGGCTCTGTAAGTAGAGATTTGCAGTCAAGTTACACGTAATATGCTTTAAGATTCTCCAGTGAAAAGGCTAAACAAGTTTAATTACAGACAGGCTCTGTGTGAGATTCCAGAAGGAATAGTCAGAGACCGTGCACATTATAAACTCAAGCAGGGTCTGGAGAGGGTGATTACAGAATGATTCTATCAATTAATTGCTGCAAAAGGCAAGATCAGACCAGCTGCTCCAACCTTATTATTGAAGTCCACATACTTCAGCTAAATAAAAATTTAGTAATTTTTTTTCTATTAAGATTTCTTATTTTCAACATTGCCTAATCCTAACAGTTATATGAAACCATCATATCATATTAAGTAAACTCATTTCCATTCTTTCTGGGAAGAAATATAATAAAATCTCAGCCACATTAATGCTAACGGCTTATCTAGTATATTTAGAATAAACACAAAATTGTTATGATATTCTTTTTGTAATTTCATGGTAATATAATAAGGATTAGTATACGAACACTAGACTATAATAAAGAGGGGAATTAAAATCACTCTCATATTTGCAGCGGGTAAACCTTTGAAAATAGGTTAAAATGCTCCCTTAAATATCATAATAATTGGAATGTGTGAATACTTTTCCCCTTGAATTCCCTTATCAGCATGTTACAGAAGGTAAAAATTATGTTTTCACATATAGGGAGATTTAAGACATCAAAGTAGAGGAATGGAAAAAAGACTCATATCCTTTCTATTATAAAACTTAAAAAAAAAAAAAAAAAAAAAAGACTTATTACCTGCAGCCCTTTCAGAAGACCTGCCACCCACCCAGTAAGAACATAAAGGAAAGCTGCCAAGGTCTACAGACGTTCAGGCTCTCCCAGTGTTTGCTGCAGCTTGTTTGAATTCTTAATCCTGGTCCAAGAAGGGCCCAGATCCTGCCTTCTGCTCATCATATTGGTTAATTCTGCACACTTGTCTTGTTTTTTCTTGCCAGTACCCCTAAAATATTATTTCTCACTCTCCTTTAGTTCTAGGGTGGTCATATTCCTGAAGATAGAAACTCATGGATTAATCCCACCCCAAAACCCAATTTCTTCTCCATTAGGATGACCAAGAGTGCAGGTTTTCCCAAGATTATCCAGATTTTAGCACAAGTCCTATGGTTCAGGGAAATCCTTCATACCCAGGCCAATTGCAGCAGTTGGTCACCTTGATCATTTCCTGGTATCCTATACCCATATGTTCCATATCCATTGGGTAAGAGGATGGGGTTATGTCTCAAATCAGAAAAAGTTTTTATGTAAAAAGAAATAGTTACTTTGCTATATATTATACCACATGGATAGTTTTACTCTTCTTGGTAATCAGTAAAATGATTGTGACAAACTATACAGTTGACCTTTGAACAGCACAGGTTTGAACGGCTTGTATCCACTTATATGCAGATCTTTTTCAATAAATATATTGGAAAATTTTTTTGAGATTTGCAACAATTTAAGTAAGATGGGAGACAGACACTATTTTTATTTCTTTAACTTTATGGTAAAAGTATGTAATACACGTACAACATACTATGTGTTAATTGACTGCTTATGTTATCAGTAAGGCTTTCTGTCAATAGTAGGGAATTTGGAGTTAAATTTTGGGGGAGTAAAACTTATACTTGGATTTTCAACTGTGCAGGGGATCAGCGTCCCTAACCCCCACATTGTTCAAGGGTCAACTGTGTTTTTCTTCTTTTTAAAAATTATTTTTAATGTCCCTTTTTACTTTAAAAACAAGAAAACTCAGTTTCAAATTAAACCAAAATGTCAAAAACAAATGATTGGTTTTTCAGTAATCATGCATGAGATTTAGCGAATAATTTGAATATATAAAGGACACTTGGACTCTGTCCTTATAACAAGGACCAATAAAGAAAAATGTCCTGGAGAATGTGAATATTTGATGGTCAGAGTAGAGGTAAAAAAAATAAATAAATAAAATAAAATAATTTCTTTGAATTTTAGCTATTTACTTTGAAAGCAGTTTATATTCTTTCCATTTTTATTTCACATTTTGGAAACAGTGGCTTGCTTTTATCTGGTGTAAAAGAAATACATAGCTATATATCTGGCATCCAGGAACAAAACTTGTTACTTGTGAAGAACTTTGAAGATGTCCATTCATTTGAGGTTATATCCATGGGTCACTCTTCCAAGGCTTAAGATGCATTTAAGAAAGGAGAACTGAAAATCCCAAACTGCCGGTTTTCATAAAATAGAGCTGGCTTTCAAATGGGCATCCACATTCCAAAGAATTCTTCCATTAAACAAAAAGCCGATTGGTAGTTGGAAGTATCTGAAAACATAATGATTACATTACCTACTCGAAAGGGAAAAACCTCAAGACCCCATTTCCATATATTGGACTCTGCCAAGTCTATTTTTCTCCCATAGAGTAAATAACTAAAAGGAAAACCAAAGAAACTTATAGGGAGGGGACTGCAGGAATTTTACTTGTCAAATTAGCTTTATTTTCATGAAAACATAGACTTACCAGACAAAATAAATCATCAAACGCGGGTACGTATTCTGTACAGCTTCCTCTTCCTCAAGTACACATCTTATTTATAAAGCACAGTTTTAGATTCTATAAGGAGTAATTCCAACAGAATTCTCATGCTCTGTATGTACTCAACTGTAATTATATCACAAAAATTATTCTTTAGTAAATATGGTGTCAAATATAAAATAGTGGCACTACAGGTAACATATGAATGAGTAGAAAACTTTAATTTATGTTTATATTAAGTGAAAATATTTTTCACAGTTTTAGAACCTGGAGAGAAGCTATCAGTGGTACCTTCCAGACAGGCAGAGCTGTGGAAACTGATCTAAATAGGAGTTTCCCAAACCTTTGCATTTGGAAACAAATATAAATACATATACACATGTGTATATACACATTTACATGTATGTGTATATATACATGTGTATATGTATTTGTATATATGTATGTGTATATACATATATGTATGTATGTGTATATACATGTACTTAGCATATATGTATGCACGTGTACATACACATTGATAATAGAAATTTTGACAAAATTCTTAAAGATGGAAGTTATGAACATTCATGATCCCGTGAATAAATAAGCTTTCTAGGTATTTAGATTATTTTGATTAGCAGTCTTCATATTTGTATGCAGTCATATGAATAATTTTGAGAAAATTGGGATCATCTTAGGCTTATGGCTTAAACTCTTTTAAAAAATAACAAATCATTAATATCCCCCATGCAATTATTCTTTATATAGAACATTCATTGTTTTACAGTTTATCCCAGTTATAAACAGTTCTGTGATGAACATCCTAATGGGAAATCTTTAGATATTTCCATAATCTGTAATTATGTCATTAGAATAAATTTCTGTAATTAGCGTTGATGCGAAAGGAATGCTTCTTTCATACCTGTTATAGATCCATGGTTCTTAAAGGTTAGTGTGCATCAGAAGCCAGTGGTGGCCTTGTAAACCCAGAGGCTAGGCCCCACCCACAACGTCGCTGAGTGTCTGATATGTGAGAATGTACATAGCTAACTTCCCGGGGGATACTGATGCTGCTGACACAGGGTGCCCACTTTGAGAATCACTGTGACATACAGAGTCAAATGCTGAAAGCTTTCAACCATTTAAAAGATGAATCGTAATAATATTAACATTTGTTGTTTCAGAAAACGTGTATGTTTATGAATGTACTGCAATAATCCTGGGGTGTGTAGGGTTAGGGATGGGATTCTTGTATCACAGGTCATTGATTTTCTGCCAATTGATTTCAGAACAAAGCAAGAGTTCATTCTTCATACTTTGATATTTTTCTATTACTTTTTACACGCCAAGTTTGTTTGCTGCTGAATAAGTATTTTGAGTTAGTTTGTGATGGTGCTGACTGAGAGGTACAGTTAATCTTCAGCTTTGTTACAAATTGTCATTGCTAGAAAAGTGTACTTTTTATATAAAACAAAATGTGTACAAGCATGCACATTTTATTATATTAGGCTTTGGAGAGAAAAATGCATAAAAGTGCAGATACTAGGAATAAGAATTATAGGTCTAAGAAAAAGGAAAATATGCTGGAGACAAATGTGGACAGAAGAAAATATTTCGCCTCCATTAGATGTGCAGTGGCCTTAAAGTGCTTGACTGTGTGTGCAATTGGCAAGGAAAACTAAAGCACATGCACATGGTGCAAAGATAACATCCAATAGTGTTAGGGATTTGGGTTTTCTTTTCATGTGTAGCACTCTCTAGGAAAAGAATGCAAAAGATGATATGGTAAGTTTCATGGGCCAAATGCCCAGCCCAAACAGTAAATATGCTATTCTTTATTAATGGTTGGGTCAGCACCTCTTACGTATTCCACCACCATCCTCCTCAACCCTCTTCTTGAGGTACTTTCTGTCCTTCAATTTCCAGATGCCTGCACAGGCTCTGTCTGATTTATTACTCTAATCATTGTGAAGGAATTGGAACCTTGAGAGAGGTGGCTGGGCTTGTTAAGACAGGATTAGGCAGGTTAGTTTATCAAATCTTTTTCAGAAGCTTAAAAAATATTTGTTGTGCAAGTGTTTAGAAAAGGGGAGACCAAACAAAACTTTGCCACCTCCCTTTTTAAATAATGCAGTAGTCGCTCCTATTAGTTGTTTCAATTAGTTGTATTTAGACAATTGGATTAGCAAATCCTCATACCTAGACAAAAGGGCAGAGATGAGGGAGTTCAGAGCACCAAAAAAATCAGATGAAAAACTTGGGTGAAATTATCTTTTTCCTCCTTGGCCTTGGGAGAAATATTTAAAGAGTAGAAATTACCAGCAGCCAGTCTCCCCAACCCCACATACACATAAGCATACAAGGATGTCTAGAAAGAAAGGCACAATTAGGCACTTTATACTATTTTAACTCTCTCTTTTCGCAGTTTATTCAGCATCTTTATATTAAACTAAATCAAGATTGTCTGGTATTATGCATTTGTACAAAAGCGCTCCTGAAAAAGAAACCATGTGAAAGCTTTTTGAATGGGAGTGGGGGTGGTATGAGCCAAGCCGGTGGAAGGAGAATTTTTTGATATATCCCACAGACAAACTTTACCCCAAGCCCGGCTATACAACTGAAGAAGCAACTCATAGGAAAGGCGTTTCTGATTGAAGCGCTAATGGGCCAAGAAAGTGCTTTGCACAAGGAAAAAAGTTTCTGCTTGGTCTGCAGAGTTGTAGGCGAGCTCAATCTGATTTACAAACTAGGGGGGCATGGCCAACATAGTAACAGAAAAGAGCACTTGGATAGCTTAATAAACCTTGTGCTGGGCATAAAGAATGACAGCATGCAAGTATTTCAATGCCTGGCACATAATAAATTTTCAATCCCATTTTAAAACATTTATTGAGAGAATATGTGCTGTGTCCTTCGAATGCTTGAGAATCAGAAAAAAAATATGAGTGCACTGTGAGTTATAATTATGCCTCCCTCTCTCATCTTATATTGATTTACTATCTGCTAGACCTATAGTAGTATTCCCAAAGGGTGAGCCATCTACCACCCAGTGATTTTAGGTATTAAGTGAGAAAGAATTTAGATGGCACATTGATATGACATTATATACTTGGAATCTCCGACAAGGGGAAAAAAATGTTTTTGAAATAGGAATTAAAGAGACTGAAAGGGCATGTTTTATTTTGTAGCTACTATGACTTTCACATCAAATTAATACTTCTTTCTCTCTCTTTCATATCTATCTATCTATCATCTATCTATTTATCTATCATCTATCTATCTATCATCTATCTATCTATCATCAATCAATCAATCTATCTATATCTATGAAGTGATCTGACTATATTCAGAGACTTATGCCACAGGAACTGAAAACCAACTAACGTTTTTTTGGACAGTGCATTTATTTTTATGATAACCTTTCTTTTATATAGTTACTGCCAAAATAAAATGAATATAATGTATATTTGCCTTAACATTTTCTTATAAAATACAGTTTTATAAGTGAAAATTAATTATGTTCAGAGAAAAAACAAATTGAATAAGATGTTATGCAGGTGATTTAAAGGAATTACATAAATATGAGTAATGTAGAAAATGAAGTTTGGGAAATATTAACCAACAGATATTAAAATTATCCATTGGAGTAGCTAATAGGCATCTCATACTAAAATAACCAAAGCAGAATTCATTTTTCACTCTATCCACCCCACCTGCTAAGCTTTTTCTACTTGTTCCCTTCTTAATCTTCTGAATTACTATTCATGCATCTGCTCAAACTAAAGACGGGTAGTTTTTTGAGTCTGCTCTTACCCTCATCTCCACAACAAATGCTTCGGAATGTCCAACTCGGTCTGCCTCCAAAACAATCGGGAACTATCCACTGTCTGGAAACTATCCAGTTCCCTATGCCTTGGTCTAAACCTTGGTCTCAACCCCAATCATCTCGTGTCACTTGACCCCCTTTCCCCTGTCACACACCAACCTGCATAATGCACGTCCTATATGTCAGGAACCATTTAAAGCAGAATTCAGATCATTTCCCTCCACTTACTTCACCCTAAGAATAAAATGTAAAGTACTCAAGGCCTGTGAGGTTCTGTGTATTCCCAGCCTCACTCTCAGAACTGTATGTCTTTCTTCTCTACCTTCTTTCCCTCAACCATCATGGTTTTACTCTTTATACGAAGCATCCCAAGCTTGTTTGTATCATTGAGACTTCAAAACTGTCAGCATTTACAGTCATGTCCCCCACCCCCGCCTTTATCGGTGGTTTTCTTTCCATGATTTCTGTTGCCTGAGGTCACTGTCAGTCCAAAACTATTAAATGGAAAATTCCAGAAATGGACAATTCATAAGTTAGAAATTGCACGCTGTTCTGAGTAGTGTGATGAAATCTTGAGACATCCGGCTTCGTCTTGCCCAGGACGTAAATCATCCCCTTTGTCCAGCATTTCTTTAGTAGCCGACTATGTTATCAGATCAACCGTCACGGTATCAGCGTGCTTGTGTTCAGTCACCCTTATTTTACCTCACAACAGCCCCAAAGTGCAAGAGTAGTGATGCTGGCAATTCGGATAAGCCAAAGAGAAGCCTTACCGTGAAAAACCGTAAAGTGAAAATGTGAAAGAACTCAATAAGGAATGAAAAAAAAAAGAAAAAAGAGGTTGCTGAGTATCTTACCTCATCTCATTACATAGGCTTTGTGTCATCTCACATCATCACAAGAAGAAAGGTGAGTACAGCACAGTAACATTCTGAGAGACCACATTCACATAACTTTTACTGCAGTATATTGCCATAATTGTTCTATATTATTAGCTATTGTTGTTAATCTCTTACTGTGCCTACTTTATAAATTAAAGTTTATCATGGGTATATGTGCATAGGAAAAAAACAGGTCTATATAGAGCTCGGTGCTATCTGTGGTTTCAGGTATCCACTGGGGGTCTGTACTTTCCTCACAATGTTTTGTTAGCTTCTAGCTTCTTACGTAGTTTTCACTCAGATACTGCCTCCACAAAGAAGCTTTTTCTGCATACAATCTAAGTGATTGTTTTAAATTACCCAATTTTTATCACCTATATAAGACTAATAGTTTTCTTGTGTATTTGTTGATTATGTTTTTTCTTACTAAGACATAAGCTCCAAGGGAAGGGTGCCCTGATATGTTCTCTTTGTCCTAGGACAGAGCCTGCCACATAATAATTAGAAACATTCAGTCATTATTAATTGTTATTAGCATTGTTGTTATTGTTTTTATTATTTTGCTTCCTAGAGTGGCCTGCTATAACACATTCGTGAATGAATTTGTTTGTGGGGAAATGTATTTGTTTTCTCTTGCGGCTACATATAGCAAATTGCCACAAACTTAGTGGCTTGAAAAACACAACTATAGCATCACACGGTTTTAAAAGCCAAAAGGCTGGGGGACTCAGCTGATTTCTGGGCTCTGCATGGCACAAGACTGAAATCATTGTATTGGCCAGTCTACTTTCTGGCCTGGAGGCTCGCAGGATGAATTTGTTTCAACACTCATTCAGGTTGTTGGCAGAATTCAGCTCCATGTGACTGTAGGATTGAGGTCCACCTTTGCTTGCTAAGTGTCGGCCATGGATTGTTCTCAGTTTCTAGAAGTCACCTGCATTCCCTTCTCACAGCTAGCACTGCAGGTCAAGTCCTTTTCACCTTCAATTCTGTCTGCCTTGTCTCGCCTCTGTATTCTTCTTCCACTGCTTTTCTCTCACTGACCCCAGCAGGAAAATCTCCTTTGCTTTTGAAAGCTCGAGTGATTAGATTTGGCCCAACAGGAGAATCTCCCTATTTTAAAGTCTGTAGTTCATTTTATCTGTGAAGTCCCTTTTGACATGTTATGTACACACGAGTATTCACAGGCACAAAAGCCAAGACTGATGTTCACGAGATGCCAAATTTATGCCTACCACAGGGAGTCTCCATGTGAGAGGTGGATTGTTTCCCGCTTTACTGGTAAAGTCTAACTTCTAGCATTGTGAGGCAGGGCCTGGATCAGTTACCTCGTGGTCACAAGATGGCAGCCACAGCTTTAGACATCATGGGCAGGAAGGCGTGTTGGAAAAGCAAGAAACAAGCAGGCCCATTTCCTGGAGTGAGTTTCTCCTTTGATTCCCTATGTTAGCAGATGTCCTTTTATGTTTTATTAGCCTAAACTGGTACAGGACCACTTACAGTTTTGAAAGAGGCCACAGCAGTAAATAAATGGCTTTTCCTAGCTTCTATGGTTAAACACTAGTAAGGGAGAGAGAGTAGATGATAGCTACTGGACTATCTCTGTCTGCCACAGATGCTAAGCAAAATAAATATGCAAAGAAGGTTATGATTATACCGGGGGTGCCAAAAAAATGTATACTTTGGTCAATGTTGCTCAAGCAGTAGTTCGCCGTCATCAGAAGTGTCTGGATGCTGATGGTAACCACTTTGAGCACCTCTTGTAATTGCAAAAGTCAACTGTGACTTGTAATTCATCTTTTGTTATCAGTATATATTGAGTATTACAATTTTAATACAGTTTTTCCCTTTCTTAAAATGAGTATATATTTTTTTGACACCCTCTGTATTAATTACTTAAGAAAAAAAATCATGTAACATTTCCCAAATTCTACTCTCTAGGCAGAGTTTATTTATTGATGATATTCTGGGTTGTGTTACTAGATGCTCTGATATTTTTATCTATTAAGAAGAAGAACAGTTTTTTCTCATGCTATTACAGATGAGACAAGTTCCTTGGAAACAGAAGGCACAAGATGATTGACACCCAGCCTCCATTCTTATTTTATTGAGATGTTAGCATGCCACTCATTGGGAAATAGACCGCTAAATGACATTCACGTTTACCAGATGGGCTGTCAAGGTATATTCAGTGTCATCCCCTCCCCAGAAGAATATAACTTAATGCCTGATGCTATATTGTCTGGAGGTTCAGATTTGAGGTTCCAGAAAAAGTTCCACCATATATGTTCCCTCTGTGTTTTCCTGCTTGGGGTAAGCATGATGCATCTCTAATTTCTCATCTGAAAATCTGCACAATGCCAAGAAAAATCATCTTCAGTGTGCTCCATTTAACTGCAGCTCCTTGATGTTATTGGAATATTTTTCTGATGTTACATGTTTGATCTGCTGGAACACAGAGAATAGGGAAATCCAGTTAGAAGTCATATATGAAGCCTTAACTCAAGGGGTTTTGTTTATAGACCACAGCATTCCCAAATCTTTTAGAATTTGAAAAACAAAGCCAATGATCACATCTCCTCTGCAAGAGAAAAATAAGAGCCTTTGAAATACCCCAATTCTGAAACTAGCTTCCTTTTAAAACAGATATAAATTTCAAGGAAGAAATTAACTTCAAATCTGTTGCTAAATAAAGAAGAAACCATAGCCACAAATGATATTCTTTTTTTTTTTTTAATTGGGGAAGGGGAACAGGACTTTATTGGGGAACAGTGTGTAATCCCAGGACTTTTTCCAAGTCAAGTTGTTGTTGTTCTTTCAGTCTTAGTTGTGGAGGGCACAGCTCAGCTCCAGGTCCAGTTGCCATTGTTAGTTGCAGGGGGCGCAGCCCACCATCCCTTGCAGGAGTTGAACTGGCAACTTTGCAGTTAAGAGCCCATGCTCCAACCAATTGAGCCATCTGGCCACCCGGGAGGTGAGCGGCAGCTCATTGACTTCATTCTAGTTGCAGAGGGCGCAGCTCGCTGACCCATGTGGGAATTGAACCGGCAGCCCCGTTGCCCAGAGCTCGCGCTCTAACCAACTGAGCCATCAGTCCACCCCCACAACTGATAGTCTATCTCTTACTTTATATCGAGTACTGTCCTTACTTAATTAATTCTGGCAGTATTCCCGTGGGGTGGAAACATCCTATTGCTATCTTCATTTTACAGTTGAGGAATCTGAAATACTTTCTTGGTCATTTTCAGCTGCCATAACGAAATACTATAGACTGGAGTGGTTTAAACAACAGATGTTTTTTCTTCTCACAGTTCTGGAGGCTACAAGTCTGAGATCAGGTTGGTTTCTGGTGAGAGCTCTCCCCTTGGTTTGCAGACGCAGCCTTCTTGCTGTGTGTTCACATGACCTCTTTGAACAACCACTCAGGGAGAAAGATAGCAAGCTCTCTGGTGTCTCTTCTTATAAGGGCACTAATCTTATCCCAAGGGCCCCACCCTTGTGTCCTCATCTAATCCTGATGATCTCCCAAAAGCCCCATGTCCGAACGCTATTATATTTGTGGTTGAGGCTTCAATATAGTATAAATTTGGGGGAATACATGCATTTAATCCTTAACTGATACAAAGAGGATCAATATCTTGGTGATGACCACATAGCTAATAAGAAAGAAAATCAGGGGCGGCCGGATGACTCTGTTGGTTAGAGCGTGAGCTCTCAACAACAAGGTTGCTGGTTCAATTCCCACATGGGCTGGTGGGCTGCATCCCTTGCAACTAAGATTGAAAACAGCGACAGGACTTGGAGCTGAGCTGCACCCTCCACAACTAGATTGAAGGACAACGACTTGGAGCTGATAGGCCCTCGAGAAACACACTGTTCCCCAATATTCCCCAATAAAAATAAAAAAAACAACAACAAAAATCGAAAGAAAATCAATATGCAAATTCAGAGTCAGACCTCAAAATAAGTGTATGATACAGCCTCTTTGGTGTTCCATAACTATGGGCCTTAGTAACTGCGATATGAGAAAATAGATACAATGAATCAAACTTTGTATGGAATTTTAATCTCAGAATTATCTTCTTCCAACTTGTCCTGTCTGTCAAAAGGAATGTTTACTCTTTCAGCATATTGACTGCAGTATTTATAGTCAGCTTCCCAAACATAAAGACCTCAGACTTCAAGCATTCATAAAATTATAATTAAGATTCATTATTTTGAAAAAAATAGTTCAAAAGATCTAACAAAATTTGTTAACAATTCTCTGAAGCCTTAAGTCTTTGAGTTAAAGTCACATTAATTTGGTGTGGTGATACTAATTATTGAATGCTGCTAATAAGCTCTGATTGGCTTTTGTTAAAATCAAAGAAAATTTCTTGGAGGTAATTGAACCTGATTACTCTGTATACTAATAAGCAATATACTCCCAGTAGAGGTACAGCCAACATGATACAACTAAAAATAAGGGTAACACTGAGGGTTTCTGTGTTAACTTCATGTTATACAGCATGTCATTATAAATGCTCAGCTAGAGCATGGAGTGTTATTTTTGCTTTCCATTTTATAGTTAAGGTTGTTTTTAATATGTCTGATTAATTTTAACAGGATGAATGTATGCATTCATTGGCACAATAATTTTACTTTTGTGATCTAATCTAACTCATAGGTTTACAGACTAAACCTAAGGGTGGAATCAAAACAAGCCAAACAATAGTTTCCTACAAGACACATCAAAAGCAATTCAGATGGCCTGGAGTTAACTTGGGGTTTAAGGTCAGAAAATTCTGATTTCCAGTGCTGTAGCTCACTTTACTAGCTTTTTGGCCTTTCATTCAACATAGTTGACATTTAGGTATTAGCCCTGAACAAAACAGATGCTTTCTCTGCTTTGAGGAAGCATATAGTCTAGTGAAGAACTATACAGTCAATATCTTAAGGTTCTGTTTGTGTAACCTTTTATAATTGTGGGAATTATTGCCTCTATATGCAAATCTTCCTTTGCAGATGTTTGAAAAAGAGTCCCAAAGACACTGCTTGGGTAGTAAGCAGTAGGGAGACGAAAGTGTATTGTATATCAAAGATAACTTTGCATTGTCGACATGATATGTATGAAACAAAATTTTAGGGTGTGCAACACAGGGATTTAATATACATGTATGTTGTGAAAAGATTACCACAATCAAGTTAATGAACACATCCATCACCACACATAATTACCCTTCTTTTTACAGTCTAAACATACTCGTACCTTGTTTTTTATTGTCAAGAATACCTCAATAAGGCTGAAAAAAAAAAATGTTCTGGTGATCTTATTATATTAGTCTGCCCTCTCTGCCAGGAAAGCATAGCCTAAGATAGTCAGTATAAATAATTTATTTTAGAAAGTGACAAGAGTTGTGGAGGGAAGAGAATGACAAGAGAAGAGAAGAAAACTGAAGAGGGGAAGATAGGCAATGAGCGAAAGCTAACATGAAGGCCTTAGAACAGGGACCTTGGCTCTTCCTGCTTCTACATCAGCTACTAGCCTTCAGACGTAAACTGGGACAGTAACTCTGCTTACCAGCCTCCATGATTATGTGAGCCAAATCCTTTAAATAAATAAACAAATAAATACATAAATACATAAATAAATAGATAAATAAGAAAGTTGTCCCAAAGGAAACACACACACACACATGGTTCTGTTCTCTCTGGAGAAGCGTTACTACAACAAGGTGTATTCTCTCTTCCAGACTGAGAGTTGTCTGTGTCCTTGGCCCATATACGGATATGCAGATATCTTTTTTAGAAAAGACGTAGGGCAGAAATTGAGGATTAAGTTATGCATCCCAGGTACAAGTGCCATCAGGTTCCATCTGTGGGAAGCTGGTTTGCTGCAGCAATAGTTGGATTAGCAGTTAGCAGTTAGATGGACAGGATGTAATATGGGCCACTCAGGACATTGGGCACATTTACTTACAAAAAGAACTTCTGTAGCTTCTAAGGTTAAGCAGGTCACGTAAGCTATATCAGCCTCCCATACAAAATTGAACAACTGAGAATTTTCTTGCTGATTTCAGCAATTTTTTTCTTTTTCAAAAATCTGATTCTCCATTCCATTGAAATGTTGAGTGAAAGTACCATTCTGGATGTCATAATTGTTTAAGCAGTAAACACTCAATGACTTGAAAGAAAGAAGGAAACAGAATGCGAGGTGTCTTTGTTTTTAATGACAGGATTTTTATACAGTGCATGGTTTATTAAAGGAATTTGTGCTATTAAATCAAGCAAGAGAGAATGAAAATTCATATCCTGTTTATAATGAGGCTTTGAAAATGATGCCAATTCATTAAACAGTCACTTTATGAATATTTATTAAGACCTACTATAGTCCAGGAATTGTGCTATATAGTAAACATTAGTGAATTAGACAAACACGCTTCCTTCCTTTGTGGAGTTTACTATCTAGTGTAGTGTACAAAGAACTTACCATGTGAACAATTAGCTGGAAAGACAAGAGGATTACAGAAAATTCTCCCAAAGAATGCAATATGACTTTTGCTCTTAAAAAAATATAGGGTTCCAATAATATTAACTTATACACAAAATGGCAAGAGCCAGAGATGTACTCTTTTAGCTTAGAAAATGGGAATTTTATGTTACCAGTATCACAGGGTAAAAAAAAAAGGAAGGAAGGAATGAACAGAGCCTTGATAGCCACAGTCCATTCTCACTAGGAATTGGAATCGCTTTCCAAAAGTCAGAGTCTCTGTTATAATTATTTACACAGAAGTGAGGGTTTAGTCATCTGGTCTCCTAGCAGTACCTACTCTACTGTATTACCATGAAGGCAGCTTAGTCACTGTCTCTTCTGCTTCTGTACTGTGCTGACTTCAACTAATCGCTTATCTGTATAACTCCTATTGTGAGAGGATGACTGGGCTGCAAATCACCCTTTTGAGTAAGGCTGTTATGCCAAGTTCCTTACAGGCTTCTGTGTAATTTGTCAGGCTGCAATGTATGTAGTGGCGATGGAAGGTGACGGTGTTTAATGCAACAGCCTGCAGCTACTTTCTTCAGGAGGGAAGGCAGTCATAAAACAATAGATGTCTTCATTGCAGGGACAAGATGTGTAAACACATTTCTTCCTTTGTTCTTTTGGTAAAAAATAAAAGGGATCTGTTGTTCTGTATCGGGCAGTGTTTTGAGAACTAGAAAAACCAAAACGTCCTTGATAATTACAGTTTTCTTTTTTTTTTTCCCTTCTCCAAAAATCTAATTCTCGATTCCCTTGAATTGGTTATAAAACAAGCCCATGACATCATGGAGCCTCCTTGCTGTCTAGCAGGAGAAATGGACATTGATGTAGAATCTCACAAATAAATATACACTGGAGAAAACATTGGGAATCTCTATGCTCTTCAGATCTGGTTACAATAAACTTCAACTCTTATTCCATAGCTGTATGATTTTCTGTTATCTCCCCCAAATTTCTGTGAGTTCCTGGGATATGCTGCCTTACTCTTGCCTCTATTTCTACACATCTATGCATATCTTCTTTTATCTGATTTGCTTTTATACTATGAGAAAACTATGCATAAAAGTCAGTTGTCACATTGATTTCCACCCAAAACTCTGTTAGCACCCTAGCCATTTTGAGGTTGAATTTACTGATGATTTTAGGAGTCATGAGGTAAAGTTGCGTCTCATAGGGTATGACCGTCTGCAAAGTTGCTCAATCTACAATAATTTACTTGCCCATATTCACTAGCAGCTTTGTCCTCACTAAGAGTATCCCGATTTTATTCAGAGTTGCAGTGTGCTCCATTTCTCAGCTTCTCTTTAAGATGTTTGTGGTAGACAATCTCAAAGATGGATGCGTAACCCATTTCCTGGTATTCGTGCCCTTGTGTAATACCCTGCCCTTTAGTGTGGGCTGGCGTTATTGACTTCCTGATAATGAATAGAATATGGCAGAAATGATGAGCTGTCATGTCTGAGATTAGGTTGTGAAGAAGTGTGGCTTCCATGTTGGGTGTTTTCTCCCCTTGTCTCTTGGATTGCTTGTTCTGGGAAAGCCAACTACCAGGCTGTAAGGCTGCCCTGTGCAGAGGCCCATGTGAGTGAGTTGTTAGGCCTGACAAGCCACAGGAATGCAATTGGATATGTGTCCTCCCCAGTGTATCCTGGAGATGACTACAGCCCCAGCCAACATTTTGATTACAGCCTTCTGGGAGACCCTGAGCCATCAGATTCCTAACTTACAGAAATTGTGCAACAATAAATTTTATTGTTCCAAACTGTTAATTTTGGGGATAGTTTATTATGCAGCAGTAGATAACTAATACAGTGTTCAATTCAGTTGCCTAAATATTGGTTGAACACCTAGAAGAAGTAGGCTTTAAGTACTGCTGTTCAATACATTGAGAGTAGAAGGAAGAATTGGAAATCGTTTCTGCTCTCAAAGAGCTTCTGATCCATGGAGCATAAATTGGGATTTAGATAAACAGAAGGTAAAAGGAAGAAATCTAGTCTGAGGAATATCCCTTTTTCCTCTTATCTCTCTTTGGACTCTTTCCTTTTGATTCCTATCAGTTCTTTTAATGTGCTTAGCCCAAATTTATATTTATAGGAAGACCTAAGGGCATTCTCTGTATGTATTGTCAGGTACACAGGTGTATGGATTTCAGTACAAATGTAGTAAATAACTGGGACTAGAGTATCTTAATTTTTCCTGGTGGAATCAAGCTTACATTGGACAGTATTGTTTCATGCCAAACATAAGAGGCTTAGCCAAGCAGAAGAAAATCTCTGGAGACAGCAGTGTGTTGCAGGCCTGAACTCAGTAGTATAAGGAGGTATACCTTGGTTTTCTTTGTTTTATGTCGTATTGTTAAATGTGTTAGATTTGAGATTAAACTGTTTCACAAAGAGTGCACAGGCATGGACATGCCTTGCTAATCAGCTGAACTCTGCAGTCTCA
Source organism: Rhinolophus sinicus (assembly GCF_036562045.2). Lineage (NCBI taxonomy): Eukaryota > Metazoa > Chordata > Mammalia > Chiroptera > Rhinolophidae > Rhinolophus > Rhinolophus sinicus. The sequence continues at coordinate 38,407,187 of NC_133760.1, read as the reverse complement.
TTTTTCATTAGCCCTTGAGACTTTGTTTTGCAGCCACAGGAAAGCTCTTGCAGGGTCCCAGTGTCCCAAGACGTCTCCTAGAATCCAGGCCTTAGGATGTGCTGTTCTGTTCCTCTGTCTGGCATTCTCTTATCCGATTACCTGGGTGAGGCCTCCTTGTTCTTTAGGATTGAGATGTCACTTCTTCCAGGATGCCATTCATAAGTGAATTCAACAGTTCCCTTTTCCCATAGAACCTTTTACATGATATTAAATGGTTTGCTTACATGTTAAGACCAGAGTTTGGGCCGCAGAGAGCCCATACACTATACAGGCTCTGTTCAGCTCCCAGACATACAGTAAAACAAAACAAAACAAACAAAACTGATATTGAATATTTTAAGAGCTTGGTCTTATGAGTTTTCCTGATCTGTCACTATTTATTGTCTTGCAAATGGCTGGTGCACCCAGTTTGCATTTACTTGCCTGCTTCTGTAGGATTCGTATCTGAGAACTATGATTCTTTGAAGACAGGGGCATTTTTTGTTCATTTCCATGTCCGTGGCATTTAGTTCTTAGCATATTATATACACTCTGTAAGCAACTGTCAAACGAATGAATGAATGAATGAATGAATGAATGAATGAATGAATGACAAGTCAATTATTAATCACTAAACAGTTACGCTCTAAGCTCTGTATAATTAGGGCAAGGTCCTCTCTCTAGCTTTGATATGTTCAAACTGTTTACCAGCTTTGTTCTCCATAGGGAACCATTCATCAAGATGCTAATGAGTGAGTGGATTCTAAGTGAACTCCAGAGTCCATCCACTCCCATTCAGTCTGGTGTATTTCTTATCTCCTCCGTAATATCACCTTTTAAAACAACCATCTTTATTTTGTTATTATAAATGAGATATTTTGTGAGAGATTTCTTTTAAATATTTTTGTTATTTCTTTCCTTCCAGTTCAGAAAGAGAGGAAAACGCATATGTTACACCCAAAACTCATACTGATACCAACATTACCATCAATAAACTTTTTAAAACTACCCACTGTCTCAGGCAGGGCTCTTTTTTTGGCAAGAGAGACAATAGCCTGACTCAAACTTAACCATGAGGAATCTGTTGGCTCACCGGACCTAGAAAGGAGCTAGTCTTTTATTGTTGTTTTGTTTTTAAAACTTTTATTTTATTTTATTTTGAGTGTGTTTTTCTAGGAACCATCACCTCCAAGTCAAGTAGTTGTTTCAATCTAGCTGTGGAGGGTGCAGCTCACAGTGGCCCATGTGGGGATTGAACCGGCAACCTTGTTGTGAAGAGCACCGCACTCTAACTGACTGAGCCATCGGGCTGCCCCGAAAGGAGCCAGTCTTAGTGATAACTTTGGAAAAGTATAGACTTTATAACTCTTGTTTTCTTTTCTCTCTGAATGTCAGATTCTTCTTCAGACAAGCATCCAAGTGCTTCAATCTCCGTGTCCTATCCTTTCTGCTCATACTATTCAAAGCTCAAATTACAAATAATAATTCTATGAAGAAGAATCAAGAAGGGTGCTGATAGGTCCAAGGATAGGCAAGTGCTCTAAGTTGGGCCAAATATACTGGTCAGAAGATTATGATGGACTCAATTCTGAGTCTAGGAAGCTTTGGTACCTTGATAGCAATCTCCTGTAGCATAACATGAATTGAAAGGGAATTTCAGAGAAGCCAGAGATGATTGGGTGGATCTGAGCTATTCTGCACACAAAAATCAATGACTATCCACTAAAACTACCTATAGGCCTGCACGTGTGGATAAAAAAGGAAAGCAGAATGTGGTGTATTCCAGAGAGGAATTCCCAATCAAGTTACGGTGACAGGTCATATAATTACAAGTGTCAAAATTTAAATGCAAAAACAAGTGTCTTGTGCTTCACCTGACCATAACTCACTGTGATTTTTCTTATTCTGTATATAAATTTTAGCAAATATATGTTTTGACTGTTTCCCTCTCAGATCTGCTACCCCTCCTCTATCATTGAGTTAAAGTGAGTTCCCTTTAAAATGGATTTGGAGCTAAGCGATGAGAGGTTAGAAATAAAATCATCTTAGACATAATAGAACCCAAACTGGTGATTTTGTGTTTGAGGAAAGAGGCCCATACAATTTCACTTCCAGAGAGTCAAGTGTGCCATTTTATTGTTAGAGGAAGTACTTTTTATAAAAGTCTGTTAAGCTTTTCTTACAAACTATTCTCCTTTAAATTCTCTTAAAGGCTTCAATGTCACTGCTCTTCTAATTAATATAAAATACAGCTTTAAGTATACTGAGAACAATAGGAAAGAGATCATACAATTTTACTCATGAAAGCCAGACACCCAGGATTCCTCTTCTTCCCTGGCATCCCTCATTTAAGCCTTCTCCTCATCCGGTACCTCACTGCTTCTCAACAATGCACACAATAGTTCCCCACAACAAAGAATCCTGCATCTCAAAATGTCAATAGTTCCACGGTTGAGACACTCCACTGCAGAATTTACCTCCAAAGAATATGTCATACACGTCCCCTGCCCTCTGTCTCCCATGCTCCCCTCATCTGTCCTATGACCTCCTAGTGGCTCTTACTCCTTTCTTGTCCCTTATAATTCATTCCCCCACAAAGCAGGCAAAGCGAACTTTCAAAAATATAACACTGTTGTGTAAATACTGCTTAAACCTTTCTAGTGACTTACTGCCACATGTAGGGACAGGTAGAAAAATAGGCAGGGATCAGGTCTCATACAATCACTTAAGCTGTGGTAAGGAGTCCGGATATTGTTCTCATTCAATTTTCTTTCTTCAACTCATCTTTCTGCTATCTTCTTTCTGTTTTAAAAATATTCCAAATTCATTCTGGTTTATGGCTTTCATACTCTTTAGTTCCTTTGCTGAGTACCCTTTCCCCGGGTATCTGCTTAATTAACTTGCTTGTCAATCAATTCTCAGAGAGATCTTTCCGTCTACTTGGAAATTGCCCACACCTTTGTGCCCTCTAACTTTCAATGCACCATCTCTATTATTTATATTTATATATTCTAAATTCATCTTATTTTTCTCTTTGGGGAGAGTATTAGCTAACACATGATGATGTTTAGATCATGGTGACAATTATATCTGTTTTCTCCATACTTTATAATGAAAGCCCCTGTAGTAGGCTGAATGACAGTCCCCCAAAGATGTCTACATTCTCATCTCAGGTACCTGTGGATATGTTAGGTTACATGGAAAAGAAGAATGAAGGTTATCGATGGAATTGAGATGGCTAATCAGCTGACCTGGAGATGAGGAGGTTATTTTGGATTATCCAGGGGGCCCAGTGTAATCACAAGGAAAAGGGAGGCAGAAGAGTGAGTCAGTGTTAGAATGATGTGCAGTGAGAAAGATGTAAGTAATACACGAAGCCTCTGGAACCCAGAAAAAGCAAAAAGTGGATTCTTCCTTAGAGCTTCTAGAAAAAACCACAGTCTTGATGACACCTTGATCTGAAACCAATTTTAGACTTTTGACCTTCAGAACTGTAAGGTCATATATTTGTGTTGTTTTAAGCTATTCAATTTGTGGTAACTTGTCACATCAGTGATGAGCAACTCCTATAGCCCTGACACACTCACCTTGTCTACCTTGTTCAGCCTGGTGTCTCCAGGGTTTAGAGATGTGCCCAACACATAGTAGGCACTCAGTTCCCTCATCATATCCATTAAGTGAATGAAAAATTGAAAAGAGCATAACCATGAGAGTTAAATAACCATAGATTTGAACTCTAACTGTAGAAATAATTTTGATGTGTGAGGTAAATTACTCCACCCACCTCCCTCAGTTTCAATAATCTCATTTATAAAATGAAGAATATGACCTCAAAATTCTAGTTTTGTTGTGAACCCTAGGATAGTGTCAGGATGGTGTTCTCCATAAGACTGCATGCCTTAAGTTGGCAGTCTGGCTTTCTTACTCTAGGGTATCCTACTGTGTTTCCCTGAAATAAGACCTAGCCAGACAATCAGCTCTAATGCGTCTTTTGGAGCAAAACTTAATATAAGACCCGGTCTTATTTTATTATAACATAAGACAGGGTCTTTATAATATAATGTAATGTAATGTAATGTAATGTAATGTAATGTAATGTAATATAATATAATATAATACTGGGTCTTATATTAATTTTTGCTCCAAAAGACGCATTAGAGCTGAGTCTCCAGCTAGGTCTTATTTTCAGGAAAGCACAGTATATGTACATATTCAGTTTTGAGTGGAGAGAATGTAAAGATTAGAATTAAAACATGTCTTCTTCTTTTCTATTCAACCATCATAACTGCCCTGCTGAGTTCTTACTTCCCTTCCAAGGGAACATGAAGTAATTTTATTGAAAAAAATAAAAAGAGTACTGAATAATTTCCACTCTGTTATCCTCTGATAGAACAAGAAAACAAAAATAAACTAGGGTATTGTAAGTAAAAATAATTTTTATAAAGTTTGAATCAATACGTGGATATCAGATGTCTCCTGAAAAGAAGGGGTATTGATAGAGATGATTAGCTTTAGAATCAGATTGACCTGTGGTCAGTTACTCTCCTTAGTAGATAGAGTCGCCAAATTTAGTGAACAAGGTAACAGGATGCCCATTTAAGTTGGAATTCCGTATAAGCACACTACTCCCCCTTTCTTGATAGAAATATGTCCCAAATACTGCATGGGACATACCTATATTAAAAAGTTTTTTTTTGGTTTGTTTATGTGAAATTCAAATTTAACTGGACATCCTTTATTTAATCTAGCTTGTCTAGTTTTTATGGCTCTGTAGCCTAGAGTAAGTTAATTTAACTGCTCTATGCTTTGGCTTCTGTTTGTCAACTGGATAATTTTGGTACCCAAACATTAGTTTTTTCTGAGCATTAAATGGGATAATACACATGATCACTTAATTCATTGATTTGCACAAGTCACTCAACAGATTTGGCACTGCTTTTTCAGATATCTGTTGAGCATTTAAATATATGATAGCATGTTAGGTTAGAGAAGATTGAAAAAAACCAGAAATTGTACAATTCATATTTATGTGATTAAAATAAATTTAAACTCTTAATTGATATTTACATCCAACAGGTTAGAGTGTTCTTGTTTAACTATAAGGAATAATTCTTTAGAACAATATTTAAGCTAAGAATAAAATTTCAATAATGTGTTGCTTAGAATATACATTTTTTAAAAAGCCATGGCTCAAATTATTTTCTGAAACCAACAAAAAATTAAATAAAAGAATGAAATATTCAACTAAAGCTAAAGAACAAAGATCATGAGGAAAAAAATTAAATGGCACATGTAAAGCAAGTACAAATACTTTGAAATTTATAGAATGAGTATCATTGACAGAAAAAATCTAATAGCTGATTCTTTGGAAAAATAGGTATGTCTGGATATTATGAATTTTTGAAAATTAAAGGAAATAAACATCTTAAGGACTAAGAAAATGAATCGAACCATTAACTTAGCTGAGATTTAAATTGATAAAAACAATGAAATTATTTTTATTTGTAAATGTCATTCTACTTAATTTGTTCATTAGTTTTCATTGGTGTTGGCTTGATATTAGTATGTCACATTGTTTGGGAATAACTCCTGGAAGCAAATGTCTACTTGAAAGGTATCCATGCAAGCAAGCATCTTCATACTCTGGAAAGAATTGCTGACCTACAACTTACAGTTTAAAATATCTTTCCAATGTAAAAGTAAAAGAAATTTACAGTAACAGCATATGGACATGCCTTCAGCAAAAGACAAAGCTCCAGCTCAGGAAATTTTGGAACTACAGCACCTTAACCAGACCTTTTTGAAGTCTTCATGCAAATTTTCCTTGGCAAAGTGACAAATCCCAATGGCATATGTTAGAGTTGTCACTTAATGTATGGTCTGTGTTACACGGTGATAAAATGGCAAGACTGCAAGTCATCATAAATAAGACCAAAAGGAAGATCTAATCCAATGGCAAAGCAATTGTTCTGTGCTAACAAGGAATGAGTGGTAACTGGTTCCCTTGTTGCCTCATCTGTGGAAACAGCTGTAGAGTTTATGCTTTTATTTATTCTTTTGAATGCAACCAACTTCGAAACCTCATTGAATAGATTAACATACCCATTGTCTTTCTAAATTGTCACATCTCACTGTATGTGGGAGGGTGATCACCACAACCGTATGATTTCAGATTGTTAAATGTGGGTGTTTTTCTAGGCAGAGATGGCTGAATGCTCTGTTTAATTGGATTATATGGCCAACCAAACCATTGGAATATAGAAGAGAAAGTCCCTGTTTCTAGCATTTGAAGATACATCGTATAAAGATGCTATATAACTTGCAATTAATTTAATGCCATGCATTTAGCGCCATTGATGACTGCCAAATGCTTTGTGTTCTGCTAAATGTCAACTTGTTAAGCATTTGATTTCCTCCTGAAAAAGTCAGTACCATTTTATTTCGACTTAAAAATAGAAATGGATTGTTTTTACTTCTTCCTCTGTGTGTGCATATGTGCATTGTAGTTCATTTATAAATACAGAGAGTGTATTTCTCCTGTTAAATTAATTAAACAAGGAAGCCATTAGACTGAGGTGACTAATGCCAAGGTAGCCTAGTAAACAAAGCAAAATCTAAGCCAGTAAATGCCTTAAGGTTACAAAATAAAACACTGAGGACAACCAGTCACAAACAGCGAACTAGGCATTAAGCTGTAGCCCTTCAACAATTCCTTTCTTTCCTTCTGCACTTTATTTATGTCCTGCCCCTGGCTCCTGAATGCAGAGTACTCCTAACCACTTCTGGATTGATACTGCCCCATTTGAATGGATTTTTGCTCAAAAAAACTCTTCAGGTTTTTAATATGCCTCAGTTTATCTCCTCCATATCCCCAGAATCTTCCCATGAAATGTTACTTTGAGGCTGCTACCCAAGCGATTATTATTTTAATTCTTGGAGATGCATGTCTGGAAGTAATAGGTTGTAGTGGCTTTTTCGACCACTTTATAAGAAGTTTTGCAATTTATTATCATTAATGAAGTTTTGAGGCTTGATGACACACTTTTAATAATTATAGCTGAACAAATGTTTTATTCAACAATAATGATGCATTCTGTGTGTGTGTGTGTACGCGTGCGCACGCATAAAAATTTACTGGATACCTTCAGTGTGAATGGGGAGTTTTAGCCAGGGTGCTGATAATTTCACATTTGTCAAAATCCATGGGAAGGTGGGAACATGAGAGCTTCATTCATCATTGATTTTGTTCTAATTAAGGGTTGAAAACTGCTGGGTGACAGAGTAATGAGAGGTGCTATCTTTGCAAAGCTGATTCAGGAAGCCGTAATAGGAACTTCCAGTACTGCTGGAATAGTGACTTAACCAAATATTGAAAAGTGTTTTATTTTCTAATATTGTTAATTATTTTTTTCGTCTGCTTTCTTAAAAAACAAAAACAAAAACAGATTTGGGCTGATTGGATTATTGTTCTTGAAAACCTGTGTCAGAGAAATGTATATACATGTATGTGTATATATATGTATATATCTGTGTGTGTGTGTGTATATATATATATACAGAGGATGCCAAAAAATGCATACACATTTTAAGAAAGGAAAAACACTGTATTAAAATTGTAATACTCATTATATACCAATAACAAAAGATGAATACAAGTCATGCGTATACATTTTTTTGGCACCCTGGTGTATATTTACATTTTATTGATTTTTCCTGTATTTCCTTCTGTATTTATGAACGTTTTTCTGATAAGTATCACAGGGTTTTAAGTGACATTTAAAATCAGAAAGACATTCTTGCTAATTGTAAACTGTGTAAACTTCCAGTAATTAACTGTCAATAAGCCTTATATATCTTTATTTACAGACAGGATCATCACATTTTCCTCAAAAGGGTGTAATCAGGGCTAAGTGAGCAAATACTCAAAAAAGGCATAAAACTAGATACAGCATATTAGGAGTTTATCGTTAGTAAAATGGACCACAATCTGTAGTCTAAACTCTCGGTGTCAAACGTTTCAGAATTCAGAACGTTCTTCCAGATTTCAGAAAGATAATACTGAGTATATAGTTCATATTATATAGAGCACTGATATAGTAATAATTCAATAATTCGTTGAATATTAGGACAGAGTTTTAAAATACCACAGTTGACTTAACATCCTTTCAGGTCAGGTCCTGCCACAAAATGAGTTGTAGGTCAGGTCAGATTTTGCATTAACAAGTTACAAAAATGTATTATTAAGAGATTTGAGATTTCAGATTGGAAGTTTATCATATATATTATACGAGATAATATATTTTAAATACCCAGCAAACATCTGGTAGTATGCTGGGTGCATATTAAATGCTCGTTTATTCTTGACCTCCTGCTCTGTTCCTCCCCCTATAAGTAGCCCTTTCTAGCTTCTCTGGTGACTCAGTCCTGGGTCTCCTGCTAGGAAAGCTGTGTGTTTCAGCACCAGTTCACATAGGGCATTGGACTTCCAAACAGAGTTTACTCTGTAGATTTTTGCCGTTTGCTAAACATTATCATCTTTCTCCCCTCATCTCCGACTTCCCGTTTCTATGAATTTCTTACTTCCTGACATGTTGTTATTGAAAGCTGTCTCTGGCAATCATGTCAATGGATTGAGTCTAATTCACTAGGCATAGTCCCTAAGAAAAAATGTTTTTGAATGCTGCCATCATTTTTGTTCCTTTGCTGAATCAATAATGATTGCAGCATCAGGAAAAGGTGCTTTTGGTGAAATAACACACACACACACACACACACATATACATAAATATATATATGTGTGTATACATATATATATATAAATACATATGTCTATATAGTCTATATATTATAAGATATATACATTTATATATCACACACAGAGATATGCTATATATGAACACACACACGCACACACACATACACACGCTCACACACACACACACTTTTCCCATCAGGGATATAGACCTAGGACAAGACTGAGACGTATCTTCTTGACTTCTTTTCACTGAAAAGCCATAAATGTCTCAATGATTAGCCTGAGATTGGCCTACGATGGAGGCTGGAGAAAAGATACCTTCCATCCTTTAAAATCTCCTTCCTTGAAGGGCACCTCATAAAAAACACTCAGTGGATATTTAAAGCAGGTTAGGCATCATAATAGACTCTATTCTGGGTCACTTTGCACACTCAAATTATTTTTTTCAGAATATTAACAATGTCATGCTGAGCAATTTAATAAACACAATCAGTGGTAAAGCCTGTTACTTTTGTTTTAGTGGTTTGAAAAATCATCCATATATATATATATACTCCTGTGGTTATAAACCTGCTTACTTAACTAGGGAATCTTGAAGAATAACTTCTGCATGTATGATAGAGATCTTTTTATTCGTGGGTGACAGAGCCTATTTTGCAGTTTCTATTCACACCCAAATTGTTCTTGAGAAAGAATTCAGGCCTCATTTGTGTGGGCCTCCCACACTCAGAATAGGTTAATAGCCAATGTCACCTTCACTGGGCTATTCTTTGGATAGAGACCATTAAGGGAAATAGCTATTTCAGTGAGTGGCGTATTGAAGTTCTAGCCCAGAGCTCTGTCTGCCCCTGGTTCCAATACAGGTGATCGTGGCCCAGTGAGGAGGCTGCGTTCGTACCATCTTGAGGATGTAAACATAAGGGAATCTAGCCATAAAGCTAAGTCATGGGAGCAGTGGGGCCTGGAGTGATCCCCAAGAAGGCGAGGGGGAACGCTGACTTCTCACTCAGACTCCCTCCTCTCCAGGAACCTCTGTCTACCAGATACGCATTTCCTGCTGATTCCCCCATTCTAATGTCAACCAGAGCTTTAGACTTTCCATTCGCTCTCCAGTCACTCTCATTCATGAGTTTATTAGTTCAGGCCTGGACTCTTGCCTCTGAGCTAATTTCTCTGCCCTATGTTTATTATTTGTCCATATCTGTGCACATAAAATGTTCTTTTAGAGTTAAGTGTTAGGGAAAGCTTTGCTTCTCCCCAAGGAGCTGGTATGTTTATTGCATGTGGAAAATAAAAATTATAAAACTAGCCATGTTTCCCTTTCAATTTTGGCTACTTGGAAGCTCAGAGCCAAATATTCAGGTTGAGCAAGAGTCTAAAGACTTACTCTAAATACTTTTTTTTTTTTTTTAAATTCATCACTCAACCCAGTCTAGAGCTCACATTCTACCATATACCTTTCCTGGCCTTAATGTCTTAGTTTGACTCATTTGGCCCGACCCCGTTTTTGACTCCAGTTGAAACTGGGTTAATCATATCCTCTGTTCATATTGTACTTAAGAGTTTCTTTTTATTTTTTATTGCAAGGTGATCCTGCGATACAACAAATCCTTTGTGGAGTGAGGTAAGATATAAATAAATCACAAATAAGTAAGCAGTTCCTTTGCAGCAGGAAGAAAAATGAATATAGAAGCAGGACTGAGAAGAAGGAGATCTAAATTACTCTGCATGACCAACTAGGCTAGGGATGAGGTGGCATTTTTTCTGGGAACAAGGAGAGTAGAGAGATGTGAGGAGATGGGAAAGATAGAAAAAACTTACAGTTACCAGGGATTAAATTCTCTGTGTGGAAAATGTCCATCAGTTTGCAGGAACAGTGACATCTCATGTTCAATGTAAGGGTTTTCCGCTTTAAAGAATTCCCCTCTGCCATGGCAAACCTTTAGAAAATTCTGCTACCACAGTAGCCGGGAATGAATCGCACATGGCAGAAAAGATGGTTTCCACAGTGTGACTTGCAGGCAATTGAAATAGGATTGCAGGAGTCAGAAGGGAAGTCAGGATTGTAAAGATAAAGCAGGTGGGAATGAGGACTCATACGGAAACAGTTAAGTCTCCCAGTACAGGGGTTAAGTCTTGTGTTATTTTCCTTTCTCTCTGTTCTTTCGTCCTCCTTTGCCCCTTTCTTTGCTTTCCCCCTCTGTCACTTCCCCCCCCTTCCCTCCTTCCCTCTCTTGTTTATTATCTCAGTTTCTTCCTTCCTTTTAGAAAGTGTTTGACTATGTTCTTGGTGTCAGAGACTCTGAGAGGCATTAGACACAGAGGAGTAAAGAAGAGATACATGGCTTCTGACCTCCTGGAGCTTACATTTTAGTAAAGAAAGTAAAAGAAAACATTAAAAATAAAATGGGTTGAGTTTATGATTAGTGCTAGCATGAAAATAATAAAGGTATACCGAGAGAGTATGAAAGATGGGTGGGTTTGGAGTAGGGGCTATTTTGTTAGGCAATGTATTTCTTAAATATAGGTAACTGCAGCAATGAAAGCTTCCTTCAAAAGCTGGAGGAATTTAGGGCATCAATTCTCGTTTCAATATTTATTCTCATGATACACTGTTAAAATTGGGTGCAGGAAGGAAAGCAGATGGGTTTATGGTTGTACATTTTCTAGTTGGGCCTTGGTTCCCTTATATTCTTATTTAGCTTTACAAAATTTAATGCCTTTGTGTAAAACCAAATAGAGTAGGTTCTCAGGAAAACTTTTTAAATGTAAAGCTATTTGATTTTTACAGAAAAGATAATCTCCAAAGCAGCCAATTTTCTATGTGTCAAATAAATTGATATTGCTCTCCTCATGTCACATTAAGAAGAGATTTGCAGAAATCAATCATACTCTGGATTGAATTTATGGATTTTAGGTCTCTGGACTATCATTTTTCTTTAGCCACACTTTTGTTCAATGTATAAATCTTGGGTGTTTTTATTAAAATTTATTTCCAAGAAGTATTTCAGTTTTTCCAAATGGGGAATCTGAGCCTCTAAAAATTAGGAAACATAACATTAGTCCTGCCATGAGTAAAATGATTTTTGAGGATAGTTTCTGGTGGTTTTGGTGACTTCGCCTGTGAGGAGCTCCTGGCTGTCTAGTGACTTTCCTGACGAGCAGCACTTTTATTATCACCAGAGAGACAAAGAGGAATAGGCTAGAATTGAAGGTCTAGTTGTAGATCATGAACTATCTAGTACTATGCATCACCATTTAGTACTGTGTTTTAAAACAATGATATCATCCTCATCATCATCATGATAATTATTATTGTTATAGTAATAGCTTACATTTGCCTACTACTTAGGCATTTTGCACCAATTTATTTAATCCTAAAACCCTTACAAGATTAGGCTTATTGGTTCTCTTTGTTTGAAATGAGGAAACGGAGGCTAGCATTCATAGCCAGCTTGTTTCAGTTAGAGCGGGGTTATCAGAGGGAAAAAGGGAAGTTGAATAAGGGTTTTCAACTCTATCCCTACAACATTTATTCTGTGAACTTCTATGCTGCCGTACTGACTTCTAGTCAAAGACAACAATAGACTAATATATAAATAGATGAGACTCCAAGGGAGGTAGGTCTTCAGAAAATACTGTGTGAGGAAAAGGGGCTACGTGTCTGCTGTAATAATCTAATGGGAAACAGGAAGTTAGATGTGTGTAAAAGCAGCTGGTAGATAATCTAGGTGTTTAGTCCAAGTTGTAGTACCATTGAATCCTCATGGTACTTGCTTGAATGTAGTTGTGATCTATTGTCACACATGCGTATTAGGAAATAAGGTTTAGAGCAATTCAATGACGACAGTAGCGGAGTGAGTGACTGTGCACAGAGCATGGGTCTAGATTATCTTTTCAAAATGGAGAAAAATTAACCCCTGTGGACTTATTATCTAATGACAGCATTAGCGTTGACTCATGTGAAATGAGTCGTAACTGTTAGCATAACTAGTGGATAGAAGGCACTGACAATCACCATTCTTGTTATTTATGATTATCACCCTCATCACCTACAGTGTTGCTCTCTTCTCTTCATCATATCAAGGTCTCTTAACAACGTGAGCCTTGTTTCTCTCCAGCAGTAAATCGTTACCCACTACTGAATAAAACCTCTCTTTAGAGGGTGGGAAACATTGCTACTACAGGTGATGAACATTAGAGCACCATCTTTAGATACATGAGAAAAGTGGCATTCACTCACTCAGGATACCGCGGTGGCCATGAAATGGCCCTCTCAGATGTCCAACTGTAGGAAGCATACTTGACCAATGGCCTCAGCTGCTGCTGCTGCTTTTACATGTGGAATCAGTGCTTGCCACAGGCTGCTCCAAGCCAGTGACTAAGCCTGGCAGACACCGAGGACGCTGGTGGCTGGGAGATGTGGGCCTCCTCTGATTGGCAGCACTGGCTCCAGGACTAATCACGAGATTTACCAGAACTGTCTTAGAACAGAACTGCATTCTGAAAGGTTTGTAGCCATTCTTCCCTACCCTCTTTATTCCACAGGCATTAGCCTGCATTGAGATCTGATGGTACACCCAATTTCTCCTTCCCCATTTTTTTTTTCTCACAGGATTGCCCCCTAGGAAATCTCTTGCAAACTAATCCTCTGCTGGTATCTGCTTCTAACAAAAACAAACAAACAAACAAAACCAAAACAAAATATAAAACCTGGGCTAGAGATTTCCCAACATACCAGTCTTTATCTTTGACAATTTGCTTGTGTCTGTATTTTTCTCACCAAATTTGAAAAAAGAAACAGTTGTGGTAGATGACTCTCTTAATTACTTTCATTTTATAATTCCAGAGCTGTCAAATGCTGTCTGTACTATGGATTAACACATCGTTTCTTATATTTCAGTGTTAGACTGTGAGGGTGCTAAATGGTTAGCCCATGTATAAATTATTCTTTGATCAAAGAACAAATATTGTTTCATCAAAGTAAATATTGCTGTGCTTTCAGGCTCATGGATATCAACACATTGCAACACAACAACAGCAGCAACCAAAATGTATCTTTATCAGAAACACTTCTGATCCAGAACTACTTATATAATTTTAGAGTAAAGCATAGAATGTCTTCCTAATTGGCTTTCCCCCAAAATTAAAAGTACTTTAATTAAACCAAATTATATGTCCATTATCACCATCAAAAGCCAACTTAAAATTTAACTATTCTCTTCTGTTAGTTTTGAACGAGTGGCAATAGTAGCAAAGTTTTAAATCCAATCATGATAAAAAACACACAGTCTTACGCCTAGGTAGATTGCTTCTTCCTAAGTCAATACTTGATTCTTTAAAGGCACAATAGTTGTATTATTCACTTAAATGACAAATAGATCAAATATAGGATTTTTAATACAGGAGGGAAAGGTTATGGTATTTGTGCTACAACTATAAGAAGCAATAGTTATTGTTTGTCCTTAATGAAGAGGCGAACACTGATAATCCGTCTTTATCAATGGAATGGGACTTGAGCCTGAAAACCCACTAGATTTAATCTAAAATGGAGTGTTGAGATTTCCCAAAATCTCTTACATATTATCTCAGTGTAGGACTATTTCTTTATAATCTTGTTCTAAGGCTGTGATCAATGAGAACTTTAAGCAGGATTTAGTGGTGATGATAGGTTTTCTTCTCTTGAAAAAGGCCACACTTGGGAAAATGCATTAGTGGAAAAGAATTTTTGAAACTTGATAAAATTTTACAATACATGTTTAAGACCTTTGTTGTCAAAAGCTTTAAAAAACCCCATTTTCAAGCTAATAGTCTTGATATAATGGCCTGTTCAACCTTGAGATAGTACAAGAGTTGAAACAATGATGATTTCAGATTTTGAAATATCCCAAATGAAAATACAATGAAATTATTCTTAGGTAAAGTTCATCGATAGCATGTTTATTTCAATCCATCCTAGCTGTGAGACTTACATTCAAATTTTATTAAAATAATTTACATTTTAAATATTTTTACCACATTTTAGCTTTGCACAAATTTGGTTTCTGTTCAAACGAACCTAAGTAGAAAACGGATGTATCTTTAGTGTTCATGGAAATCAGGTACAGGAGTAAAACCATGTCTGCTGTCTGGTAGGAGTGACGTGCCTAAGCTCAACTTGTGATCAGATTATCCATCGCTTCAGTTAGAAACCGATTGCAAAAATATTAACCATCTTTCCAGATCAAAGTCACAATAGGAACAGGGATATTGTGCCAACTACAGTATTTCTAGGAATTCATGCCACTCCTCAGCCCCAGGGTGAAAGTTGTAATATTTAGTACTGCTGTACCAACTCTGTCTCATTTGGCAGGTTGCACTTGGATGTGAGCAATTACCGTGGACATTTCAAAATTGGATGAAACAAAATGTGGTTGGCCAAGGTTCTGTCATTTTCATTTTTAAACCCATTTGTAAAGTAAACTAAATCCTCTGCTTCTTGATGGGTAAAGCTGTACTCACTGAAGGTTGTTGATGGAGAAAGGTTCCATTTCAACCAGAACATTCTTCGCTTATGTATTAAACTTCTTTTATACACCAGAGTAGCAATGCTTCTCTCTCTCTCTCTCTCTCTCTCTCTCTCTCTCTCTCTCTCTCAAACAAAATACTATATACATACCAGCGGTGCCAAAAAAATGTATACACATTGACTTGTATTCATCTATTGTTATAGGTATATATTATTACAATTTTAATACAGTTTTTTTTCTTTCTTAAAATGTGTATACATTTTGGCACCTTCTGTTTATGTGTATATATGTACACATACATATTGTGCTCAAATACTTCAATTCTATTATTGAGCAGTTTCTTCATTTGGAAAGCATCTTTTCTTACTGATACCAGCTGCATTTTAATTCTAATCAAAATATTTTTTTCCCAATAAAATAACTTAGAACTTAGAAAGGGCAGAGTCCCTTGCTCTTATTTAGTTGCACTTCCAATTGGACATGGTAAAGACTTCGTTGTCATTTAGTCATTGAAAAAAAAAAAAAAAAGTTCTCTTTTGAAAAGTAGCCTTGCCATATCCCTGCTGGCTTTCGTTACCATCATGGTTTAAAGTTTACCATGTCGTTCCATTTCTTTATGCTCTTCATTTCTTTGTCTTATTCTTTCACATTTTCTTTATTGCTGGCTTTACGTTTGACTTTCTCCCAATACTGCAAAAATTTCAGGCCAAAGTCTTTCTCCACTCCCTACACTTTATTTATTCTAGTCAACTATTTGTTTGCTGAAAACCCCGGCTTTTGTTGTCCCCCCCAGGCACTTCCCCTTCACCCCCTGATTTTATGGCTAGGAAAACCCCGTTCCTTTCATTACTCTAAAATATCAGCAAATTACACACTCAATTAATTATCCATTCTCATACCCTACTTAGTCTTCAAGAAAGCAGAAAACTAATCTCAAATTACACTTATTTTTGTTATTATTAGTAGTAGGAGTAGCAGTAGTAGCAGTAGTAATAGTATTTATATTTTTGGAGAATATTGAACAGTAAAAAAAAAAAATTGCCGAACAGTTTACAGACATAATTGCATTCAATGGAAGCAATAACACCACCTAATTAAACAAACAGTAACCTGGAATTCTCTTTAGACTAAAGATTCCAGATTGGCCATTGATTGTCTGTATTGTACAGTTGTGTTTTCTTTAGCTACAAAAACAAAACAAAACAAACAAAACCCAAAGAATCAGAAGAGTTTACAAATATATAAAAACTGACATTTTTTGGTGGAAAAATTAGCAGATTTGGCAACATTTGGCCCAAACTTCTAGATGGCTTCAAATGACAAGGGGTGCCCCCTTTAAGAAGAGTCTACTTTCCCTCTTTCTGCAGACTGCCGTTCTTTATCATTCTCCACCTCCTCCACTTCACTCATGCATATTTCCTGTCTAGTCCCAGTAAACATTTGAATTTTTGAAGTTTGTTTAATCCCTTTATGTTACTCATTACATCTACTTGACCAGTAAGTTCTGGCGATTTTACCGTTTGAATCAGGCCTTGGCAAACTTTTTCTGTAAAGGGCCAGATAGTAAATATTTCAGACTTTGCAGACTCCTAAGGTCTCTGTTGAAATTTCTCAACTCTGCTGTTGTAGTCCCAAAGCAGCCAATGATAATATGTAAATAATTGGATATGACTGTCTTATAATAACAGCTTTATTTATGAAAACAGGCAGCAAACTGGATTTGGTCCACAAACTGTAGTTTGCTTAATCCTGCTCTAGATGATTATGTGCCAAAGTGTTTTGTCCAGAACATAATATCCATGAAATGCTCTATGGGAAAATAGAAGTTCCCTTACAGAATGAAATATACACCCATCAGAGATTTAAGTTATCGGGAAAGATGGTGTTATTGATTGGCCTTCACCTTTGTTTACCTCTACTCTTCCCAATCATATTGAACTACAAAATCTTTATTTTTAAACTTAATAACTCTTACTATCTCAAAGCACAACTGGAACCAAGTTTCTAGTGGAAATCTTGAATTCATCACCACTTTTCCTTCCTCACGACCACTTACTTGGTCCAGTTCCTCCAGACCTGTTTCCCACCACTTCTTTTAAAATCTTGTACGTTCAATGCGCCTCAGTTTTCCTATCTGTGAAATGTAATGGACAAAGGAAATTATAACACTGTATCATAGACATTTATGAGGATTAATGCCATAATGTCTATAAAATATTAAGCATAAATAACCATTCAATAAATACACGTAATAGCTGGGGGATAGTAATGGTAGGGATGGTGGCCATATATAAAGTTTGAGAACCATTGTGCAACTGAGATATTACCAACAAGGGTGTGCTATTTCATGGCATTTTGGAGTTTAAAAATTATCTTAAATGCCTAATTCTATTCAATCCTCATTTATACCTTCATCATCTGTTTATCTGTTCTCACAAGCACAGTAACTCAAACATAGTAAGAATTGAAATGCTAGACAATATTGGCAAGGTTACTGATTTCAAGGAACTTATATTCTGGAATGTGAAACAGATGGTAAATCAACCAATGCATAAAGTTGATGATTGTGTGTTTTGGTGAGGATTCTGCAGGTAATAAAGAAGGTGATATAGTATAGATTAAAGGGTAGTTTGTTATGGAATTTAGAAAGCTGGGCTACTAGAGTTGTACTCCACATGAGTACCATTACCCTAAGATATCAAATGGCAATGGTGGCTCTGGGGTTGGGCTAGCAAGGTGGCCCTGTTTAACTTGGAGGGCTCCAGGAAACTTCTGGAACATACTTTAAACTGAACCCAGGAGAAATCATCATCAGAATTCTTATAAAATTTATTTCCTCTAAGACTTGGGGAATTGGTAAAAAGAAGATAGTCTTCTACCATAGACTGTTGGTGGAAGGATGAAAAGCAGTAATAGAAGAAAACAACAACCAAAGGACTGTAAGCTAACTTCTTGGTGGAATGCAATAGTGCAAATGGCAAGAACAACTTCTCTAATGCTTTCGTCACTATTTCTTAACAGAATTTTGGGGAACAGAGCAAGAGAAGGTGCAATCACCTCCTCAGGAAAGGTCAGCTCATCCACTTTTGCTGAAATTTAACATATATTTGAGGAAGGAGTGTGTAGTCAAATGGTTGTCAGAACTTAATTAGGTAGAAGATTGGAGACTGTCTAATAAGCTTTGGGCACTTTTTTCCTTTGGACAAAGGGAGCTCATTAAATCATTTGGCCCATCTAATAGCTAAAAGCAGAAATATTTACTGTGTGGCTCCTAGAAGCATTGCCTGTATTATAGGTACTTTATATACATTATCTTTTTAATCCACATAATGGCCACAGGAAGTAAACATTAATGTTTCTACTTTACAGAGGAAAAAATACTGGCTAAGTTTCTGAGGAAAATATGAAACTATTTATGGGAACCTGTGTTTCCGTCCAGATGTACATGTTTTCCATCTCAGTGCCTTATATATACCACATTCTTACAATATACTGATTGAAATTAATGTACTTTCCTATCAAAGCAGTACCATGAATGATTCTTATATTATTTGCCTGCATGACTCTACGTTACAGCTGAAATAAGTAGAATCCATTTGAAATTTCAATGGACTTTGCCATATCTATCTGAGTAAGTAACTCCAAACTCTGAGGCCCTCCTGGCTCATGGGAGGGCCAGACCCCAATCTCGGATATGTTGATCAGAGGAGGGGGCTGCAGGAGGCCATGTTGGGAGAGAGCTTTGCTGACAAGGAGAGGAAGGACCCGGTGGAAAGGTCTGCCTCAGCAGCTCTGGTGGTGGACCTGGGCAGGGCCAGGACCAATAGGGTGTGGGTGTGCCATGATTTTCCATGACAAAAGCATTTTCAACCATGGAAAGAATCATCTATGAGCAGGGTCGGCAGGTACTCACATAATCTTTATCAGAAGGCCAAGTGTTTGTTTAAAAGTCAGAAGTGTGTGTGTGTGTGTGTGTGTGTGTGTGTGTGTGTATGAGGTACTGTATTTGAATTCTGAATCGGAGTCAGAAATACCGTTACTTTTTCCTATGCGTTTTTTTTTTTATTGTTAGTTATTGTTTATTGTTTAGTCTGAAATAGTTTTCCACTTCCTCTGCCTGGCAACTCCATTAGCCTTCTAAATTCAGCTCAGTCAGACCTCTTCCCTGAAGTCTTCCTGACCCCACTCCTCATTCTCTCCTGTTTGCTGTGTGCAGCCCTCTTCTATTGACGTGCTTACCTTACCACACTAAATTTTATTTATTCATCTGCCTGTCTCTCTTGACTCTGAAGCTGCTTGAGGGCAGGATTGTTG
Source organism: Rhinolophus sinicus (assembly GCF_036562045.2). NCBI lineage: Eukaryota > Metazoa > Chordata > Mammalia > Chiroptera > Rhinolophidae > Rhinolophus > Rhinolophus sinicus. The sequence goes on along the minus strand of NC_133760.1, from coordinate 38,387,588 downwards.
CCTTATTAATTTCTCTGTTCCCAGTACAAATCCCTATAGGTAAAGCACACATACTCTTTGATTTGAATTGAATGAAACAAATGGTAAATGAGTATTTGCAATTTTACCATATGAAGGCAAAATGGGGTTAATGAGCTGAAAATTCTAGGGGAATGCTAGATGAAAAATCGAAGGCCGTCTCCCCTCCCAAATCCGGTTCTTACCCTCTCCTTTTCTCTGATTTCCTGGTTTGTGATGAAAGATGTAAAGCTGTCGGGATTTTATGAATCTTGCCGCTAGCCTACAGAACCTTTCAAATATGATTCAATTTCATGCAGACAGAGACTCAGAGCAACTTGGCAGTTAACAGCTAATGGCTTTTAAGGGTTTAAGTCAGCCCTAAACATTATTCCAATGAGTTTTTGTGGTTTAATTACCTTAAAACATTATGCAGTCTTAGAGCCCATCAATACAGATACATTTAGAGATATCAAATGTGCACTGCTCACAAATACCGCCTTGATGGGTCTAATACAGCATCTTATTTTGCCAAAAAAGCCTGTAAAAATAGTTTCAGTTTACCTATTTGAGCCTAATGATGTGTGCCATCATTAAGCTGGGAGAAATGTGAATTCAAATGATTCTCTAAGCAGCAAGGAGGAGCTTTACAGAGCAAGGGACAGAGCGATGTCTTCTCTACTCTGTGGGAGCCCATGCCCTGTGAACTTTGAACAGTGGTTAAGATCCCCGGCTCTGGATTTCAATAGCTCTGAGATCAAATCTCATCTCTGCAATGTGTAGGAAAGTTAAGTAACAGGACAGTAAATCTCAGGGTGAATACTACCATGTTTCCCTGAAAATAAGACCTAGCCGGAAAATCAGCTCTAATCGTCGTTGGGAGCAAAAATTAATATAAGACCTGGTCATATTTACTATAATATAAGACCGGATCTTATATAATATAATATAATGTAATGTAATAATAATATAATATAATATAATATAATATAATACCGAGTCTTATATTAATTTTTGCTCCAAAAGACGCATTAGAGCTGATTGTCTGGCTAGGTGTTATTTTCGCAGAAACAGGGTAATATTAATTCTCCAGCTTAGTTTTTGTGAAGATTTTTGAAATGATGCATGAGAGGTGTTAATAATAACAGCTAATATGTGTTAGACATTCTTTTATTTTAAGAAAGGCTATTCTTGTGGTTTTGGAGGAGGAAGAAAAATGAGCTTGAAGGGTCAGTATCCAATTTTGAGGCTTTAAAAATGGACCTAATAGCTTCATTGTGATTTTCCTTATTTGGACTGTAATTAAAGAAACCAAAGGTTGTCACTTATTTTAGGCACTATTTCAGATATTTCCTCTGCAAAACTCATTTCTATCCTTGGAATCACAATAACTTCATTACTCTTTTCAAGTCAAATCACATCCCAGTCTCAACAATTCAAATTGGCCTAAGATCCTGCACTAACAAAATGTTAATATTTATGAGTAATGCGTTTTGGGTTCCGAGATAGGGAGAGAAACCTTCAGGGAGGCAGAAATGAGTTATTGGCCTGCTATAGAATGTGTCGTTTGGAAAGAGCTGCATTGTAGGGAGAGATGATTCAAATATACAATTTCAAGGGGCAATGCAATCTCGTTTACTAATCTCTCATTATACTAAGGTGAGGCTTTTGTGAACACCGACTGCTCATTAGCATCTCAATCCCACACAAGAATCCAGATAATGGATGCCAATTTTGTTCTCATTATTGAGTAATTCCAATGTTTGCATTCCTTTCATTAAGCCACCATTTAAAAAATTAAGAGTAGAAAAAGGTAAAGATGGATCATTTGAACCATATAATCATGGGCATTATACATTAGGTAATGTTTATTTATTTATAATGTGAAAATCTCTAAGTAATTTCAGTGAACACCTCACGACCTCCGGAGTTACTTGTCTCCCTCCCCCAGCCACCTCTCCCTAGGCTGCCATTAGGCATAGTCCTTCCTTCTTTACATTCTGGTTTTGCTCCCACAACATACCAGGCAACCTGATGTCACCCCTCTGATAAAGCTCAGTTTTGAGACGGCACCTAAAATCTCCTGGTCAATTTCGGTCTAATGCATGTAAAAGTGTTTTCACCCATTAGCTGGTTAGAAGCAAAGGTAGATTTTTTGTTTGTTTGTTTTCTTACATTAAGGAAATAACAGAAAAGTTGGATACCCTAGTAGAAAGCTATAACTTAATATCTGTTAGTTGAAGCTCGGCAAACCAATTCCACAAAATTGACATATAACCCCCTTGAGTGAGGGAAACTGCAAATGCTAGCTCAGAGGTTTCAATTAGATTATAATAGAGGGTCTTCACTGATATTCAGCTATGGGAATGGGTAACTTAACAGAGAAAACAAGAACGGATACATACAAGAGCATCAGTTCTCAGTGTCTGAATGTATCTAGATGGTCCAAGCATAGGTAGAGAAGAAGCTACATGTGAGAAATACCAGATTTGTGTGAGAACCAATGAAGTAAATCATGTAAAATGCATGTGTAAGTGATACTGTGCCATATAAACCTAAGGTGCCATTAGATTAACAGAATAGTGATTCACTGTGAATCACCAAATCATCTATTAGCTTTTAATCACCCTAACAGTAATGACTGTAGAAAGTACTAGGATAATTATAAACCTGTCTGTATTGTGCTGTGCTTGGATAAGCATAGGTTTGGTGTCAGATCTAACTTAACCCCATGGTTTCATTCTCATAGCTCTGTGACATTGGACAATGTATAACACTTTACCTCTGTGAGATGTGGATAATAATTTCCATATCCAGGTTTGTATTAAGGGTTAGAGATAATGTATCTAAAGCATCTAGCATACTACCTGACACATAAATATTCAATATTCTGCAGCAGCAGTGGCAGTAGTAACTGTTGTTATTACAGTCTGTGCTCCAAGAAATTTCCATCATAAAAAGAGTGAATGAGTTCCTTTAGAAGGAAAACAGAGCAGTGCACCCTCCAAAGGGGCCTGAGGCAAGAGTGGCAATGAAGCAGAGACAGTAGATGGACGTAGTTCTGGTTTCTGACTAGGTAAGTGAGGTCTAGCAGATGTTACTGATGAAATGTGCAGACAGAGACTTGTTTTTCAGGTCATTTTGGTTTTCTATTTTACAGGATTCTCAGAGAACACATTTTCACTCAGAGGCACCTTGTTTCATGCAAACACACCATTAAACTCATTCAAAAGTTGATATTCTCTACCAGCATCACTGGCTTCCGCCAGGAGAGGTTAGGAATCAAGTTTCCATGTTGGTTTTATCAGAGAAGGAAACTAGTGAGCAATTCCTTAAATCCATTGTCTAGGTTCATCATTGAATGGGCTCTAAGTTTTTAAAGATAAGTTGTTGAATTGCTCTAAGTATCAATTTCCTTATCTGTAAAGTGGTGCCAATAATGAAATGTGATATAAAGGGATACTGCATGCCATTTCCCTCTATCCTCACATTAAATGCCTAGCATAGGGTCTTTTTAAGTGAGGTGTTTCAGCTTCCACTCTGGCCCCTGCTGGGAAGATCTCATCTGTGACCAGTTAAAACTAAGATGGTGCAGTTGAAACTAAGACGGTGTTACCATCTTATTCATCTTGTTTCCATTTTCACTATGTTCTGTATCATAGTCACCATGTAAGATCAAATCCTATCTCCTCTCCTTAATACTAAATAATAGGCCAGTACATTGAAATCACTGTCTTAGGTATTGTTAATAATATACCCCTGACCTCATTAAGAAGGGATTAAATGGTTTCATTCAAATAAAAATCACATTTCCTCCTCCTCCTCCTCCTCCTCCTCCTCCTCCTCCTCCTCCTCCTCTTCTCCTTCTCTTTCTCCTTCTCCACCATTGTCGTTGTCGTCGTCGTCGTCGTCATCATCATCATCATCATCATCACAGGTCAAGTGCTTCCTATATGGCCATTGTTAAGTTCTGAATGTTTGTGTCCCCCCAAAAACTCATGTTGGAATCCACATCCCCAAATTGGTGGTATTTGGAGGTGAGGCCTTTGGGAGGTTATGAAGGTGGAACCATCACATTTGGGATCTGTGCTTTTATAAAAGAGGTCTCACAGAGTCCCTAGCCCCTTCCATCATGTGAGGGCACAGTAAGAAGTCAGCAGTGTGCCACTCAGAAGCGGATCTATAACAGAACCTGACCATGACAGCACCCTGATGTCACACTTCCACCCTCCAAAACTTCGAGAAGTTTCTGTTATTTATAAGGCACCCAGTCTAGAGTATTTTGTTATACCAGTAGCAGCCCAAGTAGATGGAGACAAGCCGTCATTGAGCTAGTCTATATACTATATCTTATTTAATCCCTAAAACAACTTTATACAGTGTTACTAGTATCTCCATTTTATAGATGAGGAAGCTGAGGCTTATTTTGGTGAATAATAAATGCCCTATGTTTTAGAGCTAATATATGAGAGGCTGGAGTTTGAGCCACATTTTCTGGTTGTAATGTTCATTTCCAATTCTTTATGCATAATTTTCATCTAAGATTGTGTGATTCCGCTAAATGACTTAAAACCATTCGGATATTTTTGTATCATATAACTTGGCCATTGGTTAGCCATTACATTCAGTGACAGTGATGAAGCTACCTGTTCATTTTTCTTCCATAAAATATCTTTCTCTCTAAGAAAAATCCCTATTATTAGAATCAGTAATGTATCAACTGTAAACACATCTTCTTGTTAGTGTCTGTAGATATGTTCCTGAATTGTTTTAATTTATCGTAGGAGTGGAGGAGTATTATGCACATCAGTCTTATAAATAAGGTGACATGAATAACAGCTGCATTTAGTGCCAAAGCAATTACTACTCTCTTCTGAAGTAATCATTCATTTTTTTTAGCGGGAACTGGAAATTTGCGTCGGGCATTATCTCCTTACATAATTTGGGTGAGGCTCCTTTGCTCAATTGCCTAGATGTTTAATACTTGAAAATAATTAGTTTTTCTTTGAGAATTGTCAAGATCTACTGACACTTTTTATTTTTGCCTGGGGTACAGAGCAAGAGTGTGTTTATGATAATAGTGATTGTAGTACTATTTTGCTGTCAGCATTGTAAAGTTGCTGCAGTGAATCACAAGTGTCTCGTGCTATGCTCAGCTCATTCATGTACTGATTTTTTCTACAATTTGGAGAAAACCTACTATGTGCGGGGCCTTGTGCTGCATCCTGGGTACACAATGGTGGGTACAATAGGATCAAACCTCAACACTGAGCTCAAGAATCTTTTTGTCTAGGGCAGGATGCAGACAAATAAAGAAAGGAAAAAAACAACTTTCCAAATTGCTGTAAGTCCTATACAAAGTAGAGAGCTATGAAGGAGAATACGTTAATGATTAGGCACTATGAGGACTTAATTTTAAGCAGGACTCTGAAATAGTCGAGTCATCCAGGCCAGTAAAGGGCAAAGGTGTGTTCTAGGAAATGGGGAGAGAATGTGTGATTCTTTGGAGCTGGAAACACGATGTTTTTGAGGAACAGAAAGGAGGCCAGTATAGTTTGGATGTAGTTAGCAAAGACGAATAATCGCTTGTGGTGAGGTCACAGAAGTCGATGGAAAACACGGAGATTTCACAAAGTGAAGGAACTTTCTCCCGACCACCTAGCTAATTAGTGATAATGTGAACCCAGGTTTCTGTGACTGCAAATCCCAGCTTATTTTTCACTGAGTCCCTAGAATTGAAACGTTCAATAAAATGGTGATAGTTATACTAGTAATAATAATAGCCTTATGATTTAGTGCTTATTGTGTATCAAGAATTCTTATAATAACTTTTCACTCACTAAAGAACTTCATCCTCACATGAACCCTGTGAGATATTTTAATCTTTTCATGAAACTTAATGTTATCCCCATCGTACAAAGGTATGTGGCTTAAATAGCTTGTGCAACGGCCGAAAAATAGACTTGCATTTGAGCCCAGGGTCTGCGGGTTCAAATATGACAGAAAACAGGATATTCGACATTTAATGAAAAATTAAAACTTTTTTTATGATGAAGCTACTTACAATTTACCAAAAAGTTTTAAGAACAGAGATTTGAAATTGATACCTGCTTTTTTAATGCAAGACTCAATTCAAGCTGAACTTGCGCCAATAATGTTTTTACAACAAAAGGATCCAGTCCAGCCTCACGCATTGTATTTAGATGTCACGTCTATTTAGTCTCCTTCAACCTACAAATTCCCCCTTCTTTGCTTAACTTTAGTGACTTTGTTGCTTTTGGAGATTACAGGCCGGTTGTTTTCTAGAATCTCTCTCAATTTGGGTTTATCTGGTATTTCCTCGTGATTCAATTCAGGTTATACAATGTTTTAGGGAGGAATCGGACAGAAATACTGCTGTGTTCTTGTCATTGACTATTATCAGGTGATACACCATTTCAAGTTGTCCCATTTTGAAGACAGTAATGTTGGTTCTTTGGTTAAATTGGTGTCTGTGAGACTTCTCCACACTATTTGAGCTCCACTGCCCCGCGATGAGATTCTGCTGCCATTCATTGCACTTCTGCACTGATCCCACCTCGACCCCCTGAGCTCTGATTTCCTGTGCCTGGCCACCTCGGCCACGCCACCCCACCCTCCTCCCATGCTTGTGCCCGCCCACCTCCATCCATGTGGCTGCCTCACTCATGCTCTTAACCTCCTAAGCAGATCCGTCACCCAATGGCTGGGGGACGGAATTATAAAGGAAGAAGGAAGGAAGGAAGGAAGGAAGGAAGGAAGGAAGGAAGGAAGGAAGGAAGGAAGGAAGGCATAATGATAATTTTTAATAGAAGAGACATAGAGAAATCAATTGCTTTCATTTGAGAAAAATACTCCAAGTGATGCTAGCTGAAATAATGTTGAACATGTTGTTCTTTTTCATTACACACCATGGAAATGATTGCTCATGCCCAAAACATCCACAACTAAAACAAACAAAAAAAGCGTTGCTCCCCTGAATTGGTTTCTTTCAACAAAATACAATTAGGATATGCTCCACATACAAAGAATACTCATTATTAGCAAAAGGGCCAACTCTATGTAATGGCTTTTATGGTGCTACTTATTCTGCCTCTTCTTATCTGCTGTTCAGTTGTGTAATCACTGCTCTCAGGATTTTAGGTATTTTCCTAGTGGGGATAGGCTTTCATTAATCATTATTTATCCAAGTTTGTTTTTTCTCTTTTCAGGACAATATAAATATGAGACTGGACAATGCAATTGTGCTTTCCCTTACTTATGTACCATGGTGCTATTAACATTTGCCTTGACTCTCCCTGTCCATAAAGACAATGACATAGTAGTTAGGAGAACCAGTCGGGGGTTCAGTCCAAGATCAAGTACTTACAACTTGACTTTGACCATGTGACTTCCTTATTTAAGCTTCAGGCTATCTCTAAAATGAGCGTCATTTTGTGGAGCCATATTGCTGTGAGAACTAAATGAGATAACTTAGGTAAAGTGCTCAGGTGGTTCATAGACTATAAGGCATGGATTAAATTTATCAAATGCTTCTCCTACCTGATAGCTACTCTCCTTTATACTCAATAGTACTTTGTTAATTTCTCTCTCATAACCAGAGTTGTGTTCTATTTGTGAATCCTCCCCACTGGGCTGGGTACTTGTCAAGGGCTGGAATCATTTCTCATTGCTATATCTCAGCCCTTAGCAAAGTTACTTATAAAAGGTGCTTGATGTGTATGTGGATTGAAGAGTGGTGGAATCGTGGAATGGTTAGATGAATGGATAACAGGATGAAAGAATAAATGCATGAAAGGATAAGTGGACAAAAGCATAAACAGTTATCCTAAGGTAGAGGTGAGGGACTCCATATTTATTGAACATCTAACATGTGCCAAACAATTAATTGGCTATTTTACATATGTTATTAATACTCATCCAGTTATTATGTTATAGAAGAGAAAAACAAAGCTTAAGAAAGTAAAAAACAAAAGAAAATCTGCAGTAGTACCCCCTCTTATCTGAGGGGGATCCGTTTCAGGACCCCAGGGGATGCCTGAAACCACAGATAGTATCAAATCCTATATATACACTATGTTTTTCACATGTATATGTAAAGTCTAATTTATAAATTTGGCATAGTAAAAGATTAAAAACAGTAACTAATAACAAATAGAACAGTTATAACAATGTACTGTAATAAAAGTTATGTGAATATGGTCTCTCTCTCTGATAATGCATCTGATAAGTGAAACAGCTACTAATTGGCTAACAGCGGATGGTGTATACAGCATGGGTACATTGGACAAAGGGGTGATTTATACCCTGAGCGGGATGGAGCAGGATGGGATGAGATTTCATCACATTACTCAGAATGGTGCACGATTTAAAACTTACGAATTGTTTATTTCTGGAGTTTTCCATTTAACATTTTCAGACTATGATTGATCATGCGTGACTGAAACCGTGGAAAGTGAAACCTCATATAAGGAGGGAGACTGCTTTTGACTTTACCAACAGAGCTCTACAAGTGTTCTTTCTGCTTTGATATGACATAAATGGACTCTGTCTATTCAACTTAAGATTGAAATATTTGCTGTCCACTCAGAAGATTGGATTGTGCAATTATTAAGAAAACGGAGCATAGTCTAGATTGTTAAGGTAGAAAAATTGCACAATCAATTGAAGAAAATGAAAGGTTTTGTGAACATTTCCAAATATAAAGAAGCCTGTGGTCTTTCTTCTCTAGTGGAGATGATTATTTTTTTTTCTATTTCTGTATTCAGTGCAATAATGTCAAAGATGAAAAATTAAACCTATACAATATCTTTGAAGGATAACTCTGAGGGATTCTATGGGCAGAGAATTTATAGGTTGACACAAATCACTACATCATTTATAATTTCTTGGTAAAAGTTCATGCTTGTGAGTATGATGTAACCTAAAACATGAAGAAAATGAGCTTACAATAAAAGAGTGGTTAAAGGAATCCTAAAAGGAAAATCACATATATATAGCAAGTATTTGTGGAATATGACTGCATTCTAGAATCTAGAATCCACACCTAGTATATAGGTCTAGTTATTTGGGAGGGAAAGTCAATGATATATGTTGCCTGCCCTCCACTGTCTCCTAGTCTATAGAGGTGAAAATTCCAGGTAAATAAATACATAATTTCAGAGATGTGATACATTTTTGTGAAGCTATGGGAAAGAGCTGGAGGACTGAGGCTATGGCTCCTAACAGGCTGAAGGAGTTAACATTGGTTCTCTGAAATAAGTGACATTTTAATCCCTTATGGAAAAATGAACGGAAATCTGCCAGATGGATAAGGTGAGACATATTCTGAAAGAGGAAACCACAATAAGATGCCCAAATAAACACTCAGGACTTCAAATGGTCCCTTGTGACTCTAATGGTTCCATATGGCTCTGAAGCTCAAGTACGAAGGTTCATTTGGGAGAGTGAGAGTTAAGGCTGGAAAGTTGAAGTAGGCTGGGATCAGACCATGAACCATAAAGGGGAATGCACAAGAGCACGTCTTCATCCCTATTTGCTATCATTCAGAGCCCCTTTAAAATTATATATATATATACATATATATATGGGTGTATACATATATATGTATGTATATATATATGTTTATATGAATATAAATTGTATATATATGCATAATTTAGAGGTAATTTCCCAAATATATACACACATATATGTATATACATACATAATCTGTCTATACATATATTTGAAGAGTTTTCAAGTACAAGTTCCAAGCTACAATTTTATCAATTAGTGCATGCATGCAAAAGATTGGGCTTGATAATGGTTTCTGCCTTCCCTTTTACATTTGTTGTTTTCTCTCACAGTAATAGTCACATTTTGGTTTCTCCTGACTGATCTCATTTTTTAAAAATTTATTTTGTTTTGTACAGAACTCTAAACTTGAATGAATGATAAAAAGAATTTCTTGTACCCTCACTTATTATTTTGAGTCCTGAAGAAGAATGCCCTTAATAGGATTAGTAAAATCATGACATCCCAGTGAATGGACTGATAAGGAGATAGCTCAGTTTTCTCTATTGTCACCTCCGTGTCATGCTATCCTCCTTGAAATTACTTGTGTTCTGATGCTTACTGAGTCCCCAGGAGAAGACCATCCTAAGGAGTTGGAGGTACCATTTAGCTTTTGTGCCATTTAGCTTTTTAGAGGTGTGCTATCTGTGTCGTTTTTGGCCCATAATTCTCCAGCCTACACCATCATCCCTAGAAATGGGACACCTGCTATGCTCTGTCAGTGACTTCAAAAATACCTATTGACATCTGAATTTTGTCAGAGCCACAATAAACAAATACAGAAAAAAACTTTGTATAGCAAAAGATAGGAATTGTTCCCATCCCGTTATTTATTATTGGATGAGAATAAGCATATCAAAGAACGCTTTACTCACCAAAATGCCAGCTCAATTGCAATTATCATTCCTCTTTTCTATTAAACCGTATTTTGTGCCCCTCCTATTCTGCATTTGAAAGATATTTTTAATTTTCCAGCAGGTTATTAGGTTTTCAAAAATCTGATAACGCAGTTTTTTTATTGTTTTTGTTTTTGTTTTTAAATCAAAGCGCTCCTTCAAGAAAGCCTCTCCCTTGTCTTTCCTTTGAAGGTAATCATTTGCTGGAAACAGTCAGCTAAGAACAAAAGAATCCCAGTGGCATGACTACAGCTTAGAGAATTTGCTCGGAAAAGTTACCAAAATGCAGATCTTTGGGAGACAGTAACTCAATCCTCTGACACACTGTCTCAGTGGCCCCAACACACAGGGTCAGCAGATTATGCCGACTCATAAATGACCAAGTTAATCTCAATCCCTTTAAAAGTCATTATGCCCGTGGAATTCAAGAGTAGGTGGTTAGTTTACTGTCACCCCTGAGAAGTTCTGTTTCTCTGGTAGTAACTGATAAAGAAGGGGATTTCTCAAAGTCAATCACTCAAAATAAAGAACTTAAATCCATTTTAACATACCTCTGGGAAGCAGATCTGCATTAACCTAGCCTATGACTTCTCTGGAAATAATAAGGTTTAAGAGAGTACACAGCCACTGGTGATTTCTGTAAGTGATACAATGAGGGGACAGAGACAATGAGGCAAGCGTAAAATGGGACCTGGGATTAAGGGATCTTCCACTCAGCCATGTGTGGACTGCTGAAAATTAACGTGGTATTGTTTAGCGAGCAGCTGTCTACTTATTGTAATTTGCAAAATGTTTTTTTTTCTCCTCTCCTCCTTCTCTGAAGGCATATTAAAAAATGGCTTCATTTCGGAGGGATGACAAAATTAATCCTATTTCGAGTTCCATTTGAAGAAAATGGCACTTAAAGCTTGTTTTGCATTTATCAAATGAGCCAGTGAGTTCAACATTTACCAAGTACCTATGAATGGAAGACATGTGTTAGATATCAGGGTCATAAAGATGAATTGAGAGCAAGCTCTTCCATCAATGTGTGTAATATCTGGTGGAAGTTACACCCAGAACAAACCTTTGCAGTTTTCCATTTCTTCACATTGATGAGTAAAGGCAAGCAAATGGTGCGAGGGGAGGATGTAAGTGGGCCTAATGGTTTGCCTTAAAGTTGAAGAGCAATGTCATGGGGACAGAAGTAAGACAAAACCAGCAGAGGTAGGCTGATTCTCAGGCAGGGTCCTGGGGCGAGCATGGGTCTTTGGCGATTTTGATTTATTGTTGTATCCAGAGGCAATGCATAGAAACATCTATGGCTCCATAGAAACGTCTCATTGTATTGTAATTACATAATAATGCATATTAAATAGAATTTAATTACATGCGCAAGAGCAAAGGTATTGTGTTTTCATCTTCCAGCATCTAGCAGTGTGTGGTATCTGGTGTGCCCAAAGTAAATACTTGAACAAATGAATCAAAAAATGACAGAAATGTAGTCATGCCTAAAGAAAGCTTTTTGAGAACAGTATTAGTGGGACGATATCTAAGTTCAAAAAAACCACCAATCCAGGCCTATTATTGTGATACAAGATAGCAGTTCAGAAGCTAGGCCAATAATATACACATCAGGAAATGGGGTCTAAGGTGGGAAAGAAGAAATCTTCTGGGATATTGTCTATAATACTTAATAGGAGTGCTTAGAAATAATTCATAGGAGGTAGTGAATTTTGATGGTGCAGGGCCAGTTGGTAAGTGTAACAGTATAGGAGTTGTTCAGATGAGGTGCGAATGAATGAATGAATGAATGAATGAATGAATGAATAATACATAGATAGACAGATTGATAGATAAATAACCATCTCCCCTTTTCATGCTTGTTATGCCAAGGCATGCCAGAATGACCATTGCTTTAACTTTCCATGAGTCCTTCTGTACATTGTTTTGCTGATAACAACCTTCCAACCATAAGGACTGCATTGTACCCCAAATAGAAATGCCATGAAGTTTATTTTGATAAATTGAACTCATTCCATAACTGGGAGGTCTACCATGGATTGCGCACATATCAGACCATTACCTGGCTTCTCATTTTCTGGGGACTTTCTACTTGCCAGATTGTCAGAAGCTGACCGGGTATTGCAGTCTCATCTCGATCCATTGCATTTTATTTTTTCTGCAGCCAAAGAACTTGGCATCCAAACAAAAGCACCATCGCTTGATAATGGATATGCTTGTATCATCCAAGCCACCCATTCAGCAGCAGGATATTCATCAGTCTCTCTGATTGAAGAAAAAAAACATGCTTTAGAAGAAGTTCCTCTCATTTCCATGGATTATCAAGGTAGGGGTTTTTCCCATCTGACATCTGTTTTGCTTCTAATTTTCTCAGTTTGGGTGAACAAATTATAACAGAAATAAGGAGAATTTAAAGATAGCATTCTGAGACATCAGGGCAGTAAACTGGATTATAAACTCCATATCTGCCACTTTTTAGATGACTTTAGGTTAATCAGTCAACCTCTCTTGGCTTCAGTTGCTTAATCTGTAAAATTTTCACATCATTCATCCATTTAAGAAGTATATACTGAGAATGCAATATGTGCCAATCTAGGTCCTAGGAATACAATGGTGAAAAAAATCCATTATTATTAATGACTCATAAAGCTTGATATGCATCAAATATGCCTGAACAGTTCTCATAATATAAACACATATAATAGGAACTTTAACTTATTCAGAAAGATGCCTATGACAAAATGACACTTGAACTGAGATCTAAAATTCAAAGCTAAGTTGACTAGGTGAAGAGGAATAGAAAACAGGTTTCATGTCAAGGAAAACAATTTGCAAAGGCCCTGTGGTTGGAAAGGCTGCAAAAGTTTGCAAAAAAGCCGGTGTGAATTGTCCACAGACAGCAGGGAGACAATGCAGTTATATCAGTGCTTCTCAGTCTTTCATGTGCATGTAAAATAGCTGGGGATTTCCTTTTAAATGCAAGTTGGTTTGAAGTGGAGTCTGAGATTCTGCTCTTCCAAGGAGATTTCCTGAGTGATGTCAGTGTTCCTGAGCTACAGACCACACTTTGAATACTAAAGTGCTAGATGGAGTTTGGTTTCTGCCACTATGACCATAAAAGGGGGTTCTTATTATTGATTTTAATATTATCTAAGAAAGAGCAGGGCTGGTCCATCAGACACATCAAAACAACTTTGTCATTCTCTTACTTCTCTCCTTCTTCTCCTCTCACTCTTTCCCAGTTTGTACCTCCAGTCTCTTTCTAAAACAAATGAAGGCAGAGAAGCATTTTGCCCGATTACAGATAGCCTTTTTCTTCCGTGAGAGAATGTGACATGATTGGCTGGTTAGAGTCTCATGCCAATAGTATGAACCAAACTTTGTTTGGGTTATTGGCCATCTTAGGTCATAAGCCTGTCCTGGCAGGTGCAACCTGATTTACCTGAATATATAGTTTTCAACATATCAGCACTGGAAGGGAAATAACTGTGACCTTATTAATTACCTCAATACATGTCTCCCAATTAATCTATACAATACTGATCAAAACAATAGATTCTATTTAAAATCATAGTTCAGCATATTGGCTTCTAGTCAAGCAGGTGGAATACATAAATGCTGTGCTTGCGTCCTCTCATGACCACATCAAAATTGCAACTGAACTGCAGAACAACCGTCATTGAGAATAGCTTGAAGTCTTGCTGAACAGAAGTCCTATAACTAAGGATGTACAGAAGAAGCCACTTCAAGACTGGTAGGAGAGACAGAGATGTGGAATGGGGTTTCAGTGTGAGGAAGAGAGATCTCCACAACTCTGGCTGTAAAAACCAGAGGAGACTGTAGCAGAGTAAGACAGAGAGTGACTGGAGTCCCATGTGTTCCTCTTAAAGGGAAAACATCAGTTGAAAAGGAAGATGCCAATGTAAGATATCACGGTCACTCTGACATGGTTATTACAAGAACAAAATACGATAAAAAGATGCAAACTTGAGTTATACTTATGTAACCCTGGGTATATCATTGGTTCATTTACGATACATATTAAGTACATACCATGATATGCCCTTGTTTTCCAGAAGCTTACATCAACTGGATAGGATCATAAAAGTTACCAATAATTCCTATAAAAATAGAACATTGAAGGCTAGGCTAGGCAGAATTACAATAAAGGATGTCATTGTGAGCTGGAGAACCAAAACTTACCTATGTGAGACAGAGAGATTGTCACAGAAGTAGAATCATTTCAGGCATTTTAGCTGAGGCATGAAAAATTAGTGGGAGATTTTCAGGCAGCAGGGAATTTAAGACAGAGCCAAGAGCCCTTTACAATTTTCCCACATGCTCTCAGAGACTTTAATAGGTCAAATGGGCAAGTGGATACAGTATGTTAGTATGTTTGTTTGTATGAGTGTGGGCAGGGTTAGGGGTAAATTAAGAAAGGAGATTAGCCTGGTTAGGTAATAGGAAGGTATCACAAATAGAATTTCTTTGCACTTCAGTTGTTCCACCTGTGCCATCAGCATGCTAATGTGTATATCGTTTCTCATTTAATGGTCAGACCGACCTCAGAAATTGTAAATGTCTGTGTGTCTTCATGCATGGGTTTGTGTCTGTATATATTGGATCCACAAGTATGGTTTATGTTCCTGTGTATTGGGGTATGAGTTGGTGCGCGTGAGCTGTGTGTATTCACATAGATATGTATCTGTGTGCACGCACAGGTACCTGTCAAGTGTGAAATTGTGTCTGTATGTGTCGGTGTCATGTGTGCACCTGTCTATGTGTGTGTGTCTGTTAATCCACACGTTTTTGTGGGTATATATATGTGTGTGCTTCTGTGCCCCGGTGTGTCTTATGTATGTGAGTTTGTTTGTGTGTCTGTGTGTGTAGACTATGTGTTGGTATGTCTGTATACATGCGCCATTAAACATAGTTCTTACTTTTTAAATAAATGAAAATGTTGCTTCCAGAAAAAGTAAGCTACTTAGAACCTAATGTTCCGGAAAATTTTGTATTAAAAGACACCTGCTTATACCAAATTTGTTTTGTAAACATTTAGTCACACGTATTAAAAAAATGAGAAGTACTTGGAAAGTAGACAAACCAAAAAGTGTAAGAGTTGTTCATATGCATCTTAGCTTTCACAATGAGTCAAAGTGGAAACAATGATGAAGCGTCAGTTCACAATTTTCATAAGTTAAGTTCTATTTGGTAAAGAGGACTCATTTCTCATAGAAATGTGCTGACACGTGACACATTCTGAAAACTTCTAGTGCAATCAGTCCGCTTACCTGGTGTTAATTCACTTTATATCGTTTTTTAAATATGGTATTGATTAAATTAGCATTTGGATTAATTAATCGCCTTTCAACTTCAGAGGGAGTGAAGCAGCAGTCTCTTAATACAGAATGATAACTGAAACACCAAAATGTTTGAAAATCACTTTCCGAAATATTTTATATTTGCACATGTAGCATTATACATTCACAGTATATATGTAGACTAATTTATATTATACAAATGTATCAACATATAGATATTTAGGTGTTAATAGATACATGCACAGACACACACATAATATAAATTAAATTAATGTAAATGATCTCAGAAAGCATTTTTGAATACTTGAAACATGCCAAGTACAGAATAGTAAGATTAAAAGCCATGGATCCTGACCTTAAGGAAGTCAGTTTCAAGTAGGAACAGGCTGGCTACATAATTTGCAAGTCCTGGTGAAAAATGAAAATATGGGGTTCTTTGTTCAGGAAACAGGAAAAATGATATCAAAGGTATACACAAAGGTTTCTCTTGTTTTCCATGCTCTCTCCTTCTCAACTTTTTTTTTTTTTTTTTAATTTGCTAGCAAATTCCTTTCTAAGTAATGAAAAACTGAAATCTCTTAAATTATTATCATGAATTTTCCCATTCATCTTTACATGGTGCAATGACAGTTTTAAATGCAAACATCAGAACATGTCAGCCTTCTGCAGAATCACTGAAATTACACAATCTTATTATATGGCTTGTCCCTGGAGGGTGACTTGAGCTTGTGAGAAAAGACAAATGTAAACCAGACTCCAAAAAATTGGAAGGGGGAAGGGAGTGTCTCTTTACACAGGAGACAGCTCTCTGAAGCAGGAGGGAACTCACTGTCATGGTGTGCTGTGTAACAACAGGTCCCCTTCTGGCAGCTGCTATACCTATTTCCAGTGTCCTAGTCAGGGAGGGGTCTGGGAAGTTGATTAAGCATCTCCCCTTTCTTAGGAGTCTGTCACCCCAAACCATGGCAGATGGGAAAACTCCCAAAGATCTTAAACCTGTGTGCCAGGAAATACTAGGAATGGAGAGAGGCGACAGAGGCTCACCCCCGCCAAGAGACAGCTTTCCTCTGGCCAACCACCTGCCACGTGCTCTGAGGTGCTGTCAGCTGTGTGGGATGGCTGCCACCATGTCCCTCCTCAATAGGCTGTGCACCTACCTCTCCCCACACCTGCAGGAAGTGGGAGGAGGGAGCAGTGGTAGGGCAGGGATGGGGAGGGGACGCTGGACTGGGCTGGTATCCCAGGGGGTGAGGGAGTGAACCGCTGAGAATCTTTCCTGGGAGACTGTGGGAGGCAGAACCATCGGAACCGAGGCTCCAAGCCCCAGGCACGTGCTCCATAGACCTTTTTTATAAAGAACAGATTCAAAGGGAAAAAATTAAATACTTGAAGATGGCAATTGCAGGGCATTATTCTTCCATCGTAAACCCTTGTGGAAATGGTGAGGGGTAACTGGTCACGCACTCATGAAGCCAACCCTGAGTTGGTAAGATGGACCCATAGTTTAATGGAGTAGAAATATGTCTTTAGTACAGAGGACGGTGGTATAAACGTGTGAGTCTGGTGGAGAGAAGGAGAAGGGACAGTTACTAGAGGAGTGAAGATCTAAGCTAAATTTTGAATCTGAATCTGAATTCTCTGAGCCAATAAAGGTTGGGAAATGGTGCTGGGAAATGGTGCTTTCCAGGGCGAGGAAAGCCCATGTCCATATTCTCAGGAGTGGAGAAGGTTATGGCATATTTGAAAAGCTGCAAATGATGGTATTGGAGCAACATGTCCTTGCATGCATGCTCACAGGTGCTTGTAGGGTAAAAATGGATGCAGGAGGCATAGTAACAGTTGGGGGGTTGGGTTGCATGGTGATAGAACTTGTGTTCCTCCATAAGGAATCTAGGCTCTGTAGGTACTTGTAATGAATTAAGACTTATGTATACTCAAGCTCCAAAGTGAGATCTTCAATTGCCAAACAGCAGAAGATAACAGGATAAATTATACTTTACAATATTAAAATGTCAGAAATTCTTCATTGATATGCAGCAACATCAAAGCCTTCAAAGGTTTTAAGTTAAACTGAGGGAAAAGAGCACACATGATATTACAGCAGTTCCCCCTTATCTGTCATTTCACTTTTCAGTTTCAGTTACCCACAAGTCAACCATGGTCCAGAATTATTAAATAGAAAATTCCAGAAATAAATAATTCTTAAGTTTTAAATTGCGTGCCAGTCCGAATAGCGCGATAAGATCTTGCAACATCTGGCTCCGTCCTGACTGGAGCATTTTCATCCCTTATCCAGCGTCTTCACACTGTAGACGCTCCCTGCTCCCTGCCCATCATCAGTCACTTAGTAGCTGTCTCGGTCATCAGATCAATGTTGCAGTATCTCAGTACTGTGCTCCAGTCACCCTTATTTTACTTAATAACGGCCTCAAAGTTCAAGAGTGGTGATGCTGGCAATTCGGATGTGCCAAAGAGAAGGTGTAAAGTGCTTCATTTCAGCAAAAGTGTGAAAGTTCTGGACTTAATAAGGAAAGAAAAAAAAAATTATATGCTGAGGGTTGCTAAGATCTATGGTAAGAACAAATCTTCTATCCATGAAATTGTGAAGAAGAAAAAATAAATTCATGCTACTTTTGCTGTCGCAGCTCAATCTGCAAAAGTTAGGGCCACAGTGAGTGATAAGGGCTTGTTTAAGATGGAAAAGGCATTAAATTTGTGGGTGGAACACACAAACAGAAAACGTGTTCAATTGATGCCAACGTGTTGCCCAGAAAGCATGGAGGCTCTAAGAAGGTTTTAGCAAGGGATGCCTGCAAGGAGTGACACCAAACCATTTACTGCAAGTGAGGGATGGTTATACCGATGCAGGAACAGGTTCAGTGTTTTATCACCTCACATCATCACAAGAAGAAGGGTGGGTACAGCACAATAAGATATTTTGAGAGAGAGAGGAGCCATATTCACATAATTTTTATGTATATTATGTATATATAGCATATTGTTATAGTATGTGCTATTTTATTATTATTGTTGTCAATCTCTTACTGTGTCTAATTTATAAATTAAACTTTACCATACGTATGCATGTATAGAAAAAACATACTATATATAGGGTTCGGGACTGTTTGTGATTTCATGTATCCACTGGGGGTCTTGTAGCATATACCCAGCAGGTAAGGGAGGACGATTGTAAACTATTTTCTTTTTAAAATCTCCCTGATTTCCCTCCACTGGGTGTGTCGTTCATGTTATTAGATAACTATAGTTAAATTGAACTTGGCGATGAGTATTGTAGTGGGGGTGCCAAAAAAATGTATACACATGACTTGTATTCATCTTTTGTTATCGGTATATATTAAGTATTGCAATTTTAATACAGTTTTTTCCCTTTCTTAAAATGTGTATACATTTTTTTGGCACCCTCTGTGTAAGAGAACAGGGACCGTGTTTTCTTATTCCCTCTGGTACGTACAGGCTATTGATTTTGGCTTATGGACAACTCTTAATATTTGTTGTATTAAAATGAAATCAATTAAGGGATTAGTTATGATAATTAACTATGCCTTTAAAAATCATGTAGTGGAAGAATAGTCTTGAATTTCTTTTTTCAAAACCGACTTTTAAAATGTTTTTTTTTTATTTTTTTATTTTCCTTACGGGATAGGCTCACTTACAGATTCACAACCTCTGAGTCATAGACCCTTTATCAAGTGGAGGAATGGCGGGCGTAGGTCATTCAGAGGTGGGTGTAGAATTATAAAAGGAACTCAGTAGCCCATAAGCTTGTTAACACTTCTCTGTTAGTGAGTCCTCAATTTTAACTAATATTACGTGGGGGTTCATGGAATTTGAGCATATTAGAATGGTCTCCTTATTCCCAACAGAACGAGGAATGCATGCATGTCCTTTTAGAAATCAAAACATAGTTTACAAATTTTTGGTGGGTGGTTTCTTTTTTTTTTTTTTAAAGCACATGCCTGTGTGTTGTGGGGGGAGATAGTAGAGAGGGAGAGGGAGAAATGCATTTGTCCTAGAAAAGTAAGCGTGTTACTATGGACGACAGAATTTGGCTGCTTTTGTCATCATTCTTATTTTTCATTTTTTAAACCTTAACAGTAACATTTTTAATAAAGTATTTTGAGTACTTATTCTATATAAGCACAACACAAGGTGACGGACATACATTCACTTACATCTTCAAAACAGTCCTGCCAAGAACTTATAAAATCTCTATTCTTTAAATGAAGAAATTGAGGCTGTCAGGGATTAAGACACTTTCTCAGAGCCCTGGAGTTCTTGATAGTCGGAACCCAGGATTCAAACCCACGTCCTGCTGGTTGCAAAACTGTAGTCTTTTCTACATATACGTTTCTCAAAATGCAGTCCATGGATCAGCTGTGAGGCAGATTCACCTATGGGGGTAGATTCCTGGGTAGGAATGGATTTGCACGTATTTAGGGAGTATTGTTCATGGGACATTTCTTCCTGGGTTCCATCTTCAAACTATTGAATCTCTGAGGGTGGGATCCAAGAATCTGCATTTGAACAACTAGCATTTGAGAACTAGTACACCGCATCATACTGTTATGGATGGAAAATTGTAATTGGTGGAATTTTAAATTTACATATAAAATCAAAACTGGGTCGGCAAGAAATGGTAAAACAGGATCTGACGATTGCTACAGCAAGAAGTCACCTCCTTGTATTTACTTAGACAACTCTCAGGGTCCATACCGCTGAGTAGCCCCTATCTGTGAATGTTTCCAAGGACATCAGGTGGATAGATTTGGGCGCCAAATTTTATCACTGGGCAACGTTTGCCGTGGCTGTGAGTTAGGTATTGGAGCTGCTGCGTGTATAGTAAGTTTTGCCTGCGACGTCAAAGGTCTATTTCCAGACCTAAAAGCTGATTGAGGTTTGCTTAGCCTTTGTTTATTTTGGGAAGTAGTTTAATCTAATTTGTATATATTGTAAGAAAATGTCGGTTTTAGCTTCAGTCCAATTATTAATCACAGCCCTCCGATGGAAACCCCAGAGCTGAACTTGAGCAAACTTCACGCATTCCATTTTGTAATGTAATAACCAAGTTTAAATCCGACTGCACCAGGAAATGACCAAGAATGTAAGGGCAATTTAAGCCTAATGATCATATTTGCTGCTGCTGATGGAGATTATAATACCCGTTCCCTAAAATGACTCTAGCCAGGGAAAGCAAAGCAATTGCTTCTGAGCTTCTAAATTTAAAGGAAGGAAGGGAGGAAGGGGGGAAAGAAGGAAGGAAGGAAGGAAGGAAGGAAGGAAGGAAGGAAGGAAGGAAGGAAGAAAGAAAGAAAGAAAGAAAGAAAGAAAGAAAGAAAGAAAGAAAGAAAGAAAGAAGGAAAGGAATGCTTTTATTCAGGAGATGTTCTATAAGTTTCCCATAGGCAAAACATTTCGTTTTCAAAACATTTCATAGTGGTGCTTCTATCTTCTCTGACCCAGACCAAAATCAAGAAAGACAAAGTTTATAGCTCATCACCTGTATCATATGTATTCTGCAAATTTAATAAATCCTTCTTATTGCTACTGTTTTGGCTATTGGTTTGCTGTAAGAGGCAGCATAAGTTCAGGGGTTAAGAACAGGTATAATGCAAACTGACTGGTATGAGTCAGGCCCCTGCTTCTTTATATTGTGTAAATGAACTTGACCTTCTCACTCTGTCTTTTACTCCATTACCTAAAGAGAGAGATAAGAGTGCCCACCTCATAGAGACATTTTTTTCATATTAAACAAGGTAACATATGTAAAACGGTAGCCCAGAAGTTGCCACACATTATATTCTCGTGTTATTATTATTAATAAACCATTATAGATTTTAGAGCATAGGACTGATGGAAACATTTCTAAGAATGATTGATTTAGAGATCTAGCTTGGAGGGAGCTGGTCAAGGAGATTGGAGTGGAGGTCTTGATGGTATCATAGCTTAACAAGTGGAGAGTCTGAGAGTGGTGGCCGTGGAGCTCCTTAGAAGGAAGAAGAAAATAGATCTTACATTGATTAGCTGATTTCTAGGCACAAGCACTGTGATCGGTGCTACACATTTATTTATTAATTCATGCATGAGGGTTTAAAACTTTGAGAATTAACCAGAAACAGCAGCTAGGAAAATGGGATGCAGACTTTTTATTTTGTGGAAGGTCCTTGGTTGTAGTAGAAATAGCAATCTCCAAGTCCCTAACATTGACTTGCCCTAAAAGCTTGAGGATGTCATTTCACCTCCATGGACCTCCACTTTCTCATCTGTAAACTGTGGATAATGCTGCCTGCTATATTCCAGGATGGGGGCTACAATGCGGAGACAATGAGCAGACTATTTGCATAGCATTCGAATTTATAAAGTAATTTTTCAGACATTATACTCCAATAATTTAATTAATTAATTAATTGATTAATTTCTGAGTCCTCTCGTAAAACAGGTATTTCCATCTGCTCACTAATCGATGGAATCGCCACACTTCATCTGTAGTAATACACAAGCTCATTTTTTTGAATGTCTTTTATTATTAAAACGTTCTCATTTTGCTTTGCAGAGTCACACTTCTACTCTGTCAGATGAGCTATTGTTACCTAGTAAGACACATCAAAATGTTCTCTGTCAGGGGAACCTGTCTCACTCCCTCCACTTAATTGCTCACATGTGGTCATTCCCTCTTCTGTAGTCACATAGCAATTTCCATGTACCTCTTAGTGCTCACATCAAATTACCTTATAATTGTCTGCATGCCCGTCTACATCTCCAGACAGAAAGCTTCTTATAATAAAGACTTACTCATTTTTGTATTCATTGCACCTGGCATCCATCTGGCAAAGAGATGGTACTTAATACACGCTCACTAAAGGTAATGACATTCACCCATTAATATTAATACTATTAATATTAGCGAGGCATTCCTATTTCAGTTTTGGACACATTACCATTAGGGAGAAGATCAGAAATAAAGCAGAAATTTCCATTATGCTTCATATGAATCATGAAGAAAGAACACTAACATACCCACAATATACCAAGATCAATGGTGCAGTTTTAATGTAATGCAATATGTAGTATTTCATAGCATAGACATTGTGAGTCTTCCCTTCTTCAAAATGGATTCTCGATATCTCTGGGTCTGAACTGTTGCAAAGGTCAATGGCTTCCTCCTGCATTCAGTGCCTCCCTCTTCCCCAAATACACACACAGTCACATCCTGAATTTAAACACTTCCCAATCTAGACTCTCCCTTTTTTTCTCAGCAGCTGTTCATTGTGTCATTAGCTACAACAGTCCCAGTAGAGCTTTGATCTCACCATTCTTTCATTCCATCTACTTTACATTGTCCCACATTATACCCAGGATCAAGCTGTGGTCACATTGTGGGCATGTTGGCACCAAGTGGTGATGCGGTCAGTTGATCCAACACACTCCTGGTAAGGTTGATGAGCACTGGGAAATACGCGTATGTTGAAACCCCTTGACCAACAGTACTTGGATCTCCTTATGGTTCCATCTTTGTCTATAGCTAAGTGGACATGAAATCAATATGCACTCTTGGAAAGCTGGCCCCTGTGAGATGCATTCTAAATAATGCAGCATATCGTAACAATCGGATGGTGCATAATTCTCTTCATCTAAAACAAAATTGATTTTTGTCTTCTAACTATTATCCCTGCTCTGCAGAGGGATCTATTTTCATTTAAAGTTTCAAACTTTCCTGCCATGCACCATAAACAAACACTAAAAGATTCCGTAATATTCTCAAGATTGCCCACACTCAGCAGCAAAGAAGTGCCACTAAGACTGTTAAAAGCTAAAAAGTAATAAAGCATCCAAAGCGCTATTGCTAATGCTCTGAAAAAGCCCCTCTCTTCCCGCAGCTCAGCAGGATGCACCTCTGCTCACACTTTCAGGCCATAGTCCATAGAGAGTCTGACCCCATTTTACATGTCACATAGGGAGAGAAGGAATAGACTCAAGATGGTATAAAGAACTGATTGCCCTGTGTCTTGTTTCTGCCAACTCAGTGTCTGCTACACAATGAAAGAAAAAAAAAGAAAAAGGGAAAAAAACAAAACAAAACAATGACTACAGTCTAAGCAAGTGCTTCTTATTAACATGCATGTGAATCTCTTGGTGATCTTGATAAGTTTCTGCTTCAGTAGATCTGAGTGAGGCCTGACATTCTGCATTTCTAGCAAGCTTCCCGGTGACACTGATGCTGCTGGTCTGAGGACCATGTTGTGAGTAGTGTGTTTGGCAGAATTCTAAGGATGTCCCCCCTCCAGTCAAGATTCTTGCACCCTGGTCATTCCATCAAACACCAGTCTAAGTACCACTGGGAAGGGAGTTTGCCATTGTAATTAAAACTCCAAGTCAGTTGACCTTAGATATGAAGGTTATTCAGTTGAGCCTGATCAAATCTCATGAGGTCTCTCAATTGCAGACCAAGGAGGCAAAGACTTCCGAACCCTAAGAGGGGTTTGATGTGCTGTTGCTGCTTTGAATATGGAGGGGGCATGTGAGAAGGATTCTGTCGTGCTGGAAGAAATGAGAGTGGCCCCCAGTTGACAGCCAGCAAGGAAATAGTGTTCTCCAATTTAACTTATACCTTCTAACAAATGCCATCCACCAACAATCAGAATGAGCTTGGAAGGGAGTTCATGTTCAGAGCCTCCAGAATACAGCTTGGCTGACACTCTGATTTCTGCCTCAGAGACTCAGTAGGAAACCCAGTTCGGCCATGCTGTGCCCAGACTCCAGACCCACAGGGATTGTGAGATAATAAGTGGACGTTTAAGCTACTAAATTGGTGGTAATTTTTACACAGCAGCAGGAAATTAATACAAGTAGGAAAGTTCTAAACAATTAAATACAACCTACTAAAATCTTTTTTTAAAATTTATTAGGGTGACAATGGTTAGTAAAGTTACATAGGTTTCAGGTGTACAATTCTGTAATATATCATCTATATAGCACATTGTGGGTTCACTACCCAGAGTCAGTTCTCCTTCCATCACCATATATCTGTCCCCCTTTACCCTCTCCTACCACGCCCCTCCCCGTTACCTTTGGTAACCACTAAACAATTGTCTGTGTCTATGAGTTTTTCTTTCTTTATTTGTTTGTCTTTTTCCTTTGTTGCTTTCAGCTTTATATCCCACATATGAGTGAAGTCATATGGTTCTCGACTTTTTCTGCCTTATTTCGCTTAGCATAATAATCTCAAGATCCATCCATGTTGTTGCAAATGGCACTATTTCATCTTTTCTTATGGCAGAGTAGTATTCCATTGTGTATATGTACCACATCTTCGTTATCCAATCATCTATGGAAGGGCACTTTGGTGGTTTCCATGTGTCGGCCTCCGTAAATAAACCTGCAGTGGACATTGGAGTACATATAGATATCTTTACAGATAAATGTTTTCAGATTTTTTGGGTAGATACCCAGGAGAGGGATTGCTGGGTCATGTGGTAATTCTGTTCTTAATTTTTTGAGGAACCTCTACACTGCCTTTCATAGCGGCTGCACCAGTCTGCATTCCCACCAACAGTGTACACTCAAATCTTTCCATTCATGTGTGGGTAAGATAGTTTTGCTCATTGTTCCTCAAAATCTAAAGATAGTTTTTTTCATTCAGAGAATAAAGAATTTCCAGTTATCAGTACACAGGTAGTAGTCTCATCATAAGTCTTTCTCATCATTGCTTTGATTTTGAAGAAATCTTGAAATCTCTCTGGGCCTCAGTATTCTCAAATTTAAAAAAAAAAGATTAATAGCACTAGCTGTTTTAACCAACTGCTAGAGGTTGGTTACGAGTAACATACAAAATAAGTGAAGAAGTCTTGTGAAATGTGAAAATGCTAGACAGATATGCAGAATCAGATAAAGCCCACATTTAAATTATGCCCATTGAACTTTTCTCTGGTCATAAAAAAGTTCTTGAGATGTTAAAATACTGTAACTCATTGTTCAAAAATCTCATCATTCCAAGTGAGAATAGACGAAAGTGAACATAAATACTTAAAAAATACCTTGTTGTCATCCACTCTTTTTATTGCAGATAGTAATTTAACAGCAATGTCTGAAATACAAATATATATCATGTCTTCTTTTAGAGCTGTAAAATAAAAGCT
Source organism: Rhinolophus sinicus (assembly GCF_036562045.2). Lineage (NCBI taxonomy): Eukaryota > Metazoa > Chordata > Mammalia > Chiroptera > Rhinolophidae > Rhinolophus > Rhinolophus sinicus. The sequence continues at coordinate 38,361,644 of NC_133760.1, read as the reverse complement.
GTATTTTGTTGGATTAATTGGAGAAACTAGTCTATTCCAACTTTCTTTCTCCTTTGCTGTCATGTGCACTTAGGTGGACTGTAAATTATTCAGGTATTATTTGTAAACAAGACAGTTCTTAGATGAACAGAATGGAGATTACTGAGAGATAGGATATGGGTGAATTGTGAGTTAGAAAAGAGCAATGCAGAAATGTGCTTAGGGTTAACAGAAGAGTTATCTAACATTTAATATCTTTGCCGTGCATGGTGCCAAATCACTATTTTATGGCAATCTTCCCTCTGCTTTTAGTGTGTTAACTTTCTGCAGTGAGCAGATGCAGCCACACGCATTCTGTGTGGCAGAAGGCAGATGCCAGCCCCCGAAATGGGTTGTCTGGTTCCAAGGGCAACATCTGGATCCCGGGCTTGGCTGTGTTCCTGTCTGTGCTTGTGGCTATACAATGCCCCCTGGAGACGTTTTATGATTAGTCTGTGACAGAGTTGGCATGAGTGTCCTGTATCCCTGGCAACCATTTTCCCTTTGATTCTTATACATCTGCTCAGTAATATACAGTATTTGGGCAACTGCTCCCCACCTCGTTTCCAATCACAAAGCAGATGACAGAAGACTGTTGTTGAAGAGTGCATCATTTTCCCTGGCATCCAAAGCGATTGTTTTTCAGTGCATTCGCAACTGCATCAAACTGCAGCGTGAGCCCTCTCTGCACGGCCAGTAGATTTAAGACCAAGCATTAGACTCTAGTGGATAGTCAGCGGCACTTCTTGAACTGGTGACGATATTTCAGAAGTCAGGAGGGAGCCAGGTGGTTAGAGCAGCCTGCCTTGGCTTTTTTCTTGGTTGAGAAAAACCCAGTGGATGAAGGTGTGTTCTTCATTTTTAGTGGCTCTCTCTCTCTTTTTTTTATTGCCAGGTTCTTAAGGCAGTAAGAACTCAGACTTACAATTGAAAAGATCATTAGGCTATGCCTTTATTAACTCCCTCCCAGAAAAAAGCTATTATTAATCAGGTGGTGTCCCCCAGGCTGTTCTTTTGTCTCCAGAGAAACAGGGATGTGATTCAGGTTTTTGGCAACATGGAATCAGTCATTAGCCATTTCCTGGGTGATACAGGAGAAGGGATTGGATTGGGAAAGGTGAGTCCTTCTTCCTAGCCCATCCTTGCACAAATCCATAAATAAGGGTTTTGAATGATGTGCAGAAGGAAAGAGTTAAAATTTCACAAGAATCTACTATCATCAGTAATTTACAGGAAGTAATTCAAATAATGACAGTGACCATTTAGGAGAGGAGTGTGTATTCCCATTTTATAGATGAGGAGATTGAGGCTCCGAGGAGTTTAACAATTGGAGAGTGAAGTCAGGAAAAGAGCATTTAGCACTTTTATGGCAATGACTTGTGTAATGGCAGCAGTACAAGCTCTATAAAGCAGGGACAATTCATCGAACACTGTGGTCATGGAGGGAATTACCAAGGAAGATAGTCTTCAAGAATTAGCTTAACACCACTCCTTTTTCCGGAAGGGTTGGCATTCTCAGGATGAGATTATAGATGCTTCCAGAGGAGATATCTCAAGCTAGGGCCACGAGGCAAGAATCACAGGTCACAATATGCATAGGAGTTGCTAAAACAATTTCACTTACCTCTACTAATTTATAGAAACACATCTTAAATACTTCCACATCCCATTGGAAACCTCCAGAAATTATCGCCCTATCATTTCCACACACTCCCCACCAAAAAAAAAAAAAAAAAAAAAAAAAAAAGAAAAAAGGAAGAGGAAAGAAAATGTAACAGTTAGTGGCTAAACAGATCATTAGGAAGCTAAAAATAAAAAGATACTACATTTAGGAATGATACCAGTTTGAGAACAAGTCTGCTGCCTGTGAAAGTCCATAGGTCTTTGTTTTATCAGAGCTTGAGTTCGTAACTGCTAACGTTCTGCCAAGTGGGAACTTTTGGGTGCCATGGACTCTTATATTATAGCACTGAACACAGGATGTGGCCCAATAAATCAGTGTTTTTCTACCTCTTAAATAAATACCTCGTCATTTTTTCTTTTTTTCTGAATATCATCAATGTTCTGTCCTGCTTGCTTTTCTGTTGCAAATATTATAGAAAGGATAACTATATGGGCTTTTAGAAATTAGACATTGTGATTAGACACTAACTATAATCAAACTACATCTTGACTAGATACAGATTAACCCTCCCCCGCTCGAAAATTAATTGCCATAAACAAATATAATTTCAAATTCTGGAGAGTGCCTTCTGTAGCTACAGAAAGGTCCAGAAGCTAGCTAACACTGCAAGTTCTTGCTCCTCTTTTCACTGTGTGATCTTCAGTTACTCAGCCATATGGACTGAGTCACTTTCGATTTCATCATTTCTAAAATGAGTGTTAATAACAGCACCTACTTCATCAGAGAGTTGTGAGATTAAATGAAATAATTTATGAAGAATGACCAGAAAGAGCCCGACTAACAGGAAGAGAGTAATAATAAGCCTTGCGACTGGGAGGTTTACAGGAAAGCTGACTCTGAGGCAGAGATGAGCATGATGGAAGACTGTTGGGAAGTGATCTGGGGATCTGCCCCCAGGGAAGAAGGTCAGGGAACTGGATTGGGCAGGGCAGGAAGCTGGACTGGAAAGCAGTCAGGAGATGGTCTCTCCTCATCTATAAAATGGGAATACACGCTCCTCTCCTAAGAGCGCAGAGCTTGAGGGTGCGTCTGCATTGTCCTGAATTGGGGTGAGTTTCTGTCTTTCGGGCGAGGCAGCTCTCTCACAGAAAGCAATTCCTAGAGAGGGCTGCTCCGAGCAGTCTGATAGTAAGGCCCTCAGTGATGCAGGTGGGTCTGGGAGGCGCGGTCGGGTGTTACCAAAGCATTCGATAATGATTGTGTCTTCTTATTGCTTTTATGATTTTTTTGCTTCTTTTGATCATCTTGAGCTATTTTCTTTCATCTTTTAGTTGCGCACACACACACACACACACACACACTGACATTGCCCAGGGCAATAGTACAAATGGAGGGCCATGTACCATATGTCTAAATATGTAAAAGACGTAAAACAGGGTATCAGACAACTAAATGCATATGTGTGCTGTATCTTATGAAAGCTATACCTTTAAATGATCTAGAAGGCTAAGCAGGAATGTAGACATTTCATACCCCTCAGAAATCTGCACAGTGGTGTGGGGAAAGCCAGTCTCCAGGCTGCAGGCCATGCCTGCTCACTTCCCCATCCCAGCTCTGGCTTCCTTCTACATGATAAGGAGCTCATGTGAATGGGTGTGAAGTTCCAGCCTGCATTTCCAAGCTCTTTCCATAACTCCCACAAACAGCTGCACCTTCGCTGTCCTTCAGGTTAAGGGGTGCACGTACTGTGGATGTAATCCATCCTCAGAAAGGCACACTTGGGCTGCAGGCAAACAGGGGATCTCCGGTAACCCGGGGACCTTTCGGGAAAGGGATTCCCGGGGCCCGCATGCCTGGAGCAAGATCTAGAAGGTGTACATTCAGTGGGCGTGTCCCCTTGGCCCAGGACACACCTTACTCTGTTGAGAGAGGCATAGCTGGAGGAGGACCAGAGTGGAGTCCTCTAAACTCAGACCAAAGGACTTAAGGCCCTGGTTAGCACAGGACTGAGGGCTTCCCCAGATTTAGGAAATTCAATGATAAAAACCAGGCCCAAACTGGAGTGTGTCAGTCACTGTCATAGGGCCCAAGGCAGGTCCGTCTTACCCACCCTAAGGGCAGGACTGTGCTTACACATCCCTATTCCTTCTGCCCCAGAAATGTGGACATGCTGGCCCTTCTCTGAAAGGCTCGAGCCTCCTTCCACTCTCTCCAGATATCTAGTTAACTCTCACCCTTCAGATCTCAGCTCAGTCTCTTCCTCAGGGAAGACTTGTCAGATCTCTTTCACAGGCAATGTGAGTTCATCTGATGCTCCTATAGCAACATGCGCCACCCCATCGTAGCCCTGGCAAATGTACACACATGTTTATACAATTAGGAAGTGCGTGAGGCAGAATACAAAAGCAATGGCCTAAGTCCGGAGCCCAGGCTCACAGCTTAGTACACCCTACGACTGCCCTTAATGAAGAATGAGGGGTGGCATGCAGGAATCCTGGGGAAGGCTGGTGGATATCTGTAGCACACAACTTTTCACATATCGTATTAAGTAATTCTACCCTGAAAATGATCACTTAAAACAAATTAATAGAGGACAATTTATATCAAATCCCAATGCTTATAGATATAGATAAGCCCTGTAAACACAATGATGTATTCTTTCCATCACCTTTCTGTGATATATTAACATACATTTAAAATAAAATATCTAAGTTGTACTATAATTCTCTACTTATATACTCCCATTGCATTAAATATGCTTTGAAATCATTATTTTATTATCTCTGTAATACTTTATCATTACATCACCAGAATTTATTTTAACCATCCCCTTTTGTAATCAGTTTGTTTTTATACTTATTGTTGCTACAACCAATGTTACAATGAATAACCATATACATCATTAGAAATAACCAGATTATTTTCTCTATATAATTGGAATATATGTATCTGTTTGTTTATAGTGTATAAATAACCTATAATTTACCTTCTAACTTTTTGTTTTCTCTTTATTCTGTCTCCTACACTGTTTGCCTCCCAAAGTTAGATCAATGCCTTGCTTGTAATACGGGCTCAGTAATTATTTCTTCAATGCGATTTCGAATGCAATTTCTGGTCGAAGGATAGGAATATATTTAAGAGAAAACATTTTTTTAAAGGGATCAGAATAGTGCAAACATTAGGACTTTTGCTCAGTACAAACTAATCCAGCTTTAGCCTTTACGCTTCGGTGAGAAGGGAAACCTTCTGTACGCACACTGTATAAACCGACGGCATCCTAATTGCCCTGTACTCAGACCGTCCTGGGGTGCACTCATTTCCTGATATTCAACAGAACACCAGTCTTCACTTAACACAGTTAATGATATAATTTTTATTTTTAAAAGGGAGTGCTGATGTTCCTCCCAGCTTCAGAAGATGTTTCAGATCTGGTTGTGGAGTCATTCTATTTCCAATTAAGCAGTGGGGGGATTCAATTACAAGCTGTGGGAAGCGAAGAGTTTGTGTCAATAAACCAGCAGTGGTATTAAGGGTGGCTGTCTGGTTTGCAAACATTAACAGCTTGAAACCTAAAGGCGTATGCTTTTGAAATTATCTAACTATTGCTTCTCATGTAGACAGCATTAAGAATACCTGAAACCCAGCCCGGGGTTTTCTTCAGAAGTCTTTTCTCTCCTGGAACTCCATGCGTTTGGGCAGTAAAGCAGTATATGAAAGGGGCTCATTGGGAGCTTGTTAAGGAGGTTAAAGCCATTAAAAAAAAAAAAAAAGTGTCAGAATACTATGCAGAAGAAAGCAAAATAATTTGTCGCAGGATATGGGTTGCAGAGATAGAAAAAGGAAGAGTCACTTAAAATAAAAAATATTTAGAGATGGTAGGCTTTTGGAGGTACATATGCTATACACAAAACAGGAAACGGAGGCCTCAGAAGGTGAAGGCAATATCCAAGATCTGTCGGCTAACTGTTAAAATAAAACAAAATAAAATGGAGATCAAAATCCTATTGAAAATCCCCTGAAGAGTCAAAACCATTGAAGCTGTGCCAACAAAACTAAATCTGGCTTATTTCATGAACCTACATAAAACTTAACTTAGGCTATTTCTTGTAGATGCATCTGATAATCATGAACAAACCTGTCATCTTCCTAAAATGGAGCACTGTACTCAGTTGTGACCAATCCCCTGTCCTTCTGGAAACACCGATTTTAGAAATCAGTCATTGTAAAGGATCGGCAAGTTCCCCACGCTCCCTTCACAAGCCATCCTGTAACTACCCTGCCTTTGAACTTCACTCCAGGTTTAGGTTTGCAGTCTGCCTGTTTGCGAACACTTTGTTTCTCACTCAGTAAAATACTCTATTCACTAAAGCTCTCTGAATTTTCTTTTAACCTAATGGACCGGAATAAAGTGCCTACTATGTGTCAGGTCCTCTGTCTGCCAAGAGTCACACAAATGGAATAATCCTTAGACTCTCCCTTTAAAGAATTTACAGCCAGGTAGGCTCTGTCAGTCAACCTGAGACCTTTTTTCTTTAGCTCTCTTTATTAACCTAAACCATGCTGATCCCTTTGCCAAACCAGTGAATCTTCCAAATATTTCCACACTCTCCTCTGTCACCCTTCTGTTACCGTATTTTACTATTCTTTTTTTCTACTTGGCAATACAACAATTTAAAATTGTTTCATTATAGTTGGCTTTGAAAGAAATTTTTACTAATAGTCTGGTTGAGAGTAGTTTAGCCTTTATGTCTTCCCTTTGGAAACAAAATTTCCCTCATTCTAGGGAAAATACTTTTTCACCAACCTGTATTGTTTCCAAAACGAGGGCTATCTCCATTTAATTTCCCATGAAGCTGAAAGTAATTCCAGCTTCTCACAAATTACCACCCTAACTGTTCCCTTAGGGAAGAGAATAATTCATCTGATTGGTGACTTTGAGAGAGGAAACCGGGGGCTCCCAACTCAGCCCTTTTTTCTCCTTTTGTTCTGCTCATATTTGAGGGAAGCCGGGCACAACATCAGAGCCGCCTGCTATGGTCTGGCTTTAAGTTTTAATTCAGAAGTGAAGTAGTCGCATCCCATTTGGTCTCTGTTTTAAAATAAACCACTTTTTTTAATCTACATTTTTGGAAGCAGCATTTAGGTTTTGACCTCTGTCTGTTGGTCCATTGATTGCTCCAGACTTGGGGAGGGGAGACGAATTCTGAACTCCATCACATCTGTGTAGTCACTATATTTTACTACTAAATGCAACTGTTTTGCAAGGCTGAGAGAACCATCCCCACTAAATGGCCTCCAGAGACAGTATTTTTCTGGTTAGCAAGGTAAGAGAAAGAAGAAACACATTGGCTCTTGCATTTCTCGCTTCTTTCAAAAGACATGGGATTAATAGGGGAAAGGGAAGAGAGTGGGCGATACACAAAATAAATTAAGTCAGGGTTTCAAAGCTCTAATCCTATAATAGAGAATTGAAATTGTTCTGGGGAGCTTCAGATAACAAGGTATGCAGGAACGGAATTTTGCTTTCACCTCTTTCTCCTTTTTCCCCCCAGATCTTTTATCATTTGGAGGGTGTGTATATGTGTGTGTAGATTGGGGGGGTCTTTGATGTATATAAAATGCCATCGGTGTCTTTTTTTTTTTTTTCCTCCAAATAGATCGCCTGCCTTACAGATCAGGAGAAAGCTTGAGACTTTAAAATAGATTCACTTTTCCAGGATGGCATTGGGAACTTTATGTGAGTGTGTACGTGTATGTGTGTATGTAAATGTGTGGTTGTGCATGTTCCTGTGTGTGTGTGTGTGTGTGTGTGTGTGTGTGTACAAGCAAAAGCACGTATAGGCTTAGGTATGTGAGGACGGGGAAACAGTTAAAGAATGGGTATAAAAATTGTTTCCTACCCTCTTCTCTTTTCCACATATGGAAAGAGTTGATAATCTGAAATGGATTCTATGTGAAATTGAGTCAGGCTAAATAATAGCTCCCCTAATCTCTGAAACCATTCCAATATGGATTTTGCAGATGTGAATAAATGAGGGATCTTGAGATGAGGATATGAAGAGATTATCCTGTACTTTTTTTGGTGGGCCCAATAAAATCATAAGGATCCTTATAAGAAAGAGACGGGAGGGGCCGAGTCAGAGAAGGCGATTGGACAATGGCAGCAGAGGTTGGAGGCATGTGGGGATATGAGCCGAGGGATTGTGGGAAAGACACATTCCTAGAAGCAGGAAAGACGAAGAAACCAGTTCTTCTCTAAAGCTTCCCTAAGGAATGAGCCTTGCCAGCCCATCCATTTTAGACATCTGAACTCCAGAACTATAAGAATAAATTTGTGTTATTTTAAGACACTCAATTAGTGGTAATTTATTATAATGGCAATAGGAAACTAACAGAGAGATGATTAATGACTAAGTGGTACATGCATCAGTGTTACACAATTATTCTCATTTCCACTTGTTTGTGATGAACTAATATGCACCTTGTATTTGTATATGTAGGACGTCCCTAAAGGTGAGAACATTTAAACAACATACAGGCCTTCAGCTACCATTTTTCTTCCTGCTGAGAGATTTTCAGGTGTATTCCAAGCCTTTGATGTTTCTGGAGGATTGACTGCCAGCGGGTGGGCAATACATGCTTCCTTAGGGAGAATCTATAAGAGCCTGGGGAAGAGAATTAACCCCTTTAATCTCCTCAATAACCATTTAGTGAACTATTATTATTAAGAGCAAGTTCTTAGCCACAGAGAATCAGACTTGTGGCCTTGGTAGGCTTAGGCAGGATGGAAGGTAGGTTTAATGTGAGCAGTTCTGAGAACCTGGAAGGTTGCAAATGTTTGGAATTCATTAACAAACTGAAAAAACATTAGATACCACAGAGCCATTCTTCTCTAAGCCGTTCAATTCTCTTCTTACATAAGGAACTACGTCTAGTAGCTTATTCAGGAAATAATTAGATTTTTTAAACCCTGAAATTAATTCTAATATAAAATTATTGCATTTTTCTTTAAACAAAATAGAGTAGTAAAATGTTGAGTGTCTTACCTAAACCTGTTTTTTTTCCATAGAAACTTCCATTTCAAACAAGTTTAGATTTTAATAGTTCTTAAAAGTCTCTCTTTAAAGAAACTCTAAACTTTATTATTATTATTATACTTAAAATTGGATTATAAAATCAATCTAAGTTGAATCATTAATTAAGTCAATTTTAAAAGAAATAATTCAATTTCATTAAAGAATTGTTACACTGATATTACAAAGTGAATGGATTCCTGTAATTAAAAAGCATTGAACTCCACATACCATTTATCTTTTCCCCTCTTTTAACCATTTTGGTGAATTTCTAGAACAGAATTTAATTAAATGCTGAAACAAAGACATAATTCAAAATTAAAATTCTTTAGAAGAACTCACTGGCAAATCATCAAAGCAGTCCCAGCTCCCCCCAAGCCCCCAATATCTTCAGAAACCATAACAACATGAAATATATATAAAATTATGATAGTGTATTTCATAGAACCACGGCTATCAAAGTGCCATTCATTATCTATATGATCTCTCACCGAGTAAAGCAATCCTTTTCTAAATGTCTTAGACCAACATTTATTAGGTGATTGACATTTTCGTGCCGTTTAGACCCTGGTTCAAACATGTTTTCCAGTGTTAGCTTTGGTATTTTTCCAGAAAATAAACCACATATTTGGAAGATCATAATTTTGAGGAAAGTGTCTTTGAGGTCAGAAGCACGTCAAGTTGCCCTTTACCAGTGGGGTTGAGCTTTGTCAAACTGTTAACTTTACTGAGGTTCAGTTTTTTTGTCTGTAAAAGGAGAAACAACATCTCTCACATTGAGTTGTTACAAGGATGACACGGGATGTCACTTGACAACTGTCCACTGCAGGCCTTGGAACATAGAAGATGGTCGGTAAATACTAGTTCTTCTTGCCTTATGAAATTGTGGAGTTGTGACAGGAGTGGTAGCATCTGACCTCTGATAGATGATACATGCTAGTGGGAGAGACTTGTTTCTGTCTTTGCTTCAAAATTGTACCCTGCAATTTCTATTTCGTAGTTGAAGCAGACATCTTGTAGGTAAGATAAGCTATGATAAAATGGCTTTGATGGCAGATTTGTAAGCTATAAAAAATGCATACACACATGCATGTGAAGTAATGCTGTTACCAGCTTAGTATTCCACCATTCAGTTTTAGCTTATGTTCTTTTCCTATTTTCTCTCTGGCTTCATGGACATATTCATTTGGATAACTGTCATCAGTGATTTCCTCCTCAGACCTGCATCATTAAAAAGGCTCTGTTTGACTGGGCCTCCTGTTTTTGCCTCTCTCCAATAATTTGGACCACGGAAGCTAACTGCGGTGTCTAATTGTATCCTCAATTGACTGATTGCACCCACAATTAACTAAATAGAAGTACCAAATGTCTCAGTACATTCAATTTTATTCCTCAAAGGGAGCCTTTGTGAGGGGGTAGTTGGCAGTTGGCTATCTTCAGGAAAACAATTCAGACTTCTATATTGTAGATCTAATTTTAAAGCTGCCAAATAATTTCTAGTTGGCACAATCCATAAACCTACTGACTATCTTAGTACATATTGAAGGTCGTAAAATCCAGATGAGTTGCAGGCAGGCTACAGTTTAAGAAAAATATCAGTAGAGGCATGAGTTCACATCTCATCAGATATTTATGCTCAAGCAGTTCATGGAATTTCTGTCCTGGTCAGTATGTGAGCAGTCATGGCAGGCAGGACTAGAAAAATCGGGGCTTTCATGGATTTTAATCCCACTGCCCGTGGAAATACCCTCTTTCAACAATTTGAAAGTCCTCTTTGAGAAGTTAGTTGCAATAATGTTTTTTCAATGCTGTTGCTCTTAAAAACTGACTGGGAGCCAACGTACATTTCACTCTGGAAATCGGGCTGGAAAAACCTTTAGGATGGAAGCCTGTCATAGCTTGTGTGTGAACTTCCAAATTAACTTAAGTTTTTGGTAGATGTGCCAAAGATATTATTGGTTGATCTACCATTGAAGGTAGAATTAAAATTGTGAATTTTGCAAAGTTTGCTCAACAATCACTAGAATTTATTTTTTTTGAAAGCAAATCAAGAGGCTATAGCAGTCTTTCTCTCTAGATTAATTAATTAATAACAAAACAAGACGAAAGTTCCTCATACCTGTACCTAGAGATAAACAGATTGGCTAGCCGGAGAAAAAGAAGAAAGAGATGTGTATATGGAAGAAATTTCCAGCTTTTGTTTCCAACTTCTAATTTTAGACTGAGCAGCCCTCAGTCCTCTGCCGCTGCTTCCAGCATAGTCTTTGCTTAATCATTTCAGCAGTAGCCTTCTCCATCTCATAGGATGTGGAGGTCCTATTTTGGAGATGGATTAATCCCAGACTGGGGACAAATCTGCGACTTCCAATTTCCAATGCAGTTTAGTGTTTCCAACAATATAAGCAATGATTGTGCAATTATGTAAATTTGAGCTCGGCAGAGAGAGCCTAGAATTTATCCAGTTATACAAACCATACACTCAACTTGTTATTTCAGCTATTTGTTTTCTTCTAATGCATTAAATTCTCAACACCACCTTGTTGTATGTAGACTAGCCTTTATCTATGTCTCTCAACTCTCTTGATAGATGAGATTAACAACAGTTGTTTGTTTGTTTGTTTCTTTCTCACCAGATGAGAGGTTATAGACTTTGGTAAAATAAAATAGTTTGATAACTGTGTTCAGGGTTGGTTGGCAGGGAAGCTTATTATACAATTTTGAAGATTGAAAAAGTGAAAAAGAGATGTAGAGATAAATTTATTGCTCTCAAATATGGGTGTTGGAAGTAAAGGGGCCAACGGGAAAGGAAGGAGAAAAGGAGAGAGACCAGGCGTGTCCATAAGTGCAGACCTTCATTGGAATTTTGGCAAGGTTACTTTAAGATAGGAATGTCTTAAGATGAGATTTTAGTCAGGTTTGGGTATCCAAAGCACAGTGTTACCTCAATGAGTTCTACTCTAGCCACAGAAAAATCAGTAAGTGAATTGTGTGTGTTGAAACCAGTGGACTAAGTCAAGATCTATATAACATGTTTAGAGGGGTGAACTCAGAAACGAAAGAACCCATGGAAAAATAAGTAATTAGCAACTTTCCTACATGTAAGAAGGCCTTAGACTTCTCCATGCCACAGACATGGGTGTTCCAGATAACCTTCATAGAAACCGAGGAGCCATGGAGATCCCAGGTAGTCTGAGTTACGCCCTACTGCATTGCACTAAACACACAGAAATGCTTATGAACATCAGGCATTCCTGAGAGATGCTTTCATCCTAGTAACAGAAACCATTATAGCCAAATGCTAACGTTGCAACGTGATCCATGCAATGTCAAAAATGTGTACAACCTGCCATGGCAATAAAGAGAAAGCTCAAACTCGGGAACTGGTGCTCACCTGCTCCCTGATACAGGCAAATGCTTCAGCGTGTGTTCAGAGGACAGAGCCTGCTCAATCTCACTTCTGGGAGATATTACATCAGAATTAGATGCATTAGGATTTCCGGAGACCATGGAAAATCAGCAATTTCCTAGCCTATCCAGGATACCTTTGAACAGTCATCTTTTGATGCCTTTCTCTTATCCTGTTGGATCTTCATGTTGGAACTTTTCCAGTTAGGCTCTGAGAAGTCTGAAGTAAAAGCTTCTTATTTTTGAGATTGTGGAGTTTTAAAGAGTTTGGAAAGTTCAAATGAGGTTTGTATGGCAATTTACAATTCTGAGTGCTTTATCAGAAACGACATGGGGACCGCAAATCCATCAATAAAGAACAGCCTAAGTAGCCCTCCTTTACTTTTCCTTAGAACGGATTTTATTTTTCCATCTAGGGGAGAAAATACTCTGCCTTCAACAGTAAGCAGGCAGAGGCCATTATTTTCCGGCATAATTTAAAACTCTTTAAATGCTTATTTTTAATTTTAATAATTTTGGAGGTGTTCACTTGTGCATTAAAATTCAGGAAGCTGGCATAGCCCTCGGCTTACCTTCGGGGCGAAACTGTGCAAGACATGCTTCTATGAGATAATTTGTTTCTTAATTGGCATCCGTTTGCTGAAATACAATTAAAGTTATTGCTCTAATATTAACATCAACATCTTGATTGCTCTATAAAATATGAATATTTATAAATTTTTTCTTCCATGGCAGATATCTCTTAAGCATTTTATATTTTGGTATTGGCTGTTTCTTATTTATAGAGAAGTTTTAATTTCATACAGAACAGTAATAACACAAGGAGGGTCTGGATAGCTTGCTGAGGTTTTTGCGGGGTGTCTGTCATTCCTAAGGAGCTGTGTTTGGAATCTGGAGCCTAGTTGACTTAAAAACCTGAGAATTGAATCATCTCCTCTACGCATTTTGCATCATTATGGTGAGGACCACGTTTTAGTACCTTTTATTGAATAGAAACAATACCTTGCATTGTACAGCCTTTTATAATTTACAGTAGGTTCTTCATCAGTGTCAAGTGTGACTGATTTAGAAGCCGTGCTGTTTCACCGCTAAATTCTTAGAGGTACCATTTACAGATTTTCTTTTCTGTCCTTCCTTCCTTCTTTCCTTTCTTTCTTTTTATGAAATGAAACATTTATAGGTGCTTAAAAGTAAAAATGTAAGAACATAATTCTGTAGCTATGTATTCAGAATAAAATAATTACTGTTTATTAATCAGGTTGTTTAGATTATATTTATTCACTCACCAAACTCTTTCCACATATCTTTGAAATTGGAAAGTAATGTAGGGTATCATTCTTGTTAAACGTAGAAGATGACAAAAAAGGGTACCTACTGAAAAAAATAAAACAAAAGCACCCTCTCATCTTTGAGGACTCAGTTGCCTTCTCTAAGGGCAACAGCAGATAAGAGTTCCTTAGCTCTTTTTCTTCCTTTTTCTTTCTCTTTCTTTTGAATGATTTTCTAAAATCATTAGATGGGGCTAAGCAAGACAGATATCCTAATGAAGTAAGAGGTTCTCCAAATCGGAGTCACAAGAAAATGAAGAGGGCGTCTATACGAGGGGTAGGGAGGCTACTCGAGGTGTGTGTCAGACTCCAGGGCGGGTGGGGAGTAGTGGGGCCTGTGCATAAGGTGGGGAGGGGGAGGGAGAGTAGGGGCCTGGATGTGATAAGCAGCTTCTCCACTATACACATGAGTGATGGGGAGACCAGTTGCTTGCAGAGTACTGGTCAATAAGTAATATATTACTTAGAGTGGGAATCTGGTTTCTTACTGTCATATAAGGGTGTTTCCAATGCAAAAAGAACTGTGATCAACTCTTGTGTTGAATTGGAAGATTAGCAAGTGATATGAACTTAATAGTTTTAGATAGATAGATAGGTTGATAAATATATATGTAGGTAGATAGATAGATAGATAGATAGATAGATAGATAGATAGATAGACAGACAGACAGACAGATAGGCTGCATCCAAATATAAATGGAGATTTGTGTGTGTGTCTGTGTGTATGTGTAAATGAATTTCTATCCCTGCCCACTGAAAGGGCCTGTGAGCTACGACAACCAAGAGCAAAGAGCACACCTCGTGCCCAGATCATGGTTTCTAAGTACAACTTTCTACCAAATGGAGTCAGAGCTCCTTAGAGAAATGGATGGTTCAAAGGCTGAAGCAGGAAAAAACAAGCCACACAGTGTGCAAGAAAGTAAGAATGATGAGGTCATAAGAAAATAACACAGACACCAGCTTAAAGTGGGTCCCACTATCCAAATCTGAATGAATTTCAGCATCACATTACATGAAGAAAGTAATGGATTAAAACCCAAGGAGTAAAAAAGAATCCATAAGATCATAGTGATATAAACATATGAATAAATTCATTGAAAGTTTAATGAGGAATGGTATTTGCATAATCTCATAATACTTCCTCCCCCTAAATACCTATTATTTATAATGGGAAAATAACTTTATAATGGAGAAGTCTGGAAACATCTCCTTAATCATAAGTGATCAAAATTAGCATTGCCAGTAATGGAATATTACATTAAAATGCAGTGGCACCTGAGAGGAGGCAATGAAAATACAGCATTACTGCTACAATATTGTTGCTAAAGACGCATCATCCAAATCTAATCAAGAGGAAGCATTCGACAAACCTAAATTGAGGGAAAGTCTGCAGTGTGACTGGCCTATAGTCTTCAAAAGAATCATCATCATGAGCGTCAAGAAAAGCCTGAAAAATTCTTCTAGACCGAAGGAGACTAGTGAGAGGATGGCCACTAAATGCAGTTCAAGTCTCTGGGTTGAAAATCTTGCTGTGAAAGGTATTTGTTGGGATGACTGGGAACACTTTCATAGGACACTGATGAAACTTGAGGTGTCTGATGATTAAATGGTAATAAGATAGCAAAGTGAACGTCCTAATTTTTATGGTTCTGTAACTTACGCAGAGGAATGTTCTTGTTGATAGAAAACAATTTTAATTATTCAGGGGTTTGGGGTAATTTACTCTGAAATGATTCAAGAAAAACTCATTTGTACTGTTTTGCAACTTTTCTCTGTTTCAAAATAAAAAGTAAAAGGAAAAATTATACAGTGCTTCTAGAAATACCGTCTTCCTATTACATTAGTCATGAGTATGTAAGTGCATGTTTATTTTCTCTGACATGAGTGAGAGGATAGACATGTTATTCTTCACTTGTTTTTCTCCTAGGGGTGATCTTGGCAATCACTGCATATTAACATATGTACCAGGCACTCAAAAGTACGCGCTTTTTTTTTTTTTTTTTTTTTTTAAAGGGAAATTAACCGTGTGTTTTCTTTGAATCAAAATTCTGAACAAAACTGTACGGTCCTTCTAAATTCAAAACGTCTACTGCTTGTAGTTTGCATGTTTTCTTGGGCTTAGATATATGTTAGTTTCTTATGTGTAACTAGATTTGATTTAGTTGAACTCATTTCAAATCACTTTTTCTTCAGCTAAATTAAATTAATGTGTGTGTGTGTGTGTGTGTGTGTGTGTGTGTGAGAGAGAGAGAGAGAGAGAGAGAGAGACAGAGAGAGAGAGAGACAGAGAGACAGAGAAAGAGAGAGAGAGAGAGAGAGAGAGAGACAGAGAGGAAAGGAAATATACCAAAATATTCTTACTTTGACTTTTGGGATCACAAAGTTTTTAAATATCTTTATCTGTATCTCTAACATTATTTGGGGAAAAAAATGAAGAGCATTGGGTTATTTTCAAAATGTAATACTGATGACAAGATAATCTTTGAAGGTAGTACTTGTGTGCATCCCTGTTTTGAGCAGCATTCCTCAATATACACATTCCTGCACCTGTTTTGTCACACAGCTTTGGTGTGGCTGGATAAACCTAGACTACAGAGAGAGCACCATCATAGTTCTAGGAGATTGGGGTGAATATTTTCTCCTCTTTGGGATTCTGGAAGTTAGACTCTGAGACTTGCACAGATGCGATATCCTAGAATAGCAGGTATGGAAGACTTGCCAGGGCCTAGGTCACATCCCTCAGACTTTATAGTGTATGTTTCCCACTTGCCAGAATCTGTCTGTCGGTGCTGGAGCCTTCATTTAGTAACCACGCAGTGTTGTCTTGCTCTAGTCAACAGCAGTTTGGAACTGTCAGGGAATAAATACCATACTTGGAGCAACCCTCAACCAGTGACCTACAGCAGATGGCGTATTAATAGTTTGGTGCCCTTACTCACATGGGATGTCTGGAGACTGAGTTTTACGCTGTTACCCAAATGTTCCCTGCTGAGATTAGGGTTCAGTTGCCCCTAGTTAGCTGCCTTAGTAATGTAATGTAATGTAATATAATGTAATATAATATAATTAATTAATTTAGCTACCTTCACTCCCTCTGTTACTTCTCCACTTCCTGTCAGTGTTCCCTACACTTACCAAGTAAACTACTTGCGCTGAAATCCTAGGCTCAGGGTCTCTCTGGAAGATCGCTAATTGTGTGGAGTGTTGTTAGTGATAATATTGCCAGCTACATAAGGGCCATGGAAGAGAGACCTCACTTAGTCATTGGGATATAGTTCATCATGACATGAAATTGCTTAGAAATACAGGATAATAGCATTTCAGGGCCAGGTGTACTAAGGTCATCTTGTGACTACCACAACCATCTCTGAAGTTTGAGTTTCTACGACATGAGCACTTCAAGACCTTCAATGACTAGGAATTTGGGTCCCCTTTAGTTACAGATTTCTACTTGTTGGAAAACTCTTTTTATTTGGGAAAGAATTCGATTCTTCAGTCTTCCACTGAGGACATTAAATAATTCCAATTTCTTTTCCAATCTCAAGGCTTCTGGTATTTGAAGACAACCACCACATCTCCTCTGAGACTTCTATTCTCCAGGCTAGTTTTCGATTCCTTCAATGTATCCTTATGCAGTACTGTGTGAAGTTACTTCTTGATATCTTAATATCTTAATGCTGGACATGGCATCAATGCACCAGTGTTGCTCTGGGGTCCCCAGCATGTATGAGATAGATTGCCCAGGGACGATGCTGATTGCTTAGAAGTAGAGTAAGACTCTCACCTCTCTTCCATACATGCACAACTAAAAGTTCAGCCAAAGATAACATTAGCTTGTCTGCCACTGTTTGATCTGGAGACAACTGTACCAAGCCTTGATGTAACCCACTGACCTTATTGTTCCAATGACCACTGGAATGCTTGCCCAGGGCTAGGCCTCCAGCATTGCCACTCTCTGCAGGTAGTCAAGGGACACTAACATACCCAAGAAATCCCATATTAGCCCTAGCAAGAGCCATTAAAATGGAATTTTCCTTGTCTAACTAGCTTTGGAGACCTGTGATTTTTCTAATTCGGCCGATCGCAGCAAAACATGGGGGCATGAGGGACCATACAGCAGTGTGCACTATGGACGTCAGCTCCCTCCTGTCAAACCTGAGAGAGAAGCCAGTGAAATGAAGCCTCACCTAAGACAGCAGCGAAAGCTGCAGGATAGGATTCTTTTTCTGTTCCTGACTAAAGTGTCAGGACAGCATGATCTGCATAGGCCCGGGAGTACCTACAGACAGAAATACAATGATGTTTTATTTAAATTGAAAAACAGTCCTTGCAAAAGCCTCAGGGCATCACCAACACTTTCTAGGCTAGAGATTTGAAGGCAATTCTTAGAAATAATGCCAGTGACGATGGCATCTGAATGAAGCAAGAGCAGGAGGGACAGAACATTAGAGAGGTGAGGAGAGGTTAGTGGGGTAGCACCAACGGATGTGTCCAACCGATCCTATGTGGTTTAATGAGGTTTTAAGAAGAAAAAATAGACAGGTGAAGTTCCATATTGTGAGTTTAATTCCTGTAAGAGAAGGAAAGACAGTGAGAGCCTTGCTTGTATAATACACGTCTTTAGAATACATGAAATTAATTGCATTTAAAACAGTGTTCCCTAAAGTCATTTGAGTCTTAGAGGAAGCTTCTTCCTCTGTACTTAAAGACAATGTACCCAGAACGAAAAAAGAAACCACGACAACTTAGTCTGGATCAACTTATGCAGGGCTATTTTCAACCTAGCATCAATGTCTCTATTCTACTGCATCTCTTTTACATGTGGGGACATGTGGGGACATTCTCCTGGAGAATATCACTTTCAGTTCTGGATACAACATTTGGACAAATTATTGGCAAATGGAGCCACGCCCAGCAGAGTGAGACCAGAATTATGACTTGACTCCACACAATGTCCAATGAGGGGTGGGGGGCAAAAAAAAGGAAGCAATTCCCTTCTTTGAATACTTGGTTTGTACGTATCTGTGCAATATAATATGAAAAATGTTTTAATAATTAGTTGATTATTTCTGGCTCTCCCTCATGTATACCGCATTCTTGAGTATGGGGATAGTTTCAATCCCCAGGAGAAAGCTCCTATTTTTCCTTAGCAGGGGTTCAGTGAATGTTGATTAAAATCTTCTTTAGCTGAATGTAAAATGGAAGTCCAGTGAGGGTTCCCAAATTACTTCCATCGCCATTTTGTAAAATCATCCATCATAGCATTCATTTCACTGCGTAGGGCTTCTTTTTTACTTGCTGATCTTCTCTAGCAGACCATGAGATTCCTTGAAGGGCATATATCATATCTGAATTACTAATGCCAGACATATAGTAACCCTTTAATAAAAATTGAAGGAAAGAAGGAAGGAAAGAAGGAAGGAAAGAAGGAAGGAAGGAAAAATGGAAGGAAGGAAGGAAGGAAGGAAGGAAGGAAGGAAGGAAGGAAGGAAGGCCCTTTAAACTGACTGGAGTCATCAGATAAAGACAATGGATGGTTCATTTTCAATTTCTCTCTATTATACTTTTTAATTTTGGGTAGTGCTTTTAGGCTAGCAGATAAAGACTACTTCCTCTTCTATTTCCTTTTTTTTTTCTTCTCTTCATCCTACAAGAAAATGGTGCCTTTTTGCTCACGATTACTAGTGTTCTTCTAGCGAGGAGGAAGTGTGTATGAGAGACAAATCAAACTCATACTACAGCTCAAGAGATTTCTGGGTCCAATCCATCCCAGCTGGCCCTGAGATTTTGGAAATGACAGGTTATGTGAACAAATGACATCTTCACCATACTAGTTCATTTCCCCATTGTCCCCTTTAGCTGAACCAGATTCTCTTCTAGCATCACACTCTCTGAATTACCTTCCTTGAGAATTGAGACCTTACTTTCTCAAGGTAATTATATTTGTCAGACTCACCTGCCAGTTTGTTCAAAAAATGCTTCAAGGATCTCATTGTTAGTAGCTGAAGTAGTCCCCAGAAATATGTGGCATGGCAGCTATGGAATCCCATTTGGAAGAGTTGCTAATTATATTGCTTATTTTTTAGTAGCCTTCTATTAACTGTTAATTCCAGGGCAGTGAACATTTGCATTTTGCCTACATTTGTGACAACTAAGTTCAGAGATACAGCCTGACCACTGTGTTGAATCTAATCCCATAACTACATCTCTGCCAACTCATGGAGTCCTTCTTTGATCGGAAGTGCTGCAGTCACTCAGTAACTCACATTCATGTTGCTGGACTATCTAGACCTCTCTTCATGCTTTATCATCTTTTATTATGCACCTACCATAGCCTAGAAATTTCCACACATAGTTTTAGAAAGTTTAAAGAATTTTGTTAGAATTGGAAGGCTAGTATGTAGCAGAACCATATTTTGAATATGGTTCTTGTGTAAATGCCAAAGCTGGTGTTTATTCCATGAAATCATGCTGACTTTGGGTTTGTATGTAATACTGATGTTTAAGTAGATATTTTATTGTCATGAATCAACACACTCATGGCTATATATGGTAAACCTTTAGGAAATATATGAAATATAATGCTGCATAAGCCCTTGACAATTTTACGGACAACTAATTTTCAAAATTTTTTGAATCAATTATGCACATACCTGATCCCTGAAAAACTCAGAGATGCTTCTTGCATTGTATTCAGTTCCTAACATTTTTTATGGCAATACTTCCCTGGATTAAGGGAAAAAAAAATGTTTAAAAGGCAAGGGTTCTCACAAATAATCCCGTAGACATTTGGCCTCATTGCATGCCTCAGTCTTAAGCTATAATGATAAAAGATTGTGGGAACCATTTCACAATGCATAAGTATATCAAATAATCAAGGTGTTCATTTTAAATAGCATTAGTCTGAGAAGTCCAGACTTTGGGTCCATTTCCACACTATAACCATAAACACCGGTCATGTTGTTTGCAATTTACTTTAACTTAAGTTTAAAGAAATGATAGCCAGTGCTTGGAAAGTACAGTGAAATAATCACTCTTTTATAAAACTACATTTTAATAATTTATTTGGTAAGCAACTTTGCAATATAAGCAAGAGCTTTAAAATATTTACAAATGCTGACCTGATACATATACTTCTATGAATATAAACCAAGAAAAATATTCTAAATATATAAATGGTGTGGGGAAAGGCAAACAGTTAAGTTGTGCAAAGAAGTTTATTGTCACATGTTTTACTGCAGTACAAAATAGGGGAGAAAATATGAATGTCTCCAACGGGGAATTCGTTAAGTAGCCTATGGTGCATCTACTTTATAAAATCTTATGCCGTCATTAAAATTATAATTTTGAAGATTTAATAATAACATAGAAAATGGTGATGGTATCATATTAACTAAATTTACTCTGCTTTAACTGCACCTGTATCTGTAATCCCTTTATACCATATTTTCCATACCTTCGTTCCTAAGAAACAGCAGGATTCGAACTCAACTTTCTAGCCCCATGGCTCCCTCTGCAACACGTCTTTATTAAAATCTAACAGGCTTTCATACTCTTGGGAGAGAAGAAAACCTAAGTAGAGACGTAAAATGGATACAGGAAGGGTGGGGAGCCTGCAGATGAACAAAACAACGGTCTCTGTCTCTGATGAAATTCTGTGTCTTTTTTTTCTCCTTTGCTTTTTGAAGATCCTTTAATATCTTATTTCTCAGTGAGTAATTTTGTCTTTATGGTACAAAAGGTAATTCCCATACCTAATATTGTTTCTAAGCACATGTGAGTACCCTGCTGAGTTATATATGAGCTTTTTTATGAATATGACACAAAATGAAAATTCCATTTCTTGAATTGAAAAAAAAAAAAGTAAATTGACTTTCAGACTCAAGTGGGTTGTTTCAGGGATGGGGCGGGGGAGGGTGGGGCAGATGCAGTGTATCATCTACTCTATATCCATGAGTAATGGATGTAACTTTTAGCAATGGTTCTGCATGTACAAACTTCATATTCAAAGAGTAAAGTAGCAGACATTATTGATTTTAAACAGATCTTAGGTTGCTCTCATTAAAAGTTGTCTACTCTTGGGTAAAGTCTTTAGCAGTCTCTTTAAAAATATTATAAACTGAGGAGCACTCTAAGTTTTAGGCCTTTTGTTGTTCAAGTATTTCATGGATATCTTGCATTATGCTTATTATATAGTGAGACAAGGGCAGCTGGAATTCCTGCTGTCAATCATTCAGATTTTCTTCAATTTTTAGGCAATTGTTATAAAGCTCCCTTGATGGGTAAACAGTGTTTTGATATGGCGTGAGGAACTGTTTTTAGTGACCCTGGTTGGTCACATGGATTTCACTTCTGCCAGAGCAAACAATTAAAGTTGTGAACAGACAACACATTAGTGCTGAAACATGAGAGGATTGTAAAGCCTGTACAATAAGCTTCACAGACAAAAGATGGTGAAAAAAGAAAATGCATACACATCGATGATATTAAAAATAGTTTGTACCAATCATAAGTATAACCGTGAAGTATCACATGCTATATACAAGTAAATGAATTTTCACAGCCAAAATAACACTGGTTAGCCATCCATATATTCCGCTTGTCTTATTAGGTTCCAAAGTTGACTAAGCAAAGGATATTTAGCTCTTAAAGATGGCGTCATGGGAGCAAACTCAGGCCACATGACTGCAAAACCTTCCACTACATCATCACACAGCAGTAATGCACCCTTAGAAAACGTGTGCACACATATCTGTATGAGCACATTGGTACACATACACGCACAGAATGTGTCTTTAATGAACAATATCAATTAAGTATATTCCTGGAGGAAAAGTATTACATTATTCTTACTGACGTATCTGTAAAGCTTACTACTGTGTCCAGCATAAAATCAGTTATCAATATCTTTTAAATGTGTGAGTGACTGTGTGTGAGATCATGTATTTACAGTAAGACCATGTTTGATCTTCTTTAGGTGTGTCCTAGAGAAAGGCTTTATATATTTATCAATTCTAATAATTCTTATATGTAGAATAACCGTTTGGCCCAATCAATAGTAAAAGGTGAATTATTTAATTTCATAGCCACATACTTCCACCATGGAAAGGTTTGGGGGAAAGTCTAATTGATATTCTTTGGGGAAATATAACATGCTTGCTGCACGAGGTCTGTGCTCTAAGCAAGAGCCTACTGACAGTTGCCAGTATACCAGTTGTCTAGGCTGCTTATTATTACCTCATTATGCAGGAACTATAAATACAGCTTATGTGAAGGAATTCCAAGTGCAGACTAACTTTTTAAGTGTCTTTAATGACAGCTTCTAAGGTCATTGGTCATTCTTTGTAATACCGTGTTTCCCTGAAAATAAGACCTAGGCGGACAACCAGCTCTAATGTGTCTTTTGGAGCAAAAATAAATCTAAGACCCAGTCTTATTTTACTAAAATATAATACCGGGTCTTATATCATATATCATATGTCATATCATATCATATAATACCAGGTCTTATATTAATTTTTGCTCTAAAAGATGCACTAGAGCTGATTGTCCAGCTAGGTCTTATTTTCAGGGATACAGGGTATTATTATCCATCCTTCCAGGAAGGAAAATGCAGTATTTAAAGGAAAGAACAGACTTCCATGTAAAATTAAAACAATGTGTTTAACTGATGATACAGGTGAGCAGTATTCCAGTTGGCACTGTTAGGATAACAAAAATTTTTGGGTGATTCTGATTTCAACACACTGTTCACTATCTCAGTGAAAGACGTTATGCACCATAGTTTAGAATTGTAAAAGTGTTAGTGTTAGAAAACACTAGAGGGTATCTAGCCAACCTCTTTATTTGAAGGATGGTCACTAAAAATGTCTTGAATTCTCCTAGCATAGAAGGTCTCTCAATGATCTCAGGAAGCGTATGCCTTTGCATTTGGAAAGATGGATTATCTAGCTACATAACTTCTCTACAGATTCTCAATTTCCATGATAAAATAACTCAACAGCAAAACTTACTCCTACTGGGTTTCCCCGAAAATAAGACCTAACCAGAAAATAAGCCCTGGCATGATTTTTCAGGAGGGCATCCCCTGAACATAAGCCTCAATGCGTCTTTTGGAGCAAAAATTAATATAAAACCCGGTCTTATTTTCGGGAAAACACGGTAGGGAAATCTTGAGCCTCTAGCCCTAGACAAGTTGAAAACTTACCTGTTCTGCATTTCTTACCAACTAACGCTACAACTGGTGTGTTTGTTGTTGTTGTTGTTTTGTTTGCATTTAAACTGCACAATTCCAAAAGCTTAAATTTATATTATTATTAGTAGTATTATTACTGTTGTCATATTTGTTTAGTACAGCAAATTTCTAACATGAAGAGTTAATAGCTGAATTGACATTTGTGAAAATATCCTTAAAATAAGACAGCCTTCCATGAGAGAACAGGTCTGTTATGTCACAGTAATAAAAATTCCTTGAGAATGTAATGTGATACTTTTTATGACATTCTTAGCACCCTTTCTTGCTGAGACTTTGGCAGGGGGAAGAGAATAGAGAGAAGACTGAAGTGAAGGTTAGGCATGCAGTGGAATCACCCAGGGAGCAGGAATTAGAGAAGAGATAGAATCACGAATAGTAGCATGTTGTCGAACTGTGAATGGTCAGGATTATGGGATACAAAGTCAATGAATGTGCCTAGTTCATTGATCAAAAAAGCAATTTGGTCTTTGCAACCTTGTGAATATCAGAAATGGGATTTTAAAAGTGATCTGTGTGTGTCACGTGCATTCCAACTCAAAATACATGTAATGTTTATTTTCTAAGGATCCTCTAACTTCCAAGAACAATGCTAAGTGCTGAGCAGACAGAGATAGAAGCCCGACTAAGGAGCAACTCAGTTTTGTGAAGTCACAACTACATATAAATATTTGAAAAATATATATTGTAAAAAGCAACCAAGCTGAAAGCATGATATTCCCCCCTCTGGAAGTCAATGGGGGAAAAAGAGAGCCAATGCCTGGATAATTTTTAAAGGGGAAGTAGAGTTCCATGTAAATATGACAGATGGATGAGAATGTCCTTGACATAATGGGCTTTGCATAGCAAAATAGTCCTTCAGGTATTCGGGCAATTAATAAAGATAAAGAGAGGTTATCAGAGTGAATACAGAGATCCATGTGTGGCAGAGATAGACCTCTGTTTCTTGACCTTAGTTTCTGGGCCTGGGTCATCCGTTTCCTGCGTCTTATTCTGAGTGTCCAGGTTCTAAACCATTATTTCCATCTTTGCAAGCTTGTATGTTTCATGCTGATTGTCAGTGCATGATTTTGACCATACACTCTTCCAAAATGTCCAGCAGAGCTGCCAGATACTGGGTACCACATCTAAAGGGGTGCCCCTCACATTGTCCATGTGTGTGTGGGATATGCAAGTTTTTCTGTAAGGGGTAGTAAATGATCTCGAGAGAGGAGTGCTTTATACTGTTAACTCCTGAAGTGTTCCGTAGGTGGGGATTTCCTTGTGGCCAAGGTCCCTCATGACCCAAAGGGAGAAGCTACACCATCTAGACTCTCAGGGGTCAAAAATCTTATTGGCAAGAGAAGGACATAGCGGCATTTTTGGCTGGTGTGAGAAGTATCCTCGGCTTCATTCAGGGAGGACATTTGTGTCTCCTGAACACATTCCCACCCCTGTGTTGGCCATTTTGTAAATACTCTGAGAGCTGCTTTCAGAACAGTTTGTCTTGTGTTTAGAATTATGTTCCAATTGTGGACCCGTTTTGCATAATCCCCTTCAGCTACTGTCTCTGTCTTACTTTAGGTGGCACAAAGAGGGAATACAATGAGGGTCTTAGTGTTTTGTTGAATCCATTTTTATTTACATTCCATCCTGTCTTTGTCCCCTCCTACTTACAAAACATTGTTTTCTTTTCCTTTTTAACTCCTGCCTCAGTATTCAGACTGCTATTTTAATACTGTTTTGCCAGCTATATACAACCTCGGCTGCCCTCCCAATGTGTCTTCATTTTCTTCTAGCAGGTTTCCTGCATATTTCCTCTCTCCATTTAATCTAGCCTTAATAAGTTGGAATTGGGCAGCTGCCAAAGATGTAACTCTCCAGGGATCAAAATGCCTTCTGTGTAGCCATTTAATGTTAGAGAACATAGATGGATATTTTTATTGACTATAGACCTCTATACGAAGGGAAATATTTTTTGCCTTGCTCAACCTCGCATAAGTGGATTTAGGCTCTGATTGAATCTGGACATGAGAACTCGAACACTTTCAAGGGTGGATGTGGCGATTTTTAATTAGTATTTGTAATGATACGGAATGAAGTCAAGACCTGGACCCTCATTTTGTATATTGGTTTTTTTTCCTTATTCTTCTGTGCATCCATGTACCCCTGTGGGTGCTGCTTTTAGATGCTATGGTTTCCTGAAAGAAGTATCATTTTGAGCAGAAAACTTGAATTCTTTACAATATTCCCCGGCACTCCTCTCAGAACTCACATGAAAGGTTGGTGATGCTTCCCTTTTCTTGTGGGATGCAGTAGCTGCCACCCGGGAGAAATACAAAGCTCAAACCATCAAGATCAGGACAGAATGCATTCATGTGACAATCACATAATGAGCTTTAAATCAGGATTTTTAATGAAACTCCATTGTCTGCTATAGAGATTAGCGTATACCAGCCTTGTGAACAAGCAGAAACATTTCCACATTGATTGAGCCATCTTTACTGAAGCAGTATCTCCATTTATTTTCCCGGGGCCTTTAACCCCTAAGAATAGTAGCTGATTGTAATTGCATAAATGGCATAATATTTGAGAGACCTATGGAGAACTTGTGTAGAATTAAAGCCTTTTTGAGCACAGCCTGCCATTGTATATAGTTCTTATTCATCTTCCCTGATTTCATTAGTAAGGATATTTGTATGGTAATGGATTAAGGTTTATAGGTTTATTTTATTGTGCTGTAGATTTTGCTGTAATTATACTACTGACAGATTATATTAAATTGCTTTACAGGACGCTTTCAAAACACATCAGACTCCGGAAGTGCTTTTGATCTATAAAATTTGCTTTTTTCTTTGTCCCACCTGGAGTTACTGAGAAAGTTTGCCCGCACTTAGCTCACCCACTCCTTCCAACTCATATTGTTTTTCTCTTAATTTTTAGGCTTAAGGGGCATTAACTTGGCTGTGATAAACATACTTGAAAGACCCTCCAAAGCCAAGTATTTGCATGTTCATAAAAAACAAGTAAGATTAAATAGGAAGGGAAAAGAAAATGAATAACAAGTTTAGGTAGTCTTACTGTATTATTTTTTTATCGTTACTTACGGCATTTTAAATAAGAAATTTTTTAGGGCATAGATGCATTCTCATATTTGGATTCTTGTGAGGTGTGAAAGTTTTGGTGTGAACTCTGATTAATTTCTTTCTAAGTTAGTCGGTGATTTCTGAGAAAATGAGAAAAGACAATATGAACAAATATCCATCAAGGAGCCATCAAGGAGACTGGACTTCATGGATCATCTATGTGTGTCATCAGATTACAACTTCTGGGGTTCAAAACTCGGAGAGTTCCCTCCCTAGTCTTACTTTTCCAGTTTAGGAGGATGGAATCAATGTTTTATCAGCCCATACATTTTTGTTTTTTAATCTAAGACCAGACCCTTAAAATGTTTGAAGGTAGGGACCCTATCCTCTGGCCACTGTTTCCTTCAAAAGGAGGTGAGCCTGAAAAAGCCATAGTAGTTAGGCAAAGTAGAATTCATAGGAAAGAGTGTATAATCCTCTCCTCTGAGCACCAACTTTATATATCCATTGCCTATCCCATATTTCCATGTAAATATCAAATATACATGTGGAATTTAACCAGCCAAAAATAGGAAAATATCTTGATTTCTGCATGAAGGCCTGCTCCTATCTCTATAATCCAGAATATTATCTCTTATCAGGTTCGTCCCCTTTCAATAAATAAAATCACCATTTCTCTGGCCCAAAACATACAAGTCATCTTTCATCACTCTCTCACAGATATTTCCTCCAATCAAAATTAGAGTCCTCCAGGCTCTAATTTAAAAATCAACCTCAAATTCACCAAATTTCCCAGTTTCAGAATAAACACCCTAGTGCAAACAACAATAATTTCTCTCCTGGTTTACTTGAAATAACGTTGTTTTTTTTTTTCTAGCATGCATTCCTGCCTCTACTCTTATATGTCTGTGGTATAGCCTCCACCTGGAAATCAGAGTAATCTTCTAAAATCGAAAATCAAGAATGTATCAGTCTCCTATTCAAAACCCTCTAGTGGGGTGACATGGTAGAATAAATTCCAGACCTTGCCCTGGTGCCTGCTCACCTCCGTTTTCTTCTTGCCCTCCCTACCTTCCTGACCTCCTCCTCAACCCTTCTCTCCTTTGCTCATTCTTCCCCAGAAGCACTGCCCTTTTCATCATAGCTACAACATCCTAAACTCATCTGTCATAGTAATTTATACTTTCTGTTACTTCTGTTTGGAATATCGTTTCTCAGCATCTTCTATGTCTTGCTTCCCACTCATTCAGGTTTCTGTGCAGATGTGATCTCCTCAAATGTCTTTTATAACTACCCCATTTAAATGACTGTTCTCCTACCCCTTTTATCTTATTCCCTCTTGTTTAACTCATAGCAATGACGGCTGTAGGTACTTTTCATGGACTTTTTATCCTTGTTTCCCTCAACAAGTTGTACAGTTCCAGGAAGATGGGGATTTGGGCCTCGTTCACTTCGTGTTCACTAGTTCCTAGAGTAGTTCCTGATGTGTGATAGGCACTGGATAAGTATTTGATAATTTGATTCATAACCAAATGAATGAATAAAATAAAAAGAGGTTAAGGCTGTGTCCTGAGGATTTTGAATTTTTAAAACCCGAGGAAAAACAGTAAATAAAAAGGAAGGACTAGGAAGGTCTGATAAAAACCAGAACTACTAAATAAGGTAGATCCTTCACTTCTCTTCCGTGGATATGTATTCCAGGGAGACAGTCAGTGCTTCTTAGGAAAACAAACAAGTCATCAAACTGGCATCTGCAAATGGGGGCAGGGAGCGAAGGAGAAGTGGAATCATTTAGAAGGTGCAGACTGTCCCTTTAGCAAATGACTGGATGCTAAATTTAATTGGATGTGCTCCACTAGAGAAAATAGTCTATGTACTCATTAAAACATCAATACTCGAAGTTCCAAGCAATCTGGCATCTTCTTAGAATTACAATATGTGCGAAAGAAAGACGCGGACAATATTTTATCCTGATGATAGTTTTTATCCATAATTTGTATTGAGTGTGCAGTCTGCAGAGATAAAAATTATGTAGACATTGATCATCTGGTTTAGAATCAATGTTATAAGCATATTCATATTTGTAAAACTGATGAAATGTTATAGTCTAATCTCCCGAGTTTAAATCAATTCCAAACACATATTATCATCTCTTTTTAATTTTGACATGGACGCAAAGTAAAAGATCAGCTTTGTGTGGTGGAGAGAACATAAGCAGTCCGAAATCCTGGGTTTTTGTCTTAGGTTTAAACTTTAGTAGCTTCTTCGTCTTAGGCCAGTCTTTTCAACTCTGTTTCCCCATGTACAGATGAGAGATTATTCCTTGGTCTGTTATGAAGACCAAATGATACTACGTTTATGACTGAATTTTATAAATTGTAAGATATCATTAGATATATTCCTACAACCAAAAAGTTAATGCAGTAGTCATCTTAGTAACTGTGATTTAAAATATTGTGGATTCACATGCCTGTTTGGCATTAAAATGTAACCTTTGCCCTATGGTCTTCAAAATCCTATACAATATGGCCCCTGACTGTTGCTCCCAATGCATTGATCTTGTCACAGTACTCTTGCTTCTCTCCTAATGTGTTAGGCTTATTCTCCTATTAAAGGTTCTAATTTGCTGTTGCCTCTTCCTAGAAGTTTCTTCCTCTCTATAGGTTGGACCTTTGACCAATAGTATATGATGCACCTCAAATTGTATGCCCTCAGAAAGACATTCTTTGCAACTCTGTTTAAAGAACCACCCTCCTTCATACATACCTTCACAAATAGGTGCTTACTAGCAAATTTCCAAGTTGTGTTGGCTTAACAGCCCTTATACACTAACTAAATTTATGTGTTCACTTATGTGTGACTTTGTTGATGTATTTATTGATTTCTTTACAGTCTACTGTCGTACCTCTCTCACTCTTTACAAAGGAATGTAAGTTCCGTGAGAGCAGTGACTCTTGGTCATCACTATGTTGTTGGTTTTAGTTCTATGGTTGTAGAATAAAGGAAGAGAGAGGAAAAAAGGAAGGAAAGAAAGAAGAAATGATGGAAAGAAAGAAAACACTTAAAATTGAATTGGAAAATCTTTGTGAAGAGTTTGTGACATTATCTGGTATATAGTTAACACCTAATAAATAATGGTTGTCGTTGCTTTTAGTCTTGCTGTGAGCATTGTGTAGATTTAGTCTTCAGGAGACAGGAACATGGATCTTCAGATTTCGCTTGGGCATCATTTTTCCTAGGAAATTCCTAAAAAAACGTTCATTCCAGGAAAGACTTTCAAGATGCTGGATTAGACCAAAAAAAAAAAAAAAAAAAAAAAAGAGTTAATGCCATATTTAGCTCTTAGCTGTTACCATGTTACCAGTGGAATAATAATCAGCAGTGTCACGGGCAACATCATGAGAGGCACTTGGGGGAACTAAGACCTGAAATTTGAAGAAGATAATTAATTTGTAAAACCTAGATTTCTGAACCAGTTAGTCAATATGTAACTCTTTGACTTTGAAAATTTCAAAATGCATTTGTTTCCTTTAAGCATTTCATGGTTTATGTGTCACAAATATATTTGATATTATTGTGGTGTTTTGGGTTAGAGAAAGATTTATTAGTATTCATGTATCAGTGAGATTGCTTTGGTTTTCCATTCTTGGAGAAATTTCAAATTCATTCATCTTTTGAGCCCATAGATTGACCAGGATGGATTTTCTAGCCCTTAGTTGTCACTATGTGTGTTGAAAGAAGAAATTTTGAAATTGTCTTATTAGATATAAATATTTTTTTAAATTAAAGCTTATTGGGGTGACAATAGTTCGTAAAGTTACATAGGTTTCAGGTGTACAATTCTGTAATTAGACATAAATATTTTATCATATACCCATGAATAAGGCATTACAAGATTTATAGCAAAAAATTAAAAAGTAATTTGTAGAAGATATGATAAGATGATAGAAATAATTAGATCCCAATAAGTAATTATCTGATTTTAACATAATGACAATGATGGTAAGTATTATAAAAAATAAAACTTATCATCATTGTTAATATTTATATTATTGTTATTATTGTGTATATTTATAAAATTGAGAATGTTGATCAAGCAGGTATTTGATAGCAGTCACTTTTGTGTTTCTCAGGCAATCATCTATATTATAGGCATGAATGACAGGCAGAAAATGGGATTAAACATTAAGAATAAAATGATACTTTATGCTCAACAATGATTAATTCAAACCCTTCTATGTCACGACAGGTTAGGTTTTCCTGATGTCTCAGCATAGACTGAGCAATTTGCAAGGGGTTCAAGATGTATTTTAATAGGGCATGTCTAAGAAGTAGCAATTTACAAATGGAATACTTATTGTAAGTATTTGGAGGTTTAATTTGAAAGGAAACTGTTCTTAAGAGAATCATCTTGAATTGTTATCTTGTAGTGCTAAGTGTAC
The DNA here is from genome assembly GCF_036562045.2 of Rhinolophus sinicus. Lineage (NCBI taxonomy): Eukaryota > Metazoa > Chordata > Mammalia > Chiroptera > Rhinolophidae > Rhinolophus > Rhinolophus sinicus. The sequence goes on along the minus strand of NC_133760.1, from coordinate 38,330,437 downwards.
TATGTTATATATGTTTTTGAGCTGGGTAATAACCCAATTAACATTTGAATCTCCTGAAAACTCCCTTGTGACTGCACTCGAAATGTGGTCCATGCAGGAAGTATTTGCAATGAAATCAAAAGAAAACATTCTTTAATGATCTGTCCTTTTTAAGCTTTAGCTGTTGTACATTCTACTCATTTGGTAGTAATTATTCATCTTTTCTTTTGCCAATTACCTCCATAATATTTTTTTACTTTTAATAGGCCTCCTTCTTTAGTCAGCTTCTCCATCCTGGAGATTTCAGAATTTTTCAGAAAATCATTCTTGAATGAAGCCTGCAGGGGATCCTTAAGTCACTCTTTCACGGTGGTTAATTTTTATTGTATTTTCTTATTAACAGTCTTTTTTAAGGATTAGATTGAAAGAACCAGGTGTATTATTCCATATGATATCATTTGTTGGAATTCAGTGTTTAGAATAATTATATTTGACTTATAATTAGAACTTTAGCTTGTGGTTTTGAGATTTTATTGTTCTTTTATTCTCTTTAGCCTCTTTTCAAAAGTGAGAAAGACTAAGACATTATACAAGCAAAATGAACATTTTCTAAATTTCCATTAGGAATAAACAAGGACATTGAATTACATAAAAGCTACCATAAGCACTCAGTTGAAACCAAATCCAAAATAAAACCCATTGTTTTGCATTCCAAAAAGTTTAGTTAGAGTATTGTAGGTTGCTCTTTTCTGTACTTCCTGATTTGCATTTTGGAAGCCATAAAATCTCTTTGATCTTAGAACTCCTATATAAAAACATTATCAATGCCATATTGTTGCCTGCCATATATATATTTTTTTCAATGAATAAGTTTATAAAAGATTTGGCCACATATTTAAGTGTGAATCTTTACGTGTGTAAATTTACCTGATGAGGTAGTAAGAAGGTCTTTGGCAGCTTAGGTGATTGGGATGCCCTCTCTGACTGCACTGCAATTTTCATTGACTGCTCACTCTTCCATTTCTGGCCACCGTTTATACAATTATTTTTGCATTCATCAAATTCTATGAAGTGTCTTCTTACTTGAGATTCATAGGTTCTTTACAAAAACAAAGCAAAAGCAAAACAATGACCTGTGTTAAATGACTGATATTTTTCATTTTCTTTTTATTTTGTCGTTATCTACTTTCTACTATATTAATTTTTCTTCCATGAGATGGGTTATATTGTGTGGCTTAAAATTTTTTATTGGTCAACAATTTATGATTTTTGACATTTATATTTGTTTGGAATACCAAAATTGGTATGTGAATATTGCAGGAAGTGAGAGCAATAGATAGGAAAAAAAAATGATGTTTCAGTGCAACTGTTGTCATTTTGGAGTTTCGTTTCTTTCTTTTTTTTTTTTTTTCACTTTAATTTAGTAGACTTTTATTACAAAGCTGTTAAGCATAAAGTGATGTTTTTACTTAAGAGCTAATGCTTTGAAGAGTGTTCATCTGGGTTTGACTTTATGCCAGGGCAACTTCCTCAAACTGTTTAGAAGTCATGTATTAAGTCATGATCATAACGGTAATACTTATTACATTAGATAATACATATAAAACACTTAGAGACGTTTCTGGAACATATTCAGCACTCTGATGTTTACCATTTTTAATATTCAGAATTTCAAGCAAGTTGGGATATAATAATGCACAATTTTGTTCGTATTTTGTGTTTAGAATGCTATATGCATTACATTTCCCAAAAGTTTTAGATAAACAATTTAGAAAACTAGCAACACAAACCAGTTGAATTTCTTCCTTTGCTGAAATTTTATGACTCATCAAATTAAGAAAGAATCTGGGCATTCAGAGCAGAGTTATGTTGTGTGTATATGGGAGGGGGTGTTTTCGTACTATAACATGATTTTATTTATTCCTCACAGTTTCGCAGCATTGGTTCAGCTGCTAATCAGGAACTTTCTTTTCTATGTTTTACTGCTGTACATAAAAATCTATAAGTGATAATTAATTAACTGCATCCCCACACATTCATATTTATACTCTTAGTTGATTCTTTTTCTTCATATGTGGATGTGGTACATCTGTAACTATCTCAGTACATGCCACGTGGACAGATTGTTCGCTTCTAAAGACTCTTTTCTCACAACAATAAGTATCTGCTCTATGAACCATGAACCCTGAAATTCTTGAATAGGCTGAAGCGGTGGCCCAAGGTGAGCAACGGAGCATCTTAGAGGCCATTTTATTTCTCAGGTGATGAAATGGATATGCTGAGATTATTTTCCCATCAGACCAAGGGACAGCATACAGCTAGTCATCTCCATCACTTGAAAGAGCCATTTGGCCCTTATCTTGACCATTTTAATTTGGTTATTTCATGTGTCTCATTGGCTATCTCATCAGTGATTCAAAGGACTCCTACAATCTTCCTGGATCTTGAATTCTGACTTGTAATGAGTTTCCCAGAGTACTTACCCCTTTGAAAAGCTGTTCAAGTTCTAAATTCTTCTTCGATTTTCTACCACATTTACACTCACTCTTATTTTCATTATTCATGAAGACATGCGAGCAGCTGGAAAATCTCAACATGTGAACCCAACGACTTTTTTTTAAATTTTCAATTCCTGAGCATATTTGGATTAAACCCACCTTGAAATGCCCTCTAGACATTCATTTTTAGTAGTTGTCTCATAAAGGCTTTATTTTGCTTTTGTTCATTCATAGGCCACCGATGTGAAATTTGGTTGTCCCAATTAAAACAGCTTTGGTGGCTCGAAACAGGTTCACTATTCAAATTGGCTTAAATGAAAAGGGAATACATTACCTCACAAAGTAAGGAGTCTTGTGGAAGCATGGCATATTAGGTGGGTATAGGTTAAGCTGTTGTAAAAATGAGACCCCAAAATACAATGGTTAAACAGGGTCAGAGATCTGTTTCTCAAGAAGTAGGGGGGGACCAAACGTAGATGGACCAATCAGGGCAGGTGTGTGGCTCTGCTCTAGGAAGTTATCCCCAAAGTTCTTTCTGTCTAGCCGCTGCAGCATCCCATATAATGTCACCATCCTTCTGTTCATTTCTGGCTCGCTGGACCCATATATGTGTTCTAGCCCATAGGCAAGGGGAACACAAGTATCAAACAAGCAATTTCCTTTTATAGAGGTCCCAAGAAAGTTCGGAAACAGGTCAGGTCTGTTCATATGGTGTTTTCAGGGATTCATTCTCAAAGTCATACCTAGCAGTGAAAGTGTTGCCCTAATGAAATTGAAGTACGTTTTGTTATTAAAAAGAAGAGGGAAGAGTATCTACTGGGGGAAGGAGTAGTCAGGGGAATTAGCCCCACCAGCCACAGACAGGTTTCATGGCTCAGCAGCTCAGTTATGTTAGCTTTGTTCCTTTCTTTTTTCCTACCACCAACAATGTGTGAATTTTCCCTTTTGTCACTTCCCTTCATTGTCCCAAGAAAGCCACAGCTGATCCAAAGTTCCCAGTCTAGAAATGAGTTATTCAGGGTAAAAGAACTAGTCTTTTTTTCTAGGATTTTATATCAGGAGTGATTGAAGCTTACCCAGAAGTCCTTGAGCAGACTCTCGCAGGGTCATATGGCCATTAATGGATCTAGAGAGAGAATCAGAGCATTATTATTACTCGGAACAGTCAGTGTTAACTACTGAGTTGGGACCAGGTCATGACCCCTAAGTCACAGATGCAAGGGATAGATGCTTATACAAACCTGGATTTCTCTTTTCAAGGAAGAAGAGGGAGGATGGATAGAAGGTCATCACTGCTTACTAAGCAATTCTTTTGTGAGAGCAAGAAAAAGTATAACTGTCTAGCTTAAAGTGGTTTCAGGAATCTTCTAATCAATTTTTGCCCCAAATAAATAAAAACTTTAACGTCCAGATAGTTTAAAGGACTTGTAGAAGGTCATTTGACAAACCAGTGGTTGAACAGTATGCCATTCTTCCAAAAGCTCCCAAACAAACAGATGTGCATATGAATAAAGAAATCCCATGTTTCAACATACATTTATGTTGATAAAGCAACAGCTATATAAGTTTGTACACATGAATGAGCAGCTAGAATTTGTCGTAACACTTTCTTGAAGAAGTCTTAAAAATAACAACTGTCTTCAAGTTATAATTTTCCACTTCTGGTCTTTAAGAAATGCAAATGCAGTTGCTCTCTGTGACTTCCATCAGGTCCAGGCATTTGAACAGTAAGGCGATTTAAATCCAGCAGCGTTGATTTTGCAGTTATTGTGTAACTAGTTCTGTGTAGGGGAGTGGGAGGGGGAGGGGAGAGAAACAGAAATGTGAGAGACAAGTATTGTACACAAGCCAAGTGAAGGCACCAAATTAATACAGATGCTGGAGAAAAATGAGAATAGATATTATGGACTGTAGTGTAGAAAATATTTATGAAGTAGATGGGTTTAGATTTCCAGTTAGCACAGTTTTACAAGAATAGACTGAGCACAAGATAGAGATATTATTGTCAAATGCTCGGAATGTCAAATACAAAGAGAGGGGAATATTCAGAAAAGAGGGAAGTGAGAAGAAAGGAAACTGACCTTATGAAATGGGCTGGAGACTTGGGAAACCCCACTGGATTCATAGAAACCTGTCTCAGATTACTGATTACTCTGATTATGAGTGTGAGCTTCTCTCTGAAGAGTGAGAAAGACCTTTAGGAAGGTTTTAGCAGGGGATGAAAATTATGTTATTAAAAATGATGAATTGGACATGTGTGTGGATGATAAAATTCGGAGGTAGAAAGAATGAAGTCAATGGAACCAGTTCAGAAAGCATTGCAGTAATCAAGGGGCAAGTTTTTGTTTTGTTTTGTTTGCTTCTTAGTAGAGGGTTAGACTACTCTGACAGGCACAGTGGGAAAGAGAACACAAGGAGAACATATTTAAAAGGTGGACATCGCAGGTTACTTCAGAGGTCATAATTCAAAGTGATGTGTGGACACACTCCAACTCTATATAAGAGAGAGCTCTATGATAACTAGAGCTTTGAAAAATTGTAGTAAGCTACCTCATCAGGTAGCAACTCCCTCATCATTGAAAGTCATCAATCTGAGGTTGGAAGCCACCTAGAAAAGGAAGCATTGTGTTAACTCCTGCATTCAGTGTGGTTAGGCAGGAAGAGGTAATCAATGACATCCTTCATCTCAGTCATGCACATATTTCATGCCCATATTCTGGAAATGTGCCCTGAGATGGAAGAGTTTAAGAAAACATAGAAACTTTATTTACAAGAATCTGTGATAAAACACCATGAACGTTTACCACACTCAAGAGAGGGGGTGGGGGGAGGGAGAAAGATTATGTAATCTAGATGTAATGAGTGTATTTTAAGTCAGTGGTTCTCAGCTGGGAGCAATTTTGTTCCCTAAGGGCCATTGGTCAATGTCTGGAGACATTTTTTGTTTTTTACAACTGGGGAGGTATTACTGGAATTGAAGGGGGCGAGACAAATACAGTCTTCCTACTCTACTCCAAAAAGACAAAAACAAAAACGAAAAAACACAATCCATCTGGACCAAGACGTCAATAGTACTAAGCTGGGAGACGCTGGTTTAAATGAAAAGGTACACTGGCCACTCAATCAACATTCTTGTTTGGCCTAAAATTGTGTTTGCTGTAGGTCATATATTATGCTGATTTGTAGATACATATGCAAGGGGTGCAGGAGCTGAATTATTTGCCCAGTACATGCTGTACGTAAAGCATCAGAAATAAAAAGTGCCTCAGATATTAGAATAAGTGCGTTCTTCTCACTATGAATGACTTCTTATTCTATTTCATTATTAAAATAGGTTCTTCTCAGAATCATAACATTACTTCAATGTGACATCTCATTTAAAATTATCCTTGAGAACAGCAGATAATAATAATAATATACTTGGCTTCAGCATTTGACTCAAAAGCTACAAACCGACCAAATTTGTAAAGCATTTTATTTAAAATTGGTTCATGTGGGGAAAAGTCATAAATTAGAATGATACCCTACAAAAGCCTATATAAATCACACCACAATAAAAAGTAGGCCTTAAATGAAAAAGCAGATCTGTTATTAATATAAACTTTGTTGACTATTTAGTAAGGAGGAGTTTCTGACAGAGAAGATTGCCAAATGTCTAGAAATGATGGTGGAGCAAAGCAGAGGCTTTCCTTGTGTTACAATCATCAGAGAAAACCTTAGAAATTGCTCAATTATGTATTAATAATGAAACAGAGTTTGGAGAAAGGAAGCCTAGAAACTCACCTTTAATACTAACTGTTTATTTGCAGACTGAAAATACAGAAAATCTGATTCCGAGCTCAGTGCTCCTTCTAGGACCTCAGGACGTGTCAGTTTAAGAGGAGAACCTGTGTTTCAAAAGATTATCTAATGCAGATTCTCCCCAGGTAGACGTTGGAACTGAAAGATGCTCAAGAAGAAGAAGAAAAAAATTGCCATGGCCAAATAAGACTTGGAATTATTGCATGTTGTATCTCAAAAGTGTATTTGCTTCACATTTATACATGAAAGGCATCTGAATTCACTTTAATTGAAAGCATGGCTAACTTAAAAGACACTCAATTTTGTCTACAATAGCTTGACTACTGAATTATAAATTCATTTAGCACCAGCTAATCTTCCATGGTCCACAGCTTCTTGCAAAACATGAAAATCAGCCAAACCCTGTCATGCTCAGTGTTTTAAACCTGGTCCCTTTGTCTGAAGTGATTTTCCCTCCTTCTTGGTCTAATACCCCCTGTCCTGGCAAAATCTCATATTGAGTATCATGTCCTTTGACAATCTTCCCTCTAAATCCTCTGGCTTAGGTGACACTTCTCCACTTTTAAGCAACTTCTGAGGATATTTCTTACACCTTATTTCATACTATAATTTGTGACTGCTCTCTCCCATTAAAAATATATGGTCCTCAGATTATTTTTGTTCTCAGCTTACATCAGTGTTAGGAATAGAATAGATGCTTAATAAATGCAATCTCAGTAAATAAAACTTGTAGTTTTTCTTTAAATATCTTTTAAAAAGAAGATCCTAAGCCTTCTTTGCAAATTCAGTCTTTCCTCTTAGAAAATATTCCATTCTATTTAGATCTTTATATTCTGTCAACAAAATATGTGTCCATTTAAATGCACCATAGAGTTCATCTCTGATGTCTTTCCTATATACACATATATATTCATGTGAGTTGTGTGCACACACACATTCACACACAAGTAGATGGGAACAGCACAGGTTATGCCATTTGTAGATTATGATATTTGGTCAGGTTCAATGTATCACTAATGAATATGTGAAATTCTGAAGAAAGATGATGATAGTTGCTTTTATTGACAGAATAACCACTCTGTGCCAAAAAGTATCCAGAGATTTATAGATTTTTTTTTAAATTCCCAAATCTTGCAAGCACCTTAAAAGTTAGCTAGACAAATAGTGAAGGAGTTCTTTGAATTTGAACCTTTGAGTTTTTGAAATTGGCTTCTATCATTGATATTCTTAAACCTCAGTGCACTTAGTAATAATAATAGTAATAACAACAATAATAAATAATATCAAAAGGCTGTCATAAAAATTAAACAAAGTAGTGCCTTGAAAACCCTAACACATGGAAGGGTATCACCATTTACTGAATATTTGTTTTGTCCATTTTGCATTATTTTTATTAGGGGATTTAAAGCCAGTCAAAATTCTGTTTCTCTCTTAAATTCTTTATATCTGAGTCAAACAAATCAATTTTCTGTTAATTAGTATTTTAAGAATATTCTACTTAATTGCCAAATATAACAGGAATTAGGGAAGTGGCTTAGTTTATTTTTACTAATCTGTTTCTAATTTTTTAAAAAATTTTTATTGGGAAATATTGGGGAACAGTGTGTTTCTCCAGGGCCCATAGCTCCAAGTCATTGTCCTTCAATCTAGTTGTGGAGGGCACAGCTCAGCTCCAAGGCCAGTTGCTGTTTCCAATCTTAGTTGCAGGGGGCGCAGCCCACCATCCCATGCAGGAATTGAACCGGCAACCTTGCTCATGCTCTAACCAACTGAGCCATCTGGCCGCCCCCACCTGTTTCTAATTCTTTTATGAAGCAGTGATCTGTTAAAATTTTGTCAAACTAATGATTCTTTGAAACAATACGTGTTCCTAATCCATCTGACCGTACGTAAGCCGGTAGCACCTACCCCTAATCCTGCTGTGCTTTGTGGAGCTCACAGTCTAAGGAGGAAATGACTCAGGAGAGATAGGATGGGTGTGCTAGGTTGTGTAACCATATGGATGAGGAAAAGCAGTGTGGTTGTGCCTTATTGTGTGATAAATTTCAGCAGCTAGGTTTGAAATGTATTAGTTTTGATTATTTCCAGGTTGAGTTGAGTGAAGGTAACTTTCTCCCTGATGGATGTGTTTTGGTGTTTCCCCCTCCAGTACACACATCACCAAAGGGCTCATTCATGTCTTTTGACATTACATTAAATACTATGATGTGAAATATGGACACTGCCCCTGGACCTTTTCACTGGCCAACAGCTCACCCACACGTCACAATGCTCTCTACTTCACTTCACTTCCATTGCTTTTGTTGTGGTCTGAAAGGATGTGTTTGTGAGCATGTGGATTCTTCAAACATTTCCGTCTGTGGCTCTTGCCCTTGAACCTGGATTCCTCCTTTGGACGCTTTGCTCTTTCTATTGACTCACCTTATTCTCAGTCAGAATGCGTTTGTATAGAATACTCATTATACCCAACTCTGGGTATGGTCTCACCCAGTGCCATGCAAGGCAAGGAGACTCTGAAGGATCACCCAGCCAACCCATCACATTTCTCTCGATACAGCACTCTAGGACAACAACACACAGGTGGAAATCTGTTATGTTTTTAAAGACCTCTGTCAACTCTTTTAAGAAAAATAATTTAAGAACTTCCCTGGGAGCCCAGTTCAGTATTTCACGGTCTTCCCTGCTATCACAGACCTCCTTATCTCTGATTTCAGTCTTCTTTCTAATCAGTGCCTCCCTGTCACCCTTTAAGGGCATATGGGAGAAATTAAGTAAGAGAGGCAGTATCCCATAGTCCAGTGGCTCTCTAAGTATGGCCCTGATCATCCCCCGGGAACATGTGGGAAATGCAAACATTCTTGACTCCTACCCTGGGCCTATTGAATCAGAAACTCTGGGATTGGGATTTAGCACTCCATATTTTAAAAGAGCTCAGTGGGTGGTTCTGATGCCTCCTGAAGTTTTGGAAACACTGGTGTAGTGGTTTCAAGTATAGACTTCATTCATATAAACCGGCCCCGTTGATTACTAGCTATGTGGCTGTGGAAAGATATTAAACAACTCTGTACCTCTGTTTCCTCATGTAAATACAGATAATAATGGAATAGACATTATAGGGTTGTGAGGTATAAATAATTAATATAGGTAACACACTCAACCACATAGTAGAGTGTTTGATAGTGATAATTACAGCAAAGACCCAGGGAAGGCATTGACAACAGATTCCAAACATCGGTGGGGTGAATAAAATACCAACATTCTTGAAATATGTTCATGGTTTTGTGTTATTATTTTCAGTGATTCTGCTCTGTTATACCTTCTGCCTAGAATGAGAGACATTATAAGTTTTTTAGTTATCAGGTTGAACTGCTTCATGATTTCAATGGAAAGTTAGAAGGAGAAACGTGTGTGTGTGTGTGTGTGTGTGTGTGTGTGTGTGTGTGTGTTAAATATTAATCAGTCTTAGAAATGGGAAGTAAAAGTGCTGGGTGTTATGGAATCAAACATTTTTCCCACTGAAAAGGCCTCAGGGATCAGCTATTGCAACAGCCTGACAGACACAGGAATTTCCTCACCAGTATCCCTGACAAGGCTTTGAAGTCCAACACATCTCTAGTGCGGGATGTTTCACTACCTTGCAGAGCAAGGTGTCACTTATTGGACCTTTTAAAACTTTCAGAATGAAAGGAAACTTTCCTTCTCTTTAGTCTCTATCGCTTCATATGGAATCTGCAGGACAAAGTACAAGCTAATTAACCTCCAAGAACCTCTGATTCTTTTTCTGGAAGGGACATAAGCATGTCAACGTCACAAGTGAATCCTGAGGATTTAATGAGAAGACACTTGTAGTGCACTAAGCACTGAGCTATTGCTCACCAAATGATGTCTCCATGAAGAGAAACTCCTGCAAAATAGGAGCAGGCTAAGACAGATGGGGCTAAAAGTCTCTAACGCCTCTATTTCTTAAAAGTATATAATTGTGTTAGGTGCAATTTTAATAGAGGAGGCAAGACATGGAGAAAGGATTGGGTCTTACTGGAAGGGGCTTGGGGTTATAGGAAAGTTTGTAATGATCAATGCATATTTTACAGCCACGATGGGTTTGGGGCATGGTGTTTGCTAACAGTTCTTTCCTTGGTAGTGCTCATTGTTATTTATGAGAATATTTTTTTTTTTTTTGACAATATTAGAATGTGATTTCCAAGTTCTCCTTGTTTATTTAATCTTCCTCCTCCTTGATATAGTTCTGCCCACTTGTGTTTGCGAACATTTGGATGTCACCTTTTTGTTAATTTATTCCTTTATTTTTTTGGTCTCCTTTTTGTGTGCTCTGCAGGTTTCCTTTTATTTTCTCTCTAATTTCCTAGTGACAGCTTCCTTTCAATTCCTCTTCTCTGTTTGTCTCTCCTGAGAAGGAGCCAGTGTCAAAATGTTAGATCAGTTGGGTTTCCCATTACTAGCTCTACAAATCCCCAGACCCCTTCTGTATTTAGCAGTCTAGGAGCCATTATGGCTCAAACATCATTTTCAAATTGTCTTGTAAACACATTCACAAGGCTCAAGAAAATAGAAAAAACACAAACACCTGTGAAATAATGATTACTATTGCCTTACCTCATGTCAACTTCCTGTTAGAGATATCCAAATTCTTTCATCGTAAGCTGATGTAGCTGTGTTGTAGCTGTGAAATTAATTATCAGCCAGTAGGGTTAAGGACTTAAGGTGTGAAAATTGCTGGTTGACAAAAGCCATGGCTTCATTACATCTTAAAACTGAAGGAGATAAAGTGAACTAGTCCCAAAACCTTCAGTTTATTGATCTGTTAACATACCTCTGGAAAATGTCCCATAGAGGAGTTAATCAAGTAATGGCAACAACTACAAAATTAAATTAAAATAGGCAAACTTTAGATATAGTATCTTCTTGGACCGTGAATATTTTTAAGCACATATTTGGGCATTAATTAGCAGGTATTAATTTATCAGAAAACAAGTTGTGTTAGGTGAGATGGAAATATGTGGTCTGTATAGTGTCACTTCTTTGGAAAATTGGCCTTTCCACAACTATATGGTCCTGGTGAAGTTATCGGTTCAGCCTCTGCCTCACCCCTGTCTAACCAACTAACTCATCTTTCTAGCTCAGTGATTGGTGACCCCCAGGACATGTGACCAAAGAAGCATGAATGAAAGCACTCTCGATAGTTGATAGACGTATGTTCCATTCTGTGTTGAAAGATGTTAAGGTATTTGTCTTGGAACTGTGAGCAGTCATCTTCCCCCCTTCCTAGAGAATATTTGTCTCTAGAGAGAAGCCAATAGAGAGAGGGAAACAAAGATGACAGTTGGAGAGAGAAATATAGAGCCCTCGATAAAACTGTCGGTTCCAGCCATACCTAAGCCAGGTTTGTCTCTGGACTCGAAAGTTTCATGAGTCAATAAATTCATTTTTACTTGAGCTATCTGAGCTGGGTTCCTGACCCTTGCTACCAAAAGACTACAGACTAATATAAAAACCCTGTTAATAACTCTCTCAATTCCAAGGTAAGGTATTCTATTTTGAGTGCCTAAATATGATAGTTCCTATAAAAAGCTCTGGAGTACAAAGACATCAGAGACACATCTTGACTTCAATGACCTGCTCCCCTCATTGAGAAAATTGGGCATATTACACCAATAGACCCCCAGTGTACTAGAGGGTCAAAATAATGATAAGGGGAAAGGAAATAAACTACCAAGAGATTTGAGAGGACTGATTTTTAACGCAAAAGAGCTAGGAAATAAAACTACCACAGTGCTGCTTTACAAACAGGTTAAAAAACATTCAGAAGTTAGTACAGGGATCTCTTCAAGGGAAATTAACATTTATTTAAATAAACTGAGGAATTGGGCCAAGAGGTAATTGAGATATCAGTTGCAATGGCTTGGGTTAGTGGCGGTTGAGGCCATGATAATTATGATGGAAATGACATTTTCTGGGTATTCACAGACTTTTGGATACCCCTAGCCCCTCAGTCTGCCCCCATCTTTGTCTACCCTGGGAACTCCTGTTGTGTTAAAAACTGTTCTTGCAGGTGCCCTCTCCTCTGAAACCTTCCTCATGATCAAAGATAGAGTAAATTTTTGATCTTTTGAACCATTTGCTATTTACATAACTTTCATGTACATTGATCCCTACCCTCAAGGAGTTTATTCAGCGTGTACAGTTTTGTGCTCAGTTCTCCTCCAGGTCTGTGCTATACTCATTTCTGTTTCTTCAGGCTCAGCACCAAGCACCATGGACAAATACTTTTAGCCAACTAGTATAGTTTGCAAGACCAGTGTTGTAACCCCATAGCTATGGAACCCACTTCAAGTAATATGGTTTGAACTAAACCAAACTCATTGTTAAAATGGTGATTATTGTTTGTTAAATGTCTGCTATTCTCTCAGACTTGAAATTCCAGGAAGATCTTGTTTAATTCAAACACATTTCCATCCTGCTTGGCTCTTAGAAAAGTCTCTATAGTCAGCCAGCAATATGCTTTGAGCATTTACTAACAATTAGAGATGTACAGGTATTTTATTTGACTATTCCATGCCTATACCAATTATTATGTGCAGTCATTGCTTTAAAAAATTCCAGTAGGTTGTGATTATTTTCACATATAGTGAATAAAACAGCATATATTTGTCTTTTTGTTGGGTATTCATCTAAGAGATGTATCTCTTAGACCTTAACTAAAGAGGAAAAAAAACTAACCATTAAAGGAGGGGAGTTCGTCTTGGTGGTGTCATATTTTCACTCCCAATCTCTCTCTCTCTCTCTCTCTCTCTCTCTCTCTCTCTCTCTCTCTCTCTCTCTCTCTCCCCCCCTCTCTCCCTCAGTCATCTATCACTATCTCTGTCTCTGTTTCTATCTCTAATCCCTCTCCTTCTCTTTGGAGATCTCATGGAAAATAAGGCCAATGAACTACAAAAGTTAGTGTTCAGAGTAACATCATGTCTAAGTTAGATAGGGTTTTATAGCATGTTCACTATATACATACCTCTTTCATTAACCTTATTCATAGACTTTTGAAAGTTCCAATTTATCTTAGCAGAGCTATCAAACCAATAAAAGAGTAAATAATCCATGGAAATTTTGCCCACTCTCCACACATATCTTTAAATAATGCACACAATACATAAAAAGATAGTAGTCGTATAAGAAGTAGAAAATAAGATGAGAATCTACTTGAAAGGAAGAAGATATTAAGGGCAACAGAATTTGGAACACCTGCTTGAGTTGTCCCTCCCCACAAATATTGCCCTTTAGCTACTAATCCTTGAAGGTTTGAAGTTTTATATTATCAAGAGATACCATATGCTTGATGATATTTGTATCACAGGCAAGGATCAACAACCATTCATTCCCGATTACTTTATGCATCCATTCACTCATTCAATAAATAGACTGGTGGCTTTATACCAGGTGCTACTATCAGCATTGAGATAGAGTAGTTAACAAATTAGTCATGGTTGCTTACCTCATGTGGCTTAAATTGGAATAGGGGAGAGGGCCTATAAATAAGTAAACACTTAAGTAAGAGAAATCGTCTTTCTATTGCATATGAAAATATTTATTGCATTCTGTAAACAGGATAATGTGACAAATGGGAGAGGGCCCCTTAGGATGTGATATTTAAACTGACATACAAGAGGTGAGGCGTGTTTGGTAATTTCAGCAGCCAGCAAAAGAGCTTTCCACAAAGAGGTAATGGGAAGTACAAATGTACCCACATGGAATGGAAGCTCATGAAACCCAAAGGAAGCTGGTGAGCTCACGGTGTACCCACCAAAGGCGGCTGGCATCGGTGAGTCTGAAAACCGCTGTCATGAGATGTAAGATCTTGCATGGCTTCCAAGGCCACAAGTAGAGTTTAATTTCAATCACATGATCACAGGAAACACGAAAGGTTTTAACAGGAAGGGTGACATGAACTGTATTTTTCAGAATATCATTGTGGTTACTCTGTGGAGAATGGTTTGTGTTAGGGCTTGAAGGGGAAGAAGAAAGATGTGTGTCTTGGACAAGAGTGAAAGTGGAGAGTAGTGAATGCATGTCTTTGAGAGAAATTCACACATTGTGGGTTCCATTTAGTAATCTCTGTGGTCCCTTTCAAATCTACTCGACGCTTGGAAAGTTTCTCAATGTTTAAGTGTAAATATACAAGACTAATGATACAACTAACAATGCGTGTTCCTATTTATTTGGATAGTGTCCCATACAGATATCAACTATTGCAGTGGACATTACGCAGTTACTGAAATACTTGTTCTCCCATCAATATTGATGACATTTGCTAATGTTTTGAGAAAAGTAAGAATTGCCCTATGATATTAGATACCTGTCTTTCAAGGTGAGAGAAGTGTGCATCTGTTGACAGGGTTCAGTCGTAGAAATAGGGCCTGCTTCCATAAGGTGCTGTCTCCATGAGGTCCTCTATGCCAGCGTCCTACCCACCAATTCCAGCCCTTTCGTTTCTGGTCTGGGATTATCCAGGGACTGATGGATACTGACTTCTAATGTCTTCGCTTGGCATAATCACTGCTAATTTTGAGAGTTATATCCAACTTACAGTGACCCAGACTCTGCTTTGTGCTACTCCTCTCATGTGAAATGATTCTGACCCCAGGTCTTTTTCTCTGTTGTTCTATGTAGCCAGTCCAGAGTCTCCTGACACTACTGAAGCTGAGCTAGGAGCGATCTCAGCACTCCAATTCCCTCACTTGAGTGTTGATCACACTTCTGGCCTCACAAACAAGTTAGCGACTGGCTTGTGTTTCTTCCGGGTGTCACCTGTAAATCTCAAGCCTCCTAAAAATAGTTGGCCAGACACTGCTTCACTTTGCTCTGTTGTTCTGTCTGAGAACACTTCCCGAAGTTCTTTTCCTGTTCAGATACGGACGGTGATGAACTGACCTTTCTAAAGAGAGGTTCCTCAATGAAAAAATAATAGAAAATATACAGGTGTTGCTAAGGCATAATTATAACAGCAGACAGCAGACACAAACATGAATTTGTAGGACCCTCACATTCACATTTACTTCTAATGTTTGAAGATGACGCGTTCGTCTCCTCTTCCTGAATGGTGAACCACCAAACCTCATTTTTCACATCTCTCCTAGTTTAGCCTAATGTACGTGCTCTTACTGATGGAATGAATGTCTTATGCCCTGGCAGGGTTTTGAAAAAAACCTCCTCATACCAAGCCACATGCAGGGACCTCAAAATATATTAAGGATCTGGAATTTATTCATGGACAATAGGAAACCTTTTGAAGGCTAAAATAAAAATGAGTTTAATTTCCTCAAAAAGTGTTCTTCCTTACCTTGTCCTGGTTCACCCCCATGTTTAAAGACTGTGTAACTGCATCTGAAGAAGCATCTAAGATTGCAGCCGATAGCAATTATATTTTTGAAGGGAACAGCCCTTGATATTCGTTATGCACGTTAATGTTTATTAGTGTTTGGTTACATTTTATTCATGTATTTCAACCCTCTAAATTACTCAAAACCTCTATAGCTTCATTTTGAGTTACTTGACCTGTCCAAAGCCGAGAAAGTTATATTGAAGTCACATTCTATTTTCAAAGAGCTCTTACTTAATTTATTTTGATTCAGTATTTTGTTACATAATGATTTACGACTTTTAACTCCATTATGAATTGTGTCTTTTATCAATATGAATTGATGTTTTTCCTACTATTTACTGCTGTTTAGCTTTGATTTCCATTTTGTCTGAAACTAACACCTCAGAATTACTTGCCAATTATTGTAACATTTTTGTAACTATATTCATTTAAATATCATATGTTTAGATTGGGAAAGCATATAATCTGGACATGCTTATTGCAATTGCAATTGAATTGCTCAGAAATCATTCCCATCTATTGTCACGATTAATGTAGATCTCCAGAAATTAGGTGAATAATTCTGACATATACATATATAAAAACATTTTTCTTCACTCTAGCAAGTGTTCTTCTGTAACAAATGTAACCTTAGAGATGGAAAATTGAGCTAACAAAGGCATTTGTGAATTGGTACAGACAACTATTAGTTTTCTATTTCTGTATTAATCAATATAGGGTAGGCTATTTTGCAGTAATCAATAGGTAGGAAGGAACAAAAGGAAGGGAGGAAAGAAGGCAAGAGGGAAGGAGAGATAGAAGACACCTCTTTGGCTTAGCATAATAAAGGACTTTAGTTGTTGGTGTTATGGCACATTTTGATTCAGACAGTTTATCTGAGTGTTTCTCCTCCAAATGATGACTCAGAGATCCAGGCTGCTTTCCTCCTCTGGCTGCATTAGAACCTGGGCTACGTGGTCGCAAGTGGCTAGACAGCAGTGAGCATTGTACAGAATACAGCACTTATACCCACCTTCCTTCCTTTGCATTCCTTTCACATTTTTGCTTATTTCTTGAAAGAGCTCCTTAGTTTGCCTTCTTTGCTATTAATCCAATTTGATGCCATGTCAGTTCCTTTTACTGTCTGTTTGCATATATACATTTTAGGTTGCATTTTCAGTTCCCTTACAGGTTTTTCCCCCCTACCATCATACAGTTGTCTCACTTTGTCTCACACAGCCAGCCCACTGTTATCCCATAGGCAAAGTGCTGACAGAAGAAAAAAAAAATGTTTCATAGAGACTAAGGCATTTTGAATTCTTTGGGAAATGTCAGACATGTCCCTAAATTTTCTTCTAGTTTTCATTGTAATTTTGGTTCAATCACGCGGTCATCTGAGTCTTCATGATGTAACACTGTTCTGTTTATCAAGTGCAGAAGGCTCGTTTTTCCCTTCTATGTGCTCTGCAGTGATTTGAATAGACTGAATTGTGTCTACAGGTGTGGGGACCAACTTTGATCCTGATTCCATCAGATGCATCTTTTGCCCTGCTTCATTCACGCACCTCTGATTCCAGTTCAAGATCAAGTTTGACGTGGCCCTGCTCACTGTACTCTGATGGTGTCTTGCCTCACACTGCGATCTTCCTTTGGGCTTCTTAGATGCTCATGCCATGTCACAACTCCGACTTGCTAAGATAACTTCCAAAAGATGGGAACTGAGATAATGCTTCACTCTCCAGTTGTCAGTTAAGAGACGGCTTCTTTGTATTCTTCCAAAAGCCCTCGTGAGAACTGGCTCCAGCTGTCCACATGCTAACCCACTTAATAAAATGCCCTTTCACTGTCTTTCTTTTTTCCTGTTCCCCATGCCTTTCCTCCTTGTTCCTGCTCCCTGCTATGTCCTCCCAAGTAAACTCCTAATACACAACCCCCATTCCAAGCTCTGCTTTTGGAGTGAAGCATGTTAAGATACAGTTATTGTTAATTTAATTATTTCTAGACCCCCTGCTTCCTTTCAGATCTATAGCAAGGGTTGCTTCACGATGAATAATGCTTTTTGCTTTCTTTTCTTCAGTTTGTCCATTAATGAATTAGGGTAGTTTCACACATTGAAGTGTATTATCCTGAACTTCTTTTCTGGTTCTCTAAACTGTTCAGCTGAAAATATATCAGAAGTGAAAACTCAGTCTTAATTTTGACCAGAGCTATACGTGTCTATGATTTATTTGCTGATTTTCTACTTCCCAGTGTGCTATCATCCGTCTCCCCCTTATCATGCCTTATTATTTCCGGTAGTTAGCAGTTCATATTTTGATAGAGAAAGAGAAGTAGTGATAGAATCAGTCCAGGGAGAAATGATAAACAATAGTCATAGCAAAATCAATAACTACATTGAGAAGGGACACTTAGAAGTAATTCAGATTAGTACAAATCTGACTCGGGAAAAGAGTGAGTGAGAGAGGACTAATGTGTTTTATTTATTTTTAACCTACAGTATTTTTGTCCAGTATTTTCAAACCATGAAAAAAAGTGTTGGTCATTAACTCAAATTCCCAAGTGAACTACAGAGATATAAAGCAAAGCTTACAAGGATCTGGTTTGAAAGAATTGTATAGTATCTGCCTTAACTTCTGGTTGTGTTATCAGTTTAATGTATATGTGTTTTCACAGGAAATAGGCAAGTTGAGATGTGCAGAACAGGGGCCACTATTTAGAGGCCTCACTAAACTTTTAGAGCCTGTAGTTATATTTTCAGTACTTTCTAACTCATAAGGAAATGATAGTATCGTGGGTTTCCAGTTTGCTAAAGCAAATTAACTACATTGTTGACTTTCTGGTCTCCCTTTGAATGGGAAAAGCAATAAAAATGAAATAATGGTAATAATTGCAGTTGCTGGAAGGTTTTCTCCACAGAGTCTATGGAGAACAGAAGCACCCATAAACGAAAACCCATATGATTAGATCTTCTTCCAAAAGGTCACTAATTAGTTTCTATAATTAACACCTTACTACAGTCGGGGGAGCCAGGTAATTACCTGGTATATTCTGAGGATGAGTCACCTCATTTTAAGTGGCCATCATCCTAGAAATACAACCATGGACTAACAGCTTCTTCTGCGTGTATATAGGAGTCATAAACCTCGCCAACAGTTCTAACTATGGCTGTATGAGGCACCGTTTCCTGTCGGCATCAGCAAAGAGATTCTGGCGTAAAAGCTTTATCATTTTGATCATGATGTCAACGGACAGCTTCTTCTTTTTTTTTTTTTTTTTAGATGCTCATGTTTCTTGATGTAAGAGATTGAAACTGTTTCAACGTTTCTTGTGCAATTAGAATTTAGACCTTTCATTGTTGAAGTTGCCTATTGATATTTCTACTTCCTAACCGACTCAACTAGCAGAGTATTTACCCTTCTTTACTACTTACTATTCAAAGAAGACTTGTGTTGGCTGAGCAGAGTGATCCAAGAGAAATTATAAGGAAAAGGAACAATCAGAGTTCCTATCCTGTGGTCTATAGATTCACATAGACATGGAATCTTTTCGTGATATATTGCCTCCTATTAAGAAACAATGTTCTTATTTTTTTAAATGTATTTTCCAGTTCCAGTTGGACAATGTCCTTATTCTTATCCTAACTTCTTGAAGTGCATTATATATGTCTACCTATCAATCTAGATATCTGGAGAGGAAAATATATAAACACGTTCATGATCTTGTCTGTTCAAGATATTGAAATTCCTGTTACGAACAAAACTATTAACTATCAATTAAAAAATCGTAACCTAATGCAGCGCTGTGTTAAGTATTTTACCTGTATTAACTCTAATCCTTACAAAAATGTTGTCATAATTCCTAGCCTCAGATTTATACATTATTAGTTTGAAGTTCAGAAATACACATTTAAAGCAGCCAAAATTCTAATTCATTTTGATAAACTTCAGAATACCACTTGCATTATTCCCCATTGCTTTATGTATTACTGTGTGTTTGTCAGTAATATGCTGGACATTTTTAGCTAGAGACACACATATGAGCATATTGGGGCACTATTATGTAAAAAACACACACAAAAAACACCAAAAACTGTACAGATAGTCAGATTTGGTTATTGACTTCAGTAGGAGTGGGAAAACTGTGACCCATGGGACAAAGTCAGCTAGCTACCTGTTTCTGTAAATAAAACTTTATGGGAACACAGTCCAATTGTTTACATATTGTCTATGGCTGCTTTCCCCATTACAGTGACAAGCTGAGTAGTTGTCACACAGACCATAAGGACCTTAAGCCTAAAAATTTTACTATCTGTTGCTTTACAGAAAAAGTGTGCCAGCTCTGGGACTAGATCATTTCTGTAGTAACTGCATTGATGTAAGTTTTTATCAAAGCAATGTGCATACATTTCATTAACACTGAATCACAGGAACCCAGAAAGAGCATTACATTAATTTTCTTTTTATTAAGTGAAATTCTTCCCTGCTACCTAAACCACAATTACTCAACTTTACTCTTAAAACAAAGGGACAGGAATTATATTTTCTTAGTGAATTTACCCTTTTGCAATATATTCCTTAAGTTGAACCCATATCTAATAGTAACACTGCGTGGATATCTTTGTCTTATCACAAACCATCTTTGAATACAACACATTTTTGTTCTTATTTATACAACACATTTAATCTATTACAGAATCTTATTAATTCTGCCTCTGGAATTTTTAAAAATTTAACGTCTCCTTTCTTTTCACATTTTCATCCTTTTATCATTTTACACCTGAATACTATTATGGTAGTCTTCCAATAACCCTTCCTTCCTCCTCTTCCTCAAAATATGCATTTTTTTATTTCTCCATTCCATCTATAGTAATAATAATAATAATAATAATAATAATAATAGTAATAGCAACAATGAAAATACTTACTACAAGTTTTTATTTGTCATAATCCTAATGAGGAAACTGAGACTCATAACTTGCACCAGAATAAGTGTCTGAGCTAACATTAGAATGTGTATCATTCTTAACCATAATTTTCATGCTCTTTGTTTGCTTTTAGCATTTCATCTCTTTACTGAGACTTCTGGGATCACGTGCCTGGTCTTAGAATGACTATGTTGTTTTAGGCTTTTGGAGCACCCCTATCCTCAACCCATCTTCCCAGGAGTGATTCCCAGTCTCAGTACCTCCATCCGTGTGTGGTCCATGATGGCAGTGGCATGTGTGACGGGAAGGCTTCACGGAGCCCCAACAGGGCCTCCTTCCTACACTGTGGGCTCTGGGCTAAGTGTTGAATGTTACTGCTTATCTCATTTTTAAAATGAACTGTATCTGGTCTTGAACACCTTTTGCTGGTTGAATCCTATCTGCAACTCTTATTCATTCCGCCCACCCCCGAACCATGCCTTATAGCAATGCTAAGTATGCTTCCTGAACTATGACTTTCTAAATACCCACTGTGTGGCTTTGATCATTTGATTTCCCCTGTCTTGGCTGCTTTGTTTTTATTTCTCATGTTTATTTTTTCTGTTTTTTTTTCCAGCGGAGGGAAAGGCAGTAGAAAGGTTGAAAGTGTGTGTTGAGCAGTCACTCTGTCAAGGTTTCCATCCCATTTACAGGACTCTGTGACTCAGCGGCCTAAGGTAAGAAACTTGTCATCTCTGGGCCTCAGTTTCTTTCCCCCCAAAAAAATAAACACAGAGATCATAACAGTATCTACCTACCATAAAATGCTACTGTGGACACCTAATGGGATAATCCACGGAAAATGCTTAGCATATGACCTGGTGCGTAGTGAGCAGTCAACTTTGGTATGAATGTACACACGCTTTTGAATTAAAACAAAAAACAAAAAATTCCTGTAGGATAAAGACTGGTATACTTCTGTAAAGAGCCAGATAGTAAGTATATTAGGTTTCTGTAGCCAAGAGGCAAAATGGAGGATATTATGTAGGAATTTATATAACATTTAAAATTTTAAATCATTCTTAGCTCATGAGCCATACAAAAATAAGTGGTGGGCTAGATTTTGTCTATAGCCTATAATTTGCTAACCTCTGTTCAATGATATAGATAAATAGTAAATACAGTTAACAAATCCTTAATTTAGATTATTTATTTTTTTTCTAATTTTATTTTTGTCTTTCCAACTAAATTGTAAATTCCTTGGGTCAAAATTCTTGTTTTTCTGTTTTTTTTTTCCTTGTTATTTTTATTGGTCTTTATGTCTTCTAAAAAACATTCTACAGTATAGAATGAGTGTGCGTGTATATAGCTATATAGTGATTTTATATCTATGTAAGATCCATTTTTGTATTTTTATATTCTACATATAGAGAGGGAGGGGGCACATTTATATATTCTAGGCACCAAAAATTTTTCTTATAATAAATAATGATTCCTCAAATTGTCAGATCCATTCCTTAGTTCTGTTGCCTACACCCTTCCATTTTTGTGTTTATATTACTAGAGGCCCCAAGTGATTATTTTTTAATGTGATTTGCTGTGACCAGAGCTTACACCTGCGTTTGCAGTCACCACTGTTCATAGGATTTGATTAAAAAATTAAATCATAATTACCTTAGGGAGGGTGGGGAGGTTGATGAAAACAAAGGGAATTAAGGTCTGGTAATTTTATTTACTACTTCTTATGTCTTGTGGAATCTAGGAATCCCTTTCCTGTCGTACTCTGAGCCATTTTGCAAGATTGTGATATAGAAACTAATAAGAACATTTTAAGAGATGTCCTTCATTTAGGTATGAAGAGACTCTTCTTTCCTGCCTTTTTTAAATTTTAATTTATCACTAGTAAATCACCAGTCTCCAATACTGAACAATAAATAAATTTCATTATATTTTCACATAAGTGTAACGTCCAGTCACCTGCTTTTTGCAAGAGGTTCTGTGGAGATTCAGACTGGAATGTAAATTTCTTTGAGGGACATTCTCTTGGAAGGCACCTGTGTGCTGCTGCAGATGACAGACCGGTATCACTTCTCTATCCCAAATGGAGAGGATTTAATATAGATACTGGTAAGAAAATGTCCCAGGTTTTAGTGAATGGTACTGACGTGAAGGTTGGCAAATCAAATACATTTGTTTCTGGGAGAAAGCAAAGCATATCATTGGCGAATAGCTTCTTCCATTCAGTAAGCTGTCTTTCATTTTGTTGATAGTTTCCTTTGCTATGCAAATGCTTTTTAGCTTGATGGAGTCCCATTTGTTTATTTTTCTTTTGTTTCCTTAGCCTGAGGAGATAGAAATAATATCACTAAGAGCAATGTCTGGGAGATTACTGCCTATATTTTCTTCTAGGAGTTTTATGGTTTCAAGTCTTACATTTCAGTCTTTAATCCATTTTGAGTTTATTCTTGTATTTAGTATAAGAAGATAGTCCAGTTTCATTTTTTTTTGCATGTATCTGTCCAGTTTTCCCAGCACAATTTATTGAATAGACTCTCTTTAACTCAGTGTATATTCTTGCCTCCTTTGTCATAGGTTAAGTGACCATATAAGCATGGGTTCATTTCTGGGCTCTTTACTCTGTTCCATTGATCTATGTGTCTGTTTTTATGCCAATACAATGTTGTTTTGATTACTATAGGTTGTAGTATAGTTTGATATTAGGTAGCATGATACCTCCAACTTTGTTCTTCTTTCTCAAGATTGCTGTGGCTATCACAGTCGTTTGTTATTCCATATAAAATTTAAGATTATTTGTTCTACTTCTGTGAAAAATGCTACTGGTATTTTGAAACAGAAACAGACTCATAGATACAGAGAACAAACTGATGGTTGCCACATGTGAGGGGGTTTTGGGAGTTGTGTGAGAAAGGTGAAGGGCTTAAGAAATACAAATTGATAGTTACAAAATAGTCACAAGGATGTAAAGTACAGCACAGAGGATCATAGTCAATAATGTTGCAACACTATGTACAATGTCAGGTGGATACTAGACTAATCGAGGGATTCAATGCATAAATTACAAAAAAATATCTAACCACCATGCTGTATACCTGAAATTAATATAAAATAATATTGAATGTCAACTGTAACAACAACAACAAAAAAATAAATTATTTTTTAAAAAGAAATTAAAGCATTGCAGACGTTCTTTTGGCTTTTGCTCCCTTTATCTTTGATGGGGAATTAGTAATCATATAATACTCAGTGTTGAACCCTGAGATGTACACTTCTGATACATTACTCTGTAATCATCACAATTAAATTTCTCAGTATATAGTGGAGAAATAGTGTCTGAGAATGGTTAAATTACTCCCTGAAACTAAGATAGCTATTTAGTGGCAAATCTGTGAATTCTAATGCACCTGTACTCGTATTTGATTCTGATACCCATGCAAATGTCCAAATGTATTTTTTCATTAGCAGAGTAATTTTATAAATCAGGAATCTAACTTTACTCTTTGAATATAATATGCATTTTTATTCTACTTAATAATTACTTTTATTCTTGTTGATTTCAGTAAATGAATACGTTTGTTTCTGAGATTATCTGAGGTTTGGTTAAGTTGCAAAACTTCAGTAATATGAGGCAGGGCAGAGAAACAACTATTTTGTGAGAGCAGATATACTCTTTCACTGGTTTAAAATCTTGGTCCCGACTCTTTAAAAGTCAATCTTGATGCATCCTGACAATTCCTATGTCATGACTCTCTCTGACTGGGATACTAGTTCAATCCCTAGGATTTCTTCTTGACTTTGCACTGGACTCTGTTTTTCATGCGACATGATCTCACCTTCTGACTTCGTCTCGTTCCATGGCCTTCACTAGATATGCTGGATATTTCCAGTCAAATAACACACAGCCCCCCAAAATCAACACCTTAAATGGGACATCTGAGTTCTACCCCAAAACATGCTCCTTATCCAGAGGAACCATCTCAGTGGTTTCTACATTGGGAAAGGAAGACTAAGATAACAGGCCGATCCTGACTTCATTTAAAATTTTGATATTGTGTTCATCATGGATTTCTTGCATCAGTTTGAATTTTTAAAATATTGCATTAACTATTATTTATCCTTATTACTAAGCTTTTTGTACCTGAGGTAAGTACCTCACCTGCTTTACCCTAGTCCCTTCTCTGATGTGATCACATAGTTAACAATCCCTAAAGCCTGACTAACTGGGCTTGAGGCCTTGATCTACCACTTCCTGGCCAAGTGGCTTGAACAGGTAACTTAATTTCTCTGCTACTCGTTTCACTTATAAATTGAGGATGACAATAATGGCCGAGCCTATGTGAGTGTTGTCAGTTTCAAAGAAATCATATATAGGAAATATTTAGAATGATTCCTAGTCAATTTTAAATGCAATTAAGGTATTTCTGTTATTAATAGAGTTGAAATATTGCTGATAAAAAGAAGTTTAAAAATAGAAATCGTGCTCACTTCGGCAGCACATATACTAAAAACAGAAATCTACTATCATACGTAATTTGTTCACTGATGCATTATTTCCCAGGGTGAGGCCAAAAATTAGTGCTTAAAGAAGTAACACCAGACAAAATATCTCCTCATGTCATTTTGAGGACCAGCCTTGCTTGGAAAGTACCGTGGAAGATGAGCCTCCTCCATTCCTCTGGTTTTTGCCCACTTCTCACTCCTCAATGTTCTAGCCTCGGTTCAGATCAGAATTGCTTCATGCGTAGACTAGTTCAAGAATATCCTATATGGTTTCCCTGATTCTAAAATTACACCCCATGCAGAAAATGGAAGAACAAAGTAATTATTTGAAAACGCATCTCATAATATCATTGACTTTGTTGAAAATCTTGAGAGTCGAAGCTAGAGTGAGCCAGAAGCTCTGCACTCTTTAGTGAGTGTATGTATCCTTGATACGTGGACAATGTCAAAATCTCCAAATTCATCTTTTCATGCAGTTTTAGATAAAGACTTGGAACACCATTTCCCAATGTGGTGTTAATGTTTCCATACATTTGTAAGCATTGTTCTCTCCATGTAAACCCTCATCCCCACCTGCCTCTGCTATTTCTTCATCTTTCAGAATTTATCTTCAATGTCATCTCATCTGAGATACTTTCCCTAGCCACAGCCTCTGGAATAGATGCATCCCTTCCAAGGTAATCACAGTTTATGTGCTTTGGGGGAGTCTGCACTGGATGTCCCCAGGGGCACAGAAAATGTGCCCCAGCTAGCTGACTGTAAATTCTTTGAGGTCACTTGCCTTGAAATCATAATCCCTAGTTCCTGGTATATACATTGCTCATGGTTGGCATCCTTAAAAGTTTGTTGAGTGAATGACTGGATAAATAAATGGATGGAGCGATGAATGTCTTTTACACTAAAACGATTGAGAAATGTAAGGTCTCTTTATAAATGCAGGCTAATTATGCCTAGATTTTGTGACAAGGAGATAGACAAGTAATTTATTTACAATCCTTTCTCTCCTCCATCCTCATAATCAATCTGACACCAAGCCTGGATGATTTTATCTTCCAAATAAACATCTCATGAAACTGTTTACTTCTTTCTATTTCTACCCACATCCCAAAGTAGTCATTTCAAGCACCTCTGTGACACTTCACTCCTTTAAGGATAAAGACAACACTTAAAATAGATTTCCAGGCTCTGTCTAGTCCAGCTCTACCTCTGTATGGAACTTCTTTGTGGCAGATCGTAGTTTTCCAAAGATGACTGTCACAATGTGCCCCATCCCACATGATGTTCTCACAATGTGATATTTACACTTTCACCGAGTCATGCAATATATGCATCCTTTGCTTGAAACTGGACCACAGAGTAATGTCAAAGCAATGCTGGGTCATAGCAAATGCTAAGTCCTTCCACCTTCCACCTTTTTCTCTTGAGCACTTACTCTGAAAACCCAGTCATTACGCGTAGGAAGGCAAGTGGCCATGTGGAGAAGCAACATCGATGTGGTCCAGCTGACAGCCAGCGGTGCCTATTGCATGCGCGTGTGATGCTGGAAGCACCCTCCAGCTGTGGAATCGCACCTCTAAGCCACCCCTGTTCCAGCCATGTGGAACAGAGACACGTTGTCCTTACTGAGCCCTGACCAAACTGTGCATTCAGTATCAAAATAGATGTTATTGTTATTTTAAGCCACTAAGCGTTGTGGCTATTTTTTATACTGTGTCGTTAGATAACTATAATAAAACACTCATCAGGCGCCATATTCTTCCTCCTGGTCCTCTGTGTTCTAACTACACCTGCCTTCTTTCAGATCCTCACACCTTCCCAGTTTTCTCTGCCTGGGATACTCTGTCTCACATCTAATTAACTTAATTGGATAATTCTGCTTTATTCTGCAGGTCTCTGCTTAAGCATGCTTTCCTCAGGAAAGACTTCTTAGACTTCCAGCCAAGCTCTTAGCCCTTTCCTTCTCTCAGTTCTCACCTCAGTTGTAATTTTTAAAATTGCTATAATGAGTTGATTATGTTCTATCTCAGAAACTAGACTAAAAGCTCCATGAGGGCAAATCTCTTTGCTCATATCAGTGTATGCCACAAACTGCTGCTGGGTGGGGCACATACAAAATTCTCTACACATATTTGCCAGATTGGTGATGGACATCATTTAGTGATTATTCAAAAAATATTTATCTAATTTCTAAGCTGTTGTGTGCCATGTTTTAGGGACTAGGGACTTCTCTGTGAATCAGGAAGATCAGGCCTGACCTTTATGGGATTTGTCTGGTGGTGGGGCAGAGAAGAGTATAGGGATGATTCCGTGTAGTAATATAATACATGCTGTGGAGAAAAGTGGGTCAGAGTAATGGAAGAGAAGGAGAAGGAGGATGGGTGAGTATTTTGATAGGACTGATTTAAAAGATAATGTTCAACTAGGGATCTGAGCAAAGACCTATTCTAGGAAAAGGGAAAACACAATATAAACCCCTGAGGTAGGAACGAATTTAACATATAAAAACCAAGGGATGTGTGCCTGAGTGACCAGAGAGAGTAGGTGAGAGGTCAGAGAGATGGCAGGCTTCAGGTTCTTGATGGTTTTCTACCATGGACAAGAGTTTGGAATATTTTTTTTTTCCTAAGTGTGATGGGGTACTGAAGAGTTTTGAATAACGGAACCTGATATTACTTATTTATGTTTTAATAGGTTTCTGTGTGGAGAATATACTTGGTTGGGTAGGAGGAGTGAAAGAAAATAAATTAGAGGCTCTGACAGCGATCTAGACCAGAGACAATGGGGACTTGTACGGGAGGTTTTGTGGGAGTGTTGAAAAGTGTGCAGAAGCTGAATATCTTGCAAAGATAGCACCTATGGAAGTTGCTGAATTAGTGAATGAGCAATTTATCCCTTAGCAGTCTGATATCTCAATATCTCTCCCTTTCCTCCTTCTGATACCTTTTCTTTGGCATTCCTATTCTTTTTCGTTTTTCTCTCATTATTCTGCAGACCCCTAGAACTCTAGCTAAATAGTTGGGGCCCCTGCAGCTTTTTGTATGCATCTGGTGCTTACTGAAAAAAGTAAAGTCATCAGAATTGCAAAAGAATCACCATTTGCAGGGGTCTAAGTTCTTTAAATCTGCAGTTCTTTTCCTTGTTGTAATAAAGAAGAAATCCTCCTTGGGTACTTCTGTTAATATGTATGATTGTGTTCTTCCTTCCCACCCATAGGAGATTAAATGCAATCTCTTCCCCTAATACACAAGTGCCTATGCAGCTCTACAGGTGAATTAATTGTTCGTTTCATTTGATTTTCTTCAAACGAGCTCCAGTTTATTTGTCTTTGGCAGATTTATTTTAAAAGTCTTTTACTTCAGCCTTAAAGTATTTATCCTCTGGGTCTATTCACTTTCCTGTATGATGGGAGACTAATTATTCTTCTCCTAATGAATGTGCTAAATGGATTCCATATGGTGGCATGAGTGTGTTCAGACCAAAGCTGCTTTGGGATAAAATAAGTAAATTCCTCTCGTGGGGCTTCCTTACTAACTTCCTTTTGTAACAGTGATAGGTTCAAAGATTCATAGACTCCAGGTTGCTATAGAGATCGTCTCCTTCCCCCACCTCCCTCAGTTTGCAAAGAGGAGCAGAAGCCCAGGAGCTACCTCTCTGGGGTACAGAAGAGCTGGAGCCTGGGAATCAAGGAACTGGAGCTCTACACCCAACTCTGCCACTGACATTTTAAAATGTCTTTTATATTACAGCCGCTTGATTTCCCAATGAGAAACGGGTTCAAACAGAGAAGGCAGATGTAAATTCCTAAGGGTGGTCTTGCGTGGTCCTCCCCGAAGCCAGGTTTCTTTCTTGCAAAGTAATCATCTCTGTTTGTAAATAATAGAAATCAAATAATCACACTAATGAAAGTCTGAACCCTCTCTGTGATATGAGTTCAATTAAACAGTGTATGTTGTTGTTCGCCTTACCTTACAGACAGTAGGCACTAAGTAAATATTTGTTGAATGAGTGAATAAATCAATGACATAACATTAGAAAGTGCCTATTAGTCATATAGCAGGAAAGCAAGCATTTTATCTATGTAAATTAGCTTAATGTTCACAGGAAGCCAGTGATATTTGGAAATAATGATGCTTTTGAGAAATGAGAAACTGAGTCTCAAAAAGTTTAAGTAAATTGGCAACAACCAGCCAACATGCAGGACTATCATAATGAAGATAAATCATCTGATTTCAAAATCCAAGTTCTTTGCATGCACCAAAGCAATAGGTAACATTCTTTGCTATATGCAAAATACTGTTGCTAACGACCCTACACATTTTATGATTCATTTTTGACCCTCTACGTGAAGCACAATTTTATGCCCTCAAGAAACCAAAACTTGAGAATTCTGTTTGTCAAGGTCACAACTAGTAAGTGGGTCAGGATTTGAATCCAGCTCTGTGTAGTAAGGGTCTACACTGCAAACTAGAGTCCCGTGTATTCTGATAGATTAAAGTCCACCCTGCCAAAGCGTTACCCTTGTATCATTTTGAGAAATAAAATCTTTGCACAGTTCTCTCAAGTTTTTGATTTCTTGAATTAAAAGAGAGAGGCATTCTACTTAATTTTACACCAACGTGACTGGGTACGAAATCAAAATAGTATCATAGATGATCCAAAAATTGTTTGAAGTAAACACGGTCAAGAAATGAATGATACGTGCTGCACAAACGGTGAAATGCCAAGTTCAGTTTGGCTTTGACAGACAGTTTTTGAGTTCTTGGACCTCATCGCATCATGGGAGATGATGGAAATCAACTATTTTCTGAAAAGCAGCACTGACCATATCCCTGACCTGCTCAAAACCTGAAGAAGATGAATTTTCCATTTTTTATCAAGTGAGTTCCAAACCCCTTGGAATGGCTTTAAATTCTGGGTCCCAATACTTGTCCACCTTGCTCTGTACAACTTTTTCAGGTACACGGCTGATGGAGGTTCCAGAAGCATAACGTACCGAGTATCTCTGTGTTTGATCATTGCATTTCTGTCTATTTAGCCTCTTTTTCCTCTGACTTCACCAGGCAGCCAGCTCCTCCCACTCAGCCTTGAAATTAATTATATCCTATAATGAATAGGGGTGGGGGAGATAAAATATTTGCAGTGTTTGGGACATACTGATACAAGGTATCATATATTGTTTATCTAAACTAAAATTTAATTGAGTGCCCTCTACTGTTATTTGCTAAGTCTGGCAATCTTATCCATATGGATTCTGTCCCTCACATGTATCTTTGTGATCTCATTGGCCTGTGCACATGAAAACTGGATGAGCAATATTTCATTAGTTAGTCTGTATAGATAGCCTTTGATCATGCTGCATGAGTTATCAAGGAAAGGATTTATTAGGTTATTTATTTTTACACATCTAGCTATAGGTTAGTATTTCTTCATTTCCCCTTCAACTATTTACCAATGATACGTATGGATGGGCTTTGTAGTGGGGCTGGAGGGAGGCAGGGAGAAGACGAGATAGGAGATATTAATTCTTAATTCTGAAAGTGCCATCGATTTCTCTCTTGTTCAAAACCCACTTTTGTGCTCCATACTTCAATAAAATCATATAGCTTCCTGCTGCAAATTGTGTGATTTTGTGGGAAGGAGGGGGAATGCCATCAATTTTATATCGAGGCCTTGTCTTTAATAAGTTCTTTTAACTATATCATGTAAGTTTTCGTACAGTTGCTGCACAGTAAATATATATGTGTAAAATTTAAAGGAGCATAATTGGGCAATTTAGGTACCATAAATTTACTATAAAAGAAAAACAGAACATAAGAGAAAAGACCATAACTTACTGTGGGCTTACTATGTGCCAGGCACTGGATTAATTATTTTTGTTATTCTCATATAAAGGCATCCGGGCCATATGATAACCTCTGTGTTGTAGATCAAGAAAATGAACTTCGGAGAGCTTTAAGTAGCTTGTGTGATCTTATTGGACTGTGCACATCTCGTTGGTTGTGGAGGGAGAGTACAATGGATGAAGGGGCTCCATTGTGCGGTGATGGATGGAAACTAGACTTTTGGTGTAAGCATGATGTTACTACATATAGATGTCGATTTATAACGTTGCACACCCTGATACTTCCATAATGTTATAAGGCAATGTTACCTTAATAAAAAGTAAATTTTAAAAATCATTAAATTGAATAATACTTGACTATTACATAAATTAAATAAACTGAAGTAAATCTGAAAATATGAACAAAATTTAATTCAGTTTTTCTTCACCATAAGTGACATTGTTTACTGAAATAGCCTCTTAAGGTAACATGATAGAAATAGTGTGAAAGAAACGTCATACTTATTTTTAATGATGCATTTTAATTTCAGCTAGCACAATAACCAGTTTTGAAGATGAACATACAACAGCTCTTTCTTTTACCTATTATCCAGTTTGTGTGTGTGTGTGTGTGTGTGTGTGTGTGTGTGTGTGTGTGTGTGTATAAACTTGGATAATACAAAAATAATAGTATGCCTTTCACATTTTTGTATATCCATAAGTCATATAACTTTCTTTTTGTTTGTTTTAGTATTACCATTATACTTAAATGGACTTTATGTTCACCACTGGTCTTATTATGGACTGTCCATTGGACTATTGATTTTGATTCTGTTTTTAATCGATGGCACTTTGTCAAGCAATTTTTCAAAAAAGATCTCCTAAATTCTCTGCTGATTCTGTTCTTTAATGATTGAGGTACCTGCCTGCTTCCTCTATAAGTTTAAAGGCATTTGGCTAACTTAATATTCCCAAATGTCACTCTTTCCCTCAAAAATCTAGATATTTTCTGTTGATATGAGCAGCATAGAAGTGAACAGAGCTGTGGAAAAGGCTGAGACCTGTGAAATTTTTCCTCCATGCAGACGAGATGTTTTGTGTGCCTAGGTGCTTGATGAATTCTTCTTTTTTTCCTCAAAGGTATACAGTTTATCTAGGAGATATAATGTTTTCAAAACTTTGGTATCCTAAAACCTATGTGTTCTTTTGATCTGTGCATTCAATTGTTTTTTTTAGCCATATGTCTTGTATTATGTGATGAGATAAATTATCTGGACTCAATGTAGGTACTTTACTTCTGGGATACCAATTACCTTATGTTGAATTAGGACGTCCAAATCTATTAACTTATCTCTAATTGTTTTACTCTGTTATTTTCATCTGTATTCACTATGCTTATTCCAGTGTCAATAATTTAGATTTATAGTCTATATTCTATTCTTTGCATGTTTTTAAATTTATTAGTTGCATGATGAAAATATTTGTTCTCTAGTGTTTCCTTCAAAGTATGACTTTCCTTTTTGTTTTATTTGGTTTTTGTAATACTATGGAATTCAAGTTCTTAATAAGTTATTCAATAGTATGAAGCAATTTTAAGGAATTGTGAATAAGGTCTAGATTATACTCTTTTGCTCTTATTTACCTGGCTCATTTCTTTTTCTTTTTTCCTTCCATATTTTTATTTAAGTTTTGGTTATAGATTTGCCATGCAGTTTATTTTTACCTTTGTTACTTTGGAGTTACTCTTTGTAGACATTGCATTTGTTTTGGTAAAACAGAAAGAGAGTCAAGTGACACACTATATCTAAAAACTGTTTGTTTGTTTGTTTTGAGCAGCTCATGAGAATTGTGTGTGTGTGTGTTTTATCAACTTTTCTCTATCTAAGCTAAATGGATGGGTTGATAGTGGGCAGTTAGTGTTGGGGGAACATAGATAGACAAGGGCAAAGTATAGATTTTGTTAAAATGTATGAGTTGTCTTCTTTTGGGAGAGTGTTTGTGATGTAACAGTATTTATTGTCCCCTAAATCAACTTTAATGTATGAGGTTAAGGATGTATAATTCTAACACATTTTGGTCATTTCTCTCTTCAATGTGTTCACTTTTCCTGTTTCATTTTTTTTTTTTTTTTTTTTGCGTTATTGGTAGTTTCTCTGACTTCTGAGTTAGAGGAAAAACAAGAAGATAACTACTAATTAGTGAGAATTCTCAGGATACTGTCAACTCACCACTTTGTCTTACAGATGATATTTAAACTTCACTTCATTCCAGGTTCTTTTCTTTCCTTTCTTTTCCGGTTACCAGTTATTGAGGGTTGTTGTATTCGTCCTCCCTCCCTCCCTCTCTCCCTCCCTCCTTTTCTCTCTCTCTCTCTCTCTCTCTCTCTCTCTCTCTCTCGTTGGTAAAATTTCTCCCAAGTGTTTATTATTTTTATTATATAAGGTATTAGGGGAGAAAGATCTGAGTTTTAGTATGTTTATTTAAATCTAAATTTTAAAACACGCTATTCTGTCTCTATCAAGATGACAACTCATGTGTCCTGCCTTTTCATCCCTAATTTATCAAAAAATCCATCTCATTAGTTTCTTAATTACATTCTAGTATAATACATATTTGTTCCTCTGTTGTCTCCATTAAATTGTGAGCTCCTTGATGGTAGTATATGTGCCTTTTCTTTCTTTATTTTTATACTCCTAGCATCTAGCCTGGTGCTCAATGTGTGTAAAATAAATGAACAGTTAAACAAATTTACATGGTACATGATTTACATTTAACATAGGACTTGCTTTCTATTGGATGGGGCTCTGTAAAAATAATATAGATATTTTTCAAGGAATTACCCATTGGTAAAAATCCTCAGCTGAGGACTCAGTAATCAACTGTAAGGGCTGTGTGGGAAAGACATTTTCCACATTGTCAAAATTGGACATGATGTTCTCCAGTTAGGATTTTATTAATATGCACTTACTTAAAGATTTTCAAAAAAGGTTTCCACAGAGTTTCCAGCTAGATGTCCTTGAATAAAGAATTAAAAAAAAATATTCTAGAAACTTCTAGTTCAAGGTGTGGGGGGGTCTATTTGTAAGAATTATTCACTGTTAAATTTCTCACAGACCATCTCTTTCTTTCTGAACTTTTCTTATCCAGTGATTCTTATATATAATAAGAAGAACAACAACACCAGTAATACTGCTAACAGCAATATCAACAAAAATAAGCGAAAATCCCAGCCTTAACAAAAACCTTTATGCCATTCCTCTTTTGAATCTGAAACACTGGCGTTGTCTGTGACTGTTTTGAAGGCATGTGAGAGATCATTCAGATGCATTTTTAAGCTTATGATTATTAACTTTCCAAACTTGGAAACATCCCTGGTGGTCTCTTCAAAAGCTGTGTCCTCTACCTGACTTTCAGTCTTTACCCTGCAAACAATCATGGGAGTGCAGACCATTTTAAAGTAAAATCACTTTGGCAGAAACGTTTGTTTCCCCCTCTTTTGTTGCCTGGATATACTACTAGTTTCAAATGCTTAATTTAAACTTGAAAGGAAATTTCTGATGTCCTTGCTTTACATTTCTAGAGATCTAATAGTGTACCAGGTCCTGAGGTAATAATCTATTCATACATTTATAGGAACCATGAATAACTTAGTAGGATAAACTTAGACTAGGTCAGGAGCTTTAAAAAATTCTGAGAGCTCTGAAAACATGAATAAATTCTCCCTTGGCTTTTTATATGGCTGACAACCAAGCATTTAATAAAAATAATTCTTGTTTTTGAGTCTACCATGGCTGTGTAGGGTGGATGCTCAAAATACCATGTGGTACCACGTGATTGTTGCTTTCCATTTTTCTGAGATGGAAAATTGAGGCTCAGAGTGACACTTAACCAAATTTGTAAAATGTAGAGCTAGAATTCGAATTGAGTTCTTTCGATCCTAACACCATTATGAAACATATCCCTGTGATTAGGCTGAAACGACTACCAAATTCAGAATATCAGAAGACAATGTCAAGCATTTAAGTGAAGGCAAGAACAAGTTAAAAGTTCAGGAGGAATTTCATGTCAGGAGTGGATGTTCTGGTAACGCAATTCATAGAAAAACAATATAGGAGGGGGAGGGAGATCCAGAGTGGGAATTCCAAATCTTTTTCCCAGCTATGTAGATATGTTTATTTAACATATAACATTGTGTAGGTTTAAGATGTGCATGCAGCATGATGGTTCACTGCACATATGTATTGCAAAATGATTACTGCAATAAGGTGAAGGGGAGCAAAATATAACACCCCAAAATATACCTCTGTGCCATCGAGCTTATCTGGAGCTGATTGTTTTTCAGAAAGAGAAGACACAAGAGAAGTTCTGAAAACCCAGTAAAAGTTACCCTTTATAAGAGACATTTACATTTATAAGGGAAAGGTCCATTTGTAGGTCTGTTTCCCTCTCTGTTCCTATACAAAAGAAGGTGACTCTAAATCTATTGAAACTCTTATCCATGGAAAAAGCAAGGTCTGTGATCTGTGTAACAGCTGTACCCTCATTTACTGTGCTTTCCCTGGTGACCTCCATAACTAGACTCCTCACTACCCTTGGCCCCAACAGCTTTCTTTTGTCTTTAGCTGGAGATGCTATTTGAGGTGGTGGCTTGATCCATTTCGGGAAGTTACTCAGTTTTCCTGGGTATCTCCCATGTATACAGGTGGTATAAATGTTACTACACTTGTCTTTGTTTTTCTCCTATTAATCTGTCTTTTATCACAGGGAGGTCTCAGATAAAAACCTAGAAAGGTAGAAGGAAATTACTTTTCCTCCCTTACAATGGTTAGTTAATACCTCTATCATATCATATAACTATTATTGTGTGTGTGTGTGTGTGTGTGTGTGTATAACATTTAAAAGGTATTCTCTTAGCATCTGTCAAACATATAATACAGTATTGTTAATTATAGTCACCATGCTATATATGAAATCCCCAGAACTTACTTATTCTATAACTAGACATTTGTACCTTTTGACCAACATCTTCCCATCTCCTGGTTTCTCCCACGTCCACCACAGCCCCTGGCAGTCTCCTTTCTACTTTCTCTTTCTATTAGCCGGCTTATGATCCGATGGTCCCTTTGGAGATGACATTTGAAACAGAATTAGCATTCTGTGCAAAGACTACAAGACAGAAACATGCCTGGTGAAGTCATAAAACAATGGAGAGTGAAGTGGAGCTAGAGCCATGTGGCTGGAGGCAGTGAGGGGGGTTGGTCTGTGCCCACGTTAGGTAACGGAGGCCAGATGAAATATCCTACACTGAGACAGAATGGATGGTAGGCACTAACTACCTAATGATGGGGCTTTGTTAGACTGGAGAATGCACACCACACTAAGAAGGTTTGGGTTAAAGTTTGTAATCGTAACATACAGTTCCAACCAACAAAATATACTAAGCAGTGATACTCAAATAAGTGGGACACTAGTTTGCAATTCTGAATTTAATTCAGCACCTTCCATTTATAGAAAAGGTTGCTGAGTCTATAGAAGTTTAGTGTCACAGTCAGCCAATGTCAGAACTTCCTTTTCTAAAATGCCCATTTGTTTCCCCTTCCACTATAAAATGTGTTGTGACTTGGCAAAGTTTTAGAAAAGGGGTGTGAACATGAGCTAAGAGAAACTCCCTTTCCAGGGAAAGCTGGGAATGGCCCGAAACCATGAGATATCACTGCATAATCTAAAAGAACAAGTTTGCTTTTAAAAGCTAGTTGGTTAACTCCAGACCAACATCCCTAAATCCCCATGATAGAGGATAGATTGCATGACCCATTGAACTTCCATCAGTGTAACTTGGTGAAATAACTTTTGGATCAACTTACTCCTTCCCCTTTTCTATCCAGTTCTGCAGGAGCTCTCATTTTAGGTGATAAAGGCTCTTCTCCCCTACTATGCATTTATCTCTGTCATCTTTAAGAACTTTAAGCCTCAGGGGTGCATCAAGAGTCAGTTGGTCAGTGCCTGCGTCATGTGGTCTGTACATTTCCCTTTGTGAAATATCATGGTGAAATGGACAGGGTATACTATATAGTTGAATGTCCCATGATCTAGGGCCTAGTGTATTTATATGTCTTTTTGTTTTTCCTTTCAGTCCCAAAGAACACAGTAGTATAACCGACATGAAAGCTCCCGAGACACAATAACTAATTTTTAATAGCTGCCTGATTATTCCTATATCATCTTTAACAATTACAGGAATGACATAATTTAAAAGTTAATATGTTGAAAAAGTTCTGGTGCATTGTAGATCTTGCTAAATCCTGGTATCTCTTACTCGTATCTGTTTCTAAATGCCACATACTGTGTACAGCATCATGCCTTACTCTTAACTGTTGTGCTGTGGTTAACGGACAGATGGGTGAGTGAATGGATACATGGGTAGACAGAGACATGAATGAATTAATGGATCAATAGATTGAATTGCTTTTTAGAACTGAGCGATTTATTTATTTATTATTATTTTTAATTGTATTTATTTTATTATTATTATTATTATTATTATTATTATTATTATTTAAGGACTGTGCAGCTCACAGTGGCCCATGCGAGGATCAAACTGGCAGCCTTGGTGCTACGAACACCATGCTCCAAGCAACTGAGCTAACCGGCCACCCCCAGAATTGAGCACTTTCGTTAATCCTAGTGGACGTCTACTATTTCATGTCGTCAAGGACAATATCTTCCATCATATCCAATTCTGAACATGTGTGATTTTATAAATACTGTTTACCTCACACATCATCAAGGTCACATTATATATTAAAGAAGCAGTTCTTTATGTTTAGAAGTTAGAAATGTTAGCAGTTGCACACATGAGATTATATGAATATGGGGCTCTTCTGAGTCACAAAAAATTGAATTGGATTAAATTCCCTTTAGGGATAAAGTAATCTGTAATATATTGCTATGTGTTTACCACAGTCTTATGTCTTCATTAAAAAAAAAAAAAATAGTTCTGACAGGAACATTTGAGAACAATAATGAGGTGCCCTCATTTTCTGAGGGGACTGAGGCCTAGATCAAAAGCAATCTCAGTCTGATCTTGTTCATTGCTAGCTAAGGTTCTTCTAGGCTTACTCAGTTTTGACAAGCAAAATCAGAAGAGAGCTTTCATGTTAACAGGACAGAGGTGAGATATTAAATTTGGATGAATGTAAACATAACACACTGAAGTTTCCTAAAGCTGTATACCCTCTGTACTCACTACACACCCTTCTAAAGAGCTTCAACTGAAAATCCTAAAATCTTTGCAGAGTTTTCTTTACCTGATGTGGTAAATTTAAAAATGAATCCAATGCCTTCAAATCTATATTTCTTGTTTTACAAAATAGTTTATTGATTAGCCAAGGTCTAAACAAAGCTTCCTACATGACTCATTGATCAAAATAAGATCCAAGAGCTCATTAACTCGGTTGTCAGATACATTCATTTATTCATAAGCTTCTTTTTTCCAGCTGACCTTTCACAATAAAAAATGCAAAAGAGCTTATCTACTTTCATGTTTCACCAAGCATATACCAGTCACCATTAACAAAGGAAATCTTGGAGAAAATTTAACAAAGGAAATCTTGGAGAAAATTTACATTCCCAAGTACCTTACTTGGAGGATGGTATCTCCTCAACATCACGC
Source organism: Rhinolophus sinicus (assembly GCF_036562045.2). Classification (NCBI taxonomy): domain Eukaryota; kingdom Metazoa; phylum Chordata; class Mammalia; order Chiroptera; family Rhinolophidae; genus Rhinolophus; species Rhinolophus sinicus. Next base: position 38,291,875 of record NC_133760.1, on the reverse strand, counting down.
TGTTTAATAGGTTATTGTAGGTTTACACAAGAGAAGATGCTGCCACTTAATATTCCTATTTTGATATTAATTACTAGTACCTTCCAAACATATCACAAAACTCCAACTTAATAAGGAAGTGAAGGATCTTTTGGAACATCATGGCGAAATGGAAAGAATGTACTGTATAGTTCTTTGGATATTCTTATGATGGGGGCACTTACTGGTAGAAGCTTTTAAGTTCCATCATGAATACTTGAATAACGTGGTGATTAAACTTGTCTCACTTTTATCCACAGCTTCTGTGTACAGACCCTGAGCTCAACTTGGGTAAAAAGTCCCATATTGAATGCGTGGGTTCTAATCTATATTTCCCAGATGTCATCTTTTCTAGGGTGACTATAGAATGTATCATCCAAACCAGAACACTTGTGAGAGTGAAAGATAGTACTATTAATAATTGTGTTGGCACAAACAAGTCCTCTGCAACAAGGACATAGGATCACCCTGCATTTAGCTGAATAAATGACAGGTCTGACCACCTGTCTTGTACAGGAACCCTATTTCTCACTGAAGAGTATTTTGCATATTATTATTCCAAGATGTCTATCAGTACCAAGGCTTTTCCTGTGCATTTTCTAATTCTATGCATCTCAGGTTCCACCCTCGCAGTGAAGCTCCCTGGTCCCCTAGCTCTCATTGATTAATCTTTCCGAGCAGTACTTTGAGTTTGCACTGCACATCATCATTATCTCTAAAATTGTTTGCTCTTGTTTCATACATGTGTAACGTTTTTCTTCCCAAATACACCACAAGTTTCTCAGAAGCAGACAGGAATGCCTCATATTATTTCCTCTCCAATAGACTTACCATAGGAACCAGCAGCCAACATTGCAATCATACAGTGAATGATTAAACTAGACATGGTATATTTTTTTCTCCCGTACCTACCTCCATCTTTCTCCCTGTGCCCCAGCCGCACTGGCCTACTTACCATTTCTTCAACATGCCAACCATGCTGACTCTGCAGTACTCATTCAGTGAGCCTATCATGTATTTTCTTTCACTGATTTGCAGCTTGGGTTCCCTACTTGACTTTAGGTTCCTTCTCCAAAGCTACTTCCTTAGAAAAGAGTTCCTTGGAACTGTCGATATTATGTGGACTTCCCACCTGTCAGCCTTATTGCCTTAGCTGCTCTCCTTGCTTTATTACTACTGTTTGTAGCTCTTACTTCTTTCCTAATGTCAAATGCGCACAAAGGTGTCATCCCTCCCCTGCCCTAATAATAAGCAAGCTTCATATATTCATCATCTATTACCAACACCTAGAAGTGTGCTAGGAACGTGGCAAGTTCTTAACAAATTTATGTGTCTGTTGGAAGAGTATGGCAGGGGAAGAAATATGTGCTCAAATAAACAGTGTCAGTAGGGGATGAGGGAAAGTACGGAGCCACTTACTTGAGAGAGAATAGGAATCATGTTTTTTTAGAGTGTAACCTCTACTTTTGTACTTGAACTCAGCTTTGTCTTGTGAGCTCATTCCCCAAGGTGTTTGTACTAGTTACACCATGCTGAATGATGTAAATTCTGAGAAATACGCCATTTCTAGAAACCCTTCAACATATCTCCCCCCACAAGGAGTTGAATGAAAACTGAGATCTGTTCTGGAATTCTTTCTCAGCTGTAGAACAAAAAATGAGCTAGTATAAACACCATGCAGATATTTTTTTTTTTTTTTTCACTTGAGATATTAGGTCTGGGAAGGAAAGAGTATAGACACAACAGAGCATAGCTGTCTTAGGTACATTGCATGTCACCGTTCCTCGCAAGACAAATTTGGCCTCCGTTGCTTTAAAATAACCCCAGATGGTCCAATAAAACTGGGAGGCTATATAAAGTACTTTAATGGATTTTTACTTTTGTGCTCTCGGTATAGGTAAAATTTAATTGCATCCTGTAAGATCCTTTTCTAAAGATATAATGGGGAATATATAATTTGTTTGGTCATCAACCCACCCTGTTTTTCCTGGAAACAAAAACCTTGCCGTTTTGAAAATCATTCTTTCCCACCTATAGTTATATGATAAGAATAGAAGTATCTGTCTTTTAATATGATCCAGGCAGTGGTTGGAAGACATGGCACAAGCTCATGCTGTCATCATAGTTCCAGGTGTAAACCTGGTCAAACCTGGACCAATGAGCATCTTTCCCATGGATATGTTACATTTGAGCTAGGAAGAAAAGCCCTTTCCTATTTGGCCACAGAAATCTAGAAATTGGTAACTATTATCCTGTGCCCTATATTATATATGATTATTATATACTGTGTTTTCTCGAAAATAAGACCTATCTGGACCATCAGCTCTAATGCATCTTCTTGAGCAAGAATTAATATAAGACCCGGTCTTATTTGATTATAATATAAGGCTGGGTCTTATATAATATAATAGGATATAAGACCGGGTTCTGTTTTTCCCTCTGTCGCTAGAACCCAGCACTTTAATGTCAAACATTGGGTTCCCAGTAAGTGTTTGAAGTAATAACCTTGGAAAGGGGCTTTTTCTGTCTAGCTAAGAAAGTAAGGGTACTCCACTGGATGTCACTCCTGATTTTTGACAAAAGTAACAATTAAAAAGCAAGTAAACACTGTAGTGCTTAATTGAAAGTTGCTAAGAGAGTAGATCTTAAAAGTTCTCTGTACAAGAAAACAAAAGTTTTGTAACTGTATAGTGGCAGATATTAACTAAACATTCTGATGATCATTGTGCAGTATATACAAACCTATTGAATCAGTATTTTATGCATCTGAAACTAACACAATGCTATATGTCACTTATACCTCAGCTTAAATATGTGTGTATCCATATGTATATATGTGTGCATACACACACACACATATATATATATATATATATATATATATATATATATATATATGAGAGAGAGAGAGAGAAAACAGGCTAAACACGTAATATATAGTATGAGCCCAGTTTTGAAAAAGAAATAAGGTATAGAATTATCATAAGTGGACAGCATGTAGACTAGTGTCTCCATTGTTATATTTATCTATTCTTGAATTAAGACGCATTACTTGCATAATTTTAGAAGTTTGAAAGTAAAACATCTCTCTGTCATGGGATCGTGAGAAAACGATCTCTTTGAGCACACTATTCATGGTAACCATCCACACGTGTTTGTTAACGTCTGGCTGGTGATATTCTAGACTGAGAGGGAAATTTCTTCCGTGCATTCCCCTGTGATGTGTTGACTCTCCACAGCTTTTGCATTGTCTGAGATTTGAATAAACTTCACTGTCCCAGGGTGAAAAAAGGCGAGTGAATAAACTTCAACAAAAGAATGGAAGTGATACTAGAGGCAAAGTCTTTCTGGCTATATTACATGCAGTTTTTGGTCAACTCCACTCTTTTCCTCTTGCAGTCTCAAACTCTCTTTCTGTAGGAATGCTTCATCAGAAATACTCTTCTGTTTCTCTGCTCTTCTCTTGAGTAATTTATTATAATTTCTTACCTAAATGACACTCAATATTCATTTGCATTTGAAAAAGAAAAGTATGCAGCGTAAGATATCAAAATGTTCCACATTGAAATATTGTTTCACTTAATTCACATGGTTTCATGCTACATAATTTAGTTTTTATCATGAATAATATATTTACTTACAGTTTGTTTTGCTTTTTTCCTAAACATAGAGAATAAGAACAAGAAAGGCTTACATGGATTAGCAGTGGTCGTTCTAGTAGGTCATTTGATTTAGAGTTTAGTAACATAAATGATCATACATATATTCCAAATTTGTATAACCTTCCATAATTTCATCATTCACTTGAGACATTTCAGGAAAGGACATTTAAGTATCTCTATGGCTATGTAAAACTTAGATTGAAGTTGAAAAATGTCTGGGGGAAACTATAGAGTAATGCTTTTGTTCTTACCATTATGCATTAAAAAATTCAAGAAGAGTATACAGTGAAGTAGGCTTAGTACTGTATGTTTATCTTGGCACTGGCAGGAGCAAAGATGGTTCTACTTATAGTTTATTAGATAAGAATCAGCCTTGGTAAATCCAAACTAAATTTTAAGCAAAAAAAATGATCTCTAGATTCATATACTTTCTTCCAAAATGGAATTACATTTGTTTGAATTTATATTTTCTTCTGTGTGAAAAGTTCAACCTTACAGCTATTTTAACCATTCAGGAAAATATAATACAAAAGATCAAATATTGAATCTACATACTAGAAAACACACACACGTTATTACACATGAGAACTCAAAATTCTTCCCTTGTCTTAGATTTCCACATGGCATACTGTAGGCTATTATGAGAGTTAAGCATATACGGTAGTTATATAGTTAGCTGAAGTGCTAACTATATGATGTTGACTCTGAGCTGGACGCTAAAGTTGCTCTGTAAGCTCTCCATCCTAAAGACAAGTTTCATGGTCTGTAACTGAGTGTTCCAAGACTCTTTATACTCTGATTCTTCATTCTCATTTCTCACCATTCATTTGAAACTTTACACTATATAGTCTAAATATATTGAACTCATTACAGTTCTCCAAATAAGTAGTCTTAATTTGTCTTGTGTGTCTGTGCATGCATTTGCTTCATCTGCCTAATGTAGTTTTCTCACCCCTCAAGAACTGTGACACAGTGTGTTTTAAAGATGGGTAGGTTTCCCTTAGGTAGATAAGAATTTCACGTAAGCATCAAGTCACTGATCAGCTCTCTGGCTATGGGCAAGTTGTGTAATCTGTCTCAGTACCTGTTTCCTCAAGTGTAAAATAGAGATACTGTAGTTTCTAACTGAGAGAATGGCTGTATGTATGTATGTATGTAGATAGACAGACAGACAGACAGACAGACAGACAGATAGACAGATAGACAAAGGTATGTTCTCTTCACACAATTTCAGGAATGTAGGGGATGTTTATAAATATAAGGCTACCAAAAATAAAACTGAATTAAGATAACTTTCTCTATGCTATTATTTCTCTGGGCTGATCTTGCATAGAGAGGGAAAAAAATGATAATTTTACTGAGAAATTGTGTGTGTGTGTGTGTGTGTGTGTGTGTGTGTGTGTGGTATGGACTCTACAAAAGAGCGGGGTTTTTGCTCTATTTCCAGTAGCCACAATAAATACCTCATCCTGCTCACATGCAACACTGAAGATGGCACATCATCCATGGCATCTGGTGACTTAAAAATGTAAAGCCCATATTTCTCACTCCCCCCACCCTCATAAGACACTGATGCTGACGGTCCGGAGTAAAGCTGCAATATCAGATAATTGTAATTCACAGTCTGATTGGAGTGGCCATTATGATCATCCCCCCCACCCCCTTGGTCTCCTCCTCCCCTTTTCACCTTGTTCAGGTCTCTGGTTATATTAAGTTATTGCTTTCAGTACTATCTGAAAAGCTAAGTAAAGGCACCCTGACTCTGCCCCGTTGCTGTGCAGTCATTCATTTATTCTTGCCACAAATCCTACTGAGTGGCGTCTATGTGTCAGGCACTCTGCTACCTGCCAGGTGTACAAGGTTTACTGTTTTGTCTACAGGCGGTACTGCTGAGTAACAGGAATTCGGGCTGCCTAAGTTTTCGTCCTGGATGGATCACTGCTCGCTGTTGTGTAGCGCTGCGTGGTCTCTCAGCGCACTCATCCTTCCTTTGACATCTCTAGCATGTGGCTGTCATTGTCCCCAACTCTCCAGATTTCTTTGTGAGGTTTAAGAGGAGATCGTTATGGTCACCTGAGAAGTTCACCAATGTGCTAGTTATTATCTTATTGGCAGCAATATTCATAATCAGAGACAACACAAAAAAGTAAGCAAGTGAAACATTACGGTGTGAGGTGTGATAAGCTCTATGAGAGGCAAAAATTGGATGCTTGAGAAAAAACAGAGAAACAAGATCCAATAAGGTGAACAAAGAAAGTTTCTTGAGAAGGTGATGGTTAAGTTTGTTTGTGGTAGATAAGAATGGAAACGGCCCAAGAAAAACAAGGGCAAAGCATTTCTGTCAGAGAGAGAAGCATATGTGAAGGCTTGCATCAGGGAACCATCAGGAATATTCCAGAAACTGAAAGGCCAGTGGAAAACTGCTGCCCACCATGAGAAAGCAATTGGCTGTTTCAGAGGGGTTATTGCCTGAGGCTGCTGAAGCACTTGCATCCCCTACAGCCATTCTCTGCCCCTGGGCATGACAGCTGTCCCCTGTACTGGTGACCAGTGTTCCAGTGGAAGACATGTCAGGTTGGCTGCTTAAGCCGCGTAAGCCCAAACCACCCAACTATGAGATGGTCTCTGGAGCAGTTCCTTGCCTATAGCTTCTCTTTTATTCTGACCCTCTGAGTCCTTTTATCTGAAAACTTCACGTGCGTCCAGGAGTCCAAAGCTGTACCTCTTTACATTTGAAATGTCCAGAGGTTTACAGAACCAGTTCTTATAGACTCATTTTTCAGCACAGGTTCTTGTCAGATAGTTAGAATTAAATTCTAGAGTCCTATTAAGATTTATATTCCTACTTTGCAACACAATTGCTACATGTCCTTTTACATACAGCAGGTCCTCAAGCAATACGATTTTGTTTAGTGTTCAAAGTCGTTTTGTTATAATGTTGATGAGGAAAAAAAAAATTGATGCCTGGCTGAGGCCACTGTCTGTGTGGAGTTTGCATGTTGTCCCCATGTCTGTGTGAATTTTCTCCAGGTACTCTGGTTTCTTCCCACATCCCAAAGCTGTGCATATTAGATGCACTGTCTCAATTGTCCCAGTATGAGTGTGTGTGGGTGTGTCCTGTGATGGAAAAGTATCCTATCCAGGGTGGGTCCCATCTTGTGCCCTGAGCTGCTGGGAGAGGTTTCCACCCCCCCTGACCCTGACCTGGAATAAGTAGATTGGAAAATAATCTTACTTGTTATCAATATTTCTGAAATGCATGTATAGCTTACATTTACTTCAATGTTTAATATTAGTAGTTTTTTGGGTCTTTATTTAGAAGTTTTTGTGACCAGAAATATGCCAAAGGACCTTAACTCTTGTTTGTGTCAATTAGCCTAGGGTAAAATTGCTTTCTTTATATGTAGTTCCACTTGAAGTCACATTTTCCAGGAACCTGTCAATAATGTTAAGTGAGGACTTACTGTACATTTTTTCAATGTTGCATTAAAAAAATCAAACATAAACTTGTGGCTTACGACAACACTCATATATTAGCTCACACTTCTGTTAGTCAGAAGTCTGGGCACAGTACTATGACTATAATCTCAGGCCAGGGTTTCAACAAACCTGGCATCAAGGTCTCAGCCAGGCTCTCACTTTGGGGTTAAGGTACCCTTCCAATTGCAAGTGATTATGGCAGAATTCCGTTCTCTGCCTCTGTGGTACTGATGTCCCATTTCCTTACTGGCTGTCAGCTAGAGGCTGCCTTTCCATGCCTCCCCATTCATTTTCAAAGCCAGAAACAGAATTTCCCTCATGTTTTGTCTTTCTCATTCTTCAAGAAGAGCCTGGTTCTTTTCAAGGGTTCGTATCCTTAGGTTGTGCCCACCCAGGCATCTCCCTTTCTTAAATTTGACTGTGCTTATACAACATAATGTAATCTGTGGAGTGAGTATCTCATCATATTCAGAGGGCACGCCTCCATTTGAAGAGCGTGGCAGAAACCTTGGGGCCATCTTAGAATTCCACCTGCCACACCTTGCCAAGACTTCAATCCATAGATTCCTTCTCTGTAAATCAAGGATGAGAATGGTGCCCTGTCTTTGGATTGCTGTGACGAATAAACGATAATCAATGTAGGGTGATTGCTATGGTCACTAGCATGAACAGTCTCTTCATAGATTTGAACACTGTTACACTGTTATCACAACCACCACCAGCATCTCTGCTATGACATTCCATAGGTCTAAGTCTGTGTGGTCTGTGATCAGCGGCACTGTGTATACGCATTCATTTTCCCCTTTTTCTCCCTCTAAGATGATGATTTGCCTAAAGAAACCAAGGACCCTCTTGGCTCCAAGGACCCTCTTAGCTCTAAACAGATTTTTGGAAGATTTTTCTTCCTCCTTCCTCCCTGAGGAATGTGATTCCTTGAATGATTACAATGGGGCTTCTGTATGTACCCATTTTTCTCCAACAAGCACCCACACAAACATGCACACCACCTCCCAAATAAACTCTTCAGAGAGAGAGGTGATCGTTTAATGTGTGGTTTATAATCAGAAAAAAACTGCAGTCATAGCCTGGCTCTGCTAGGATATTTACTTCAGGAAGCATCCATTGCCCTACCTACGAGAAAGGGACATTAATGATGACTGCCATACAGAGTGGTTGTTAGAATTAAATTACTCTGCAGTGACTTCCAGATAAATATGGCTATTGTACAAATCTACTATAATTTATCATACCGCTTATCAAAACTGCTCATGTTGGAAATTTCCAACCTGGAACACTTAAAAATATTAAATGTGCTATTTTATTTCATTTTTTTAAACAGGAGAATAAAAGACAAACATGCCTATTTGTTCATCTTAAATTGCCCTTTTTTTCCTTTCTAGATGTTCACAGGATGATAACTTTAAAAGAAATAAGTATTCAGTACTTTGTAGCAGTTCATTTTTACTTCTGTTTAAGTTCTTCTGGGTGGAATCTCAAACCCTTTCCATCACAGGACGTGAGGAATGCATGTAGGTGTGGATTTCGATGGATGTGACATTTGGAGGCTCCCTGGTTAGTTTTTCTTACTGTGCGCATTCATGATGGTTGAGTCATGAACACGAGTAGAGTTTCATCTTTTGAGCTGCCTTACCCCAGATGCGGGATCCCTACAGAGAATAAGCAAAGAAAGACAGTTACAAACACCAGTATCAGTAAGTGCTTTCCATAAAATGGAAAATACAATAAGGGGGTGGGGGAAATCTATCTGCTATTTTTAACACCCTAGAGTGCTTGAAATAGATTTGGTGGCATTCAGTGTCTAAGTCATTGGCATATATCTCCAAGGTTGAGCTGTTTTGATTATGTGTAAGGTAATATTGCCATTCCCTTTTCCCTCCTTTTCTTTTTGAATGGCATGAACTTAATTTTCAGAATTTGAAGTGAATTCTAAGGAAAGCTATGCTCAATTGAAGGGTGATTTTTGTTGTCTGATACTGTTTTGATTGTACACTTAAGCATTTAATGTTGCATTTTGGACTAAACAGAAATAGAGTTTACGTACTCACTAAAGAAATGCTCATGGGACACCTACTTTTTGCCAAGCACAAAGTTAGAAATTGAGAATACAGATATGTGGCATATAGATGCATTATAGAGCAGTCTGGAGCCAGACTGTCCAGGATTACCACGTCCCAGCTGAGAGACCTTTGGCAAGCTATCTAATTTATTTTTGTCTCAATTTGGTTATCTGTACAATGTGGATAATAATAGTATCTACCTCATAAGGTTGTAAGGAGGAGTAACCAAGTTAATATTTTTAAAATGTTTAAATTAAAAAAAAAATTACTGTCTAGCATGTAAGAAGTGCTATGTAAGTTTAAAAACAATAATAAAATTGGCACTTTTGTCTTCATGTAGCTCACAGTCTTTGGGTGGAAAAAGACCACTAAGTCACAAAATGAGTATATTTTATGATGTGTTACTAAAAATGAAGTCTTCGTAGAAGTAACATAGTATAATACCTAATGCAGTGGGGACTGGGAGATTGAGACTAAGGAAGCCCTCAAGGAAAGTTGATGCTTAATTTGCATTTTGAAGACTGAGTAAAACTTGATGAAGAAAAGGGGTGATAGAATTCCAGGCATGGTGTTCTCTACCGAGCAACAGAGCAGAACAGCCCGAGCAAGGAGACCAGGGGAGGAAGTCACAGGTGACGAGGCTGCAGAAATAGCCAGCCATCAGGTCATAGAGTGGAAGTACGCTGGTTTTTGTGTTTTTATTTGTTTGCTTTTCTTCCTCTGAGCATAGTAAAGAGTCACTGAAGTACTTGGACCAGACATAATTGAAATTACAGAGACCAAGCACAGTATATTAGAAAAGTCACACCGGTTGGTATGAGAAGGAAAAAGGCTGAGGGAGGAGGAAGTGGCCAGGAGCCTTCAGCAATAGGCTTGGGCCTGATGAGTCAATAGCTGTTGAGTGAAGATGGGGAAATCACTCAGTACTTGATGGATGGGACGTGAACAGGGCCGGAAGAGGAAAGAAATTTGGGTCAGTGTGTGAAGAAACACAAGGAAATTGATTTACTAACCACTAGTCTTTCTTGCCATTGTTCATTCATTCACACTGTATTCACTCATGGCAAAAAGGAAAAAAAAAAGTCATTAATTTTTGACAATATTGATGACAAATATCGCATCAGCACAACTTCATGAGTCAATGGAACACAACATGAGACCAAGGCTGGACCTGCCCCTCGGCTCCGCTTTCCTATCCCAACAAATGGCACCACCACCCACCTGGATACCTACACCTTGAATTGTGAGGCAGTGTGACCAAGTGGTTATAAGCACAAGCGCTATAGGAAGACAGACCAAGGGTCATGGTCTGGCTTTGACTCTCACTACAGTGTGACCCATTTGACTTTATCATTAGAGAATTAAATAAGGGTGGAGTTATAAAGCTTCTAATCCATGCTCCCATGGATCAGAGAGATTAAGGATTTAGACAAGATGTAGGTGCTTTGTTAGTTTCAGCAGGATTAAAAGTATATGAGCTCTGTAATTAGACCCGGTTTGGTTATATCCGGTTTGAATGAGTCACTAGAGCTGTCAACCTGGGAAAGGCACTGATTTTGTCTCTATTTTCTCATCTGTAAAATGGCTGAAAGATGTCTACTTTATACAATTGGGGTAAAAACTAAAGTTTTGTAGTACAGTGTATATACGCTATCTAGTTCCTACAATGTGTTAGATCCTCAAACAAATTTAAAGGTAGCAGCCACTTCCGTTGAATAATATTTTCAATATTGAACCCATAAAGGATTTGAGTTGATTTAAAACAAGAAGATATTCATTAAATTATAGAATATTGAGCTAGAAATTAAAAGATAAAGACCATAGAGATGGCAATAAGAAATGGATCATGAAAAGGGGAGTAAAAGATGGACATCAGGGTCAACAGAGGTACTAGAGTTGAGAATCTATTTGAATGGATGCTCAACAACCAGACAGGTACACATTGCAGAACCAGGATGGTGCCAGGTCTCCTGCTTGCTAGCGCAGTGCACTTCCTACTCTACTAAGAAATACACGAATTAAGAGTAAAATGCTGTAGGAGGAAATGTCCTGCCGTTAATTAACAGCTACATATGAGGATTCTTTAAGAGGAAAGGTGATGCGAGCCTTTGTCACCCATGTGTTTCGCTTTGAATTCTGCGCGGTGAATATGAGGTCACATTTGTTGTTCTATTTCCCTCTAAGTGGCCCTGCAGCTTGTGGTTTCCCCTTATGCTGCCGTCTTGTTAATGAAGAATTATTATGGTAAAGAAACCTTCTGAGGCAATTTAAACTGGTAAACTACTTAAAAGGGAGGAAAGGGATGTTTGTGAGTTTTGACCAGGGACTCTTAAACATTAGGACACATGTCATCTTGCTCACAGTCTCCCACTTGAGCCACAATCATAACGCGGATCTTTTTGGAGTATCTGGGCGGAGTGGGGGAAGAAATAAACAGTACTCAGCAGAAAAGAACAGTGTCGGATATTCAGTGAAGCAGATACTCACACAGATGTTAAACTTGGAAATGAGAAAAAAGGTGAATCTCTAGAGACAAGTAGCGATGTAGGATTTAAAGGTAAATGACGGACTATGGAATATTCTTGTAGAAAAAAAAGAACTATCAAGTAATCAGCAAAGAGGAAAAAATGGTCACAGAACCTGCTTGTGATAAAGAAAACTAATGGACCCATATATTCCTTTCGGGAGCATTTCTTTCTTTGAGAAATATAAGTATTATGTATGAAATGACAGCTTTTACTTTCTATCAAAATGTACACCATTTCTCTCTATAATCTCAATTAGAATTAGGAAAATAAAACGTGGCTGCATGAAGAGAAAAAAGGGGCCCTGATATGTCCCAGGACAGAACAGTTTTAGTGAACCCTGAAAGCTGATTGGTCTAAACGAGGTCAGAATTTAGGGACTTGATCACCATTCGGGTCCCAGTGATGTTGCAGTGGAAACAAACTAACTGAAAACAAGCAAACAAAATATTATATGTTGAAACACATCTTAGGAACAGGTGACCGGTGACAGTGCCCCTCCGGATTACAATTCTAAAAACTGTGACTGATGAGACATTTGCTCTATTACTATGGAACACATTACCTAAAAACTTAGCAGTACACACATTTATTATTTTACATTTGGGTGGTTCAGCATTTTCGGGCTGACTTAGCTGAGTGATTCTGGCTTAGGGTCTACGATGAGACTAAAGTCAAAGTATCAGCCAGGCTGTAGTCGTTTGAGGGCTTGACTAGGGCTGGACCTTCAGCTTCCAAGATGACTCACTGATGACTTTTGTCAGGGAACCCAGTTCCTTGCCAGTCCTTCATGATTGTTATGCATGTCCTAAGATAAATGACAGGATTTCATGTAAACAACAAATACATTTTTAGTATAAGTGTGCCCCAATATTTTTATACTAAAAAATTTGCATTGTGTATCTGAAATTTAAAAATAACTATTTTCTATATTTTTATTTGCTGAATATGGAGACTCTATCTCATGGCATAGTACCTGGCTTCTCCCACACTAAGCGATTCAAAGGGAAAGGAAGCAGGAAGATATTATGCCTTTTATGACATTTTTTGAAATTCACATGCCATGTTACTGAATTTCATTCATTTAGAAACAAGACAGAAAGTCTGGAGCACACTCAAGGGCAGGAGATTTAGTTTCCACCTTTTGAGAAGAGGCTTGTCAAACAATGTGTATACATTTGAGAACCATCAGAAACCCTGAATGCATTTATATAGTCTAAGGAAATGCATTTCTTTTTCACCATTGACCTTAATTCTCTATACGCACACACATACATGCACACAACACATACATTCAACTTCACTGTGTAGAATTGAATTAGTTATAATCTGTAAGGATAACACACTTATAATCACTGACGACAACATCATTAATTGAGACATGACCCTCATTTTTTTATTTTTTTGTTGCTTGATTATTTGAAATCATGTAATGAGCACCAGGAACCTACTACCCAAACACAATCTGTGGCTCTATGGCCTACATCTAATCAAACAATTTACCATCTTATCTTCAAGACTTTCCCTAGAAATAGTTTTTTAAATCTCATGTTTGTGATTTCCTTGCTTTTCTTTTCACATAGTTTTATTCATGAAGAAGATATACTCGTATGTGTGTATACATTGTATTGTGTGTATATAAGTATATATTAGTGTATATAAATGTTACTTACTTATATAATCATGGTGTATTTCCTTTATAATTATTTAGTTATCCACATACAGTGTATCCTCTCTGTTATTTTTAATTTCATAAAAAAATATATTGTCATGAATGTAATGTTTTCACTTAATATTTTTGAGTGACAATTATCCGTATGATTACTAATTATGACAGCTCTTTCATGTTGACTGCTGTATTACATTCAATTGTGTTACTGTATTGTGGTTTATTTATTCATCCACTCTCCTAATGATAGGCATTAAGGTTGTTTCCAATATTGTGCATGAACAATACTGTTACATGCATACTTATGTCTTTTATTGTACATTTGCATGAGTTTCACTTGGATATATACATCTAGATGAACTTACTATACAAGCAATTCCTTTGGTCAGGAAAAGCAAACCTATACCCAGAATAAGTGTCTATTCTTATGTAAATGAACTGCTGGCTCTTCCTGGATGATAGGGACAGGACTTAATCTGCATACAGTGGCTGGTTAGCATTTTGAGGGGTAATGCTCAGCATTGGTCTCTCTTGCTGGCATCTTGAACATTCAGAAGGTGCTAGATCAACCTGAACAATTATAAACCATGATGTTGGGCCCATTACTAGCCTCCATCTCTGCTTTGTGTCTCTTTTAGTGTGGCCGTCATGCCAATGACAAAGCCTGACGAATGACAACTAACCAAGTAATTTTTGTCTACCTGGTTGGCCAGTGTCTCTTTCAAAATGGATTGTTATTTAGGCGGACATTAACACGTGACGCAGACATCATCACACTTCTTGACGACTCCCATATACCTGCTTCTACCACAATCCTTGCCTCCTAATCTTTTTCTTTCAAGACCTCTGACCAGCTGGCCAGCCCATTTGTTACTGTCCATGAGTCTGTATATGGTCGCACTTCAGGTCACGTTTACTTCAACACAGCGTACACTCTCAGGGGCACCTCTTGAACCTCTGTTCATTAAAAATATTTCTCCTTGACGCTGTCAGGGTTTGGCCTAATATACCTGCCATTTGTTTCTGGCTTGCATACCACATACTGAGCCGACACCTCCACACAACGTATGGCAGGGCTTTTGCTTCTTTTGGTGGTTGTGCAGGGTTCTCTCCTATGGTCATAGTTTTGTGCTGACATTTTGACTTCTTAATATACAGTGATCAAGAGATATGTGATAAAATTTCCTTCTGTGTTGATTAATCTATCAGTCTGTATAATTCTATCAATTTTTGTTTTATAGTTTTGGAAGCTTTATATTTTTATTTATATTTTCAAATCCAAGCATCTTTAAAATAACTATAACTTCTTGCTGAATTGAAGTTATTCAGTCTCTCCACCCTTATAATAAGCTCTGTCTTAAAATATATTTTATGTTACATAATGTAGCTACGCAGGCTTTTTATCTGAGTATTTGCCTAATACCTGTTTCTCCATTGTTTATTTCAAACATTTGAAAGACCCTATACTATAGGAATGTCTTTTATAAAACAACGTATAGCTGGATTTTTAAAAACACAGTCTGACTTCCAGTTTCCAGTCTGGCATGTAAGGAAGTCACCATCCTAACAAGTAAAAACATAAACAAATTAAAAATAAAAATAAAAATAAAATCAACAACTGTTCTCAGATCCTTAAGAAAAGTGAGGTTACAAGGCAAACTGCTGTAACCTGGAGAAAAAGGTGAAAATAAAGAATCACAGCTTAAGAGAGCAGAAACCTTCATGGGACCCGTGCTGGAGTAGAAAAACCTGAACTTTAATTGACACGTTTCTGGAGGCTCAGTAGGAAGGTCTGAGAGCTAAAACCCTGGGGGACCCAGTTATCAGTCTCCCTTCAACCTTTTGTCAGTTTTACCTCTTGGAGTTCTATCAGGTTCTCAGTGAATATCAGGGAAAGATCCCCTCATCCTCTGGTGGGGGAGGGGAGTGGGGGGACTGAGGGGTTAGGGTGGGGGAGGGGAGGAGGATCATTCTGTTCTTATTAACAAGGTCTGCCCTTGGGAGAAACTATTGAACAAAAGCCTAACCTGCTGGGGTTTTATCAGAGCCTAACTGACCCGAGGAAAGAAATATCCAGATCCAGCCACACTAGATAGACGTCCTTTCCCATCTAAGGAGGAGAAAAAATAAACAGAGAAGCACTTGGGGGTTCAGCTCACAGGTACAAGCTCATTAAAAGGCTGAGACCTAGTCATAGGACTGTGGAATGCTGCTTCTCCCCCAGCAACTTACAACTTCATTACTAAAGCCCTATTGGCAGCTGTCCCTTTTAGCCAGTTCGTTATGGCCAGCTCTCAAGAAACAATTAAAAGGTATACTAAAACAGAAACACACACACACACACACACACACACACACACGCACGCACGCACGCACAAAACATGTCTGAAAAGAAAGAGGAAACATCAGAATCAGACTCAGATGGCAGGGAGGTTGGAATTGTCAGAAGGGGAATTTAAGACAATCGCGATGGAGAGGCTAAGGGCGCTAGTGGATGAGGTAGACAGCATGCAATGACAGAGGGGCAATGCAAGCAGAGCCATGGGAATCCTCAGAAAGAACCAAAAAGAAAGGCTCGAGATCAAAACCACTGTAACAGAAACGAAGACTGCCTTTGATGGACTTGTGAGTAGACTAGACAAGGCTGAGGAAAGAATCTCTGAGCTTGAGGATATCTCCTTTGAAACTTCCAAAGCTGAAAAACAAACATAAACAAAGATGAAAACAGAACAGACTATCCAAGAGCTTGCGACAACTATAAAAGGTGTACCATACAAGTATTGGGAAAAAACATAAGGAAAAGAATGGGGAAAAGGAACAGAGGAATTATTTAAACAATAATGAGATAATTTCTCTCAAATTAAAGTCAGGCATTAAAACACAGATCCAGGAAGTTCAGAGAAATCCAAGTTTTATTGATTCTATCTATCTATCTATCTATCTATCTATCTATCTATCTATCATCATCTATCTATCATCTATCTATCATCTATCTATCTATCTATCTATCTATCTATCTATCTATCTATCTATCTATCTATCATCTATCTATCTATCTATCTATCTATCTATCTATCATCTTTTATCTATCTAGCTACCAATCTACAGGGTTGGGGTGGGAGAGGGAGAGGAAGAAGAAGAGATATATATATATATACGTTTATGTTTCTCAGTTATGAGACTGGAAAGAACCAGAGGATGTTACTGGAAAAAAGTAAAGTAGAAGGAATAATGGGGGGTGGGGTGGAGGAAAATTGCAGTATCCTGGAAATAAAGTGAAGACACTTTGTTGTCCCCCCCACCTTGGAATATTAGTTAAATGCGGAAGAGAAGTCACGTAAGATGAGAACTGATAAACGAGCAATGATTTTGCCTAACGGTTGTCACTGAAAGCATTCTTGTTGAGATTTTCAACTGTAGTGATGAGGAGGGAAGTTTAATAGAATTAGCTAAAGAAAAAAATGCAAAGATAAGTTGGGGTATAACATATAAATGTTTGTGATGATATTTTGAAACTTAAGGGGTCATTTTATCTTTTTAGTAAGTTTATTAAGATATAATTCATGTACAGGAAAAAGTGACATTTTTGGTATACAGTTGTATAAAATTTGGCAAATGTATACAGTTTGTAACCACCAACCACAATCAAGATAATGAACAGGTCCATCTTGCCCGCAAAATCTCATCATTCTCCTTTTAGTCAAGATAGTTTAACTACACTAAAATTACTAAGCCCTTGGCTTAATGTAAAATCTCGCACACTATTCTGAAATTACAGTAAAGATAATTTGTAATTATAGTAAAGATAATTCAGATAGTAATGTTAAATCATTGCATTGTTTTGCAAACATTATGTAATCCAGTTTCTTAGGTACAAGTAAGTAGCCTGTGAGTAAACCAAGATGGGAATTTAAGAATAAGTGACTGGACATAGTATTTGAATTAGCCACTGAAAAAATCCCCAACTAAGTAGTTAAAAAGTGGAGGCAAATAATTTGTGGGAAAAAGTTCTTTTTTTAAAAAAAAAAAATAGTCAGATACATTTCATATGCAGTTTAATCAACCTTAGCAATCTTTCTCTGGTCACATGTTAGTAACACATGGATGTGAACTTGAAAAGCGTTAGCTTATGGTGACACCGAAGGAAAAATGTGTCCCTAATTCACACTTCTTTTAACCATGTGTTGTACTCTAGAAGCACATTAAGAAATGAAAACATTGAAAATACTCTTTTCTGTCTGGACTATGGGAGACAATTTAGTACATAGTTTCAAATACCGAAACTCAATAAGGGTCAGGTGAGCAGCATTCAGTACCACTGAAGTATATCTGTCTCTCTTCAAACACCTTATCTCCTCCACTGAAGACCAGAAGGAGCAAAGGGCTGATGGTGTGGAAATGTTTTATGGGACAAACAGGATAAACCTATGAGCATATCCATTGTTCACATTCGTTTACAAAAATAATAGAAGAAAAAAAATCGCATCCTGTTAAATCGTTTGCTCTGGGTAAACACCATGGCGAGTTCTTTTCTTGGTACTGATTTCAGACAGGCACGAAGTGCCTAATTCCTGCTCAGTGAATGGTTTAATGCATTCATACTACTTCTCTGCTCAAAACGAAATCTGACAGTAGAATTGAGCACTATTGTAATAATATTCTAAAATGAAAATGAATGTCAGAAATAATGATAGGAGAGGGTTTCACTGCCTGCAAGTCCAATTTTAACAAGTGGAAAACTGCATTTCTAATAATTCCTCATTCTTTATTTCAAAGAACCACAGGCAAACCTTGTGGATAATGAAAGATAATGATGTGAGGATCTCTTTAAATATTTCTTGGAAGATAATAGATAAATGAATAAATAGAAAAATAAACCGATAGATCAATAAAATGTATTTTCTATTCTAATATGAAAAGGATTGAGAAAATTAAAACTTTCCAGAATTCAACTTCCGGCTCTGTGTCAAATCTAACACCCTCTCTTTCCAGCCCCCAACACATTTGCAAGAGCCTTTTACAAACAATACATTTACATCTTTGAAATGTTATTCTTCAAAGCTACTTTCTAGATCATAACCTTATGAAGCTAAGAAAGAATAGAAGCATCAGAGGATAAAGAGATGAAAGTAGGAAAATAAGAAGAAATTTTAATAGATGAGAGCACTCAACCCCATAGTAATAACAAAAAATATAGGTCTGGTTGAGAATGAGTAAACTAGAAATACACATTTCAATGGCATCATTAATTCATATTGCGTGTTTTCTATAAGATAATATCAACAATAATGATAATAATATTAGAAGAACAATAAAGGTGTAGGCAGTTAGTGGTGTTATAAGAAGAGATGGGATGGAGACAACCAAGCATTGGGTAGAACAAATTCCTGTTATTCTTTTCACAATTTTTACCATTGATGATATCATCTATATTTTTATTTATTACACTTTCTTTAAATTTACTATTTATTTTAAGCTAGAGATTTTATGTTTATTACTTTTTGCTCAAGGATAAAGTAATAAATATTGAAGGTATGTTAAAATATAGGAAATAACATACTGACACTTGCCCAGATAGCATCTAAAATCGTCTTGCATCTTTGGTGTTAAATGCACCACTTTTTGGAAAATTCTGACCTGAATTAGCTCATCATTTATTTCACTTAGTTATTATATAACCATGACTTAATATGTATAAAATGCTTTACCAGGAACTAGGAAAATAAGGAGTAATTGGCCATGATTTTTGTTCTGTGTCACTCACTATCCAGTAGGGAAGAAAGACACATTATTGGATCAAACTGAATCACTGCTATGATCCCTTCCAACATTGAGAGTCGATGATATTTTGCATCTATGATGCAAGTTGGAAGCCAAACTTATAAAACACATAGAGTTCTTGACTGTTCAGATGTCTCTGGAAGGACTTAACATTCATCTGATATTCAAGCAGTTGAAAGAGCAATTTAAGGGGGGAAAAAAAGGCTTCTTCCCAGAAGATATTATAAATCTATTAGATATATGGAAATAAAAGGTCACTAAGTCAAGTGAGCCAGGCAGTTATATCAAAGAACAATATTGATGGTTATGAATGTAATGATATCTTTTGCTTCAAGAATTAATTTCCCCAATGTATCGTTGGCTGAATAATTGGCTTGGTGAAGGCAGACAGTTTTCATATTTCTCAAAACCAATATTGGCCACTGCTCATTTGAATGACCTGCCTTTTTGTGGGATGGCACATGAAATGTTCCTATTAAGCAAATTGAGCTTGTGATAGTTGTTTGCAAGTGACAGAGAGATGGGAGTTACTGTGTCACTCAGCACCAATTTAGAATTCGAGACCAAATGTTCTTGTCATCAACAACTCTGTCCATGAGTCCCAACATGGACAGTGCTTCAATCCCGATGTCACCGTCCAGTCATTCTAGCTTCAGACAAAGGACACTCACATATTTAGTCCCTGAGGTACACTGCAGGTCACATTTAGACATTTCCTTTCCATATTCAGAAAAATTACCTCTGAAAAGTATGTCCTCTAAATTTATATTTAAAGTACAAGAGGTAGCTCTATGTTTTGATTTTATTAACCTACTTTAAAACAGACTTGTATTAATTTCAAATGTCCTTACAATGACAAAGTCATTGGAAAATTTATAATATGACACTTGATGGTAGTGTCACTTTGCCATCCCCCAAAAGAGTTGTCCCCAAGAAAGAAGAATAACCCTTGTTGCTTCTTACAGCAGGCCATTCCCCATATTATTTACAGTACAAAGAATTAGCAGGGGGTCATCCAACTCTATATGAATCGCTACATTATTCCTTCTGAAGGGAAAGTAAGCTCCTGTTCAAAGAACTCAATAGTTTGTCTAGACTATTTTCAGTAAGCAGTGACTGAAGAGAGGGAGTGAAATATTTGAAATTCGCCCAGCCCTGTCTCTAAGAGTCCTGTTTGATGGAGTGAGAAAATCAGTTTAAGAGAAGAAAATGAATACCAAGAAAATGGAAACGCCACCACTCTAGCCTTTGTTACATGTAGGAATTATTCTGGGCATAAAAAAAATTAATTTGGATTTACTGTCTGTAAGGATGAAAAGCTATAATAAAGGTGGATGAATGGGGAAAAAATAGTAGAAAAACCTGTGTTATGAAGGGAAAAAATAATCGACTTTGGCATCAAATGAACTCATATTTGAATTTTAATAGCCATTTGAATATAGTCAAGGTGCTTTACCTATCTACCCTAAGCTTTCTAATTTTTTAAAAAAGATGAACATAGTATTTATTGAACATAATGTTAATCCAGTGCTAGTATTATTATCTAGTAGGCGCTTGAAAATCATCGCTATTATCAATGTTATCATCATCTATATGGCCTATTGAAATGAATTACTCATTTCCTGGGCACCAGCACGACATATATTGATGGTGAAATCCCAGGAATGATGCTCCAAATGAAGATGAGAGTTAATATGGGAGGTCATAGTCTTGGTGATCTTTTTACCTTCTAATATGCACTCATCCAACAATAATTCATGACCAGCCAGTGTCTCTCAAGAACATTCAGTTTCTTGAAGTAATAAAAACTCAAATTTTCATCTCTGAGGAAGCTGTTTACTTCTTGATTCAAGATTCCCCAAAAGCAACATTAAGCAAACAAAGGATCACAAATGCATGGATATTTTTTGCTCTTGGGCAATTAATCATAATTTGAAAAGGTTAGTCAGTATTGGTGCTAGCTATTTAATTTCTGCTCTTGTTTATTGTCTTGCCACTTTTATCTACTTATTAGTAATAATTATCTCCCCAAATGAATATAATTTCATTGTTGGAAGATCATCTGTTAACCTTTCCATGAGCTTTCTTGAATACTGTTGAACCTATCCTGTCTCAGAAACATGTAAAATCCCCCAAATCCCCAAAAGTAAACCTTAAACTAATCAATGCCAGAAGTTTCCAAACTTTTAAAAAATAAATAAATTTCTCCAATAAAAGTCTCATGTAGATGTCCAATACATAAAACAGATGATAACAAACTTGCCTTGCTTGAAGTAAGATGAGTCCTGTGTTCTACTCACTCTTTTTTTTTTTTTTTAATTAGTTTCAGGTGTACAAAATAATCTGTTATTTTAGCAGATCTAATACAAATTCCTCTTTGTTTTTGTAAAATCACTAGTGTTTTCTTTTAAGAACTATCCATCCGTCAGTTCATATATCCCAGCTGAGGTTATCAACCATGTTACCCTTTGCCTCCCCTCACCATGACAACCTAGGCTGGCCCATCATATTATACCATCTCTCTTGCCTGTTGGAAGACAGCAAAGCATAAGGCATCTTGATTGAGATTTTGCATTCAGACGCTAGGGGAGAGATGGTCATACCTTTTGGAGATCCAACGTTATAACTTGTTAGGCTTCGAGTAGCTTAACATGACGTAGAGCCTTCCTGATAATAAAGTTAGGACAGGAGGCTGATGGTTAGTCAAGTTGCTATGGAATAATTTTGCCTCTTGATTCAGATGTGCTCCAGCCCAGACTTATTCTTAGGCTTACCAGTATTTTGAGCCAAGGACCATCTCCCCACATTGTTATTAGTATTGTTAATTAATTAGTTTATTTATTTGTTTATCATTCAGTGATTCCTGAGAGAGATCTGACACCCTCACCTTCATGTCCATTTCTTCTTCATCCTCCAGCTCAGACATAGATCTCATTTTTGTCCTAAAAGTAACAATTTTTAAATAATGACATGCATTCAATAAACCTAGCAAGAAGATTTTTAAAAAAAAATAAAAGATCTATACATATTTTCCAGAAAAAGAAGCTATTTGTCTTCCTAAAATGTTTCTTGCTCAGGAGCCAAGAATGTATACAATTAACTAGCAATGATGGAGATTAATGCATTACACAAATGTAAGGGAACATCATTACCATTCATTTCTTGAGATTGCAAGACATGAATCATTTTAAAATTTACACTGAGTATAATTTCTTAGCAAATGCCAAGCAACCCATTGTGGTATTTTCAAATTAGGCTGCGTATCAGAGTGGGACAAAACCACACACACACACACACACACACACACACACACACACACACACACACAATCTTTGATCCCCTGTAATTAGTAAAGACCACTTGTCTTTCTTCTTTTTTAAAAAGGAGGAACACACTACTTATTAAGGGGGGATTTAAAGATTCCTACATTTCTAATAGTCCGAAATAATCATGAGATGGAAATTCAGATAATTCTAAGTTGAGGCAGTTATGAGAAGGTTATTAAGTAGGTTGTCATTAGTATTCCTTCCTTCATTCTTGCCTTGAGCAAGTGCCTATGAACTACTTAATATGTGCCAGTAGAGGTTAACTTGGTATTTTCATTATTCTATGGGTCCTCAGTGTCTAAGGAACCGTAATTCATTTCTTGTTCAGCATATGCTTATCTAGTATATGTAGCCATGCCAGGTTCTGTGTTGGGTATTGATTGATGCAAAAGCAAAGTGAAAGTCAGACAGGGTTCCTGCCTTCAAGGAACTTGCCACAGTATTTGACCCAACACAGATCTTTTGCATTCATTATTGAAACTGTGCTTGTTATTAAAAAGCTCAAACGATGGTGAGAAATACAGACAATAACCATACAACTGCAATGTTATATGATTTGTTTTTAAGCATTTATTTAGTATCAGCACTGTTTTAGATTTTGGGAATACGGTGATAAGCAAAACAGTTTCTGCCCTTGTGGTCAAATGGGGAAAATTCAATAAGTGAATAATTTCCATACAAGATAGACGACCCTGACCTACCTCTGAGAGGTCATGTGTAGGATGTTCGATCAGCATATCTAACTGTGTATAACCCGGGAATGAAGAAGCAGGGCATTATTTGAAGAAAAAAAACCTCAAGCTGGTAGTCAAAGCATGGACCAACCAGGAAGAGCGACCAAGGCGTAGGGAATGAGGTCCCTGTTCATGTTGTAGAATGTAGCACAGAGTCCCAGAGTTAGAAAACTGTGAAAGGAGGATACAGGGACAAACTAGGGCTGATCATGAAGGATTTTGTAAGCCCTGTTAAGATTTGGGACTTTACTGAAAAGGCAAAGGGGAAAAAAATAAAAATAAAAACTGAAGGATTTTAAGCCAGGGGAGCTTTGATCAAATTTGCACTTCAGATTGACTGTTTATGGAAAGGGTCTGGTATGGAACATGGTTTGATGTAGAAACTGTTCATATGTGGCTTAGAATGCATAGATAAATAGATAGGTTCCAGAATTATAAGCAGTCGTACAGTAGTGGTTTTAATGCATGTGCGCAGACATCCCCCGATTTTGTACCTTTTATATTATAACATTCCCAAGGTTATGTCTAAGATATAGCAAATTAAAAAAAAAAAAGTATATCAACATGAGAAACCAAAGGAATGTATTCCCTGTTCCAATCCAAATGATTAACACACTCTGTTCCAATGTTAGCAATAGCTTAAGTGCAGAATCAGAATGCCTAACACAATGAAAACCATAAGAATAAATGTTTCAGTAAATAAATGTTCAAATGCCACCAATACAAAGCCATTACTACTAATAACATTGAATATTATTGAGGTATTATGAGGATTTTCTTTTTTTAATCCTCTCATCAACCCTATGAGACATAGACCCTATGAGACATAGACCCTATGAGACATAGACAATTTTTTTGACTCACTAAGTCAACTGAAATTCAGAGCGCTTAAGTAACTGTTCCAGTCCTACAACTAGTTAGTGGGAAGACCAGGCTTCAAAATAGGGCTGGTTAGCTTCAGATTTGCTTTGCTTTTTCTTTAAAAGGCAGCTTAGTTTAATGGAAACTCGAGAAGGAAACTTCTGGTATGTCTCGGTTCCTTAAGTGTGAAAAGATATTGGGGTAGCTTTTTCCATCTCTCTCTGTAAAGAAATAATGCAGAGGAGGAGAGTCCTCGTATATAAAGCTGTGAAAAAGGAACCCCAACCCCAACTCAGTCTGGGGATAAAATGCGTCTCAGCATCTGGGGAGCATATGTTTCTCCATTACCTCCTGATTACTGTTACCTCTTTGCAGCTTTCACAGTAGCTTTGGCAAATATGTCCCTTTATCTAACAATGAGCAACTACATTGATAACCTTGATTTGGAGAAAATATATAATACTATTATTATTAAACCTTTATGATGATCTTATCAACAAAATTGGAGTTGAAATCTTGACTTACTGTATGTTTTATTATGTCTTTGCCCAAGGGAAGGCAATTTGACATCTTGACTTGCTTTCTTTTTCTCTCCTTTCAAAGTTATGATTAAGAACTAATTTATTTAGATCTGGCTGTGATTAGTTGAATGATTCTGCTCCCATTGTAATTAATTTTCAGACACTTTAATTGATAGTACCTGTGCTATATTTAATGCATTTCAAGGTACTGGAATAAAAATGTGGCTTGTTGAAATATTTGCATGTCCACTCCACTAAAGAGAATACTGATTTATTCTATATAAACATTCTTTTTTTTTGTCTTCTTATGACTGTTATGGAGGAGAATACTTAAAATCAATTTTGTGGTTTATTTTAATAAATGTTGGAGAAGAAAGGCAACAGGGATTGCTAAAGAGCCATGAATGTGCTTTGGTGAAACCTCTGAACTCCTGTGTTTCTCCGAAAATAAGACCTGGCCGGCCAATTAGCTCTAACGCATCTTTTGGGGCAAAAATTTATATAAGACCCAGTCTATATTATATTATATTATGTTATGTTATGTTATGTTATGTTATGTTATGTTATGTTATATTATATTATATTATATTATATTATATTATATTATATTATATTATTATATTATACCCAGTCTTATATAAGACACAGTCGTATAACAAAATAAGACCAGGTCTTACATTAATTTTTGCTCCCAAAGATGCATTAGAGCTGATTGTCTGGCTAGGTCTTATTTTTGAGGAAACACGGTTATATATGTATACACACACACACACACACACACACACACACATACACACTCACAAAACATGTAGGACTTTTGGAATTTATTGTATAAGTACATGACTTCAAAATTTGTCAGTGCCTAATATACTTCAGAAACCCTGTATTGACTCACTTTTTAAGCTTCTAAAAATACATATTTAGACAATTTCTAAATCAGAATTTCTAGGATTTATATTTTGAGGCTTAACCAGGATTCAAACCCAAGGTACATACTGGTATACTATATACAATAGGGATTGTGCTAGACATATAAAATAGTCACACCTTTTAATCCTCATAATACCTTTGTGAGGTCATATTGTCATGCTTATTTTTAAGGTAAAGAAACTGAGAAGTTGAAATACACATGCTGATTATTAATTACTCTTTTAGCAGTGCTCAAACATTCATGTTCAAATCTTTTAAGAAATAGAAGGGAAGATTGTGTCCCATTTTATACTCCTGAATTTTTTTATATTATTTTGTCAAGTAATATCTTCTTAATTTTTCACTTTATTTATTTTCCAAGAGAGATTTATATTAGAGGCAAAATATCTTCCTATATTTAGATTCAAATCGATTGCTCTGTTTTATACTTGAATGTAATATTATTGGAAATGACAAGACTTTCTTTGAATTTCCTGGACTCCTATTTCTTCTTTCCTCTGAGGTAATATGATGTTACCAACTCATCACTCACTGAATCGTATGAAATACCACACTGCATATTTTTGACCTTCATGATAATAACCCAGCTACCTGTTTCACCGAATATTTCATTGAAGGATCTTCCGTATTATAATGTTATACCAAATATTGTGTATTTTAAAATATTTTTAAATAATCCCATTTTCTTGCTGAAGATATCCTGACAGAAATGTATGGGAGAAAAGAGTATTGCAATTTAAATGTCATATTTATCCCTGGCAGTAAGCTCTATATACAGGCAGGTGTAATCTCAGTGAGATTTGCCTGTCAGTTATCAGAAATCTGTTGGTTAGTTCATGTTATAACTTTCAGGAAGACTTTCATAGCCATAGGAAATTCATGGCTTCAGAATTTAGGCAATGCCAGACAGACTCTTTTTTTTTTTTTTTAAACTTAGTGAACCAGAGCACAACCTCCGTACGTTTTTCTTCAAAATTTGATATTGTAGTTCTAGATTACTTGCTCCACACATTAGCAAAAGGATGGAAGGATTTATAGAAAGTCAGTATACCTCTGACAATTTTTTCTTGGAAAATTACAAATGAGTAAGAAGGGATAGAAATGTCTTGCCTACAAACTACTCAATGATATCTGGTTTCTCTCCCACTCCCAGACTTCTCCCAGACAGAAGGCTTATATTTCCCTGCCACTTTGAAGTGAGGCGTGGTCTCTGAATATCTCTGCCCAGTGAGTTGTGAATGTGGTCACATGTGTGACTTCAAGATAGAAGCATTTACGCACTGGTGCTGCAGGGCCCACCTCTCTCTTCCTTTGCTCTTCTTCACATGGAAGCAAGAGTTGATTTGAAGGTGCAGTGCTGAGCCATCTCTTAGAGAAGTGTTGCTCTGGAGAGCTGTCCGATCCACAACTAAGTCTTGGGGGAAAGGAAGTAAAGCTTTGTTGTGCTGTCTCTAAAATTCGTCACAACCTAATTAATCTATCCTGGGTGATAGCTGCCCCTCTCAGCACAACAATTCCAATGTGAAACTTTGTCATCAGAATTATAATAAAGGCTTCAAAATGCTCCAAATTTTAGTTGCAAAAAACCTCTTTTTTTTTTTTTAAACTTAGTGAACCAGAGCACAACCTCCGTACGTTTTTCTTCAAAATTTGATATTGTAGTTCTAGATTACTTGCTCCACACATTAGCAAAAGGATGGAAGGATTTATAGGAAGTCAGTATACCTCTGACAATTTTTTCTTGGAAAATTACAAATGAGTAAGAAGGGATAGAAATGTCTTGCCTACAAACTGCTCAATGATATCTGGTTTCTCTCCCACTCCCAGACTTCTCCCAGACAGAAGGCTTATATTTCCCTGCCACTTTGAAGTGAGGCGTGGTCTCTGAATATCTCTGCCCAGTGAGTTGTGAATGTGGTCACATGTGTGACTTCAAGATAGAAGCATTTACACACTGGTGCTGCAGGGCCCACCTCTCTCTTCCTTTGCTCTTCTTCACATGGAAGCAAGAGTTGATTTGAAGGTGCAGTGCTGAGCCATCTCTTAGAGAAGTGTTGCTCTGGAGAGCTGTCCGATCCACAACTAAGTCTTGGGGGAAAGGAAGTAAAGCTTTGTTGTGCTGTCTCTAAAATTCGTCACAACCTAATTAATCTATCCTGGGTGATAGCTGCCCCTCTCAGCACAACAATTCCAATGTGAAACTTTGTCATCAGAATTATAATAAAGGCTTCAAAATGCTCCAAATTTTAGTTGCAAAAAACCTCTTTTTTTTTTTTTATAGATTTTAAATTAAATTCTAAGTGGCCTTCATCTCCCCCACCCCCAAATTTCATTTACAGCGTTTCCAACAGTTTTAGTGTCTCTCTCTTTTAAATGTGAAGATATTGGAATATATAGAATAACAGAATATACATATATTTTGAAAAACACACACACACACTCAAAAATACATCAAAGTGAAAATGAGAAAGCGTCTGTCCAATTTGCACGGCCTTTCCACCTAAGAAAGTCACTCAACAACAAAATCAGGAATGGAGATTATGAATCTGTGTTCATCCAATTCCAGGTCTTACGTTCTTTTCACTAAAATCTAAACCCTTCCAAGTTAATGAAACCTAGCTCCCAAAGTTGTCCTGAGGATTAAAAGGAATATCATGTGCAAAGCAACCAGCCCAGAGCGTGGCACCAAGAACTACTCAATAAATGTTAATTTAGCTCCAGAAATACTCAAGATGCCCCTTCAATTTTAATCAGGGGCCGTTACATATTAAAATGATCACACAGCAATCATTATGGTCCTCAGTGATTAGTGTCTTTCCACAGTAGATCTTAGTGCTCTTTCCAGACCTTTAAAATGAAATTACAACTTAATCCTGCATCCTTTTGTTTCAGCTTGCTAAAATATCAGCCAGCCTGTGCCTGAAATAACTAAAAAATTTTAGTGGACTGTGCTTACATGAGATTGTCTATTTTCTAGTTGGAATTCTAGTCGTGTTTAGAACTACTCTTGTAATTATCCTGCTAAACCATAGAGTGGTCTAGTCTCAAATTCTATTTTCATTAGCAAATTTCATTCTAAGTAACCCTGAGAAAGCATGGGCGTGTGCGCGCACACACACGCGCAGTGTGAATTTTCTAACCGGTTCAATTTAATGGGCACACATTTTATTGATCTGTGTTTTTGTTATTGATTTTATCTTTAGAATATATTTCCAATGTCTCCTAAAAATGGCATTTTATTTTTGTTTGTTATGTTTCTAGGCCTAAGACCAATACCATAGTTTATATTAGATACTGGTTTAGGAAATATATATTTAAAAAGAATGATCAAGTGAAAGGGTGTTGGGGGTGATGTCTATTAGGAAAAATAGTCAGAAGTGACAATGTAGCACTGGTGATATTGACACGGATTTCCTCTGTTAAGCTATTTGGTATACCCAACACATTTGAATACATCATATTAAAAGAGCATCTTTACTTATTTTGCTTTTCAGTACTTACTATTTATCACTGAGTTTCTACTTGCAGCTTAGGAAATGCATTTACCAATACCCAGGATGTAGGAATCTAAAGGGTCCTAGAGACCATCCTGATACGCTCTTTCCATTTGCACAAATGAAGCCTGAAGTTCATAAAGAG
Organism: Rhinolophus sinicus; assembly: GCF_036562045.2. Classification (NCBI taxonomy): domain Eukaryota; kingdom Metazoa; phylum Chordata; class Mammalia; order Chiroptera; family Rhinolophidae; genus Rhinolophus; species Rhinolophus sinicus. Next base: position 38,262,651 of record NC_133760.1, on the reverse strand, counting down.
ACAAAGTGAAAATAATGGGCTGGCTTACAGCTTACCAGTCATGTAATAACGTGGGCAAAGGGGGGCAGAGATTTCCAGTCTCCAAAGAGAACTAGAACTTGCCTGTTTGGGACGCTTCACATGAGTTCTGGACTGCAGTTTGGCCTTATGATACCAAGCCCTGCCAATGTGAAAACCATAAATATGTCTGGAACAAGGTGAGGCATAAATAAGTAAACCATCAAAACTCTCTCTCTCTCTCTCTCCCTCTCTCTCCACATTGCCTGGAGAACTTACTTAAGCTGTGTCATTTTTAGTGTCTTCTCTTCCCCACTAGGTTGTTGTGAAATCAAATATAAAAGCATCATGGAGGGTGAGGACTATTAAATAAAAGCCGGTCTTGGCTTCCCAACTGATGCAAGAGTTTAAATATTATAAAATGCAACTTGTTGAATGGTGGCACATAAGGATAAATTTCTATGTTAAGAGTATGGACTCTGATGCTGAATATTGTGGAATTTAATCCCAGCTGCTCAATTTACTATGAATTGACATTGAACATATTACTCTTTTTGGATTATATAATTTTTAAATTTATTTTTCTACTAATATTGAGTTAACATTCAATATTATATTAGTTTCAGGTCTATAACACAGTGATTAGACATTTATATACCTTCCAAAGTACCCATCTGACACTATATATAAGTATTGCAATATTATTAACTATATTTCCTAACTGTAATTCACATCCTCTTCACTATTTTTATAACTAACAATTTTTACTTCCTAAATCCTTTTACCTTTGTCACCCACCCTTCAAGCGCCCTCCCATCTGGTGACCATCAATTTGTTGTTTGTATCTATGAGTTTGTTTTTGTTTCATTTGTTCATTTAGTTTGTTTTTTAGGTTCCACACATGAGCAAAATCATATGGTATTGTCTTTCTCTGCCTGACTTATTTCACTTAGCATAACACCCTCTAGATCTATCCATGTTGTTGCAAATGATGAGATTTCATTCTTTTTCATGGCTGAGTAGTATTCCATAGTTATATTCCACAGTATATATGTACCACATCTTCTTTACCTATTCATCTATGGTGGATATTTAGGTTGTTTCCATATCTTGGTTATTGTAAATAATGCTGCGATGAATATAAGTGTGTCTGTATCTTTTCGAATTAGGGTTTTGGATTTCTTTGGATAAATACCCTGAAGAAGAATTGCTGGGTCATAAGGTGATTCTATTTTTAATTTTTTTGAGGAACCTCTATACTGTTTCCATAGTGGCTACACCAATTTGCAATCCCACCAGCAGTGCACGAGGGTTCCCTTTTCTCCGCATCCTCGCCAACATTTTTTATTTGTTGATTTATCCATGATGGACATTCTAACAGGTGTGAGGTGATATCTCATTGTGGTTTTGATTTACATTTTCCTGATGATTGCTGCTGTTGAGCCTCATTTGGACATGTTACTTCACCTCTCTCTTTCATGAATTTTAATCTGTAAAATATGCCAATAATATTTTTCAATTCATATATCAGTGATAAAAAACAAACAAGTTAATGCATGAAAAATTATTTGAAGAGCCTGACTTGCAGTATATAGGATGTGCAACCAACATAAGCTACCAGTTATTATTGCTTTATTATTTCCATTTTCAAGACTGCAAGGAACCCCAAGCCATTGTAAGTTCCACATGCCTGCTGTGTAAAAGGCACATAAGGAAATTGTTTTGCATTTAGTAGATGCCGTGGGCTTGATTTATTGCTCCTCCCACCGCTGACTGTTCTCTGTGGTGGTAGCATCTCCCCATTTTACCTACCTTTATTGTCATGTCTGTGATTCAGACTCTGAATCTTGGGCCCTACCTGGGCTCCGCTCGCAGCTTCCATCAGTTTTATTTCATATATTTTAGACTATTGGTAATCAGGCCATGCAGCTACTGTTTAATGTAATCTCAAGGGATTTCGTGGCTTCCACATTCCAAATAGCTTCGAGCAGTGTTCTCTGTGATGAGAAGACAGCAGTTTAGATGTGCAGAATGCTCTTCTATTTCCTCACTCTCACACTGTGCGCAGCATCCCCCTGTCTATACAGAGGCCACCAGAAAAGTGTGTACACATTTTAAGAAAGGAAAGAACTATTAAAATGGTATTACTCAATATATACCCATAACAAAAGATGAATGCAAGTCATGTTTGACTTCTGCAATTACAAGAGTTGCTCAAAGTGGTTTCCATCAGCCATCAGCGTCCAAACACTTCTGATTATGGTGAATTACTGTTTGAGTAACGTTGACCAAAGTATCCACTTGCATACATTTTTTTAGTACCCCAGGTAGTTATTAGGGAATCTGAATACAGCTTTCAAGTCAATTCCAGATTTAACTCATCTTAATTCTATGCAGTTACTATTACATAGTGATTTATCACTGAGCAGAAATCCATTTAATTATATCAGTCTGATATTATGTTTTGATAGATCCCTTTGTTTGACTATCAACAGGGCTGGCAAATTATTTAATAATTAGGCACAGAATTGATTAATGAGGTTTGACTGTTAACAATTAGATTTTACTATTTTTGCTCAACACTCACTGAGAGTTTGTCTGCTGTTAGATCGATAATTTAAATGATACATGTTAACTGATTTGCATCCATCATTCCCTATCATTTACTCATATGAACGATGTTTATAACCATTGGGTAGCCTATGGTCTGCATTCAAGAGGTGTTTCAAAAACCAGTCTGTCCCAAAATCTTAGCTTTATTGCTATAGATTATTAAACAGTTCCACAATATAGACACAAAGGATGACTTGGGATTCAAATGAAAACAAGTTTAAACAGACTGCAAAAGCTTTCCTCAGCAGACTGACTTCTACATTAAATACTCAAATTAATGCACATCACCATTCATGCAGAGGGACTACCATTTTCTAGATACTAAGCTATAATGTCTACCCTTACAAAAATTTAAAGTTTACATAAAATATATTAAGTTAATTGTATACCATAGCACTGCATATCATGTCTGTTTAAAACATCAAAGTAAAAACCTGTTTATCCTATTATCCTTTAGTGATTTTAACCAATATTCAGCAGCTCATACTCAAATTGTTCTCAAAAGACAAAACTAATATTACCTCAGCTTTAAAATATTCATTCATTTATTCATCCAATCTTTTGTCTTTTACTGATTTAGTCAACTCTCTGCTAGACTCGGCTACCCATGTGTTAATTATCTTTCATATTCATTCCTCCTTTTTTCTTAATGATGTATATCTTCCAGTCAAGCAATTTTGCACACCCTCATTTCTAGGTGTGGGTCCGGACTAGCCTCAGCCAATCAAAATAAGCGTCATCCTGGACCCAGAGATAAGCTTAGGCTGAATTTGTTGAAGGCTGATATTCATAATGATGGTGTAACAACTATTAATATTTTTATACCAAATGCCACACCACACATCTTCAGAGAGCAGATATTTCTGGAGATAAATAAGGAGAGATAACAAATATAATAAACAAAGGAGACTACAATGATAATTAATGCTAATAGATGTTGAAATTTATCACTTTGTTTTATATCAGACATCTATTGTCACAGTAATGTTATATAACAAATAACTCAAAACCAAATGAGCATTGGTGCTTAGGTATTGGGGGTGGTCAGCTAGGGAGCTCTCCTGTTCTTTGTTTGGTTTGCTCAGATATCTGGGGGTGGCTAGCTGTTAGCTGGTTAAAATGGCCTTGATTGAAATGATTGGAGTGACTCCTGCTTTCCCTCCTGTTTTCACTGGACTAGTCTGGGCGTTTCCTTCTCATGGTGCTAAAGAGGGAAAAAGTGAGCAAGCCCACTAGTCCTTCCACTCCTCCCTTTGTGTCATGTTTGCTAAGATACAAATGTCCCAGAGCAAACCATATGGCTCAACGTGGGGTCAGTGAGGGAGGATATTACAAAGTTATAAGGCAAAGGGTATAAACACATGGAGTGTTTAAGAATTGGGACCATCATGCTAGTCTACAATACACTTTATTTTTAGAATGCTGTATTGCAAAAAAAAAGCAAAAAATAAAAAAGCTGTTCTCCATTTCTTCAGTTTCAGAAGCTATCACAAGTGACAATTTTATCGCAGGATAAAATTATGAGCAATGCTTTCCATTTACATACCCAGCTCTGCTAATCTGTTTTGATTTTTAATTTTGTCTATTCCTACCCAATGCCAAAGTGCTTTCATTTCTAGTATCTGCCAAGGAAAGTGTGTAGAAATAGGTACATAAAAGGGTAGTCTGGCAATCGCTTCTATTTGGGAATTGTGTCTTGCTATCTGCTTTTATGTGTAGTCAGTTGCCTGTTAGGTATCCATGTGCCCTCCAGACACAAGTTCCACATAGAGCTTCTAATAAGATGAACTTTGCTCTAGGATTTCTCTGTTGTGGATGAAGTATTCCCTGCCAAGGTCATCCTTCCTCCTCCAGGTGCTAATTTGTGCTGCTCTTGATCCATTCGTATTATTGATGGTGGAGTCCTTGGTACATGTTATATTGAAATATTACTAATGTATGAACTGTAACATTAAATTTCAAATCTAATCAATCAAATAGCATACATATGCAGTAGATGCTTGGGTAGTAAAAAGATTAATTGCCCTATGCAATGAAAACTAACTCTGTATAAGGTGAAGTATTGCATGTCTCCCACAGAAAGATGGAAGCCTGAATACTGTGGTAAGCTAATGACTACTTCTGCCATTCAACCATATGGATTACCTTTAAGACAAACTGAAATGAAGATTTAAGGCATGTAAAATCAAGTCTCTATTAAAGCAGTTAGGGCTTTTCTCCAGATTCTACAGGAAAAATTATGCAATCTGTTGCAAAACCCGACACTTGTCTCCCAGATGGTGCCCAGAATCTATCTGAGCAAACACTTCTTTTCTGCTCTGTGTAACAAACAGGGCGTAGTTTTGATTCTCTGTGGTTGATTATGCATCTGAAGACATTTACACAGGAAGGACCTGTAGAGCTGCTGTGGATTTGCATTGTAAAACTCCACAGTGTTGTAACATACACTCTGAAAGCAAACCTGAAGTTATGAAGTAAAAGATAATATTCTTGAGATGTACTATTTCCCTGGTTTGCTTGGTGACTTTTTTTTTTAAAGTGTTTTGCATGTGACTGATCAGAAAGTAACACTGTGAGTCTCTTATTGTTGGTAATCTCTCCTTAATTAATGTGGCACTGTTTGCTTTTTTGGAGGCCTACTGTGAATTAAATTATTGATGGTAGGATACATGCTTTAATTATTATCGAGGGAAGTTTGAACAGAAAGATGATTCTCATTTGAATGGATGTCTGGATGTATTTAAGTTTTTCCATGTGTATAGTAAATACGTTTGTTTACATATTTAGGGAATTGTGCTTGTTGGTTGATGCTATTGGGGATAAAGTTTAGGCTACATTTTCCTCCACATCTTTTATACCACTTTTACCTGGGCCTCCTTATCGTCTCCGTGCCTGTCACTCATCCTGGCTCCTCTTTGGTTCCACTAACTCCATGCACCCTTGATCTCATGTCGATGTTCTTATTTCAAGAAGGTATTTCTCATCACTTACTTGCTTCCGAGTTACCAGGAATGTATCTGTCCCATGGACTTATCATAACTCCTGCTCTCAAGAAGCTGGTCTACCAGGGCGATCATTGTACTGTATTTAAATTTTTTGTTTATCTTTCATTTCTGTAGCCCCCCCCCCCAAAAAAAAAAATGTTCGCCCATGATGACAATGTAATACCAAGTGAATAAGTGAATGAACTGACCTAGGTAAGCCATGAGGGTAACTTAAAAATATGCATATACTGGGGGTGCCAAAATATATACAAGTGGACACTTTGGTCAACGTTGCTCAAGCAATAGTTCGCCATAATCAGAAGTGTCTGGACACTGATGGCAACCACTTTGAGCACCTCTTGTAATTGCAGAAGTCAAACGTGACTTGTATTCATCTTTAGTTATTGGTATATATTGAGTATTATAATTTTAATGCAGAGTTTTCCTTTGTTAAAAATGTGTATACATTTTCTTGGCACCCTCTGTATATATATCTAGAATTCCAACTTCTGCTCTGACATATGAAAATCTTGAAAGTCATTACTCCCACCTTCACAACAAGAAAAAAAGCTAAAAAAACCTGAAAGCTAATGATGGCTCTTGGATCCATCAGAGAAATGAGGTTACAAAAATAAATGGCTATCCCACAACACTGGAGAGACAGGCTACTACAGAGAATATGTAGCAGCGAGCTGCTTACCTGAAGCAGAAGCTGCTGGGGCCAGTAACTGGGAGGGACACTTACACTGTTTTGCTAGAGGGTGACTGTGGACTAGCTTGACAGTTAAAACCTGGAGGCCAGTCTGAGGGAGACCACCACATTACTGTGGCTTTGGCCTCCACGAGCTCTAAGGTTCTCTGGAGACTGGAGAAAAATCTCCTCAGGTTTGGCCAGGGTGAGGGTAAAAGTAACCATTTTGATGTGCTCCCAAGGGACAAGAAACCATTTTTGGAATATTCTCAGAGCTTTCTCTAAAACAAAGGCATACCAGCAAGGGGAAGGAACTCAGCAGAGCCTAGTCTGACTTGACACTGGCAGGAGGTTCAAGCCACAGTCCCTGTTTCCATGTACTAGTCTGGCTCTGGCCCACCCCCTAACCACAATAAAAACCCAGAGCCAGGCTCCTTTCCTCGCTCTTTCAAGCCACGTTGGACTGGCTAGAGTGGCCTTTCCTGTTCTTCGCAGTTATCTCCATAAGTAATAAATCTTTTCATGCACATTTGTTGTGTGTGTGTGCATGATGGTGGTGTCATCAGTGTGAACATCCAAACCTAACTTTGGGTGGGAATCTCTCTGCTTTTGCAGTATGACTATCACAGATGTACTTAGAACAGTTGATTTGTATCACATTGTGCAAGACTCTGAGTTTCTGCCATGCTCCAGTATGAGCCAGACCACCACCACTATCAACTCTCTACACAGATTACAGCACGATTAGAGCTTTGCTTCAGGAAAATGCTTCTAGCATCTCTGCACATGAAGAGATGAGGTAAGGTCTTGAGCAGAGGTTATAACATTTGATCAGGCGAGAGAAAAAGAAGGGTGAATGCAATGATTTTAGTGAATGGGGAAGAAGTCAAGAGAATATAGCAAGTGACTGAATGTGTGTATGTTTATAATACCCAGAAGAAATGACCAAAGGGAGAGAACTAAAAAAGAGAAAAAAAAATCAACGACTACACCAGGACTTCAGCCTTGGGTGATTAGTCTTAGGAAGGCAGGAGGAAGAATGGGATTTTTGGGAAAAGAAATTCTGTTTTGGGTATGTTGACTTTGATCTTCTGATGAGTTGTCCAGTTAGAAGTAACTGGAAGAGAACTGGAACTAGAACGATCTAGCAAAGGACTGGAGGTTGGAGTTAGCTCCATAATGGCAGAAGACATTGTATTACTGGATAAAGTCCTTAAGGGTGAAAGCATAGAAAAGAAGGGGGTTGTGGGAAATTTTCATATTATAATTATATGTCAGGAAAGATACTGAAGTAATTAAAAGGAACTTTGAAGTAGTTCTATAGCAAAATACAGAGTTTCTTCAGAGCCATAGATCATCAACCCCAATACAGACTATCAATACCAGACTGCATTCTTTTAAAAAATCAATTATTTAAACATATTGAAGAGTACGGAGTGCTGATGCGAAATGTCATTGACTAGAATTATATTTTATTTATTGAATTGATTCAATTAAGATACAATAAATTCTGAGTGTTGCTAATAGGGTTTGTAAAATTATCAAACTATTTAACCATTCTGGTCAAAGAGGCTAAGGGAGGGAAAGAGATTTATAATTTCATGGTTCAATGACATAATGAGTACTATTAACATAATTAGTCATTATTAAAGTAACACTCTGTGCTGGAAACAATAGTGATTCTTTAGGGCCATGAGGAGGGCTTTTCAGTTCCACCTAAAATGTTTTCATAAATTAAATATGTCACAAATCTTTAAGTTAAGAATTCATGCATGTTTTTCTCTTTGGTGTACTTGGGCTTTAAAAAAATACTGCCCTCGGAATATTATTCTAAAAAGATAGCTAAATCACATAGAGATGACTGCATAAAAATGAAGGCATTAAAGAGGAATTAGAGACACATTTCACTTAGCTCTGAATGCTACATAAAAGAAAAGTGAGGTGGTTTGATGTTTCTATCTGACTTATATAAATAATCTTTGAAAATAATAAAATATAGCCTCCCTAGGAGACATGGTCAAATGCTATGCGAAACAGACTGTCATGGAAAATGACAACTTGGTGTTCTTGCATGGCTTAAAATCTTCAAGTATTGAAGTTAATAATGAATGGTGGAAAATTCATAAATGGATGAAGAAAGGAGAGGAAATTACACACATACACACACACACACACCAACACTTGTGAGTGTGTGTGTATTTTTATGTATAGATGTATACGATGTTTCCCCAAAAATAAGACCTAGCCAGACCATCAGCTCTAATGAGTCTTTTGGAGCAAAAATTAATATAAGACCTGGTATTATATTATATCATATTGTATTACATTACATTATATTACATTACATTACATTATAATATTTTAAAGACCCGGTCTTATGTTATAGTAAAATAAGACCGAGTCTTACATTAATTTTTGCTCCAAAAGACACATTAGAGCTGATGGTCCAGCTAGGTCTTATTTTTGGGGAAACACGGTATATATATATATAAATATATCAAACAGTTAATTTTTGGTTTTATATATAAGCTAATTTTTCGGTTTTAACTTGAGAATATTTACCATTCTCTTTAACATATATAAATTGAACACATTCTATATGTCCTGTAATTCCCAAAAATACAATGATGAAAGACTGATACGATCTCCTCAAGCCTGGCAAACATGCCTAATTTTCTTCTTATCAGGAAAGGTATGGTGATATGTATTAAGCTCCTTCAATTTGCCTTGGCTGGTAATGGAGCTGATCTATGTATCTCTCTGTATTTTGGGCAGTGGTAAGGACTGAGGGCATGTGGTAGACCATAGTCTTTTTTGCTTAAGTTCTGAAATGATGAGGGGATGCTCTTTACACAGATAAACTGATAATGAGGTTCATTCAGTTCCATTTTGAGCCTCAAAGCGCTCCGAGACTCAGGATGCATGTGCTTTGATAAACACGGCACAACCTGTTGTCATAACAAGAGCTGCAGAACTGAAATCATCTCTACTGTAGACACATAGGGACCTCCAAATTTGTTCACTTTTATGGAAGTAACATATCATTCTACCATTTACAAAGATAAACGATAACTAAATGATTGTTCTTAAAGCCTATGTTCCTCTGTTCCCATCATGTAAGCCCCCTTTCTTCTCCCTTTTTGCTCTGTAGGCCAAATTGAAGGTACTATGGACCCATTACCCTTTATTGTGTATATTTTATCAAAGAGACATTTCAGCAGGATCTGCTGATTCTGTAAATCAAATGTAAAGCCAGATAAAGCAAAAATAAAAGAATAATTCAGTGAGATCTATGAGGAGCTTATATTTCTAACATTGTATAAGTTTATTACATATCATAGGATGGATTTTCCTAGGGTAATATATTGCATATTTTATTTCTATAGCAAGACACATATATTGCCTGGGATTTGAAGTATAATTGTACAAGATATGTTGCTTTTATTTCCCAGACAAATAAATAATTAGAAACTATTTATGATTGGCCATGTTCATGTATAATATGGCAGGAATTTGTCTAAAAGCATTAGACTGTTTAACAATACTTTTGTTTGGGTTTAAATATTTAAATCAAATTCCTTTAGTGTACTAGTTCTTTGAATTTTATAAAACATATGTAAAAATGTAATTGTTTTCTTTTGTTTTCAACTTAAAAAGTTTGACCTGCTCTCTATTTCTTAATAGAAGAATAACATCTTTCCATATTAGTTGTACTATAACTTTTGAAGAAAAAGATGATAAAAAATATTTGTCTACAGTTTAAGCATTTTGAAAGTTTTTCTTTTAAGGCATACCATTGAAATCATAAGTCCATATAAATATCTGGCAATGATTGGTTAGTGTGCTTAATATGGTTACCCCAAATGGATACCTTGGACTCTGGAGAATAATTGCTTACTAAAGCTGTCTATTTTTCTTAATTATAGGGGCAACTGTCTCATACTTATGCTTATTCACCCTCCCTTTATGAGTTATCTAAAAATTAGTGTTTTCACCTCTGTATAATTAATTTGCTTCAATTTTCTAATATATTATTGTGGAAAATGGGAAGTTGACAAGTAATTACAATAAAAAGCAGAATGATAAATGCAGGTTTAAGAAGAAAAACAGAATTTCATTGGATTAATTGGTTGGTATGCCTAATGCATCTCCCATAGTTTATACTGTGAATTAGGTACTTAAAGAATATCAAAAGAGCTTAATGGCTATTAAAAAAAACACACCTATGGGTCTAAACAAACACACTTCAATACTTATAGCTATTCATAAATATTAAATAGAGTAACTGAGATTTTCCCATTAAATAGTAGCTTTTGAGTTGTGTGCATGAAATCTTAATTTCCAAATGCCATCCCCAATTTTTGCAAATACTGCAATTTTTTTTTTTTGCTAACCCATTTCGTGAAACTGTAGTTTATGCTTAGGCACCAGTTGATAAAGGTTTTCTTTCTTTATTTTCTTAGGAACCAAAAGAACTATGTGTGCAGGAAACTTGTGTATCAATGCGTTTGATACCCAAAGATGCTTATAATGGATCTATTGTGATTAAAAGAGCATACTTGATAATGGTGGTGACAAATTTGCTTTAAGCCACTTATAGATTCAGTTCATCCTGTACATACCCCCAAAACATGCACATTTCCCTTATTTCAAGATGCAAAGAATACTATGAAACTTTATAACTAATATTTATAAATGATATTGAAAAAGATTCTAACTGACGCTTAAGATGCTTAAGTTATATTTCTTTCTCTGATCCAACTACAACAAATGGGATAAATGGTACTGTAACAGGTTGAGTGTAGGGAGATATGCCAGACCTGTGGTCAGAGGATCAGAATCTATTGCCAAAAAGGATATGCATTTGCTGGGCAGCCAAGGACAGAATGGCATCATTTAATCAGTCTTATTTTCTTATTTATTTCTAATATTGCTCATTTTATTAAGAGTTTGCTCACTTAACTCAAAATAAAACAAGATTAAATTAATTTCTGGGTGATTCCAAATATTTGTTAAATTGGCATGATGGTAAAAACCAAACAAAAACAAAAAAAACAAAGGCCATTTATTTTAAGGCTTAAATGATCCTAAATCAAGAGAATAATCAGAAGGAACAGAGAGGTTAAGAGAGTGCAATACTTTAATACAGCCCAAACGTCTGTATGCATCACGTGACTCAGGTAGAATCCATAGAATGTGTTTTAAGCCTTGTAATTTTAGGACAGAACATGTTTTTTTATGCCCTGTCTAAAACAAGTAATTTAATCATTGTTATTTTTGGAAATAAAGGCGAACAACACAAAATAATGTGTCTATGAAATGAACATGATCAAAATTTAATCCAGCCTGAGGTAGTGATAAATGCATTAATGTCATTGAGTCAGGGGGACAGGAAGACCAACAGAGAAGCTACATATTTTCCAGATGTTAAAGATTTGTAAACAGGTTCCAGAAGCAGCATATCTTCTAAATTAGCTTTGCCAAGCAGATTGCTAAAGCTAAAGGAAAAGAGAAATAGAACGCCTAAGCAACCCAGGGGATTTTCCAATGGCAGGATTGTGAAGGATGTTTGCTGGTACAGATTGCTACATGGGATAAACCTGGTTTTATGTTTCTATTTACATATTAATTGTAATTCAACTATCGTATAATTAGGGAGGCTCGATACAAGGTTGTATAAAAACACCAACTGCATAAACAATATGTATTGGGATTTTGAGGATTGATACAAAGTTTACTTAAAATATTGTCACAGTTCCTGTCTCTTGATTTTATTCATGCATAGTTTACATTTTAATGATTGATTTATTATTTCTCATAAATTGAAATGAAGCTACTTTTGGCAGTGATACTCTTTCATTTCATTATAATGTCACGGGGAAATTTTTTTCTTGAAGGCTTTAGACATTGCAGTTAGTGATTTTTTTCCTAACAAGGGAGCAGAATAAATGAAATCTCTATCACAGGAGGTTGGAAATTATTTGCTTTATGTATGGAAATTAGAATAGTATAGTAAATTGCTATTTTATATTCTTTAGGGGTCCAAAAAGATAAAATTAGAATATTGAGGATTTTCAACATTAAAACAACTGTGAAAAGGAATTAAAACTAAACTATTACATAAATATAATACACCCATAGTAAACAAATATGGAGTAATTTTTTGACCATTTCAAATTGATGTTGTTTTTAAAAAAGAGTCAATTACACATGGGAAAAAGAGAGTTGGTTTTAAATCACAGACTTTTTGCATATATTTAAAATATTAACCAATGTAACTTACTAGACATACAAAAGATGATAGAAACCTCAATATAACAAAATATGACCTCGAGCAAAGGAGGTGCTGGGTGATTATGTTCTAGGTGATTATGAGAAGTAGGTGAGTTGGAAGTCTGAAACTATTGACCTGAGGGAGAGGGAAGTGGAAGGCATCTATCTCTTTCTTAGTTTCAATTATTTTTTTGCTTTCCCATCTTATTCTTCTCTTTTAATTTTCTTACCTTATGTTTCTCTTTGGTTAATTGTATCTCTTACATTTTTCTTCTATTATATATCATTTTTCCAAATCTATTAATCAATGTAAAATATCGGTTATGAAATATCCATTCAATATGCTTACAATGAGTAGCTACAGAAAATGTTGTTTGGGTTCAGTGGGGATGCATAAGAATGGGATGTAAATGTGACGTATTTACTATAAAGAAATATTAGAAATGACAATATGGTCATGCTGCCATTTCTGTCCCACTTTGTAAAATTACTACTTTATTCACTCAGGAGAATAACCTCTACAACAGGTGATCTTAAACATTTTGTGTCCTGGACCTCATAAGCAAGGTGGTGAAATGTAAGGACTCCTTCCCACAATACTTAATAAATACATGAAATGAAATATAGAGGATTACAAAAGAAACCTATTATGTCAAATACATTGATCAAAATAATTTAAGAAGCATTTAAGAAGCATTAAATTTAAGAAGTATTAAACTGAAATATTAAATAACTTGCTCTAGTTGTGATAGCAATCATAATTTCAAAATAGTGATGACATTAATCATATTTATAGATATCAACACAACTATAATTTAACAGGAAAAATACAGATATGAAAATATTTGTGGTTTTTAGTAGTGACAGAATCACTAGTACTGCTTGATTATACTATGGTTTGATAATATTTTCTGTCTAAATTTCTATTGGAAGGAAATGCAAACTTTCCGTTAAAGGCTAACAAAACTAAATATGTATTTGTGTTTTATTTGCCATCTAAAGTCAGATAACCTCAATTATATACGTAGATTTCATATTAATAACACTTGTTGTAGATACAGAAACCATATTGCTTCATCTTTCAATTGATATTATCAATACCTCTAAGGCAGAAGTTTCCAAATTGATGACCAACAGATCACCTGGGAACTTCCATTTTTAATTTTCTTTTGAAAACACAATTCTAGGGCCCCTCCCAAACAGAGCTGTGGTGGCTGTGTTCTAGGCAACCATGATACTTACCTGCCATGGGGGACCTTTGCAAAATAAGTCATTTCTCAGAATCCTGGGTAGAATGACATCAAGAAAATTTTCTCAATCTAGTTCATAACAGTCTCAAGAACAACAACAGAAATATTTAAACAAGTGAATACACATAATTAGAATATCTCTCACCTAAGTAACTTTTGGTACATTGCCAGATAATGTGTGTGTGTTGTGTGTGTGTGTGTGTGTTTGTGTATGTGTGTGATACTCCTAAAATATCAACACTATAGAAAAATAGAAAGTATGAAAACTTAGAATGTAATCCATGGGAGATATCTTTGACTTATTTCTCTAATACTAACTATATGATGGACACCTGACTTACTTATTCAAAGCTTCAGTTGGAGAGGACAAAAGAGATGGTATACATGTAGAACCTATTTTTGTTTTCAGCAGAGTAATTACTCAAATTTTGGTTGTGTTCTTTTGTTTGTTTGTTAGTTTGTTTTTCTTTTAAATTTCTGCTGCAGGAATGAATTTTCCTTTTTCATGCACATTTCAATAGGTGAGAATGTCTTTGTTAACATTAGAAGCATCAGTCTCTTTCTATGTATTTTGCCTATTTTACAGTTGTTTTACAGGAAGTTTTCAATATTCTTAATAATAAGAGGTATTTTTATATTATAGATGTCCACTCTGATGAAGATGAAAATCCCAAACTTCATCCCCCTCTGAACAGTAAGGACTTTTTAAAGTCAGATGTAGGGGGATTAGAAGAAGCTTATAATATGAAGTATATTATGATTTTTGTATATAATTGGGGATTATTGAAGATGTTCAAGAGATAAAAGAACTCCCAAAACTCTTCAGAGACCAATTCAGTATGACATACAATATGGGTAATATAAAGTCACTTATTTATCCCCAGATATTGTGTTTTTTGGGGTGGGTATCTCTTGGCTTTTTTCTCCCTAATGTTAGTGCAACTGGCAAAATATGGACAAAAATCAAGTCAGGAATTCATTATAAAAGCGATTTTGAGATTCTCTAAGTTCTAATCAAGTGAAACAACTCCTGAGTGAAAAAAGTAAACACTATTTCAAAAAGAGGTTGAGTGTGGTTAAGATGGAAGGATATTCACCCTACCGCTTCCCCTGATTGCAACTAAAAGAAAATTAAAAAAAACAAACAAACAAAAAAACACTTATTAGAAGATTCAGAAAATTAAATAAAAGCAGGTGGGCAACATAGGAGAAGCAATACTCAAATAATGACTCATAAAGCAATGGTTTAGCTATATTTTTTTCCCTCCCATATTTCCTGACTTAGACTCCAAGGCAGCCCAAATGACAGATGGATGCAGGCAGATAATATTCCTCTCAGACAGAAACTAGAAAACAGCCAGAGCTCTAGGGAGGGTTCCCTGTTCAATGGAGCTCTTTTGATTCTCCTGGCCCTATGCACATAAAGCCTCAGTTACAATACTGGACCTGTGTGTTGGCAGTGGTGTGGCAGGGGTAGGAGTGGGGTGGGGTGGGGTGGTGACAGTAACCCCACAGGCTGTTTTCTCTTGCCACTTTGCTCAATGCAGATGCAGTGACAGGAAGTGTACAACAGTGCAGGGAGGCTAAAACCCCCACTTTCTAGCCAGAACATCAGGAAAAATAAAAAGCCCAAAGGAGTCCTCATGGGCAGAGTGACAACTAGCATGAGTGTGAGAAACTCCTGGTACCGGCAGTCTTCGGATGGTCCTCATGGTATTGATAGATTTTGCCACTAGGAAGCCCACCAAGTTTCATGGTTTAATTTCAAGGGAAATCCCCCATGGCTCTGACAATAGGAGGTGAAAAGTAACCTGTGAAATATGCCTAGAGCATGCTCCATAACAACAGTCTACTCTTTGGAGTCAAACAATTTACCAGAATCTTACTCTGCATTGGGGTAAAGGCATTTCTCCAATTCCATCCCCTTTAACCTTCCTGTCTCACTTAAATTGGAGGAATGCAAAGATACATTTGTGAAGATCACAGCCCAGAAACACGGGACTGCTAAAAACTGAGATTTAATCATAAGATTAGCGTGCCCCCCCTTTCCTTACCTTACCACCATACCAGCAGCCTCCAGTTTAGGACCAGTGAATTACAGCTAAGAGATCTGCAGACTAGATCTGAGGAGTGATTTTTAGGGAAGACCAGAGACAACAAGACAGACAACAACACTAAAGGACTTTGAAGCCTGAGACAAATTCAGCTACAGCAAACATTAAACACAGACTAACTGTTAGCTACATTAACATAAATCCTCCCACCAAGCCTTATTTACTTCAGTTCCTGTACCGTACGTTACGTTCAGCTTTCAACAAAAACAATTACAAGTAACATTCACAGGTGAGAAAAAGAAAGCATATTCTCAAGAGACAAAACAAACATCAGAACTAGACTCAGATATGATGCAGATTTTGTAATTAGACGGAACATAAAATAATTTTGATTAGTATGTTAAGAACACTAACGGGACAATCTACAAGAATGAATGGGTAATGGAAGCAGAAAGATGAAAATTTTAAGGAGGAATCAAAAGGAAATGATAGATATTAAATGAGATATCTAGAAGGTTTGTATGAATATGCAGTTTGAGAAGCACCAGCCTAGAACATGGTTAGCAAGTAATTTTCACACAAAATCCAATGTACTATTTCATTTAATCTCCCTCTCAAAGCAGATATCCACTTGACTTAGACTGAGAGTCCCATTCACAACAAGTCTTTATCTTCTGAGACAGGAAGCCAGCCTTGGGTATTTTACATCTTGAGTAAGGAAAAAGAATCATAAAATATTGGGTCTGGATGATGCTCAAGGAAAATTTACCTTTAATACTCTCATTCCAAATGGAGCTAGTATGACTAAAGATATTACAGTTCTGCTTCCTTTTGACATTAGCAAAACTGCGATTGGGATTTTCATATGTAGAGGATATTCTTGGTTCTATATAATATGAAAGGAAGATAAAGCTGGGTTATAGCACTATTGAAAAAAAATTATTTAAAACAATCTTTGTGTTAAGCATAATAAATTTCTAATATTCTAATTATAAACTAAGAGTCTAAAATGACAATCATACCTAATCATGAATATAGAAGCCAAATAAAATCTGGTAAATTTCCATCACCTGACAGATTTATCCTCCTCTTTCTTCTTGTTATCACCATTCTTTGACAGTGCCTTTGAGGTTAAAAAGCAAATTGAAACTTGGAGTTAAAATTGGTCCCCAAAAAACTCTATAAGTTTGGAAGTTCAAGAGTCATCATTCCCAGTTTTTAGTTGAGAAAACTAAAATTCTGAGCTCAAGTAACTTACTCTAGACCATATGACTATAACTGAAATTGTCTTCAAGTTCATTCAAATGCAGCTTACATTAGTGAGTGAATAAGTAAATCAATGTATACATGTGTTGATTTAAAAATATGTTTAAATGTAAACTACAATACGTACGTAACCTTATCAGCTGAATAGCAATAAAAGACATCCAATGAAATTCAAATCTTTGTATATTTGAAAATAATACTTGCTCTTCCTATAATAGATTGTTTCTTTTAAACAATCCTAATAATTTCTAATAAGTGAGGAAAGAATAAGTCCTTTGAAAGGCAAACAAGTTATAAGATAAAAAAATCCAAAAAAGTGTTTTTTAGCTATAACCATCTACAAGGTATTGTGCAAGAAGTGTATTTTATATTGAGGCAATCTCCTTAGGAAATGCTACAATAAACCCAATTTTCTTGTAGAAGAATTTTGACTGTTTTAAATCTCATTTTCTTTTATTTTTCTAGATTTATTTATTTATTCTTTTGTAATACAGCTCAGGAGATTGGTGACAAAAACAACATAATGAATTTTCAGCCTGCATAATTTATGACTTCATACTCATAGCAACAGTTTTAACCTCCACTCGTATTTACATTTGCCCTCTATTTCCCAGATTCAAATGGTCTTTCTAACGAGATTGGTTTCATGCAGAGACAGGATAGTAATCAGAAATTTCTATCTTACTCACAATAAATCAGAGTGATTTCTGCCCATATTTGTGGCCACCATTGACACAAAATGCATCTCTGACTGGGGGATGCGTGTGGGCTATTCACTGCTTGAGTTTGATTTCCAATAAAGATACCTTTTCAATTTGTTTAATGCTTCCCAAATAGGGGTGTGGTTTCCTGGCATATTAGAACAGTTTAACAGCTGAAGTTCTTGCTAGCTCATAAAAACATGTTTAAATACCATAATTATAACAAATGTTTGCGATGCAGAAACGGAAAATAAGACAAATGAAAACAGAGAGGCATATTTTTTTATTGCTATTTTAAAAAGTGAATTCCAAACAGGAACACCTTTTAAACTCTTTCCACAAGTACATCAGAATCTGAAGCTTTCCTCATTCACCTTAAATAGAGTCTTGTGTGTGAACTGCAGCAGGAATGCTATCAACAATGTCAAAAGATGAATAAATTACTTGAAAATTTGAGTCAGAAAGGACCCAGGCAGCCCAGACAGTCCATTATCCACTTAACCACACAACTGACTCAGACGCAACTGCCTGATCACTGCTGGCCCAGATCAGAAAACCCTGCAACAGCTAGGCATCTGGATGTAGTGGTTGTTAGAAGGAGAATGAGATCATTTAAAAGGAACCCTAAAAAGACAGGACTTTTTGCTTTTCCAAAGAGAACATTTGGGCAAGTTACCAAAGCAGCACACGGTACGTATCCCAGGGCGCGGTGAGGTGCAAACCATACACTGTTAGGCCTTAAGTAAAAATGCGACTTGCTCACAGAATGGGACACACTTAAGGTTCTTAATAATGAGACTGCCCCCATCCTGTTACTAGAAATTATTCCAACTCTTAAATTTTCATCTAAGACTTCAGTTCTTCTTTTGATTCCTAACAGTCTGTTTAAATATGTAGTATTGTAGACAAATGTGTGAAAGGAAAAATCAAGCCATGTGATGAAGACAAAGAAGAAAAATTTGAGCATCTGTTATCATTAGTTCACATGATGATGAAATAACTAATCAGTTCTGAGATAAAGTCACTCCAAGCAACATTTGGAGTTTTATTAATGACAGTCAAAACAAAGGTCACATTTTCCAACAGGTTATTCTGGTATTACATAGGCATAGTCATTCCAGCAGGTAGAATTAAATGGTAGCCATATCACCACTTGTACTGTCCCTTCAACTGCAAAATTTGTTTACCAACAATACCGACTTTATCAGCTTAAGAAAAATGAGAAAAACCTACATAACTCCAGTTACTATAGTATCTGTTAGGTAGAATGCTGTAATTATTAGCTTTGATTATTATTTAAATAACAGACAATGGGCTCTAATTCATATAGTGACAGTGGATATGGTGGAATGAAACAAGCAAGAAATCCTGCAAGAGCTAATAATACCCAGCTGTGCCCCTAGTAATGTAATTTTAACCAGTACCTTGTGATACGGATGTTCAGATACGGTTTTCTTCAGATTTTTAAAATTATTATTCTCATAGCTACGTTTTCTGAACACTTTAGTCTATAACATGGATGTGTTTGATCCAAGTGCTCCTATTAACTTTTTACAGAGATGAAAAGAATTTGACTGTATTCCATGTAAAAGTTACACCCAAAGAGCTGAAAGCTTTGACTGACGTTGTTTCTCAGGTTGGCTCTGTTCCCTGTGTTTGGGCAGGTATTAATTTAATCAGAACTAAAACCTACCTGCTGCAAGCACTCAGCAGCTTGGGAAACTGAGCCTTCTGCTACCCTCACTTTTGAATACATCATTTGGCATTTGTGGTGTTAGAGTGACTTTAATACAGAAATATGAGTGATGTGTTGTGTGTCAATTTATGTTTATAACTATTCACCCCTATTTTGATTTGAATGGTGAAATGACACTATGGTTATTACATGACAGAATTTCATACCTTATATATTATGTGGGAGCATTTTACATATGAGATAATGTAATAGGTTATTTTTTTATGTGCAGGATGGGTTAGTTTTTTATGTGCAGGATGGGTTAGTTGAGGAAATGCTATTTACCTTTTCTGAGCCTCAATTTTTGTGATCTCTGAGATAGAGAAAACAGTGATAGAATTGGAGATTAACATATATTTTATACATGTGCCATATTCTGCATCTGCCATTGTGGTTCCTATCTGATAAGTGATTGATCTAGTCGAATTCATTGATTTTTACATGTGGAGAGACTGAAGCTCGGAGACAGGAAGTAAATGGATCAAGGAACTGAAGTGAACCAATGGTAGAGCTGGGAGTGAAACTCTTGTCTCCCAATAGCTTTATCAGTATTGTCTTTAGCATAAGTGTAATGATAGCTGAACTTGGGGATGTGAGCTAAGCTGTGGGGTAGGAATAAACCAAGTACTGGAACAGGAATGCACAGGAAAGAAAGACTTAAATATGAATGTAATTATATGTCTGGGTCCCACAGATAATTACTTGAAGGGGTCCACTGCCTCTGACTCCCTTTATTTATATCTATTTTATATTGACATTTGAGTAATTCTTATCTCATTTCATAGAGAAGTGAAGGCAGAGCAAGGAACCACATTCTCTACTTCTCAATTATAACCCAGCTGTTCACAAATCGAACTGTCATTTATTTATTGCAGTTGTAATAATTTGTCTATTGTTTTTGTTATTTATTATTGATTATTGTTTACAATTTATAAATGCATGATTTGTAAATTTTTATATTTTTAATAAAAATTATTATTATTATTATTATTATTATTATTATTATTATTATGGCTTGTAATATAAAGTATAGTAGGAAGAATGATGGTCCCAAATGGTGTCCGTGTTCTAATCTCCAAAATCTATGAACACGTTAGGTGATGTGGTAAAGGGAAATAAAGTTGCAGATGGAATTAACGTTGTTAATCAGCCCACCTTAACATGAGAGAATTCTAGATCATTCAGATGGGACCAGTATAATCATGAGCATCCTGACAAATGGAATAGGGAGGCATACATTTTATGAAGACAATCCCTCTTTCTGCCTTTACAGAAATCTGAACTAATTGAGCTTTTGATAGGTTTGGGTGGGTGAGGAAGGAGGCAAAGAGAAAGGTACAAAATAGAGGCAAGCCTTTAAAGCAGCAAGAAAGAAGGATTGAGGTGAGGTATTGCCAGTTCTCTAGCAGCTGCTGGTCGAAGTGGAGATGGATTCTTGATTGTTTTGAAGAGCTCCCAGGAGAGTAGCAAGGCTGTCCTACAGATGCCTGGGAGGGGTTTAAGGATGCCTGTGCCCAAGCACCAAGTCTCAGCAGGTCCCTGTGTTTTCAGTGTGTCCCTCAATTATCTCAGCTTCGGACTCCCAGTCTAGAACAGAGTCTACTTCAATGGTACTTACTTTCAGCAGAAGCTCTTGAGTCTTGCCCCATACTTGGATATTGGGTAAGACCAAGAGGTCTTTGCATATTTATTGAGGGCGTGTGTATGTATCTTTATGAGTGCACGTGCACAAAAATCACTGAGATTAAATTTTTTGGCAATCTAGAGGCAAGAGGGCCTCAGAGTTAGATTTAGACTATTTTCAGTGAAATAGAGAAATGTTATTTTTTTGGTATACTTTGACTTTTGTACACTTGACAAATATACTACATAATAAAGGGATACGTTTTGAATAAGTTAGGGAAGGAAGTTGAATAGCTGCATATCTGGATTACAAAGATGAAAGCGCTTGGTACACAAGATAAAAGCAGATGGAAATAATATTTTACTTATTTTGGCAGAGTAAGTTGGAAAAAATAAAGACAGACATTTCCTTCTTTCCTATATCTCACGTAGATTTATTTTTATGAACATTACTTCTCAATTAATTTATATATTAATATTATCCTCCTTCTCAATTTCTTGACAGTGGGCTCCATAGCAATTCCCAGTACTTCCTCACTCATGCCCTGTTCCATCTTTGTTTTAGAAATCACTCTGCCTCTTCCTTTTAAGTAAGTAAAATAAGGGGACACTAGTGACTGGGGGTAAAATATTTTCTTTTTTTAAGTCTCTAGAAGGTCGTCAGTTTGGAAAGTACTCTATTATAAGATCATACATGCTTGAATATGAATCTTAATTTTACCAGTTACTATCCGGTTGACCTTATCTTTCTCCTCTGGTGCTTATTTGCTCATTACATATTCTGAGATACTTTGCTTAGCAACACCATCTGACATTACTTTAGTTACATACTTGTTTATCGGCTCTCTCTACCCACAGAAATGAAAAACATGATGGCAGTAATATTTGTTTTTTGTGTATATATGCAATGCTTCACTCTCCCTTTACCCAATTTTGGATCAGTACTTACCAAGAGTAGGCATTCAATATTTGTGAATTGATTGAATGAATGAATATCTCTGCTTCACACACATTACAGTAAAATGCAAATGCTGATATGAGTTTCACAAGTTAATTGCGACCATTAGAATGTATACTAAATATAAAGTGATGGATAAAGTATCATCTGGTGTTCAATAATAATAGATAGTGTTTTTGTTGTTGTTGTTGTTATTGTTTTAAAGTAAAAGAAATAGCCAGAGACAGGGCTCTATTATAGATAAGAGATTGGGCAGAATAATTGTATGGGGAAAAGGAATGGCATATAGAGAAGGGGATTTGGTTTTGGAGGAAGTGATACTAAGTAGACTAGTAAAATAGCTTATATACAAATCTGTTGTGTCTAATAGAACTTTCTGTGAGGGTGCAAATGTTCTGTGTGTGCTGTCCTTTTTGGTGGCTGCTATTCATTCACATGTGGCCATGGAGTTCTTGAAAGGAGAGTAGTGAAACTAAGTCACTGAACTTAAACATTTTTTCAAACTAATTTATATTTAAACTCAGTTACTTGTGGCTAGTGACTGTACTATGACAGAGCAGATCGTGAATAGTGGGTCCCCAAATGAAATGGGCTTAATGAAGACTCACTTAGGAGCACTCATTCAATCTATATTTTTATGCTGTACTTCTGAAGCTCATGTGCACGAGGCCCAGGACTCAGCATTTTAAGGAATCAATTTTTCATTACTTACGGAGGTCATCCATGAAACACCTTTTCTTGTGCCAATTCCTGGAGGTCTCCTCCTGTCATCCTCTGTGCCTTTGCTTGTGAAGTGTCCCCTGCTCCATAAATTCTGTTACATTCAATGTTATCAACAATGTGTTTTTTTTTCCCCAACCATCCAGAAAAAAAATCTAGAAAGCAGAATTACTGCTTTAATTCCCTTTGATATTATGAAATGAGTACAGATTTATAATTCCATAGTCAGCATTCACTTCTAAATTGAATCCTTCTTATACTTTCATAGAGTCAAACCTTTACTGTACGTAAGATGAAAAATCCTGGTTGTTACATCATTATATCTAGACTAAATTCAGTAATGCCCATTGTTCAAACTCTTAAAAATATGTCCCAAAACACCTCTGAGGAAGATAGAATTTGAGAAACTGTGGGGACCTTTGATGGTCGTACACTTTCGTTTCATGGGTAATATAATTGATAACCAAAAAAGTCAAGGCCAAAGAGCTAAAAATTAGTTTCCTGTTCCCCGTACATGTAATCTTTGGAGGCCAAAGACAAAATAGTCATGATCAAAGATTAATGATGATTTAGACTTATTGGCCACTCCTTTTTCCAGAAAGAATTATACGTCTGGAACTTCATGAATATAGAACTTTCTGTCATCTTCCTGATGTAGTTGCAACACCTGGGACGTATAGGTACCTCAGTTACTATGCTTTTGGCTGGAAGGGAAAAAGAAAACAAATCCTGAAAACCTGAAAATGGTTTACATGATAAAGATGGCTAATTATTTACACATTAAGAAGTCTGGAGAGAGGCAGTTGTGGCATTTGTGCAATGACTCAATCATGGCTTCAAGGTTTTAAGTTTTTTCTATGTTTTTCTCTATTTTGCTCTACATGTGGATTGTCCATTCTTAATTTTATAAACTCTGGATGACAAGAGGGTTGTCACAGGCCCAAGCACATCTTTTCCTAAGACAGAAAGGAAGAAGGTGGGATACTTCTTGGAGCTAGGCCTTTGTGAGAGAAGGAAATCTTTCACTCAAACACAGTTTGTATACTTCATTGGGCAGGATTTTGATGCCCGATGGCTCTTCACTGCAGAAAGAGCTTGTAAAGAAAGGATCCAATATCTCGGTCTCTAGGATGAGAATCAATTTCTGCCAGAAAGGAAGGAAGATGTAGGAAAATGGCTGTGGTTAGGCAAACAGTGTTGACCAGAAAAGAATGTATACTTGCTATGGATAGAGTACATTTTTTTTTAAGGAATCTAGGGGGTGAGTATTAAAACATTTCTGTCTTGGAAATTAGTTATAGAAGACTTTTCCCCAATAATTGTCATCTTGGAAATTCTTTTGTTCCTCAGAGTGTGGAGGAAATAAAACAATCATCAGACAAGAGGAATGAGCAACAAGACAGAGAGTAGTCCTGGAGTTAAATAAAACAAGGCTCTAACATTTAAACCAGAAAAGATTTTGGGGAGCAAGTATAGAATAAATTCTTTATAGCTCTCAGTCTTCTATTGAACTGCCATTGAAGAAGATAAACAGTCTACTGGTGTGTGATGCAGAGAAACACAGTATGAATCAAAGCAGGCAATGTTATTGCTTTCCCAGGCAGTGGTTTGACTAGACTGAGAGTACTATATCTGGTATTTGTCACTATTTCTTTGATGGGGTGTAATTTCTCCTGAAGGACTATTGCACTGAGTTCCTTAATGATACCAAGCTTCTAAGATTTAAGATGTTAAGGAAGAGCGTTAAAAGTAGTGCATTTGTTCACTGGGAGGTAAAAGGGAGTTTAAATTCTATTTAGCCATTGCAATTTCCATCACTGGCAAAGATTATTGCTCTCTCTCATGTTTTTCTCTTTATTCAGTCCGGTCTGTATTCTGCAGCTACTTCCCTCACTCACCACGTTCACTGCAGCACTTTACGTGAGGGACACAGTGAGGCAGGGAATCAGTGTTGCTCTATGAATCATCTGTCAGAGGGAGACTGGGTTGCATGTTTTTTACCTGCCTGGAGGAAAACGCAGTAAACATATTTTGAAACAGGGAAAGTTATGTGTTCTTAATAACTGGCGTGCTTATTATGACTTAAACAGGAAACAGCATATTTGCAGGTTGAAAAGCTTAGTTGGGTAAAAGGATCAGCCTTTTCCACTGGCAAAATTTCAATCAGGGCTTGAAGTGTGCGGTTCCTTAGTGGAATTAGTAAAATAAGGTGGACCCAGGTTAATGCGCCGGCTGTTCTTGGTAACTGCGACAACTTAAGAAAGGTATATACCACTCTGAGCTTTAATTTTCTCATTGATAAAATAGGGATGATGTTTGTACCCATTAATTTAGGTTGTAATAATAGTAAATAAGGTACATATTGTAAATGTTTGAGTTTGGATCTGATGCACAGAAAGTGCTTAATATGTAATATTTATGAAGTTGACAGTGATAATGCTAACAAAATGCAAATTAGTCTTCAAACAGCGGTTTTCAGAGAAGAAACACAAAAAGTTCATGAATGAACAAGTGTCATAAATGAAAGACTGAACTATAAGTATTAAAAACAAATTCTGAGGTGCACTGGGATTGAAAATTTGGCTTTGAAAGGCAGGCAATCCAGCAGAATTGGTCTTTATAGAGCAGGGCTCAGTACCTCTCTGCATTCTAGCTGAATCCACTCTCCCACGTAAGTAATGCTAGACTTGTCTTATCTTAACAAGTCGGCGCTGTTGGTTAAGAGGATGGGCTATTACATCATGAATCCACATAGTTCTTACCAATCTTAACATTTAGTAGCCCTTTGACCTTGGGACACCTGTTTAAATTCTCTGTGATTAAGACTTCCCATTGTGAATTGGGAGAAATTATAATAGCTACTCCATAGTGTTGTCTGTGAGGATTTCATGAACTTACTGTGTAAACACTTAGAATAGTGCATGCCTTATGGCAATGATTCAGTAAAGTTTAGCTATTTTTAGTGGTGGAAAGAAAGCAAATGCCACCAGTTAAAGGAGGGGAAACGGCCCGGGTCGTCACACCACATATTATAGTTTGGAACCAACATTCAACTCAATTCACTTAGGAATGGAACAGGATCTTATTCTGCATATGTTAGGATATGGTGCCAAGAATAACAGTGGCTTAAATAAAACAGGCTTTTTATTTTTCCTCTGAGGAGGCCCAGTCCAGGATATTTCAGGGAGAGAGCTCAAAGGAAAAACAGAAGAACTTGCTGATTCTCAAGGAGGGAATCAACTGTCACAGGACACCTTTATGGAGCCTTGACAACATGTTTTAAGTGTAAGAATTGTTTGGAAAAGCTTTACTACCTCATTGATTATTTAAAAATACTGCGGAAATAGGTGTTGACTTCCTGAAGTTTTGGATACCTGATTACAGCTCTTTTGACAGCAATCCAAATTGTACATTCACTTCTATTAACAGGATGGCTCATGTTTATCTCTAGTTGAGATTCTTCAAGAGCAGAAATAATGACAGTATAATAACGGAAGTATGTCGCATTTGAAAAATAAGTAACGACTGTCATTATTTTACCACATTTGCTGTGTTCTATCTCAGCTATGATATCCAACGAAAGATGGGTGCACTGATTCGGGATGATTTGAGATAAAAACTTAGACATTTTTCAAAATAGATTGCCAACTCCTGCTTTTTATTGGGCCTGGTGTGCAAGTAAGGGAGACCCCAAAAGGAAAGAGCAACGATCAGTGCTTATAACTGTCGGAAGGAGGGTTACAACAATACTTTATTCTCTGAAGTTCTATCCTAATGCTGGTAAAGAAGATGCCTAATAAAGTCAGAAGCCCCAATATGCTTCTGTTCTTATAGGATATATGAATTTTATATCTCTTAGCATCATTTGTAGGAATTCTGAAGACTGGCTAAGTCATAAAATACAAAGCATTGAAACATCCTTCTTTATTTAGATGTGGAGATATCACAGTCCTTTATCCATCCATATCCCAAAGACTTGAAGTGCCTGAAATTGTAGCCACCGGCCACATATGCTGTTAAATTTTTAATTAATAGTGGGTTTTTATATTCCTATGAGATTTATTGGTCTCCCCACACATATATTCTGTAGTATCTCAATTCTGGGTCTCCCCTCCATGAAATCATATGACCCATTAATCTAGTGGAAGTCAGTTTCTTGCTGTTATCTGCATCCCACTGGAATCATGCTTATGTGCTATTCACACATTGCGCTATTAACAAGCATCTCTTCAGGGAGCAGCGTCTTTTTAACTACAGATCATGTCACATCTCTCTCACTTTTCTTACAGTAACACCTAATATACATTGAATGCTTTGCTTTGTGCCAGATGTTGTTGCATTCGATTGTGTAGATTACCTCTTTTTTAAATTAAATTTACTGGAGTACATTGGTTAATAAAATTAGATAGGTTTCAAGTGTACAACTCTATAATATATCATCTCTATATTCCATCTTGTGTCTCTTTTAATCCTCAAAACAATCTTACAAGGTAGTCATTATTATTACCTCCCCTGACACTGGCATATGGTGTAGGTGAGGAAACAGGCAGGAAGAGATGATACAACTTTCTCAAGATCATGCAACCAATAAAGTGACAAAGTTGGTATTGGAAACTAAGTAGACTGGTTCCAAAGGTAAGCAATCAGATTATTACATTTGGATTGCCTCGTGTAGTGATTAGACTATCTAAGTTCCTGTGCCCCGACCCATGAAGTATCAGCCTCAGAAGAGATGGAAATATAGGTGTCTACAGCTAGCTCTTTAGCAGGACAGACTAAGCTAGAATAAAAGACTTTAAATTTTATTGTCCTCTTCCCAATATCATTATCCTTTGTTATGATCCTGATGAGGTATTCAATTATAAAGGAATATAATAAGCAGTAGAATCATTCAGACATAATTTATTTGCACCCTGTTGTGTGTCATACTCTCTTCTAGACACTAAGAAATTTCAAAACTTACAAATTGCAGATGCAAGTATTCTAATGAAATGCCAAATAATGGAATCCCAGTTGACCGTGATCTCAAATGACTGAGATTTTCTTAAACACTGTTGCATTTTGCATAAATTGAAATTTCATTGTATGACAGCCTCTATTGCATGAAGCCCATTTGTTTTAAATGTTATTTTTTTTAAGATGCCAGCAGGCTGGCATCATACAGGCAAGAATAAAGCCTCCATTCACTACTGTGCCCAAAGTTTCATAGTTGTGGCATAACAAGCTTTGGAATTTATAGAACAATTATAGAATTATAGAACAATCAACCTTTTATATAATTGCCAAAGAAGCTAGTGTCAGCATCACAGGTGGGGTTTTAGGAAATGCTACTGTTAACAGAGGCTTTTTAAAATTTGTTTTTGTTGTTAGTTTATTTGTAGTTTTTAAATTTTTTGGTTTGTTTGGCTAGTTGGTTGATTTTGTCTTTTTCAGCAAAGTTTCCTCTGTTTACATTCTACTCCTGTTTAACATTAAAAACTAAGCATCTCTACTTCTAAAAAGTGTTTAAGACATGTGGTTGCTTTAACCGAATTATACCATTAAATCCTATAAAACTTCTCATTTGAGAGATGGGGTGCTAGAAGCACAGGGTGGTGAGATAAGTTGTGCAAGGGAAAACAGCAAGTAAACAGTGAAGAAAAATCCTGAATTCCATTTTGTTGACCTGCAAGTGTATACTTTTAAGGCAATTCGGTTCTGGTCTCCTCCACCAGGCCCTCCGTTGCGCATGCTCCTTTTTTCTGTTTTCTAGAGCTGGTAAGGTATTATGAAAAGAAAACCATGAATTTTAACATTAGAGTAGTCTAGTTTAGAATTAAGATTCTTGGAAAGCAATTTGTATCTTGCAGCCTCCCGCACCATTGTAATTTAAGTTAATCATTTTAAGTTTTAGGAAATTCTTGGAGCATAAAATGAGACACCCAGGAGTCAGGCAATTAGTTCAGTTTTTTAGGTTCCCATATTCCTTCTCTCCAGAAGGAGGTCCTGCATCCATTTTCTTTTCTCCTTTGATTTACAACATTCTGTGTCTAGTTTATTCTTCACTAGTCTCTTCTCTCCTGTCAGTACCAGCCCTCTCCTTTTTCTCTTCATTCCCACTATTATTAATGGAACTTAAAAAAAAAAACAAGTCAGAGAATGTCTACTTCAGATCAAGTCCTAGCTTTGCCACATAATTCAACTGAGTAGAGTTATGCAGCATTTTAACCTTGAGTCTATTTCTTCGCCTCTGAAATTCAATAGGGATTCTCAAAGATCTTTCCCAGAATTTCCATTTTATAATGCTGATGATATGTCTTTCAGATACTCGAGGCATGGATAAAATTTTATTCTATCAATTCTATCCTAATGTTTCCACATTTTCTGACTTCTGTACCGTACGTTGATTTTCTAATCTTTTATCTACGAGTGGCAAGTCATTAAACATTTGGAATGGAATTAAACATCTTGCTCTATCACATTTCAGTCCTCCATCTGGCTTTCACAATTGGAATTTTGTGGCAAATGTGATTTTGAGCTTTGGGGGGCTGTATGTGAGCAAGAAATACTGATGCCATCAACCTACATGTCTGTACAACCCTGAACTTGGTAGCCTCCATCATTTTCTGAGGAACAGATGGCGAAGGAAATAATCCTGAAATGCTCCCATCAGAGGGGAGGGGAGATGTTTAGGACCATGTGATGCATTTGTGCATATTTTGTCTTGCAAAAAGGATTTCATTGGGAGAGAGATAGGTTTTGCCTTTTGAGGGAAGCACAATGAGTGCAGAAGTGTGCTTAAAGACTCTGAGAAGTCACTGAGAAATAACTTGTTTAATGGTAAGGGGTGGAAGGAGCAGACTAGAAGTCCTATAATGGGAGATATGAAAGAATGCCAATTCTTTAGTTTTTCTGGTTACTCCCAAATCTATACTCCATAGACATTGATTCAATTTCATAACGTAAGTCAGGGAGATTCAAGATCAATAGGTGGATGCTATCGGTAGCTCTAACAAGGAAGGTATGGAAAAACAGAAGCCAATACTCTGTCATAATTTAAACATACAAGGTCTGAAAATTAAGTTCACGAGCTTGCTGCAACGATCTTTCTAACCATTTTTTGATATCAGAGGGATTATTCATTATGAATTTGTACCTACTAGACAAACAGTTAACCAAGTTGACATTTGGAAGTGCTGAAAAAGCTGTGTGAAAAAGTTAGACAAAAACGATGTGCATTTTTCGCCAACAATTCATAGCTCTTGCATCACTACAATGCACCAGCTCACACGGCACTGTCTGTGAGGGCATTTTTAGCCAGTAAACAAATAACTGTATTGGAACACCCTCCCTTTTCACCTGACCTGGCCCCCAATGACTTCTTTCTTTAACTGAAGATAAAGGAAATATGGAAAGGAAGACATTTTGATGACATTCAGGACATCAAGGGTAATACGACGACAGCCCTGATGGCCATTCCAGAAAAAGAGTTCCAAAATTGCTTTGCAGGGTGGACTAGGCTCTGGCATCTGTGCATAGCTTCCCAAGGGGAGTACTTCAGAGATGACCATAGTGATATTCAGCAATGAAGTATGTACCACTTTTTCTAGGATGGATTCACGAACTTAATCTCTCTATTTCCCACAGAACTCAGCCCATAAGCTTATATATGGGAGGTGATAAATAGAGCATTGACAGACCATTTTAATTGATTTATATATTCATCAGCTCTTTTTATGAACAAAGTATGACATACATTCTCCTGATGGCATCTTGACTGCACACATAGCAGTATAAGCTGTATACTTAAGATTTGAACATGTTGCTGTATATAAAGTATGCTCCAATTAAGATGAATACAAACTGGGTAAGGAATTAAGCTCATGCCTGTCTCTTAAAAGCATATTAGTCATGTGTAGCATTTTAAAACGATGCCTTGGAGACCTCTGAGTATAATGCCCTCATTCTGTGCTGCTTCTTGTTGTAGAAGATAAACGTCACCTAGGAAAGTAGACATGACATGTAGAGATATGGCAGTAACTCTGCGTCAGAGTTGCGTTCTTTGATTCCTTCATATCAGTTGTTTACTCCGTAGATTTCGTCTGCTTCGCAAGGTCTCTGCAAAATACAAATGTCACCAAATCATTGCGTCTTTCAGAGGTTTCCTATCTCCTCATTACCTTCAGTATAACATCTAGGCTCCTTAGCATGACATGTAAGACCTGTAAGCTACAGCCACAATTGCTGCAATTGCCCTAGACTCTCCCACACTTCCAAGATTCTTCGCATATGTTGTTTTCTTCTCCTGGAAGGTCTTTTCTGCTTTTCATGTTTAATTCTGCTCCCGATTACTACTCAGTTCTAGGAACATCTCATTTTTGAAGCCTTCTGAAAACACTTCCACACCTTACTCTTTTACAACGGGCCTTTCTTTCCCAGAGTATCAAATGACATCATAGTGTTACTGAGAGTATTGAGGTAATAGTTTTAAAACAATTAATACAACATTGATACCTGATAGGTACTAAAAATTAGTAAATATTATTATTTTTTAATCAGTACCAAGTATGTAACTCTGTAACTCACTTATAAAAGTATTTTCCAATTGTTGACCTGTTACCCCAGATAAACTTTAAATTTATCAAATACAATAGCGTGTGTTTAGCATATTTGCAAAATATTGAATACAAGTGAGGACCAAGCAAAAGATAATACTTATAATGTTATTTTATTTGTTTGAAAATTCTCATGTGTTTTTAGATGTGATTTTATAATTCAAGAAGCTTCTCCACACAAGCTACGTCTTGGTTCAGGTATAATGCTTTGTGTAATTTAGGGAACTTCTGATTATAAATCTTTAACCTTGATAAATAATGTACATTGGTTAAAATTGCAGGCATAATCTTTTCTCCAGGAACATCAACAACTAAAATACTTAAGACAAAATATAAGTGGTTGAATATTGTTATTGCTTCAAGCATCTTTTAAAGAAATGTTTGCAATATGGTAAATGCTGTCTCTGAGTTTTATCCCTGTGGGATCTGGGAGTCAGTCTATAGTGCATGTACATCCGTGTTCAAAATGGTGTAAATCAGATGCTTCTGTGAGGATGGGGTATGGTGATTAAGGATAAGGGCCTGAAGTAAGAAAGTCTGGTTTTTAATCACAGCTCTATACTGTTTGTTTGACCTTGGGCAGGCTATTTAATTTCTCTGTGCTTTGGTATGCCTGTGTATAAAATAATAATACTGTTAATATTTATCTCACAGCATCATTGTGAGAATTAAAGAAAGAATTGTGGCTATACCACATACTACAGTGCTTCTCACATAATGAGCACTTAGCAAGGCTTGATTATTATATAATAATAATAATGATGATGATGATGATGATGATGATGATGATGAAGGGGCCCCCTCATCCTCCAAAGACAAAAGCCACATATCATGGGGTACTTGATAACATCCAGACCATTACTCCTTCCTAATTTGGTCCTTTACTTTTATTCCTTCTACTCAATTCCGTGTCTCAAGAAATGTGCTTCTCTTAAGTCATTGATGTATGTGGTATGTATAAAATACACAAGAATCTAAAAAGATTTTAGACTTCACTATTTCATCAGGTCCATTGCATCCCTGAGAGTTTTATGATAGAGAATAGAGAGCATAGATTCCCATCAACGGAGTCTAGATTTAAAAATAAATCTATTTCTCATTTATGGCAGGACAGACTTTCACGTTGAGGCAGCGAGACTTAACATAGTCACAAACATGTACATGCCAGTTTAGAAGAAGCCCAGCTTTCTTTATTCATTTGCTTGCAAGCTGTTTGTTTTTTCCTCTCTCTTCTAGCTGGAAGTCGCTGATAGTCCCTTTCAAAAAGAATTGTCAGCACAAACAATGCAGATTACAAAGTGAGAAAATCCAAAACAAAAGCACATGCTCCAATCTCCCAGGTAAATACGTTTCACAGTGAAATCTTTTCCTTTGAAGCTTTCTGTACTAAAAGAGTGATTGTTGTCTGCAGTTCTGAAGCATTCTGAATTTGCATTGTGGGAAGCAGGCCATTTGTGGGAGTGCACTCTACATTGGCAGGATTTCTGTTCCCTCGAGACTAGCATTGATGTATGTGGTATGTGATGTAGTTATCATTCAGAGCTATTTAAGGAGGAGGATGATATATCTGATCTAAGTTCCTTGACCACTGGAGTTGATGAGCTAACTTATAAAGTGAGAGAATTCTAACGAAAGTGAGAGAGGCTGAGTGAAAGACTCTGTCGTGAAATATTAAGTTTCTGGGGGATGTGTGTGATTGTAAAAATAAGAGGATGGCTCTAGTATTGAGACGCTTGTGCTAACTATGGGAGTGAAACTAAGCAACAAGAATACCCAATGATGAATTAGAGGAGGCGAGCTAGGCCCATAGGATGCACGATAAAATCTAATGTGGTCCAGTTAGCATGCGAAAATCTAATCAGTGATGATAGCTGGTATGTATAGAACAGTTACTATGTGCCAGGAGCTATTTCATTTTATCCTAACAACACCCCAATAAGGAAGTTACAGCTTGTATCCCTCCATTGTAAACAGGGAAACTCATGCATAAAGAATTTAAACAAGTGTCCAAGTTCAGACAAATTCTATGTGCCGTAGTGAAACTAAGTCTCCTAGCCAGCCATGTTGTCCCTAGAACTTGCACTTTTAATGGCAATGCACTTTTTCACTGGGATGAACAACAGAAAGTAGAGAGGAGAAAAGTAAGATTGAGTATATGTTCTCCATTCATCTATCTACAGTCACCTATATATATGATATATGATACATGATACATCTATGATATACGATATATGATATATATGTATATATATCACATATCATATATATACACACACATATATACGCAAATTAATTCTTATCAACCAAATAGAGAATTTAAATGATGAAATATGTTTGTCAACATGTAATGGTATAAAGACTGGGACTAGATATGGAAACACAGAAAGAAGCTGAGCCAGTCATTGGGCTGTATTCAATGTGTAGACAGTAGAAGGTTGGTTCAAAAGAGATAATCTCTTCTCTGCTTCTCACTTTCCTGGATCACATATTGGGAAATAGGCCTTCAAATTATGATCGTTATCTGTGACTGAGTTTATAAATCCTGACTTTAATAACAGCTATGTCTTCAGATACAATTCCATAGCTAGGTCAATTTCCCCTACCACATACATTCATAGAATCATTATCCTTTCTACTTATCATAGCTATTGTTCCTTTGTGTAACTCCTTCTTATTAATTGCCTCCCAGACAGATGCTCATTCTATAAGAGTAGGGACTACTTCAGTTGCTTTTAATTCAATATCAGGTGTCCTGTATGCTGACACATAGAAATTATACAGTAAGTTATCTCTTCAGTAGGTTTAAAGGACAGGTTTGATTTTCAGATTTCTGAGCCGAGAGCTTATTAGAAAAAACACTAGTTGGCTCTGTCATATTTTTTAATGATGAGGAAAGAGGGCTGATGGGAAGGAAATGGATGGGCAAACCAGAAAAAAGCTACCATAAGAACCAAAACAACAAAAGTAGAAATCAAACAGGAGTGTTGGACTAAAGTCTTGAGCAATGTAGTTATAGGAATTAATAGCATTGTATGATTCAATGGTCCTCCCTTCATCCAGTTAAGTGTATCACTGTTTGTGGTAGACAAGCAAACTGTGTGACGAACACTTGAAGTTTGTTAAAAAAAATTGCATTTTTAACAATGGCTTCAGTTGTGTATATACAAGTGGGGTGTGTGCCTGTGTGTGTGTGTGTGTGTGTGTGTGTGTGTACACACAGAGAGAGAAAAGAGAGATTTATTTTTTAAAACTACTTTTGGGCAGGAAAAAGCAAACCAATGAGTATGCAAGAACTATGCCCAGTGTCTCTTTCAAACATGGGACAAAGTATTTTCATACAAACTCCAAATCTCTCATAAATAGTTAGCTTTTGTTCCATGACACTAATTTAATAAGTTATTTTCTCTAAATTTTATCCCTCAGTTACTAGTTGACGTTATCCCAACACCCCACCTCGCTCCCCCCTAAAAAAACCCTGCTTTAGGAGAGGAATGATAATTAGCCAGAGGACAGTATAGCTTCAGTGAAATGATTGTGTCCAACTTCATTTGCTAAATGACACGTTGGCTCTATTTTCTTTTTAAGAGCCACATCAATTACCTTAGCATCAAAATTGCAGTCAAATCATAACAAACACAGGTATAGACATAAAAATTGAATATTGTCAATAATCCCAAAATGAGGAGATCTGATTCTAATGGCATAATCAACACCAGGAAACTCTCTTTGTGGTTTTCTCTTATCCAAGTTACAAATAACATTCATCTTGGAAAGAGAGAGATGGATGTAATAAATTTCCTCTTCCACATGCCTGACTTTATTTGTGCTTTGGACCAATAGTATTGTTGAGTGCATCCAAAGGAAGAAATGACCCTCAAGTGTCAGACACATGAGAAGAAAGGTGACTAATGTGGCCTGCTAGTTATGAGCAAAGATATTGAAGTTATATATTTCTGTTCTTTTTAATCTTTAGAACTCAATAGCGGACTGACCTTGCAAGTTAATTAACCTTTCCAAGAATTGGGCTCTTTAACTTTAAAATGAGAATATTCTTGCCTAACTCGTTGATACAGTATTCAAGAAATCAGACCGTACTGCATGTAAAGTGTCTAGTCCAGTAAACCCAGTAGAAACCCAGCTACAACATCCGTACTCCTGGTCCCTCCATATAGTCATTCAACCACATCCATATATATACTGACACCATGCCAAGAAAGAAGGTCATATTTTGAAAGAGAAGGGAGTCAATCTAACTTTAACTCAAATAGATTTGAAATAGATATGTTGAACCTATCACTTTCAAAGAGCTATAGCATTGGAGTTACGCTATTATGGAATAAAGGCATTACAGGATTGTTAGACAGATATAGTGAAACTTTGCAGGACTAATGTCTAGTCTGCTCTTTGGTCATAGGAATAACATTTATTTAGCACACTGTCTATAAAATGTTTAAATTTAATTGATATTTACCTGGGTATGTGTAAGCTTATACATATTACCTACATATTATCACACATACAGATTATTCTGAAACATAGCTATTAGGAACTAGATTTCTTGCAATTCCAATTTAATGATGTAAAGTCTGCATAACTCTTGGGCACTGTGCATGTGTTCTCTGGGCTTCTGTCAAATGGTCATAACAAGTTTATAGGGTAGGGGTGATAAATGAATTACATTGTCTAGCCATAGCACTAAGAATGAGCATATGATGAGAGTTCAATAAAGGTTAGATGTTTTTTAAGTTCTAGTACTGATTGTTGTTGTGTTTTATCATTGCTTTGGATATTATTATTGTGGTTGTTAGAATTTAGTACACCAATAACATGAGTTTTGAAATCAAGAAAATCGAAATTCAAATATTTTAATCTCCCTCAGAGTTTGAATTTTTATAGCCAAGAAATAATGTTAGCCTTACAAGATTATTGTGAGAAATAACTGAGCTTTTTATATAAAAGCTAATTAGCTTTGTGCCTGTCACAATGGAACCATACACATATATATTCATATTTATAAAATATTGTAATAATAGCAGTATGTGTATTACATATAAAATAAAATTTATTATTTAAATAACATATGCATGCTAGATTCTTGGGCTTGTCCTTTCCTTTGCAATATTTTTGTTATTCATCCTGTTTGTTTTCATGGGTGCCTAATGGGCATAGCTATACAGGAAAACAGATCTCAAAAACTACCCTTGATGTATATTTCATATTCAAAACTAGACAGAAATATACTTCTTTTATTTTATTGTCGTCTGTCTGTCTTCTTTTATCTCTATAGTGTCAAATGCTGTTCTTTTACAAAACAAAACATATCATTGACATGATTGTCCAAAACAAATGGCGTTTCTTGAACATTAATTGGGAACATTGCTGGCAAGAAAATTCCAACATCAAAATGGCCCACAGTCATAGACATTTATTTGTTCTCCTGTTGAATTGTTAAAAATGTGGCCTGTCTGATGCATTTGTATCAAGTTTGTTATGAAAAACCTTTTTTACAATGAGCTCTGTGGCTCTTCAGGCAGAGGAATATGGCTGCTAAACAATATCCTATTGGTGGAATAAGAGTCAATTAGCATTAAATGAGTCTCTACTATGGATTAAACACAATGTTAACCCTATAAACACAAAGTTTATTTGGTTTATACACATAAGAAAAATTTGATATACAGGAAAAGACAGGTATGGACAAATAGAAGCAATAGAGGCAATGGGCTAAAAACATATATTGATAATTTGAATAAGAAGAACATAGTATTTCTTGTGAGTAGCCAGTCTGTTTTCAGAGCACTTGACTATTGACTTAGATTTTCAATATATTCTTGTTGTATATTAGGGGTACAAAGTGGAAGAAGGACATCGAATGGATGAGGTGCACCATGTAAACGACATGAAATGACATGGTAAGTTTAGACAACTATAAACATTGTTAATCACCCAATCTTAGAGTATTATGATAAAAAGAGAAAGAAGAGGAATTGAGATAAAGCAAGAATTGGAAACTTGAATGAGAAGTATCTTTGTTTCAGCTATGGTGACTAGAAAGAAGTAAAGGACAATGTTTAAGCAAAGAAGACTACATATTCATATGGGTTTGTTGTTGTTTAGTACAAAAAAGTTACATTTTTCTTAAAAAAAAAAAAAGCTTTATTGAGTTTCTTACATAAATAGGAAAAACAACCCTAAAAATCCATATGGGACCACAAAAGACCTCAAATAGCTGAAACAAACTTGATCAAGATCAAAGCTGAAGTCACCCCACTTCCTGACTTCAAATTATGTTACAAAACTACAATAATCAAAACAGTATGGTACTAGCATAAAATCAGACACCTAGATCAATGAAACAGAATAGAAAACCCAGAAATAAACCTATACTTTTACAATCAGCTGATTCTCAACAAGGGTGCCAAAACACACAATGTGGAAAAGATAGTTTTTGATAAATGGCATTAGCAAAACTAAATGCATATGCAAAAAATGAAATTGGACCTATCTCACATCATCAACTGAAAATGTATTAAAGTAATAAACATAAGACCTGTAAGTATAAAATTCCTACAAGAAAACATAGGGAAAATCTTCTTAACATTGGTCTTGACAATAATTTTTTGGATATGACACCAAAATCACAGGCAAAAACAGACAAGTGAGATTACATCAAACTAAAAAGCTGCTGCAGAGAGAAAAAAAAATCAACAAAATGAAAAGGCAACCTATGGAATGAGAACAAATATTTGCAAACCATAGATTCAATCAGGGGTTGAATATAACCAAAAATAGGTAAGGAGCTCATACAACTTAGTACCTGATTGAAAAATGAGCCAAGAACTTAAACAGACACTTTCAAAATCAGAAATGCAAATGGCTAGCAGATACATGACACATTGCTCAACATCTCTAATCATCAGGGAAATGCAAATCAAAACCGCAATAAGATATCATTTCCTATCTGTTACATGACTGTTATCAAAAAGACAAAAGGTAACTAGTGTTCGAGAGGATACAGAGAAAAGAAAACTCTTGTACACTGCTGGTGGGATTGCAAATTAGAATAACCATTATGGAAAACAGTATGGAGGTTCTTCAAAATATTAAAAATAGAACTATCCTATCATCCAGCAATTCCACATTTGGGTACATATCCAAAGGAACTTAAATCAGGATGGTGAAGAGATATTTTTACTCTCATGTTGATCGCAGCATTATTCACATTGGGTGAGATATAGAAACAACCTAAATGTCCTTAAATGGATGAATGGATTAAGAAAAGTTGGTATATATATCTAATGAAATGTTATTCAGTTTTTAAAAAAAGGGGGAAATCCTGACATTTGTGACAACACGACGTAGAGCTGGAGGACTGCAGTTTTTGACAAATTTCCCCCTGGTTTTATGCATAGCTCTTTATGAAAACAACAACGAAAACACCCTTGGCTCCTTTCTATGCAATGTCTAACAGGGCAAACACAAGTAGAAGCAGATATAAAGCGATGTTTAGAAACAAAGACTTTGGAGTCAGCCTAATGTGGATTTTGTCATATACAAGTTAATTCTTTCAGTCTTAAAACCGCAGGAGGGGTGTCTTAGCCTCTTCAGGCTGCTGTAACAAACTACCATAGACTCACTAGCTTAAAAACAACAGATATGGATTTCTCACAGTTCTGGAGGTTGGGGAGTCCAAGATCAAGGTGCCAGCAGATTTGTTGTCTGGTGAGGGCCATTTCCTGGTTCATAGACAGCTGTGTTCTCACCGTGTCCTCCTCACACGGTGGAGGTAGCAAGGAAGCTCTCTGAGATCTCTTTTATAAGGGCACTAATCCCGTTCATGAGGCTCCACCCTCATGACCTAATAGCCTCCCAAAGACCCCACCTCCAAATACCAAAACACTGGGGTGAGTGGGGCAGTGGGGGTGGGGCCCAAACATTCAGTCTCTAGCAGGGCGTTATAATGGTAATAATTATCTCCTACATCCTTCTCATCACTCACATCTCACCTTCTCAGAGAAAACTTCCTGACCGCTGTACATGATTATTCTGTCTGTCACTGAGGGCTGGCCTCATGGGCTTGTGACCAGTGGAATTGCATAAAACCCCGCCCTTACAAGGGTCCTGTACTTGGGATCAATATTCTGCAGTTGCTGTCTTGGAATTCTTAATCATTTTATCTTGGAATTTGCATTTTGTAAGTGAAATCCAGTGGGACAATGGAGCACGTACCCAGACTTAGAACGTTGGTTCACGCATAGTGTCACTTCACATTAACTCCTTGCAATGGGTTCTTGGTCACCCACCTCCCTGCCTCCTGCTCCCTGGGCCCACCCAGCCGCAAGTTTCTCTCTCCCGCCCATGACTGCCGTCACCCTCTGCCCTGGCAGGAGTGTGGGCGGGGGCACAGAGGGTCACAGTTGGGTACACCAGCCCCATGACACCTGGGGTCGGGGCATGATAGAGGCTGTCCCTCATCTAGGCTGGCAGCACATGGTGTGTCTGGCAGGTAACTGAGCAAAGGCGGCATCTCATCAGGGGGAAGCCTTTTGCCTCCCCCAAGTCCAGTTACCAAGTGTCCTGGCATGGAGGTTTAAAGGTCTTTGAGGGTCGGTCATCTGCTGGTTACAGTCACAAGCTTGTGGGTACCCCCTGACCACTTCCCAACACCCCACCCCTGGTTACTGCACAGCATGTCAGTTCATCAGCTGGTGGATGGGGAACCAGGCATAAGGACGATTCATTTCAGGTGGCAGGGACCATGGGCACTGTGAGAATCTGCACTTACCCTCAAGTACCCCCAAGTAGCCCAGGAGCACTCACTCAGCCCTGGAATGAGTCTTGTCCTCCTTTCAACCTTCCTGAGCCTGACTTGTGTTTGTCCCTTCTAGCCAACTTACGAGACCATCCAAGGGATGAGCTAAGTAAGAACTGAATAATTTCAGAACATGGAGTCAAATGAGGTGTATAAAATAACAAGTAACACATATCAAGTCAATTTTAATTATAAATTAATGTTCGATTAGGATAGAGTCTCTATCTAGTTTATCAAATACCAAATATAACCATCAGAATGTCTACCATAGATTATGCTTTTAATAAATATGTATTGGATGAATGCATGGATGATTGGATGATTGTTAATGCCTGTAAATTTTGAAATTGTAACCATGTGACTACAGAGCTGGACTTGTACAGATGATGAGCTCTAGGAAACATATCTCTGCTTAGTCCACAAACTTCTCTCAGTGAACATCAATCAGACATGCGGCCTTCTTCCAAGTCATGGAGATAATACAATATCAGGGACAACATGGTTGTCTCTTCTAGGCTTCTAGGCTAGAGGTACAATATGGTCGGCATGTTGCTCTTCAAAGGAGGGGCGTTGAATCAAGGTGCTGGCTTCGATCCTAGAGAGTGCTAGATTCTAGACTTTGCTGAAGGGAACATAGAAAGAATACTTACTATCATACCTCACACAACAAATTCTTTGTTGACTGTGTACTACGTACCAGACACTGTGTCAAGTGCTTACATGGAGTGTTTCATTGGTTGTTTATAGTATCTCTGTGAGTATACTATATATTTAGATCCATTGTATAGGCAAGAATGCTGAAACAGAAAGATTATGTAAATTGCCCCAAGGACAGGCTGGTGGAACTGGCATTTTCACTATGAAAATCAGATTCTAGTATTGGCCCTTTTAGTCACTATAGTCTACTGTATCATGATTTTTGTTTTCTTTTTGTTTTCCTGATCCTCGATACACTGAAAAGGAATCTGCTCACCTTTCCCTATGATGTAGAGAAAAGAAACTAAAGTTTAGAATGAAATCAAGTTCAAGTTAAATCCTCTTTAAATATTGTTAGTTGAATGAGCTAGTGACTTTGTGTTGCCATTGCTTTTGTTTAATGTTTTGCTTCTCATCTGTAGAATGAGTATTTTCAAGTACCTCCTTTGTGACACTTTTTGGAAGAATGATTGAGAATGCACAAGATGACTTTTAGCTCATTGGAGAATTTATGTTTCTGAAGTTCAGTTTCTTCATATAGCAGCTATTTGACCTTAAGCAACTCCATTTCCCTTACCTGCACAAGGGGATTATATCATTTGTTTCCATTGGTGAGAGGATAAAATGGAAAACAGTCATGAAAATGGTATCTCAGTTCTGCAGCATAGTGCAAAATCTGTTACTAATATTTTGTACCATCTTCTCTAAAAACCTAACAATTACCATGTTTTAAATTGATAGAACGTTATGGCTATTAAGTTTATGAGCATAAGATGTTTGAAAAATCAGTTGAGTTGAGCCTCTGTCCATCCTTGAGGAGGGTGAAGAGACAGGGAAAGGAGCTTTGAGTTTGTCCAGTCAATCAAAACTAAATTCCTGATGGCACAAGTTGTTTCTGATTTTGATATTTGTTCCCAGAGGTGGTGATTATAGAGCCCAGGTGAACTACTAGGTCACTTTTACTGTAATTCTTTTTCTCTTGCAGACAGAATCTGCCTAGAGTACAGAAATAAAAATTTAAAGTGTAGGCAATAAAAGAAATAAAACGCAGTTGTTTATGCATTAATGTAACTGCATTTCAGGCATCTTTTATAGATTATCCCTTTCGGTTTTATAATGAAGATGACATTTTCTTTGGTAGTGTCTTAAATATGTAGATTGTAAACACTAAGGAAGAAAAGAGAGGCAATTTTTATACAGTACATTCAAGTGCATATTTTAATCAGTTTACATGTCTTTACTGGACTTCATTTATTCAATTCGAATGTCTTCCCTGGACCTCGATTTACTATGAAAGTAGTGTCTCTCCCTTCCACTTAAATTTGAACCAAGTCCAAATGAAACTGTGAAAAAAAATGAAGATATAAAAAATGATGGACGTGGTATACTGTATGGAGACAGGAAGCAAATGACCTCGCAGATGTTTCCAACTGAGGACATGACATTTTCAGAAGAGTCCAAAAGAATTGCAAAGTCACCTTTTCCATTTTTTTCCACCCATTTAATGTTGGTATATTCATGGACGGTTACAACAAAAGGCAGAGAAAAGTCACACCAGGGAACAGTAATTCACTTTGGGTGATTATCAAAAAGGAGTAATGGGGAAGTTTCCAAAATGCCAGTGTACACAAGAAATTGTAGTGGTAAGATTAATGAGCCAGGGGGAGAAATCCTCTTCAAATAGGCTGGCAGTTGCCAAGTGCTCTGACATTTTATCACGTGGCCACCGTCCCTTAAACGCCTTCCTAGGCTGTGCTCCACTGTAAGATCAGAAAGGCAAACGAGGACAAGGGCCAAAGTTCATTCTTCTCACAAATCTGTTTTTCCTAGTCTAGCATGTAGATCTCTAGCTGCTGCTGCCAAAAATGCTTGGCTTTCCTCCTGATCTCTAGTCTGTCGAGCTCCTCGATAAAGGTTGTTAGTGCTGAGAAAGCAGGAGATTTCAAAAGAACAAAGGTTCTCTAAGGCTAAGCACCTTTGTCAGGACGAAGATGGCTTCTGGATTTCTGCCTGCTGCCTTCACATGTTTTACCTGATGAGATGTTTTCCGTAAAGTTTGCATAATCTATCCTTTTGGTTATTCGAAAGGATAGATTGTGCAAATTTGGGGGAACTCTTGCATCACGTCTTCCTGCACTTCAAAGCCTGGGATTAGACCAGAATACAGTCTCCTAGCTCTTCCTTCC
This sequence comes from Rhinolophus sinicus, assembly GCF_036562045.2. NCBI lineage: Eukaryota > Metazoa > Chordata > Mammalia > Chiroptera > Rhinolophidae > Rhinolophus > Rhinolophus sinicus. The sequence goes on along the minus strand of NC_133760.1, from coordinate 38,219,498 downwards.
TTCAGTCACCCAGACAGACGAGCACATGCACCTTAATTCTTTTTTTTTTAAGGATTAGACTTTACTTAATAAGGGACAGCTTAAGGATACTGGCCAAAATTACAATGTGAGGCAGTAACAAATATTTCAGAATTGCGTTGTTAATCACAGTTCTCGTTCCCAGACTGGTTTCTAACTGCCCTCTGACATAATAGACAGACATTTCTTTTGACTCTTGTTCTAGTATTTCCCTGTGCTTTGGTCTGACCACATATTTCTCTCTCCTATAATCTAAACACTGTGGCATTTCAATAACTCCTACAATGAATGTGTCTCACCCAAGCATGCAGCATGGCACAGAACAAGGAGTTGCTTCCTTATTCAAACGACCAATTTGCATAGCTGTTGAGCACTGCAGCTTGGGCTAGAGTCTTTCACTCTTCATTCCACCAGAGAATGAGCCTCACATCCCTCCCCTTAGATCATTTGTCCTCAGATCCTATGTCTAAGTCAGGAAAACTTTTAGGATCCTCCAGCTTGTGACTTGTGTGTAAGTCAGCTACCCAATGATTGCAAGTATCTGATCTCCAAGTCCCTTCCTTCCCCAGTTTTAATGACAGCGTCTCTGCTGCCTCTCTCCCTTCCTCTTTCTGATTCTGCCCTCTGCTATTAGGAACATCCCTTGCTTTTTGAGGTTCATACTCCCCACAGCATTTCACTCACAGTCTAAGGAGTCCCCTGTATTCCTGGGGCTATTTGTGTGTCATGTGCCCTTGAGTTGGTTCCAACTCCTGGTGACTGTATGAATGAGTGATACCCACTAAGTCCTGTCCTCAGCAGCCCTGCTCAGATCCTGTGGACTTACATGTGTCTTCTTTTAGAGAGTCAGTTCATCTCATAGTTGGTCTTCCGCTTTTCCAGCTGCCTCCTATTTTTCCCAGCATTATTATCTTTTCCAAGGAACCCTACCTTCTCATGAGGTGCCCGAAGTAGGACAACTTCAGTTTTGTCACGTTTGCCTCCAGTGATATCTCAGGCTTAATTTGCTCTAAGACCCACGTGTTCATCTTTCTGGTGGAGCTACATACTTCTGTGAAATCTCTTTGGATGATCTGGTAATGTTCTTAACCCTTTCCTGTATGTCTCATTTCACTGCTTGTATGGAATATAAACTTGTCTGTACAAGTGGCTCTAGTTCAAATGTAGACATGTTTGTAATTACAAAAATGTCACTTTTGATGCACATGAAGATGTCTGGAATGGGGATTTGAATGCTTCTAGAATCTATTTTCAGACTCCTCCAACGCTATTATTTGTTAGTGCCCCTCTATCCCAGGCTTCGTGGATTACCTCTAAGTGTGTGTGTGCCCACCGGTTCTGATTTACTGTATGGCTCAGTGAATACCAGAACTGGGGCAAGACTAATGACAACTGTCATTTTTAAAAATATTACTCATGTCAAGTACTGTACTAATGCTTTACAGACATTGTATCTTTTAATTCCTCTTTTAATTCATCAGGGATGAGAAAACTGAGGCTCAGAGTTTAATCTACCCAAGGGAGCAAGGTGATTAAGGAAGAGAGCTGGCTTTCAAAATCAAGTCTTCCTAATTCTCAAGGTCTTTGCTCTTAACCTGATGAATGAAAGCCACATTAGAAATGTCTGCCCTACTGCAATAAGGTCTTAAAGTAGAGATCTACTTTGTTTTTAACCTAAACCTAAAGGGCATTGGGGAAAAATCAGGGCAAAATATCCATCAACTAAAGGCCGTACCTGGAACATTGCACATGTGTCACACATATTTACAAGTAAATGAAATCTATGGTGGCCTAACATTAAAATAGAATTGGAAACAAATGTAGGAAACTTCTAATCTTCCCGTTTTCTGTTAATCCCGTGACGATCAAGTGTGGTCTGTGGACCAGAGGCATGGTCTCTCTGTCAGACATGTAGACTCTCAGGCCTCTCCCCCAGAGGCAGGGAGTCAGCATGTGCATTAAACTTGGAGAAGGACTGGTTTAATCTCTGTCAGAGTTCTGTGAAGCAGAACGGCTTTGAATGTCCCCTTATCTACATAAGAGACTTCGGTTATTTTTACTCTGCTAATTGAGCAGCCTCTCTAGGGTAAAGACGCTGCTCTCCAGAATTAGCACTCAGTTACAGCCATTTATAAAAAAAGCTATAGTTGGAAATAATGGACAGTTGCCTTCCTCTGATAGGAAATTGGAGTTTTACACTTTCTGAAATTTAGCTTAAGAATGAAGCTGCAGTCTTCTGCCACTGGTAGTGTTGGAGAAAAATGGCATGACAAAGGGTAAATGCTTCATCAACAATTGAGTTCTCTGCCAAAGTCCTGCTCCCTCTCCTCTGCCCCACCAGTGACAACATGTCATCACTGCATACATGTGAGTGATTATGGTATGTTGGGAGAGGAAGGAATTGGTGTAAAGACAATTAGGAAGTTTAAAAAAATAATTATTTGGAAACATAAAATGTTTATGGAATCTCTCTCTCAGGCTGTATGAGTTATTTTTAAAAATTCTCATGAGAAATAGAAAACCATTTAACCAATAAATCTAATATTCTACTATTAATATGCCCTTTCCTTGGTGTCTTTATATTTCCTGAAGAATGTAGACAGTGTGGGTAAAGGATGTGTGTTTATAGAAGAGGGCTGGCTTTTCATTAGTTTTCTATTTATATAACTTGTAAGCTTAAAAGAACAATTACTTAATGTGTATTCACTATCCACACTTTTAAGAAAACAAATAACAACACTTTCGTTCAGTCATCAATAGAACACACAAACCTAGTGCGCTCTTAGACTGAAACAAAAATAGAGATATTTTTCTATATTAGTGCTTGATTCATAGTATCTGTTTTCTGGTCCCTAAAATAATATTACTAGACCTGAAATAGTAAATTCAGTTCTGACTGTGATACTTAAAAAAATGTGAACAAATGGAAATTTTTTCAGTGATGAGGAATCAGGATGGTGAAGGGAAAACAGAGGAATGATGTAAGGAACTTATTTCATGTGGAGAATATTTCATATTCTGAGAAGGGATGACTATCCATCATATATTATGGAAAGAGTGATTAGGGATTCTACGACTGACCTCATGGTATAGGAAAATAGTCTCTGGTTGAAAGAAATTTGTGTGTAATGCAACTACCAAGAAAATTTCTTGCTATATAAAATTTCAATGCGAGACTAAACAAACAAGAACAAACATAATATGATACTGAGGAGAGGGTGGTCAGGGATTCGGTCTCATTCATCTTTGTGTCCAGGGGTTCTATTTAGTGTATGGTCAGATTGTGTAAATGCAGACCTGTTATTTCTTGCCTCAACTGGCCCTTCTGTTTGACTCTCCTGTATCATTTCCTCTCACAAATCTCAGAAATGACTAGAGATAGACTGGTCCTTACGTTTTGCAAATGGTCTGAAATACTTTATCATTTCACCTTCCTTTTCTCTAGATGTGCACCATTTCTCAAGTTAAATAATTTATTACACGATCATAATTTTCCCCATATCTACATAAAGTCTCTTCTTAAATGGACTCCCTTTTTAATGTAAATAAATGTATCTTAAAAGAAAACTACTACACAGGAGAAATTATTACTACATAGAGGAATTAACAAGTGTTAATAAAGTGCTAAAGACATGTTAATATAAAACTGAGCCATGTTTATTAAGGTGATGAGAATACATGTCGCGAGAAAGAATGGAAAAATGAACTTTCTCTGTCAGCAATTCAATAACATTTGGTCCCAGTATCTATGATCTAAAATAATTTTGAGTATCATGCACCCAATGTCTAGGGAAGTTAGTTTTTGATACTCACTGAGCTGAAATCTGTGGATTGGGGGTCTAATGCAGAAAATACTTTTGCTCTAAGTTACGTTCTGTCGCCTTTCCCACCAACACCTCTCCTATTGTCCTCTGCCTATAGTGGCATCTGTTTGCCCCATGACCTTTACTGTAGTATTGGACTTGAACTGCTGATGTTTTTCCCTTCAGCTCTTCCACTATGAAGCCCGCTGACTCATTAATTTATTTATGTGGCAGCTTTTATATTTCAGAGTCCCCAACATTTCATTCCAGTGAATCCACACTATTGATGACAAAGTCCTCAGATTCCTTTTGTGTTTTTTTTTTTTTTTTTTTAAATACATATCTGCTTTCTCTAGATAAACTCTGAGTAGTTACCAGCAATAACAAAGTTTGGTTGGGACGCTATTAGAGGCAAATCTTCTATACAATCCAAGAACAGAGCCATCATTGAAAACATAAATTTCATTCCCTTGGGAGCCATGTTTTATGAGTCACATTATGTGTGTGAGAAAAAAACCAAAATGATAAATGGCAGGGTTTTGTATGCAGAGGGGCATTGATTCTTTGTGCTGAACAGTCTAATGATAAATGCTGAATCTGACATGTGTCTGTTATTTGACCCCATTACAATTGGCGTTCTGGAACTTCCATAGGCTGTGGGATATTCTGTAAAGAATATAGTTTATGAATCTAACAAGCCCGAGTATGAATTAAACTCCCTACTAATTAATTGTGGGGCTCTGGGCTAGTCTTTGAATTATTCCCAGCTTTATTTGTTTTCTCAGAATATTGAAATAAAAATATCTTCATGAATAATCAAAAAGCATCTCAACATATGTTCCAATGCCTTTCAAGTGCATCGTGTTTAATACTTGTAGGGAGTCACATGGTAGGTCTACATCCTTTGTATATCTCAGAGGGGTGCACAGAAAGACTAACATAAAGGACCTTGGAAGAGTTACTGGCAAACACTAAGTGACTCATCCTGTGAGAATAGGAAATAAAGGAATCTCAGAAAATTAACCCTACATGAAAAGTAAGGTCGCTTTTCATCAATTCTGAAATGTGAAAACCCTCTGGACTTATCATAAGCGCTGAGTTTTGAATACTGCTGTCAAGATAACCAATGTAAACTTCATTTGCAGAAATCATATCCTTCGAACAAGAGACTATATTGTTTCTCTTCTTTTTTATTATATAATTTTCCCTTTCTTGACCTTATTCAACAATATCGAATTCATAAGAAAATAACATGTAAAAAGCTGATGAAAACAGAATATGAATTATGTTCTAACTTTTAAAATGCCTATGTATGCATGCACTCACATCAAACACACACATACATACACATACACAACTTTCAAGAATGCTCCTTAATATTCTGACTATGATGGTTAAGGAAAATGAATGTGTTTAAAGTTTATATGATGGCTAGAACTTTAGAAAATGAGATTTAAGATTGGTTTAAACAAGGTGATAAAACCTTTTCAGCCCCTTTCCTTCCTGTTTTATATAGTTTCATTTTTTTAATAATCTTTTTTTTTTGGCCCAAGAGTATACCCTAGGTAGATATCTACATGTTAGACATAATGAAACAATGTCATTACTCTGTTATAAAAATTTCCCAGTGTAATAATAAGCCAAATAACTTCTCACCCACTACAAATATCTGTGTTGAAGAGGAAGGAGGATTGCCTAGACTGGAGCTATTTCCTGCTTCTGAGACTTCCATATCTGGATGTCTTTTTTCATAGTGTAAGCTATAAATTGAATGGCATAATTTGATGATGGACATAGAACTGTGTATTAGTTTTTATTTTGACAAAATCATTAAACATCACATAGGTTGAAAAATGAATCACAAGGCCCTAAGCCTGCCTTAGAAGATTGCACTTCATAAACTGAATTGCTCACATGGGCAACATTTTGGTGGAAGTTATAGATTTTCTAGCATATCTCTGATAGATAGGACTAATATAACTTCAATAAAAACTCTGGATATGTCAATATAAAATTTTCCCTGCCATTGAAAGGCGTAAGATACTCCAACTAATAAATCGAATGACAACCTATTCCTTAAGGTATACTAACATACATATTGGGTTACAACAAGCAACAAAATCATCGAGGTAATAAACCACAGTCACAGAGGGGCCATTGGAGAAAATTTCTCTCCATTCCAAGATCCCACCCAGCATGATGGCTGTAGGTATGAAATACCCTAGAATGTTAATGTCCAATAATTAGCTTTGCTATGTGTGCAATGATTTAGAACTACATCTAAATAATGCCTGAGTGTTATATATTTATGACACTTCACATGAAGTACCTGAAATAAACTAACGATGATGTGTAAATCCATTAGGGGCCTTCAACTGTGAAACATGCCAGTTGTACACTTTAAGTTTAATATAACAGTTAGTCTATGATATGTGAGTTTGATATCTAAATATCTGGTTAACTGGTAGGGTAGTGTTGGGTGGGTGAGTGGGGTTTCATCAATCTGAGGTGCTAGGTAGACTAAAAACAAATCTAGAGTTCTAATTTATGCATTTTCCTAAACATGTTGTGTTTGCTTGAGACTGTGTATTACTTAACTTTTCAGGCCTCGGTATCACTGATTGAAACTTGGGGAGGATAATGACTATCTTCCTGGGAGGTTATGGTGATTAATTTTGAAGCAAATAGCACAATCCTTGGTAGCTAAGAGATGTTAGTTTCTTTGTCTTACCCACGCAGGTTACATTTCACCCTCATATCATGTACTATTCTGGATAGTATGTCTTGTTTGTGATCCAGTTTATTCTCATCCATTTCATTCATTTCTGGAACACGAATCATTCCCCTCTTCCTTTGTATTAGTCAACAGTCTCTAGAGAAACAGAACCAATATGATGTGCATACGAATATTTAGGGAGATTAATTCTAAGGAATTGGCTCACAGGATTATGGAGGCTTGTAGGTCCAAATCTGCAGTTCAGATCCAAAGATTGTCTGCTGGTGGAATTTTCTCTTGCTCAGGGGAGATCACTCTTTGTTCCATTAAGGCTTTTGACTGTTTGGATGAGGCCCACCACATTACAGAGGACAATCTGCTTTATTTAAAGTCCACCAATTTAAATGTTAATCTCATCTAAAAACACCACACGGAAGTATTCAGCATAATGTTTCACTACATATCCGGGTATCATAGTGCAGCCAAGTTGACACATAAAATTAATTATCAGACCTTTTAGCATAGAAACCTATTATTTTGTATCGTTGTCAAACATTATTACTTCTTGGTCCAGAATTCTACTCCTTGGCAATTGAGCTTCAACCTTAGTAGATTTTGTTGACTGATAAATATAAGGTTATAGAATAGTCATTAAAAAATAATAATAAGATTAAAAAATATACTTAATAGGAAGAAGGTAGGTTTTATTTTTAATCTTTGTAGGCACTAATCAGACACTTTGACTTTAAGAGGTCTAAATTTACATCAGATCAAATATATTAAAATAAACTTTAAAATACAAGTTTTTACTTTAAAGTGGAAAACTTTATATAGTATGATTTTTCTAATAATATGACCATTAGTAACTTCTTTAATTTAAAATCGAGTATTCTTTTTCAGCAAACATAGTGCCCATTTAACAGTTATTGGAAAGTCAGAAAACTTACAATATGTCTTCAATGTCATGGGTATTTTGTGATAGCTAGTTTAATGGTTTATTTGTTGAAAAACTCATGAGTTTTCTTAATGTTATATTTTAGACATTTAAATAAATATTTGATTCATACTTGTGGTTTTGCATTTTTCATGTTAGTTACCTTTTTTTCTTAATATCTGCATTTGAAAATTGAGGATATTAATGAATATCTCTTAGGGAGGTCATGAGTGTTAGTCTTTAAAACAAATAGAGCAATGCTTTGAACCTAAAAAAATATTTGTCTTAATTTACTCAAAACAGCATGTGTTTCACCTTGCAGCAACGCCTTTATTTTTTCTTGTTTTCTGTTTTTTGTTTTTGTTGTTTGTTTGTTTGTTTGTTTGTTTGTTTGTTTTTAGATCCAAGATATTTCTCTAAGTCTGTGAAATGTTCATGGGTTGTAGGTGTGGTGATAATCACGATCAGTGGAAAAACTCAACTTTATTTTTTTCTGAATTTGAAGAAACCATTTATCATATTCTCTGTTATCTCCCCCAAACATAGTCTCTGAATGAACTCTCCATCCCGCCAGTAATTTCGAACAGGGATATAATCTTAATGACTACTCTCTCCTTTAATTCTAAAGATAGGCATCAAACAAGTTTATTATTGTCCATGGTTTGGATTACAGTCTAAAGGCAGTGAAAATCCTTCCATATGAGGCAGAAGCACAATTATCACCCTCTGATCTCAAGAATGATCTGAGACGGCATCAGGATTAAAGATGACTCCTTTGTAATGTTTTTCTCAACAGCTATGATGGGTGCTTGCCTCTCAAAATTATACTACATCCTATTCTAGAAAATACACCCATTCTAGAAAATATTCCAAACCCCAAATTCACTTTCTAGACTTAATTTTTGTGAAAGATCACATTGTGCTTATGCTATTGCCAATGTTACCCTCTCTGGTAACAACAACAACGACAACAACAACAACAAAATCACTTAACAAAGTAACTCCATTATTAGTTGCTTCTATTGTCTGACTCATATTTTAATATAGTCTCTCTGAAATCTTTTAAGTTTAATTTAATAAACTGAATCCATGTTGAATGTTGTGGAAATCAAAAGATGTCTGGGAGGTAGGGATATCTTCAGTATCTCAAAATAGAATTGAAGAGATAAGATTTCAGTGTACTCTGAGATTCTAATGTGTAAGGGAAGAGATGAAGTACAATCACAACAAAAATAATGTGCCTAACTATATATTAAATACAAAATGTAAAAGTATTGAAAACACTTAACGAAATATAATGAGAGAGATGAGATTGATTTCTATCTGTGGTAGGTAGAATGGTGTCCCTGCCAAAGATATCTACTCCCTAATCCCCAGAACCTGTGAATATACTACCTTACATGGCAAAAGAGACTTCACACTTTGCCGATGTTATTAAAGCAATAGGAAGACTAGACATAATTATTCTGATAAATCTAACATAATTACAAAGGCCTTCCTAAGAGGGTCAGAGTCAGAGAGATAGCTGAAGATGCTACACAGCTGTTTGAACAGGGAGGAAAGGGATACAAGCCAAGGGATGCAGGCAGACTCTGAAATATGTAAATGTTCAGGAAACACATTCTTCCTTAGAGCTTCCAGAAGGAATGCAGCCCTACTAACACCTTTGAGTGTAGCTCAGTGAGACTTCTTATGTACAGAACTCTCAGATAATAAATTGATGTTGTTCTGAGCCAGTAAATTTGTATTAATTTGTTGCAGTAGCAAGAGGAAATGAATACACCGTTCAAGGGAAACTTCAAAGAGAACCTGGCATTTAAGGTAAGTTTCCCATGGGTAGAATGGAGGGAAAGGCCTGCTACAAGTGTTGGAGAGGGCTGTAGTTTCTGCTGCCAAAGGATAATGTGGTTAATAAATCCCACACAGTGCAGTGTGAATGGAGGGGAAGTTTTAGGATAAAGTCTGTTTGGTGTTCAAAATTTTTTCTCTTCCATTTATTAAATGGAAAGCCAATGAAGACTCACCCATCCACAACCACAGCCACACACTCCCACTCACCCTCCCATCACACAAATGCAAATTGTCACATAACCTGCCTAATGTCATTGTGAGTGTTTGTTCATTGATCTCCCTTGGTTTTATTACAAGTCATTCAGCAGTTGTGGTTATTTTGGTGTTACTGTTTCTATTGCTAGTTTTCAAATGAACCCTTTCAGGCAAGGTTAATGAAATATGGTGAAATAGTGACCCAAATTCTAGCAATTTGGGTTTTCCATATCCTGGGACCATATGAGAAGGAAACAGGGAAAAGTCAAATATTTTATGTACATACTGTGTTTCCCCGAAAATAAGACCTAGCCGGACAATCAGCTCTAATTCGTCTTTTGGAACAAAAAATAATATAAGACCCGGTCTTATTTTATTATAATATAAGACCGGATATAATATAATATAATATAATATAATACAATATAATACAATACAATACAATACAATATAATGCTGGGTCTCATATTAATTTCTGCTCCAAAAGACGCATTAGAGCTGATTGTCCGGCTAGATCTTATTTTTGGGGAAACACAGTAGCATTACTAAGTATTTATTTATTTATTTATTTATTTATTTATTTACTTACTTACTTAACCTTATTTACCTTATGTGTAGAATGCACTAACAAATGCTACCTTGACATATTGTTGATAAAATTTACTCTCCCATTTCTCTAATAAACTTTCTACTCTGAAATCTTGAAATAAGACAGAATTGGCGGTTAGGGAAATGTTGGTGGCTGTTTATAAATAGGTGTTTAATTTATTGACTAATACTTCATGTTAGTAAGCAAAAAAAAAATACTTCATGTTGGTAAGCAAAAAAAAAAATCAATGTAAACAAAAAGTCACAGATTTTTTCTGTTGGAAGTTGATCCTGGGTCACTACAACTTTCTTATTCCTACTCCATGTTGATCTACAAAAAACAGAAAATTTCAAAATAAAATTTTTCCTATTGACAAAACTAGAATGATGTTTTAAAATATAAATTCATAATTATGTTGAAACAATAGCAAGAGTTCCAAATTGCTAGGGTTCTAAACAGCTCTACAGAATAGTTCAGTTAGCACTCTGACCTTTCCAAAAGAATGACTGATAAATTTTACCCAGGCTAGTGGGAATGTTTTGCTTTTCGTTTTGTATATGGATTAAAAACGAACAGAGAATTAGCTAAAATGACCCAAAATAGAGTTAAGAAGAGTCAGCTCTGAATCTGCCTAAACATAAAATGTGAGCTGAGAGCAGGAGAGTTCTAATTCTATTAAACAAAGTGTCTTCAGTGGGAAAATTGAACTGGTCAAGACTCATCAGATAGTATTAAGTGAACGAAGAGAGCTTAATGGCATGTCACAGAGATCGATGCACGGCCCACCTCTGCCTACCTGTCAGCATGGTTTCTCATCACAATGGACAGATGTGTAAATCACAGGAAATCAGAAAGAATAGTCAACTGCCAAGAGGAATGGTTGAGGAACAAGTCCCTTTAAAATGGCAATATAATGCCACTCTGAGATTTTCAGTTTGTAGCAAAGTTTTTATAAAAAAGGAATTAACACTGTCTGCAGAAATGATTAGATCACAATGCTCCATTGTGAAAACTTAATATTGACCCATTTCTTTGTATTCAAACTTATCAAGTTAATGCAGTTTGCACATGGAAATACTAGATATTAACACATAAGGTCCGAGTTAGTCATTAACTGTTAGAAAGCTACACCTACTAAACGTAATATTAGCTTTCACTATTGCTTTTGTCCACACTTTATTTATTTATTTATTTAGACATTCAGCATTATCTTATATTAATTTCGGGTGTACAGCCCTCCACTATTTCTTTTATTTTTATTGCATCATTATGTCCTTGCAATAACTTCTAAGGATGACAACATCATTCCTATTTTACTGATGTGAAGCTGAAATTTTAGGGAGCTTGTCACTTGCTCACGTTCATTGCTGCTAAGATGATGGCAGAGTTGAGATTCTAGTTTCAGTTTATCTTAGCTTGGAGTTTAAGCTTTTTAACAACTATACACAAATGTACAACCCTCCCCCCCACACACATACACAAACAGCCTATCCTGTATATGTTTGTAGGCATGTATGTGTGTATCTATCTATTTATCTACTTGTCTATACATATACTGTTGGTTAGAATTGTTCTTATATATCTTTCAGATTTGCCCCTCACCAAGCCATTTGAGGAAGTGATAGGCACTATTCTTTAGGTGAGAATAGAGTGGCCTTGGACAAAAACAGCACTCAGGTAACAGGGAGAGGCAGGGAAAAAGAAAAATCGCTAAGGTTTATTTCTACTCTGAGAAGGTAAAAAGAACCAAGGTTGCAATTTAAAGCCCTATGTATCTTTCAAAGCATTCGAAGAGGCACATTAAGCCAGAGTGAGAAATTGATATGGGATCTTATTGAAGTAGTCAGAATTTCTAGATTGAGGAAAATAAGCTACTGAACCTATCTTCAGGTCTCTGGATATGCCAAAATCTCGTTTGCCACTGACACAAAACATTCTTTTTAAATACAAGGCAGTTTTCCTAAACTTGGTGGTGGTAATTTTTTTCATGCAAGTCCTGCATAACTGTGCTTAGGTCTATGAATATATGCCAAGATATAGATCTCTGTACTATAGATGCCTACATTTACTATACTGTCACATGCATATTGACATTCTGCTGAATGAAGTGGTTATGCAAAAAGACATTGAAATTCTGAAAGTGATAGGTTTGGGTTCAAATCCTAACGTTTACTAAGTATTAGCATTTTCATTATGAAAATGAAAATAGTGTCACACAGCTCTTGGGGTTCTTGTGAAAAAAATAAAAGCATTAAAATACACACAGTCTCACAATAATGGCAGGTCTTAAATATGGCTTAACATTTTTTTTTGTTCTCATTGTCACTCTCATTTCAATTATATCGAGGGTTTTAGGTGATATGTGGAAAGATACATTTCTTTGTCCATGTTAGGACTTTGCAGCAGAAGATCATTACTTAAAGCCACCCAAAGGTGAATGAAATAACAATGCACATTGAATGTGTGCTGTCATCAGTACACGCATCCAATTACCTGTGACTTCTATCGTGAGTTGAATTAATATGCAACATCGTCTATGTCTGTTCCTGACACATCCTGGAAAGGGACTATTTTGTAATTAAATCCACATCTGAATTTACTGGCCACATGCAATACCCTGGGTATGGGCAGGCTTACGCCTATGGATACACAGACAAAGATAACGTGGTTTTTATTCTTGGGAACTACAGAGTATGGGACAGGGATAAGTGAGATTTAATATGACAATTCAATTGTGTTAAGTATGAAAATAAATACAAGTGTAAAGTTCTTCGGAAGCAACCAACATTAGCCTTTGATAATGTAGGCTAGACCATGTCATCTTCAAAATTCTGCATTGCTCACAAGTTTACTCAGGGTTAAAGCCAGAATCCTTGCAATAGCCTACAAGGCCATATGCAATTACTTTCTCCATATAGCTTTACGACTCCCATCTCCTACTGTTTCCCTGTCCTCACTGCAAATGAGCATTTTTGCTGTTCCTCAAACATGGCACATGCACTCCTGCCCTAGGCTCTTTTTACCAGCTGCTTCTCGGCCTAGACCACTGTTCCTTGGCTCTTCACTTGGTTCAGCCTCTCAGCTCCTTCACATCTTTGCTTAAATGCCACCTTCTCAATGAGGCCTAATCTGATCACCATTGAAAATTCCTATCCCTGCAATCCCCTCAGCACTTCCTCTCTCTTACTTGCTCTTTCTATTAGTCTTCTCAGAAACGTTTTCACATAGTTACTTTTTACGCTTTAACTGGTAAATTTTATTGTGTTTATGTGTATGCACACACACACACGCTCATGGGTGTGCATGTCTGTATATTTATATATATGTACATATATATATGTGCATGTATTTATATGTACACATATGTACATGTATATATTGGCCTATGCATATTTTAATTAAATTTATTGGGGTGACATTGGTTAGTAAAATTATACAGGTTCCAAGTGTACAGTTCTGTAATACATCATCTATATATTGCGTTGTCTTTTCACCACCCAAATTAAATTCTCTTTCCATCACCGTTTATTTGATCCCCTTTACTATCTCCTACAACCCTCTCCCCCATACTTACTTTTATGCTTATTTTCTTTCTTCCTCACTATAACGTAAGGCTCATGAGGACAGAAATATTTGCTTCACTCATTAGGGTGTTCTAAATGCTTATAGTGGTACCTGGTACAAAGTAAACACTAAATTAATATTTTAATGCAATGACTACTTTTGACTGTAGGAATTATGTATGATTTCATGGAGAGGGTCAACATTGATCTGGTTCTTATGAATAAAAAAAAATAGCCAGTTGAAAAAGGAAATACTCTCAGAAGAAATAACATGAAAATATGATGTCTTTGTTAGACATTACTAAGCATGATGTTTTTTTGTGGGGGTGCAGTGAAAGCAATTTCAGACTAGAAAGTTAATGCAATATCTTATGTGTCACACTAGAGAGTTACATTTTCATCTTGATGGATTTATTTAACGTTTGAAGCAGAGGAAGTTGTATTAATTCCATCTTTAAGTAATATCCTTTGGGGCATTGCTAGAATATTGACCATTGAGAAGATAGTGATGATAAACTAGATTAATGCTGTGCAGATGAAGAGAAGGTGACAGAATTAAATCGCATTTCTGATACAGATTTCCCAAAATTTGGCAATTGAATGGATATAGGCAGCAAAGGAAAGAAATCCATTGAGAAATTAGAGAACGTTTTCTTACTAAAGAGATTGGGTACCCAGTAAGATGATCAGGTAGCAGAGAGAATATAGCATGGAGAGCAGTAGATCCTGGGTTCAGTTTTTCATGTGAAGTATATAAAGCATACAGCCGGGGAATTAAAGAAGGCAATTTGCATAAAATTATGAAGCTGATGGGAAAGAGAATTTGGAGAGGCAATTAAGATTAATTGGTATATACGAGAACATAGCAGATGGAGTCATGGGCATGCATACAATCAGTGAATAAGTGATAGAATAGTGAGCATGATCAGGAGACATCCTAGACATTCACATGTAGACACATGTAAGTACTGTGGCAGATCCATGTAAAAGAGTCGTGGGAGAACAGAGCGCAAGGTACAATGCTAGTGTATTAAGGAAAGTCTTTATAGAAGAGGTCTCGGGGGACTCAGAAAAGAAAAGATTTTACACAAAGAGTCTTTCAGACAAAGAGATATACTTACGCATGCAAATATTATATAATAACTGGAGAGTAATTTACAGTAGCTAATAGACAAAGTTTTATGTGTAGAGACAAACATAGAGTCAGAAAAGCTAGTCTGACTTCTAGAAGCCCTAGACAAACTGGCTCATGCCCAAAAAAATTGCATCAGTTTCCATTGTGAATGGGAGCTGAAGATGAATTTTAAAATAAAAGTGAAACAATAATATTTACACTTTGAAAAGATAATTCAAAGCATCAGCTTCAAAGATAGATGCACTGAGAGAGGAGTGAGGGAGTCAAATTAGGAGACAGAATAATATTTAAGACAAGAAAGGGTAAGGATCTGAGCTTCAATCAGGGTGGTGGAGAAGGAAGAGAACAGAATACACTTAAGAGATGTTAGAATGAATGGGTACTAAGACTGAAAACATGAATCAATGTGGTAGACAATGGGAAAAAAGAATTGAAGATAATTACAGCCTGGCCCAATGTTTGGACAGACATTCTATTTGTTAATTTTCAGGAAAAAAAATGAATTTTTATTTTAAAAATAAAATGGAAATAAATTTCAGTTTGGATAAAACAGATATTTAGAATTTTGAATGAGCAGTTTCCACTAGCTGGTATGAATTTGATCAAGTCATAGGAATCATTCAATATTAAACTTAGGTATTCTGACTTACAGCATTCATGGCACAAGTAGACAGCTGCATATCTTTACTAATAAGACATTTGCACTATAACTTTTCATATTAGTGTAATTTATGAAATAACTTAAAGTAAACAGAAATTTGTATAAATTACTTCGGCTGCCACAGTACTTTTCATGATATAGGAAGCTTAAATTATCAACTGCAAAAACTGTTCTGTGTTACAAAGAATCACTAGAATCTCTACTTCAGGCTATGATGGAATGTCTAAATATCTCACTCAGAATGACCATGCAACAGTTTGAAGGCATAAGAAAACAAACCAAGGCACAAGAGAAAAGGAGAGTGCATGGAGACAAACACAATATTCACCACTATTTTTATCTATTACTTTTCTTTCTCAAGGCATTTCTTGATTCAGAATGAGACACAGAAGTAGAACGTTGTGGCTCAGAGCTAGTAGCAGACTTCCAGGGCTGAGAAAACATACAAAATAAGAACTGTGGGAATCCAAGGCTTCTAGGCATTGAAGAATAAAAGTTCCTCTCCTGGGAAAAAAAAGAAAAAAAAGAAAAGAAAATGGCAACCTGTTATTTTGTTTAGTTTGACCACAAGGCACTTGCCATCATTCACCTCCAGGGAATAGGAGGTGAACATTTTTGTAGAGAACTGAAGCATAGAAGTTAAAAAGCCTAGCAGAGCTTTGGCCAACTCACAATGCTGAAGAAGAAAAACAATTGTACTCTATGATTTGCTGGGGATCAGGAGCCCTGGTAAGCACATAAGGCTTTCAGTTTAAATCTTAAAAAGGACTCTATTCTAAGAGTATGGCAAATAGCAAATTGAACAGCCTAAAACTCAGCCTTGAATTAACTCACATATTAATTGGATCAACATAATCAGGCTGCATTCGAATAGTCTACCAGACACAAGCTGAATCATCTCTGGAGGAGGATAGAACCATTTATATTCTGTGTGCCTTCCCATATACATTGAAGCAGTTGATCAAAAATTATCAGGCAGAGATGCATGCTTCCTCTTAGGATATAGAAAGTTGCAGGAGAAAGTGCTCCTACCTTAGTGATACTACGCTGGACCACCTACAAAATCATGTTTATGAATCCCAGCAGGGAGCTGAGAATGTGAAGAAATCTAATGAAGGAAAATTGAGAGAGCATTGAGCCCATCCTAGGAGAGGAAAAACTCATGGCTGCTGTCACCGTTGGTGAGCAGTGGGAAAAGGAAGAAAATCACTATAAATGTGGGTAAGAAGAAAAAGAACAGCTTAACTTTAAATGAATTTTCAAAGTTCAAGGGTGAGCTGACAGGGCAATTTAGAATCCCTGGGAGCCAGACAGAAAAGAAAATCTACACTTACCTTATAATTCTTTTCTCCAAGTTCCATGATGAAATCATGGGAGTAAGAAAGGTACTGAGTGTCAGGCCCAGAGTGTCTGAAGGGTTTCTTGAAGATTGCTCTGCGTTTGTTCTTCTACCCTAACATCTGTGCTTTAGCAGTATCTCTTTCAGTCCCCACCCTCTCCCATCATTTACTCCAGTAATCCTCTGTCTCTGGACTAGTGTAAGGCCTTGGGTTGCTCTCGAGTGTCCTCATTTCTCTTTCTCCATGATTACTCATCAGCACACACTGAGGTCATAGTGATGACTGAGAGAAACCATTCAGACACTTAGAACCTAAGGCCTCCTAAAGGAAATCTTGAGATTTTACACTCAAATCATTCGTAGAAGCCATGTTCTTTCTACAAATTTGATCTGTTCTTTTATGCAAAATGTCCAGCACTCATCAAAAACTACTAAACAAGCGACTTCTAGCTTTAGCCAAAATTAGGCAATCAAGGCCAGTTATCCCAAAACAAGGCGATGCCTACAGATCTAGAAAACAAAGTGATGGTCACAGGAGCCCAAGATTACTACCGGGAGAAAGTTTCCAGGTCACAGTGAAAAGAGGAAGAATTCAAGAAGAACCTGCCAGGCACCCAAAGTTGAGGAAGCTGGGTTAGGGGGATATGGGAAGGCAAAGGCAGCTAGAGTTTGCAGGGGAAAATGTCAGAAAGGAGAGAGCTTCACAGAGATAGAGTTCCAGAGATTTGCAGAGGGGGCCTCTTGTATTCAGTTGAGTATCAATAGTACACAAATGTGAGGAAACAATTATGGCTGGGATAGAACCATGGAAAAGATTCAGACGGAACAATGCCTTGTGTTCCATGGAACTAAGGATAAATTCTTTTCCTACCAGCTAGAGTGAAACACTTCATAATTTGCAGACATCAAGTGGAGTACAGCAAAGGGTCATGCCTCAGTAGTGAATGAACAGTAACTCTAGAATAAATACCAGCCAGCCTTATTTATAAAAAAGCTTAAAGGCAAAACTCAGAGGATCACACTGTTCTAAGTAAATTCGCCACATCCAAGAATATTTAAAGGAATATAAGAATAGCTAGCATTAAATAAGGTGAAATTTACAATGTCTATCACCATTAAAAAATAACCAAGCATGTTAAAATGCAGAAAGATACAGCACCTAATAAAGAGTAAAAGCAACTGAAATTAACCAATATATGACATAGATGATAGAGTTATTTGACTTATTCAATAAAAAAAAATTATTAAAACTGTATTTCATATGTTTAAGAAACTAGAGGAATGATTGGACACACTAAGTAAAGATATAAAAAATAGAGCCATACAAAATTTTAGAAATTAAATCTGTAATATTTGAAGTGGAAAATACAGTGAATGTGATTATCAGCATGTTAAGTATTGCAAAAGAAAAAATGAGTGAAACTGAAGACATGCTGAAGGAATCTATTCAAGATTTTTAAAAATTGAAAAAATTAAAGATCAGTGATAAAATTGAGTCATTGGTCCAAAAGTAAAAGGGAACTAAAACAAGTCTGACAAATAGAAAAGAAAGGAAGATAGTAGATTTCAATCCAACTATATTAATAATCACTTCAAATGTAAAGTTTTAAAACCCTATTAAAAAGTGGAAATTGTCAGATTTGCTTTAAAAGAGGGAAAACATGACCTGACAGTATACTACCTACCAAAAAAACAAACAAACAAAAAAAACAAATGCACTTGAAATCTAAAGACACAACCAAGTTAAAAGTGAAAGAAAAGGAAAAAAAATATATACTATCCTCCATCAATTAAAAGAAAGCTAATGTGGTTATATTAACATCAGAGAAAATAGATGTCAGAATAAAGAATATTACTAGGAATAATAAGATGATTTCATTATTATTATCTACCCATCCACCTACCTACATAAATATATATATATATATATATATATATTTATTAATCAATTTACTTTGCTAATTCAATTAGAAAAAGCTAGGCAATCCAACACAAAAGGCAAAAGTCTTCATAAGGCAACTAACCCAAGAGGATACCTAACATTATTAATCAGTAGGGAAATGCAAACTAAAACCATACACAGGTGCATTAGACAGCTACCAGAATGACTAAAATTGAAACAAAGGTTATACCTAATAGGAATATAATCAAATTCATGACATACATAGTCATATGAGATTGTTCTTAGTAACTTGAACTAGAAACAGCCCATAGCAAAGAGGTGATCAAACCACTGCTACATTCTATATGTCGGAGCATTGATGAATATCGCAAATGTAATATTCAGCAAGAATATTTAAATGTATACCTATTGTATGACTCCATTAGCACACATTTTTAAAACAGGCAAATCAATCAATGTTGAAACAGGGGTGTGATGACTGAAATGGTGCATAACAGAAGCTTTTGGGGCACTAGTAATGTTCAAATTTTATCTGCACTGTGATAAACAAGTGTATTCCCTTCTCAAAAATTAGTTGACTTGATCCATTTATGAGTTGAACACATTTTCTGAACACATGCTTTATTCCACTAAAATGTGTACTTAAAAAATGATCTAAACAGTATTCAAAATCAGAGTTTTCTCAGAAAAATGTCCTTGAACACTTTTTATTTGATAGAATAAACATTTTCATATAAAACATTATAAAGGGCATGTACATTTAAGACAGAGCGAGACCACAAAGCAACAGGTGTTGTTAGGATGTGGAGAAAAGGAACCCTTGTGCACTGTTGGTGGGGTTGCAAATTGGTGCAGCTACTATGGAAAACAGTATGGGGTTTCCTCAAAAAATTAAAAATAGAACAGCCTTATGATCCAGCAATTCCACTCCTGGGTATTTATCCTAAGAAATCCGAAAACACTAATTCGAAAAAGATATGTGTTCCCCTATGTTCATTGCAGCGCTATTTGCAATAATCACGGTATGAAAACAACTAAAATGCCCATTAATAGATGATTAGATAAAGAAGAGATGGTACATATGGTGTATACAATGGAATATTACTCTGCCATAAAAAGAATGAAATCTTACCATGCGTGACAACATGGATGGACCTAAAGAGCAGTATGCTAAGTGAAATAAGTCAGGCTGAGAAAGACAAATATCATATGATCTCACTTATATGTGGAATATGAAGAATAAAATAAACAACAAATGAAACAGAAACAGATTCATAGATACAGAGAGCAAACTGATGGTTGCCAGATAGGTGGAGAGTTGGGGGGACGGGTGAAAAAGGTGAAAGAGATTAAAAAGTACAAATTGCCAGTTATAAAAATAGTCACAGGGATGTAAAGTACAGCACAGAGAATAAAGTCAATAATATTGTAAAAATTATGTACAGTGCCAGGTGGGTGCTGGATTTATTTGGGGGTCACATCATAAATTATAGAAATGTCTAGCCACACTATCCACCTGAAACTAATATAAAATAATATTAAGTGTGAACTATAATTGAAAAAAAGTAGTCACAGGATATAAAGTACAGCATAGGGAATACAGTCAATAATATTTTAATTACTATGTAGGGTCAGATGGGTAATAAAATTACTGGGGTGATAACTTTCTGAGGTATACAAATGTCTAATCAGTACGTTGTTTTCTACACCTGAAATGAATATAATGTATGCCAATGATAATTGAAAAATCAATTTTTAAAAACATAAAAAAGACATAGAGAGACATATTTACACTTTGTCCCTGAAAAATAAAATATTTCAAGTGTAGTTTCTATGGTTTTGGAAAACACAATGGCTATAGAAATTAGATATGAAAAAAATAGTAAAAATAATTTAATGTCATGGGGGGAAGCTACATGTCTTTGCAAAATATAAATACCATGATATACATTTAATCACAAAAGTTGCTTCAGTCTACCCTCCCTCCATTAAAGACTTTAATTTCAAACTGAACAAAACACTTCAGCTGAAAGAATTATTTTACATTTGGATACTTGGAGTTCTATTTTTCTTTTCTTTTTTTTTTTTTTTTAAATTAACTAATATGTAGTTTGGGTCAAAACAGTTTCTGTCTTTTAAATTTGTGCAAATTATTTTGGATATCACCAGAGTTCAAAATGCATGCTAAGGAGAGAGAGAGAGAGAGAGAGAGAGGGAGAGAGGGAGAGAGGGAGAGAGGGAGAGAGGGAGAGGGAGAGAGGGAGAGAGAAAGAGAGAGAAAGAGAAAGAGAAAGGGAGGGAGAGAGAGAGAATGCTGAATGTTTTATGATCAGCATTTCCAATTCTGCTTACATGTTAATACAAATGACACTCTCTCTGATTATGGACTATGAGTCTTACACACTTGAACAGCCTTGGCTTCTTCATGCTAATTTCTGCCCTGTGTGAAATCCCATAAATGTCACATCTGCCACAGTCCCTTTCTCAGTCTAACATATGCTTTCAATGGAGCTAAATGTTCATTATTATCAAATGAGAAAATGTATGTGGAAGTGCTTTGAAAACTATAAGCCATTGAAGAAATGGATATAATGCTCTGTTGTCACTGAGGGGTCCTTGGTTTCTGACTTAGTAAATTAGAACTGTGAAGAATTCCTGGAGGGAGAGGAATGTTGTTTATTGGGAGATAAAAGCTTGTTTCACAAGTACTTCTCAGAGCCAGGTGGGACTAAGTCATTTGAGGGGAGGATGGGTGTCAGGGTTTGTCAGTTTATATTCACTTGCTCTATGGAGGCTGAGAAACTTTTGAGTGTAGGGGAGAAAAATCCAAGGAAAAAGATGGCTTCCAGATACGGGCAGGAAGTTTTGAGGATACTAATAAACTTTGGTCATTGGGTATCAGTTCTCTGGGTCTTTGCTTAAAGATAAAGCCAAGATATGTGCGACAAAATCATTAGAAAATAACTCAGACTTTACTGAATTCTGAACCCAGGAGATTATTCGCCTTAAGTTTTCTAAGTAAGAGTGTTCTGTTTAATCTCATTTTCCGAAATGTAAACCTTTCCCTTTCCTCCCACCAACACAACAAACAGTTAACAGATAGAGATGGGTACAAATCAGGAAGGGAGATGATCAAGCAATTAAGGCATTTAGATATCATTAGGTACTCAAACTGTTTCTTCCTGTTATTGCACACTTCCTAGCTTGGTAGATGAAATATCTGAAAACAATCATTGCAAGGAAGAACTTTAAGTAAAATCAGATATAAACAACTAAAATCTGGAGAAGCGCTGAAGCTTCATGAATAATTCTTGAATAGCATGGTGTGAATGCTGCCTTGCTCAACTCACAGAGTCTTCCAAGATGTTAGTTTCATGTTTTATTTAAGCTCAACATAAATGTTAACGTGGTCTTCATCAGTTTTATCTAACTCTGAAGAGTGATGTGTTGATGTTGTAATATGGGGAGACGGCCCATCCAGATATTCTGTGAGGCGTCACCAGTGAATTTATTTTCCAGGGACTAAGTTGTAAAATTTTCTCAGTGCACCACTTCGTCAGGCACAGCTACTGATCAGTGTTGATTAGTCTTCTATTGTCCAATTTGTAATCCAGATATGTTTTATGGAGATATAACTGGTGAAAAATCATTGTGTGTAATCTTTCTCTAAAAAGATTCTGCTGGGCAAGTGACCAATAAATTGTACATAATGCAAAAATTAATCAAAGAAAATGTCATTAGAAGCTTACTATGGCAGAGTCTCCATTGAGAAAGAAAACTAATCTAACTATTGGCCAATCTTCATTATGAATTGTTGCTATTATGATTATTTTATGATTCTACCAGTCGATAGTTCTCATGGGATATTTAAGTCCCTGGATTACTTACAAATTGAGTTTTGGACCTCAAGACATGTAAATCAATTAGTTGTTTGTTTCTTAGCTTAAAATCTGCTTTGAGTGTTGTATTTGGTGATTAAGGCCCCTGGGTATTCTGCATGGTGTATTGCCATTAGATTTGAAAATTGGGGAGTGGAAAATAGAAGACATTTTCATGATGCATACAGTTGGATCATTCTTATTAGGACACTATTCCATTAGTGCCATGAGTTACTTAATGGAAACCTGATAAGGGCCGTGCAGATTTTTGTGTGACAAAAGAATGAAATGAAACAAAACAAAAAAGCATGAAACTAACATTCTGGAAAGACTTTACATTATCAAAGTAGCATTCACACTAATTGTCTTTAGGAGCAATTTTTCAAGATTTCCTAGATATGGAGTCCAATGCTTACCTGATATGTATCAAAAATGTGGCTCAAGGAAAGTACTGAGCAGTTCTTTCCAGAATACAGTTTAGAAGGTTACACATATAGGATGCTTATGAAATAAGTGGACAACATCTGAAGTTAAATTCTTTATTTCAGATGGGTGAAGAGATTCCCCTTTTGGCCACAGGCCAACTGTATTAGCAATATATTGTACTGCAGAGCACTTAGCTAAATTAGGTTAATAATTTTGTGCAAAAGAAATCCTAGATAGTCGTCTTCCAAGGATTATGTTGTTTGAACTAACACATGCCTTTCAACTATGGCCAAATATGTGATTCTCTGTACCATGACTTATAATGTAGTTTTCATTTGATTGAACTTTACAAGGCTGCAAAAGGATTTGGAACCCGGTATGTCAAAACAGACCATCTGCCTATGTGTTTGAAGCCAATGAAATAGAATATTTTGGTCTGTGTTCATTTATTATATGAGAATTGAGCAATCTCTTCTTAAGTCTCTTCATTGTCCCCAAATGGAAACCACAGTCTTGTAGAAGGTAGATTAATTCATTAGTCTGATGGACTCCTTCCAAGTGCAAGGCAAGGGAAGGTCTCTATTATCATTAAGAATAACAAATAATAATTAAAGCTGCTAATATATACAAGTATCAAGGACTAACTTTGGATTAGATAGTTGGACGAACACTTCATGTGTTCACATTTAATCATCACAGCAACTACCTAAGTTTGGGACTATTATAATTCATATTTTTCAAATGAGACAGCTCAGGCACAGAGAAATCAAATAATTTGTTCAAGGTCACATAAATAGAAGTTCTAGATCTTGGATCTGAAATTAAGGATTTCTAACTCCAGTGCAGTGGTCAAACATTTAAACTGTTACCATATTACCTCACTTTTGTTACAATATTAGAATTCAGTCTGAAAATGGTTGAGCTATTTGAAATCATTCAGTAGTGGGGTCAGTACAATTTTCAAAGTATCACCTCCGAAGCTTTCTTTGAATATATGCTTGATTTGTGGGTCATTCGGTTCACAGAATAGAACAAAACAGGAAGGCTGAAACTGGGAGACAGGAGATCCCTTTCCTCGTTCCTTCTCTTACTAGTTATGTGAACTTAAGCAGTTCCGGTGACCTCTTTGAACTGCAGGGTCCTCATCTTTAAAAATAAAGATACTGGACTAAATTATGTCTAATTTCTTCCCAGCTCTGACCTTTTGTTTCTACAGAACCATATCCTTTACATTTACAAAGGGACAAAGACATAAAAATCATAAAATAAATGTGTGTAAATACCCTTATAGATTTTGCTAACCTTGCAGTTCACAAATAGCATCTCCATTGCATTGTCTGACATACCATCATGCATTTTCCCCTCAGCCATGGTTGACCCATGCTAATTAGAAAAAAAAAAAAAAAAATCCTTTCTAAGTGAAGGGGGGCTCTTCTTCCTCCACTTCACTGTATGACTCCTGGGCTCAAAGATATATTTTATGGGCATTTTTTAATATGCTACAGTTTTAACCTATTGCCCTTGTCTTGGGCACTTTATTTTCTGTCTTCAGCTTCAATATTCATTAGTAACACTGTGACAGAAAAAGAATATGAATGGCATTAGGAAATTGAGCCTTACTCAAGCTAAGAAAACAATGCGAGAGCTTACACGCTGTAATAGAGCATAGATGTTTGACATTTCTATACAAAGGACTGATTTCAAACAATCATGAAAATGTGCCGACACTTTTCATGTGAACAGCACATTCAAAGACAAGTACATTTAAAAAAATAACAATAAAGGCAGAGTTTACTTTCCTACCCCAAGTTAAAACTTTATTATGTGTCAAATATATTATTTGGGGCTGGTGTGAAGTGTGACATACTAAATGTTCTCACCATTGTAGCATATGCATAGGTAATATATAGCTCATACAATTTTCATAAGTCCACTCTGCTTACTCTCTTCTAATATCTCTCTAAAGACATTTGTGGTATCATTCTTCATTTATTTTACATGCTGCTTTCACCCATTGTGAATAAACATGAATAAACAATTCTGGAGGTATGAACAGTTATCTTTGCTTAGGCTTGGTGTGGTTTGAATAAAATATACATGACATCAGTGTCTGGGCTTGTATCTGTGAATCGTAAAGCAGTGAAGAAATCCAGAGATGATTTTTATTTTTTTATGATGATGGAGAAATTAGCACCTCAGTAATATGCAGTGTAAAGTAATATGGACAGCATTTCCTATTCTCCCTTGAACTAGTTCATATGAATGCAAATACCTAACGTACATGATTCTCATTTTGAAGAACCTGTTCAGGAATGTTAGAAGACATAAAAGATGGAAAGAAAAGGACTTATGTAATTTACTGGAGAAAATCCTCAAGTTAGTTAATCATAGCTGCCCAGATATCTTCCACCTGAAAATAAAGGGACTCAAAAAAGAAAGCCTGGACCTCCTGGCTTCAGAGAGGGACTGCTTCCTTTCTCCCCACTTCATGAGTGCTCCTCAGCCCTGGATTTAAAGCAAAACTCTATATATACTGTGAAGTAAGTTTTCTATAGGTTATTTATGTATGCTTCTTAGATCTTGAGCTTATAAAACTAAATCAAATGCACGCCTATAATTTTGGGCTTCAGAAAAACATGGGCCATTTCCAGTATCAGTGAATTCCAGTGCGGTCTAACCTGAAGACATCTGAATCATTGAAGCAAGACCAGGCTCACAGTCCTTGACAGGCCAGGAATAACTGAAACCCTTCGTGCTGGGTGTAGAGGTCATTGCATCATGCAACCTGAAGAGATATGCATGGTTGTGTTAACTGCAGTTGCTTTTGTCTGATCAGTATTTTTTTTTTCATATTTCTATATCTGATACATTTTTAAACATAGTTTTCCATTATAAACTTACAAAAGTAATAAAGTTAACTAAAAGCAAGCTAACAAAATTAATGACAGTCCTATGCCGATAGGTGTATTATTCTTTCATTGCATAACCTTAAAAAAACCCATCAAGAAGTATATGTTATGCACTACATTTACATACATAACATGAACATATTTGGTAGATACTATATCCTACAAATGGTGGATGATAAATTAACTCAATCCTCATGACATTTCTGCAAGATAGGCATTACTATTGTATTACAGGTGGAAAACAGAGATTCAGAGACTTCATGTAACCTGTAAGCAGCAGTACCCCTAGAGCTAGTAAAACTGGTATCAAATAGTTTTTAACATTCTTTTTGTTCTTGCTGAATATCCAAGAAGATACTCTGCTGGTGTACGGGTGGCTCTACATCATAGTGTGGCTGGAAACATCAGTTTTTATTTTAGGTGAAGCTTTCTAAAATTAAGTTGAAATGTAATTATACATTTTCTATTTCTTAAACACTTTTACACTGAAACCTAGTAATTTTGGTCAGTCATACGATTATGGTAGATGGCATACAATTGAACAATTCTGGTTGTCTTATTACCTAGCAGCAGAGGAGAATTTTATTTTGTTGAAATAAAGCATACCTTTTATTAGATCAATTCTGCCTCATAACTTTGATATTTTATTCCTAGCTCTACTATCCAGAGTCCCCTAGTGTAGGAAAAACAAAAATAAAAACAAAAAAACACGAAACACTTTGTTTTATTGTAAGTATTTAAATTGATAGCTGTGTGACCTTGGGAAAACAACTTACCTAGGTGCACTTTCCCTGCTTCTTTATAAATGAGAAATTAAACTATGAAATCCTGTCTTATAGAGTTGTGAACATAGAAAAATTAAATAATTTGCCTGTAGGTCTATAATGCTCAGAATGCTAAATGTTGATTGTTAATATTATATTTTTTATTAGTCTCTACAAATTTTCTTGATTGACAAAAATCAAGATAAAGCAAAGAACCTTGGAAAGTGTGGCCCTCCTCATTTTAGAATCTTCTGTTTGTTCTTTAAAACCATTTGATCAGGGAATACCATATATTCTGGGATGAAAAGGCAAGAATCGACTCTCTCTGCCCTCTGTTCACAGTCCCTTGTATATCATATAGTATATATCATACAATGACAGTAAAATCATACAATGATTTTACACACTGTTGCAACTTCTTGTCTCTACTATTTCTATTCTGCTTTGAGCCCCTCCAGAGTCCTAACTGTATCTTTTTCTCTCTCTTCAGAACCAGACATATATAAGACCCACCAAAAATACTGGATAAAAATGATATCACTACAATTTATTAAGTCTGCTATACTCAGAAAAGGAATGTAAAAGATGACCTCCCTCTTTGATCCTCATTCTATTCTTCTCTTAATGCAACCTAACGTCCCTTTAGTCTAATTTTTAATCAGATCACACTGGTAGCAACTAAAACAACTAAGTCCTATGTCTTTCCATAATCAGAACACAGTCAAAGCTATAAGAGTAAAACAGTCAGCCTTACCATCTGGAATCTTAGTTTTTGAACAAAAATTATCCAAGATTTCTTCCTGTTGTTCATATCTGTGATGATAAAAATATGTTAAATTGTGGAAATTATAATTTCTATCCTGCGTGTTGTTCAGTTGTTCAGAAGGGACATTGTAGATTATGTTGTAGAAATGAGACAAGGAACCAAGGGGCCATTGGTGCAGATAAGTCAGGTATAGTAGAGGAACTATAAGCAACTATAAACTTCTTTCCATCTCTGAAATTTTAGCCTATGATATGAGTGCTTGATCAACTTCAATGGTTCTAATTAAGCTTTCTCCTAAACCCTTTGAAAGGGATGATTATTAATGAAAATGTAGACCTTGATGGGCTGGATCACTACCATCACAGAAAAGATATTTTAAACATACCTCCTACTCCTGATGTCTAAGGGGTGGAATGAACCAGGGGTCAACCCTTTTCTCTCTTCTTGAAACAAACTTTCAGTTCAGAACTGTTAATCATCCAGACCCATTACTGTAAATAAGAACCCTAAGCTGACAATACTGAAATGTATGTCTCCACCTTTAACCTCTCACATCACCTCCAGACTAGCTTGACAATTAACTACTCCCATCGCCTCTTGGATGTCTGATTGGCATCTCACACCGATGAGCGGCCCCACAGAACTGTTGATTTTTTTTTATTCCCCCAAATTGATGATCCCCCAATTTCACATCTCAATAAATGTCATCGATATTCACACAGCTATTTAAATCAAATACCTGTATTATTCTAGTTTCCCCTCTTTCCTTACTCCTCAAATCCAAAGCACCAACAGTGTTGTTGCTTTTACATTTAAAACATATCTTAAGTCTGACCCCTTCACCACATATATACAACTATCAACAAATCACCTTTTCCTGTCTCCTAGACCCATCATGATTTCTCCTATCCACTCTCCTGCCTTCCACTCTGTCCTTTGTTCTGTTTTTATTTTATTTTTCCACACGACAGTCAGAGTGCTCTCTTTTTAGTCATAAATGCGGTCAAGAAATGTTGCTGCCCAAGTCACTCTAAAAACTTTTGTGACATTTCTCACCTACAATTCCTCACCATCCCTACAGGAATCTATGTGGTTTGTGTCCTGCCTATTTCTGGATTTATCACTTCACCACATTCCTCCTTATTCACATCTCTCTATTATTTTTGCTGCTCGCTGGACAGGACAGTTTATTGGTCCTCCAACCTGGAATAACGTTCCTTGAGCACTTATTGACCTGACTCCCTTTCTGTATTTGTAATACTCACCTGCCACCCCTTCTGGACACACCTGTATAGAAGAGTGTTTGGGTAGCACACTGTGGTTCTGTATCCTGCTTCGTTTTCCTTTAAAGTCTTTTGACCAAAAAATGGTCATCACTACCTGATGCTTTTTTGATTTATATTCTGCCAACAGGTCTGTAAGCACCGTAAGAAAAGGTGGGGTTTTGTTTGTTTATTTGTTTGTTTTTTTCTGTCTCGATCACTGCTATAGCATCAGCTCCTAAAACAATGTCAGAGTTTCATAAACGTTTGCCATGTGAATTGATTCATGTTGGACTGGTTAATGTAAAAGCCAATAATTATCCTATGAATTTTAGACAGAGATGCTGATAACACTCTACCTATCTGAAAGTAACAATACCATAATAGCGTTATTATTCTAGATGTACAGTCTTTTCTTTGCTTTTCAACATGTTCAAGCAATTTCAGCAGGTCATGGACATGCACTGTTTCACTCCACACACAGGGAAATGCTTAGTCCCAGTACCTTCTCTCTGTGGGTGGCTTTATAAGCTATTCACTTGTCCTGACAGAAAGAGAGCAACTTTCAGTCTGAGTTATCCAAATAATGGGAATGAATAGTTCCAATGTCTGTGGGAAAACAGTTCTCATATATGTTAGAAAACTTTCCAGTAAACCCATCAAAAGAGCGTTTTGTGATTGGCCCACATGTACATAAGATATTCAATTGAGCAAAATAACCATATCATCTTTTTATATGTTCCAGAGAATTAAAACAGCGTCATTTGTATTTATACATGCTTGCACACTTACATACTTAGTCATATCTGTTTAAACTCTTACATCAAGAACTCTTTATTCCTGATAAACGAGCACTCTACCACTATAAATATATCCATGAATGTAAAAAAAGAAATATCTATCTATCATCTATCTATCTATCTATCTATCTATCTATCTATCTATCTATCTATCAATCTATCTCCATGATATATATATCTATATCCTTATCTATATCTATAATTATCCATGATCTATTCATGATATAGATATAGATAGATAGATAGATAGATAGATAGATATAGATAGATATAGCCATCTGCATATATATGTCTATGTATCTATATCTATATATATTTCCACACCTGAGATTTTTTTGCAGGCCCCACCATTTATTGTATTAACTTAGTAGCAAAATATTGTCTAGATTTAAAGCTCAAACTCTAACTGCCATCGAATCAGAAGCATTGCTATTACTTAAACCAGAGAAATGTTTGATATTAGATATTAAGGTGGCATAAAATAAGGTAATATCAGTGATGAAAAAGCCTATCTTTGAAAAGAAAATGGTATGCAGATTAATGAAATTACGTGAGAGGCACTTTAGTCTCCTCTGAAGGATATTAAAAGGAAAATACATTTATTAAGTGATTTAGAAACAGCTAAAATGGAACTTCTTAAATAATAATTGCTGTTTTAAAATGCTGAAAGGACCCCAGGCATATAAAATAAGAGCAGGTGACTCTTAGTGTGGTCATCTCTCTATGGTATATAGTTAGTGGCAAGGGGTCACGTTTATCGTTTCCAGTGACATTCATGGTGGACGTCACTTTCAGAGACCTTAGGACCCAGAGTGTTCCCTGTCCGATGCCCTGCAAGCTGGCACGAGTCTGTACCGCCGACTCAGGTCTGGTGTGCCAGGAGAGATGAGCAACTGTACAGTAGCTGTGGATGCAATTTCCTAGAGCATAAATTTTAGTAGCACATTTGACGGAAAACTAATGTTTTTTTATGTTTAAACTAACATGGCTGCATTATGAGTAGAATATAAAATTTACATGAAGTTTTCAAATAAATCCAGAGACTTAAAAAGAAATTTCACTCTTTGAGTTGGTTGAAACCTCTGGAGGTTCTCGCTCACTCCCCTTTGCTATTAGAATAAGTCAGTGGGAGAGTTTGTAAAACTGTATCGCCAACTCTTTGATATTGTGCATTAAATAAAAATGAATTTCTGTCAAAATGGCAACTATGCATATTCTATAGAAACTTGCTTATTCTTCTTTCTTCAGGGCCAGCTCAAGCCCACATTTTGTTTGAGAGAAGTTGGTATTCAGAGAACTCATTCCTTTTTCTTCCCCCACCTCTTCTTCCCTCCCTATGTTCCTTCCTCTTTTGCCCCAATTTTCCTCTTCTCTTTTCCTCACTCTTCCCTTCCCTTCTCCTATTCTCTCACTCTCTTTCTGTCTGTCCTTCATTCAACTGTTTATTGGATACCTCATATCTCAGGCACCGTGTTAAGCACCATGGATATAAAGATGGAGATGCACATTGTAACATTGAAGAATTCTGCTCTAAGCTCCAGGATAGAGTGATCTCTATTTATTTATTCATAACTGGGTCTTTATTACTTTCTATAATGTCTAGCCTGCAAAATATACTTAATATTTATGAATAAATGCATGAATAAATGAATGGAATAACGTAATAACCAGTAAAGACGCTATGAAGCTATTACAATATATGTGCTTTATTTGATCCTATCATTTGACACTTGAACTCATTGATACGTGAGGAAAGAGGAAGAACTGAGTTTGGGACTAAAGGGCCATACAGCTGCTTCCCAGAAAATGTATACAGTACCAAATATTCATCTTACTCTTGAATGAAGAATGGCAAGAACCAGTGACCGTGTATATCATCTCAAACACTGTTGCATCCTCCTCAAGCATCTCTTGTACTTGATGCTCATTTAGTGCCTCCAAGCATGTTTTCATAGGGTTGTAAATAACCAGTTACCCCATTCACACATATAAGTGTTTAATAGTGGCCGGATGGGATTCTGACTCAAATTCCAGAGGGATCTTGCAGGTGACATTAATGTGTGGTGGGGTTGCAGGAATAATTTTTGAAGAAGGTGGCTGATGGTTTTAGTGCTCGTGCACCTGCTTAAAAGGACTCAAGTTCATGCGATTGTTTCCATGCAGGAATATGGATAGAGGGTTATCGGATATTTTCATTTTTCAAAAGATACAGGATATCCATGCGTGAATACAAAATACACAGTGTTTAAATGTTGGTCAATTGCATTGTTTTCTCATATAACATATTACCCCAACACTTGGTGGCTTAAAACAAATTTGTTATTTTACAGGTCCATAGGTCAGAAATCCACCACAGTTCTCATTGGGCTAAAGTCCAGGTGTCAGCAGGGCTGCATTCCCTTCTGGAAACTCTTGAGGAGGATTTGTTTCCTTGCCTTTTCCCATTTCTAGAGGCTGCCCACATTCTTTAGCTCATTGCCCCCTTTCTCTGTCTTCTAATCCAGCCACATTGCATCTTCCTGAACTTTCCTTCAGTAGTTGTATCATCTTTACACTGTACCTGGGAAAGTTCTCCGCTTTCAAGGATTCATGTGATTTTGTACTGGGCCCTCCTGACTAACTTGGAATAATCTCCCCATTTCAGATTCTTAGGGTAAATCATATCTGCAAAATCCTTTTGCAATGAAAGGTAACATAGTCACAGGTTCCTGAGATTAGGGCTTGAATATCTGGAGGGTTGGAGTGGGAATTAATCTGTCTACCACACAAATTTATGAGTTTGTATGTATGTTTTGATTTTTGTACCAATCAGTACCAAGGGCCAGAGGAAACAAACAAGCAACAACAAAATTACTGTCAGATATATACTGTTTACAAAGCCATTCTTTATTCATCTCTGTTTTAGTATGTCAGTCTTTTCAACATTTTTTTTTAAAGAGAACACCCACCCCTTGATTACAGTCGAAGAATCCTTAAATGGAGAAATTCCCATTATTTATGTTCAACAAGTTGATTGGAGATTTTATTGCTTTCTGTACTGGCAGCCACATTTTTTATTTCTTCAGCCACATTATTATTTCTTCATTTAGTGAATAGTTAGTAAGTGCCTATGGTTTATGCTACTTTGTATTACAGTAATTAGTAAATTAGAAAAAGGTAACTATGGATAAGACTTTCTATTTGGGGTTGATTCTGCATTCTTGCCCTCTTTTGGTTTTCTGCACTGTTTCCATGACAGTACTCATTGAAAATCTTCTTTTTTTGTCTTCCTCCTACTATTTCACCCCTAAATAGTGGATCCTTCAGAAGTTTCACTTAGAGATCATGGTACACACGCTGCAGAGAAAAAAGTGCACAGGTGAGGGGAATGTTCTATATTTACCACTCCCAGAGACGTTTTGCCAACTTCTCAAATGTATCATTTAATTTTGATTTGCTGTTTTCATTTTATTTGCACATACTGCCAACATCTAATGTTGTTGTCCAATAATATGCTGTTTAAATTTTTGTTTAGAAACTTACGTGCCTCTCTCTTTATTAGTTTAACTAAGTCTACTGCATTATTGTGTTAAAAACAAAACTTTTTTCCATTTTTTCTCACTTTTTATTTTTCTATTATTGGGCTTCTATAATGATTCCTGCATATAATGGTCAGACTTCCAATAGTATAAGATATGTAAAAGGCATAAAATCAGAAAAAAAAAGAAAAAGAAAACAAGTTGAGAAAAGCTGAATGGTCTATAACCACAAATATCTCTCAGGCAGCGGTATTGGATGGGCGACAAGACTTACTCATTGATCGAAAGCAATAATAAAAGTTAATATCTGAGCCGTGCTTTAGGTTTATGAAGTACAGTCACAATATCTAGTCCCACATTTAAGGTATCGAAAAGGAAATCTAAACTCTGGTATTGTGGAAAATAAGAAAAGGTAAAGAAAAAGAGAAGAAATCTGTCTGAAGAAAACTAAGTGTCGAGAAAAGGTCAGGGCACGGACAAGGAAGATGTAATGAAAAGCAGAGGCAGATAAAGGCGTCTTCGTTCTTTTCATAAGACAAACAGAACATAGACAAAAGATGAAATGGCTCCACAGGGTGGGATCGATACCCTCCTCGTTTGAGCAGCCACCAACGGCATCCTTCAGATGAGCCTGAAGAACTGACGATGCGAACATTAGTGAGCTGGTGCTTACTGTGACCATTTTAATAGATCTGAATGCATCTCTTAGCAACAGCAACAATAGATTTATTGTTGTGTTGTAGTTGTTTTGAAACAAATATTTACTCTCATTTTTTAAAGTGTTTATTCCAAAGCATGGTTTATGATTTTTAAACATAGAAACTACTTTAATACTTTCAACGTTATGAATTAATCATTATCATCTCTGTCTTACTTATGAGGATACTGGGTCATTAAGAAGTTGAGCAACCTATCCAAAGTTAAGTGACTATTAAATGATGTTAAACTGTCTTCATTTCAGACAATATGTATACAATTTTTTTTAAAAAAAGACTTTCATTAAAAGGAAAATAAATAAATTAATGACTAAACAGATGTTTCCAAGCTTCAAGTTTCACTTATCCACTACTTAGTGATCTAGTACATTTTTTTTTCTTTTTAACACTAGCTGCTCAGTAATTGTTTGATGAAAAAATAAATGGGTTTCTCAGGGAACATATTTGGTTTAAGTACTGGGATATGAGAGAGGCATAAGATGTGATCCTTGCTTTTGATGCATTTCTAAAAACCTCTTTTTTGTCACCTTCCACTGATGCCCCAAATTAAATGTATATGATCAATCCAACTGAAACCTCCTTTCTCAAATTGAAAATTATTTTTTCTCCAGTACTAACTTTTTTATTGGATAAAATGATTTTTATTGTCTTCATTTGATTGTTTAGAAACTCTAAAGGCTGAAAATAATTTTACTCTTGAGGTTTTTTTAAAGTATAGTTGGTATGTAATATTATATGAGTGTCACATGTATAATATAGTGATTTTACATTTATATACCTTCCAATGTGATCGCCACACTAAGTCTCGTAACCATCTGTCACCATGCAAATTTATTACAATATTATTGGCTATATTCCCTTTTGCCCTTTTCATTTATCTCCACCCTCTTCCCTCTGGCAATGATCAGTTTGATCTCTGTTTCTATGAGTCTGTTTGTGTTTTGTTGTTGTTGTTTTTAGATTGCACGTATAAGTGAACCACATGGTATTTGCATTTCTCTGTCCGACTTATTTCACTTAGCATAACTTCCAGGTGCATCCCTGTTGTTACAAATAGTAAGATTTCATTCTTTTTTATGGCCAAGTAATATTCCATTGTATATCTGAGTATGTACCACCTCTGCTTTATCCAGTCATCTATTGATGGGTACTTAGGTTGCTTTCATGTTTTGGCTACTGTACTACTGTAAATAACCCTGCCATGAACATAGGGGTGCATGTATCTTTTCATATGAGTGTTTTCATTTTCTTCAGATAAATACCCAGAAATGGAATTGCTGGGTTATGTGGGAGTTCTATATTTTGCTTATTGAGGAATCGCCACACTGTTTTCCATAGTGACTGCACCAATTTGCAGTTCCACCATCAATTCACAAGGCTTCCCTTTTCTTCACATTGTTGCCAATAAATGCCATATATTGAATTTTTCATAATAGCCGTTCTGACAAGTGTGAGGTAATATCTCATTGTGGTTTTGATTTGCGTTTCTCTGATTATTGATGTTGAGCAACTTTGCATATGCTTTTTCATATGGCCATATATGCATCTTCTTTTGAGAAATGTCTCTTCGTGTCCTCTGCCCAATTTTTTATCAGATTGTTTATTTATTTATTTTTTTGTTATTGAGTTGTATGAGTTCCTTATATATTTTGGATATCAACCCCTCATCAGATACATCATCTGAAAATATATTCTCCCATTCAGTAAGTTGTCTTTTTGTTTTGTTGATGGTTCCCTTCACTGCACAGAAGCTTTTTATTTGCTGAAGTCCCATTTGTTTATTTTTGCTTTCGTTTCCCTTGCTCAAGGGGACATATTTAAAAAAATATATTGTTAAGACTTACATCAAATAATATACTACCTATGTTTTCTTCTAGGAGTTTTATGGTTCCAGGTCTTTCATTTAAGCCTTTAATAGATTTAGAGTTTATTTTTGTATATGTTGTAGGAGTGTGGTCCAGTTTCATTTTTTTTTTTTTTTTTTTTTTTTGGCACGTGTCTGTCCAGTTTTCTCAGCATCACTTGTTGATGAAACTCTTTTCCCTCATTGTATATTCTCACCTCCTTTATTGTAGATTAATTGATCATATTTCTTGTGATATGCTAGAGGACTGGGCTCTCTATCTGTTCCACGAATATATATGTCTGTTTTCTGCCAGTGTCATCCTGTTTTAATTATTATAGCTTTGTAGTATAGTTTGAAATCAGGGAGCATGATACCTCAATGCTCTTCTTTTTCTCTCAAGTTTGCTTTGGCTATTTGTGGTTTTCTGTGATTCCGTGTCCATTTTAGAACCCACTAATAACTTTGAAGAAAATGCCAAGATCCTCAAATCTTCTACCACAAAATGTAATGTTACCTTGGGATCCCCTCCCTATTTATTACTACCTGATTACACTTGCTTCTACAACATGAGCCTCAGGAAGTCTTCTCTTAGTCCCCGCTGCTGAGACCGATTGGTGATGTAATAGGACATTATGAACTTGCAGGTCAGCAAACATTTCCTATTTGCTGACCCAGTTTGTTTTAGGCTTTGCATTATGGTTCTCTCAACCATGCAACTTGGCCTTAGCAGTGAATGTAGCCATGGAAAATACATACACAAATGGCTATGACCATGTTACAATAAAACTTTATTTATAAAAACTGCTGCCTGCAGATTTATCCTGTGGGTTGTGATTTGCTGACCCCTGAATGCAATTGCAGTACAGAGAGAGCTCACCTTCACCTATAATAAAAATCATTGAATTTGGGTTCTATGTCTCTGATTTTTGTTTCCTTTTTTTTTTTTTTTTTTTTTTTTGCTAGGGATAGGGATCTGAGGTAGCTGAACGTGCACTCATGTCATGACCTGGAGGTTAGTGAGATGCAGACACTCATGTTTATGGAAAAACCATAAAGACTAGGCACATTTTAGGAGCTGGACTTGGAGTGATGACTTTCACTTCCTCTCCTTTCGCTCAGTTTATTCCTTCTTTAAAAACTTAGAGGGATGTATAATTGTATTAAGTAATTGGTGGATTTTTATTTTATATACATACAATTCAGTTTTTGGCCTTTAGGCACTAGTTAAAACTTCTAAGAAAAAAGGTAGATCTAAGAGGCTAGAAAAAGTGAGGATTCTATTCATTATACTTGCAGGAGCCAAAAGGGGAAAAAAAAGAGTCATGAAAGATGCTGATACCTGGCGGCACGTAATGATATGGTACTGTATTCTGGATCAGTTAATTTCTCTGAATCTTCTTTCAACTATTTACATTCTTAAGCTGTAGAGAAAATAGAGGTATAGACATGCTACCTACTGAGTTAAATGGTACTTACTTTTATTTCTTATAATCTGACCTTTATCAAGATCGACAAGGGAATGTTCATGTTCCTTCAACAAATCTTAGAATGCCAAGTCTGTGTTCACTCTCTTGAGTCCTCTTGTGATATGCTAGGCTATAATCACCCACCCTCTGAGCCATCTACATTCTGGTTAAAGTTCTAGTCCTCTTGTGACTAATCTCAGACTCCAGGGACTCATAAGAAATTTTCCTTCTAATTTGAGAATGCACAGAAATTGTCCTGGAATGAAAAGATGCAACAACTTAGTGTACTATGAAATTGGGGCTTTTTAGGGCTTTTTACTGCAGGATCTAAGATTAGCCAATCACCCCATCATGAAGGGGTGGGAGGAACACATTTATCAAAGCACCAGACCTAAGATGATGCGCTAGGATGAAGTGTTGAGTAAAATCAATGTTACAGCACTCTCTTAAAACTTGAGAGTGAGTGGGAAAGAAAAGATAATCTAGCATACATCCTTTGCTATGGACATACCCTAACCACATCTGCTGCCTTGTTTGTTTGTTTATTACAGTGAGTGATGGATGCAGCATGTCAGAAAGACTTCCATGAGAAAGGATGTTATAAACTGAGACCTGAAGGATGAGTGGGGATCGCCAGGCAAGGGAAAGGCAAGGGTATTCTAGTCAAATGTAACCATACAGTTCATGTTTTTGAGATGTCAGAGACTGAGACAGAGAAACAGAGGAGGGTCTGATTGGAAATGAGAGGTGCAGTGAGAACGATAATCATACAGAAAGTCTTAAAGATAAAAAGCATAGGGTACAGAACTAGGGTACCCTTTGAGGGTATTGTAGCCACTTATTATAAAGGGTTAAAATGCCATTGAAGAGCTTTGAGCAAGAGAATGGCATAAACAGAATTGCCTTTTCAAATGATTACTCTGACTAGTGTTTAGCTAACGGAGTGGAAGAGTAAACACTGAAAACAAGAAAAGTGGCTTGGGGGCTATTGCAGTATTACTGGGGGGGGGGGGGAAGGAGATGAGCCTACACTAAGTTTTTTGGAAGTGCCCAGTGTAAGCAGATCTATATTTCAGGGTTTTAGCCATGGGTTGTTGCTTGCAAAGCTGGACATTGCTATTTTTACTCTCCCACAAGGGTGATTCTCAACCATGGCAACAATCTCCTTTCCTACTTCCTCCTGGGGTAAGGGCAATGAGAGGGCTATACCAGAATTTGGAGGATGAGAGATTTTGATGTTACTCTCATACCACCTCCCTATTAAGAATTCCTGTATATAACAGGATCCACTGGGGATAAACGTGCATTCACTAGCAAATGGTGGGGAAGTAGAACAGTTTATCAAAACTTGATTACATAATGGATATTTAAGGACCTAAAAAACCAGATGTCTGAGACTCACCCACCCTCCAAGATTCCGATTTCATTGCTTTGGGGAAATAGCCTAGAGAACAGACTTTTACAAACCCTCCAGGTGACTCTATGTTCATCCAAAGGGTGAGAATTCCTAGAGTGAAGGGCAGGTGGAGAACCAGTACTCTACCACCACATTTCTTTCTATTCTTTTTCCTATTTTTCATACCCAATTTCCCCAATCAGCAAGGCTTTGACAAATTCCTATTCTGAAGCAACTTCCAAATGATCACTTTTATGGTTTTCTTTCTCCATGCTTAAGGCTTGAGCTCTTTCAGCTTTCTTACCATCATTTTCTGGTATAAATGTGAAATTTACCATTTTAACATTTAGTACATTCACAATGTTCTTCATCCATAACCAGTACCATTTTTTAAAGAGCCCTTTGAAGCAGGGTGGCAGACAAGAGACTTTATGAATAGTAGACCCATCTCAACATCAATGAGCATATGTGGGCCATTTCTTTTAGACTGTCCCTGGCCTCTTCCGATTTGAACAAAATGAGTTAAAATATGCATGTCTGCCCTACCATTCTTTCAGGATTAAAGACTACCATGGTCATACATGTTATATATAAGAAATGTCTTTGCAGCACATGTACGAATGTACTTGGAAAAGTTCATTACGTATCGAATGAATGGCCATATTCTCCCGTACTTAAATTCCACTGTCACAGGTTAGTCTCTCCTGAAGCAGATGTTGAGATGAAGATTGTTGTGAAAAATGTGTACTAGAAATCCAAACCTCTAAAGGAAAGGATGAAGAAGTGGGATTGAACAAAGTGGGGGATCCAAATGTCATTCAGGCTTGTCAAAGTCTTGGCTAAGTATTGTGGGGACCTCAGAACAAATACTGAGTATTGCCCATCATTGTTGATTTTCACTGGACCAAAATGACTGGGCATTTCTAAGATGTTCCCCCAAGAAGCCTTACCTTATCCTATAAGAGATTTATTCCTTCTTAATGGGGTGCTGTACAGTTTTGAAGGTGAGTGACTGAAGCATTCTAATTTTTCTCATGGTATCAATCACAGGCTAACTCCTAAGGCGGCTCTTCTCCTTCATCCTGTGTCTCTGCCAAAGGTCATTAAAGTGATCCTTTTGAGCTGTTTCACGGTCCACTGCAAGGTGAAGACACAGTTTCCTTCCCTTGCAAATAGAAATACTCAGAAGTTTTTTTTATTAAAAGAATGAAAACATGGTCTTTATTCTTCATTCTCTCTCTACGTGCTCAGCATATCTTTTATCCTAAAACAGTGTTACTCTCAGTTCTCTCAACTTAGCTAGTGAGCTCCTTCAGGGAAGATACTCTGGCTATTCTCTCCTTGTATCTGTGATACCTGTCTATGGTGGGAACTAGTTAGGTTTTAATAATGCATACTGAATGAAAACAGCAATAATAGTAATAGGTCTGTATTTCCAGGCACTGTTTGCGTGCATTGTCTTATTTATTCCTCATAACAATTCCATGCGGTACATAGAACTATTTACAGCTTAGACAGAGAATAATACACTTTTATAAGGTTCGTTCACAAGTTATAAATAAAGTCAGAACACAAAACTATTTTGTCCAAAGTTCACACTTCCTATCACTCTTAAATGTGATAGGAGTATGAGGTGATTTGGAGGAAGAAGGGAAGGAAGCAAAGGCGGAAAGGACAGACAGAGACCAACAGAATAGAGAGACTGCACTCCTCTGGGGATATATGTGTGTACCACAATAAGATATAGAGTAAAATAATAATAGTTGGATGAATAATTTGGGCAACATTTGAAAGGGTGTGGATTATGTGTTACTGCAAAAGAGAGCAAAGGTGTTTTGTAATGCCAGATGCCAGAACAGAGGGCAGCCAATTGGAGTTGTGATTGAAAACAAAAATAAAAAGTAAATAAACAAGGCAGAGATCTAAGAATCGGAATGGAATGGGTGTAGGGTTTGAAAAAGGCGCACTGTTGTTTGAACTTGATCCATTCTAGGAAGGCAGTGAGGGCATCTCATATGGAAGGTGGCAGCGTGGTCAATGGGATGAGAGAGGGTTCAGCGTCTGATAAAGCAAATTCTGAAATTGCTTCTACTCATGTTATCATTCATTGCTGAGCACTTTGGTCTTATCTCCTCTAAAACATAAAAGAAGGCTAATTCATTTTAAAGGCAGTGTTCTATTTGTCCTTCTGCCGTCCACTCAATGAGCTAATGTATTTAGAAAGCTTTTATCATGGAGCCAGCTTGATTTCTCCCTTCCTCATACTAAGTAAATTTCAGTGAATTAAATGACAAAAAGCCATCTGCTTTCTATAAATAAGCTCTTCTAATACCTGGCAAATCTTAAAAGTCAAGCCGACAACAAATCTCTGTGTGATCAATGATCCAAATTGTGTAATTCATCTTCTCTGAGGAATATTGGTCTTGTTGTGGTCGACAGGAAGTGGATGTGTCCATGTTTCTGACTTGGAGGTCAACGTTTTATAAGAAATTCAATTTTACTCTGAAAATCATTGCACATGCTGTTCCAACTGTCGGGGTTAGACATGTTCTGCTATAATGGTGGGACAGAGCCTACTCACCCTTAAATAGTCATCTCAAATACATCTTCCTTATGACAGCTGCTCTAATT
This sequence comes from Rhinolophus sinicus, assembly GCF_036562045.2. Taxonomy (NCBI): domain Eukaryota; kingdom Metazoa; phylum Chordata; class Mammalia; order Chiroptera; family Rhinolophidae; genus Rhinolophus; species Rhinolophus sinicus. The sequence goes on along the minus strand of NC_133760.1, from coordinate 38,178,413 downwards.
CATCAGTAGACTATTATTTTCATGGAAATTGTAAACTTATTGGTGATAACAATCATTATTATTAAATTATTAAAAGATTAATATATGCTAGCCACTTAACATGCATCATTTACATTTATTTCTCATGACAGCTCTTGGAGATAAATACAAGTATCATCTTTATTAACTATGTAAGAAAAATGAGGCATAGAACAGTTTAATAGTTTCTCAACTCTACATAGCTGTGTGATGCTGTAACAAAGTTTGGGATCAGAACAACCTGAAATCAAAAGTATTTGTGTTAATCATTAAGCTATGAACATGCAAGTACAGGACTTCCCTAATTGTATCATTTATATTTATATGTCTGTCTACTGTAATAAAATAGAATGCTTTGAGGGGAGAGACCATATATCACTCATTTTTGTTTCAGCACCCCTTAAGGTAATGATTGGCTCATAGTAGATATTCAGTTAAACTTGTCTGAGCCGCCTTCCCATTTTGCAGGTGACACACTGCTAATCATAGGCTCATTACAACTTGTTAAGAGGATTCCATGAATTATCACATGAAAATATTTTTTAGGGTTGTTCCTGGTACATAGGATGTTTGTGATAAATATTAACTACATGAGTAAAGTTGAGACTAAGTCTTATAGAAGTGTGTGAAATCTTTCTGATAAGATGATGATTTGTGGCTGGTTATAAGAGAAGTTAAAATGTGCTAACCCTTGTAAGAATAGTTGCCTGGAAATGGGAGTGAGAACTGACAGAGCTTCTGTTTAAGTTATATGTTGGTTAGTAGTTCCAGTAAAAGAACATTCCTAGAAATAGGATTCCTAGAAAATCTGTGTCCTATATGATAATGTACATTGTAGATATCTTGGGGCAAGGTAAAAGGAGTCTTGAGCTTGCCCCCTGTGTCCGCAGAAACCATGTGAATGCGTTCTTCTCTCCTCCACAGATTTCAGTAAGCTTGTGATTAGGTCTGTAGCTATGACTTGTCCCTTCTTCCTTTCCCTTCAACAAATATTGATGGAGTTTCTACTCTGTGCTAGGAACTGTGTTAGTTACTAGATATACTGTGGTAGGAAACAATAATATCCAAACCCTCATGAAGATTATAACCAGCCGTTACCTTTCTTGGTAAGGCATTTTTTATTTTTTACATGTTAGTTTGTTTTTGTCTTTAGTAAGGATATCATAGAAAAACAATGCATTCTGTGTGAACTTGGTATAGAAACCGTAAATCTATAATTTTTTGGCAAGTGCTTTGATTTCCTAACTTCAAATCAACCATTCATCATACTAATCATAAGAATGTTCTAGAAATTCCAATGACCCTGTATGCTTTTACACATGGAAGCAAAAGATGTTGTTAGACTCCTGATATGGGATTTGGAAAATGTGGTCTTTGTTGGGATGGGTCAGTTGCAAGGTCTATAAGATGAATTAAACTTGAGGTAGAGTAAGTGGGACAGTTAGATGTTCTCTGATTAAGACCTGCTTCTAGACACTGGGAGAGCATTTTTAGACATAAAACACCAGGCAGGGAGCTCAACTCTTACATGTGCCCAAGGAAGACTCGATGCATTAGTAACTCAGTGCAAACTGCCACTGTTAATATTGTTTCTGGTCTTTCCTGTTGCATGGTAAATTGCCAAATATTAAGAATGTCAATTCAAAAAAAAAAAAAAAAAGAAAAAAGAAAAAAGATGTGTGTTGAGTATAGTAAAGAAGACCAAGACCAATGAAATAGAAGCTGTGGTTCAAACATACAGAAAAAAAACAAAGCAAAACAGAAAGGCCTATTGATTTTTATTTTATTCAAAACACTATTGTAAGTTTAGATCAATAGAATTCATTGGGTTGGCTACTTATTCCCTACCACACTAAGTGTGTGTGTGTGTGTGTGTGTGTGTGTGTGTGTGTGTGCACGCGTGAACCTGGTTTAGGACTTTGATTAATATATATGGAATGGATGGAAAAATAATGTTATTTCCTCCCCAAAAAATAAATCTTACTGAACTCACACATTTTGTTTTCCCTTAGAAATTTTAAGAGATCTTTAGGAACCTGAAACTCTGTGACATCATGGTGGAGAGTCAGAAAGGAAATTAAATTTAAGTTAAAAAAAATATTCTCAGTGGAACGATTTTAACAAAGGGATAAAAGAGGACTCAGGAGATAGTATAATGAGAAATAGTAATAACCCTTCCAGCAATCATGGCTCGATGGGTGAACATAAGCTGAGATTAGAAGACCCACTAGGGAGCTGCAAAGTTACAGGACTGCTTGATGAAATAATTTAATACCTACTGGTTCCAATAAACAGCATGTACAAAGGATGCTTGGTGACCTGGCAATCCTGCTACCCCAGAGCATGAGGAAATCTGCTGGAGGTACTGATAGGTCTCATATTTCCCAAAGATTTTCCACAAGTCCCTCTTTATCCCTCTTACTGTTTGCTTCAGCTTTACTCTATGCCCAGAGTGTTAACTAGTCCCTCATGCCATTGTCTGAAATCTCAGGAATAAGATGTATTTGAGAAATAACACATGATAATACAAAAACTAAAAATAAGTTGGATGCTATTATAATTATTAACATCTTGAATTTGCATAGAACTTTATAGATTGCACATTTTTTTGTATCTGTTGGTCCTTATAAGAAGCCTAGGAGGTAGTTTTTGCAAAGCAGATGTTGACAATTACCCATAACAACAACAATAATAATAACAACTATTAATTTGTTGTAATAGGAATGTTATAACCAGTGTTAGGATGTGTTTACTCTATGCTAGACTCATTCCATATGTCCATTAATTCTTTTACTCTCACTACAGGCATATAAGGTTGAGGAATTGAGGCTTAGGGAAGATAAGCAATACCAGTGTTGTGCAGTTATTTCATGATGAACCCAGTATTTGAATCCAGGTCATCTGTCTTTGGGCCAATGCTCTTCTATGTACATGGTTTTACCTTGAGGACAGTATCATGGTTAGTGTTTGACCCTAATTCACACATCTGTCTAACTTCAATTCATCCCCCCCACTATACCGTTTGTAAGTGCTAAGAGCCAGTTTTGTGCAAACTGGACAATAGAAGTAGGCAGCCGTATCAACCTTTTCTGGATGCCTTTAGTGAGCAAGTCCTTTATCCTTGGAGCATAAGGCCCTCTAACATCACCCTGTCATTTGCACAGGCTTCCTTCCAGGTAAACAGGGGGCAAAGCACGTTATCCCCAATTTAAAAAGCCAGGTCTCCGGGACTCTGCAGGGTGAAAGCATGAGCTACCAGAACGAATCTTTGAATTATTTACATCAAAATCCAACATAGGCCCGGATAAACTTCACACCTATCTTTCCCATGATGGGAAAGCCACCAAGTACAGAGTGAGAGTGTAATTCCATTTTCAATTGTTGGATGGCTCCTTGAAATGCCAGCAGTTGAGCCAATTAGGTCCAGTTGTTCGGATGGTATTAGATCTCGATCTGGTAACCATCAGAATGAAACCAGTGATTCATTTCACATATGCACTGTGGTGCCATCAGATAGTAATGCCTTTTAGTTACTGCCAACTTGGGGCATTTTTGAAATAGTGACCTCAAGATTGGAGCTGCAAAATTCCATTATCTATCCTCAAGCCAGCCAGAGCTGAATTTTTGAAACATCCTATTAAGTTTTCTGCTCTGATAAAAATTCAGAGGCCCTTTTCATATTAATCTCCCCATGGCAAATGAAATTTGCTGACTGGTAGATTTAATTTGCTTCTATTTGTGTATTACCATATTTTGGAAAAAAATAGTAATTGCTCTCAATATCACTTTTTCAGCATTACTAGAAAAACATCACAAAAATTTCAGTCCTTTCCCCAATTTATTTCATTGTTTAGACGCCACACAGTAAATAGCTTATTCTTCACCTTTCGATCACTTTGGCATTTTAATTAAAATATAATTACCATTCAAAGGGTATTAATGCACAAGTTTTGGTAATTGTCTATGTCAGGTCATTAGGTGTATTTTGAAAAATATTCAGTAAAAATACACCTTCTACATATTTACTCAAGACAGGTAGAGCCTAGCATATTTTATTATTTCCCCAGGGCAACTTCCCCATTTTAATTATGTAATGAAATTGAGAAGGCGTGTAAAAGAAAGAGTTCCCTGTGGAATTTGTAATAATGAAATATAAATGTTTTCACTGTGGCGTATTTGTAGAAAATCTATAGGATCTCGAAATAAAAGAAAATTGATGGTTCATATTTCTATCAAAAGTGAACAAGGAAAAATAAATGCCTTTTAATAATAGAAGAGACCAATATTTCAAGCTCACATCCCCTGCTTCCTGTAACCCTCCCACACAGAATATTTTCCCTAGTATTTGGGCACTATTCCTATGTTCTTACTTTGTTTTGGTGGATGATGTTGGAACTTTTGAGGGTTTAATTTTCTGTTTTGTTTTTCTGATTGGATTCAGTGAAGATGCTTAGGAAGAAGAAGAGATGCTTCAGTCATGGCAAAACAACATACAATGCCCCAATATCAGCAGCTTCTAACAACAAAAGTCTATTTCTTCTCATTCTATAGTCCATTATAGATTGACGTGGACCAGGCTCCATATCTTCCCACTCTAGAAATCAGGCGACATCTGGGTTGTTTCAGTAGGGCCGATCACACCAACCACTAAAACCTTCAGTCCATCAGTGACATTGGTCATTTCTTTTCACAACACACTGGGTAAAATGATGCACATAGTTCCATCCATTCCTGAGGACACAGGGCATCCCATCTGTGCTGTGCTCCCTAAAACAGAGCTGGACCTATTTGTTGAGCATCACTAATGACTGCCTCAAATGGTATGTGCTACTTATTACTATAACAATGCAGCAATCAGTATTGTGGTTATATTGCTTCACATAAAACAGGAGATCAGGACGTTTATTCAGGAACCAAGATGGCTTTAAATGTCCCCTCAGCTTGACTAAACTTTAGCCTGGTTTCTTCCTAACTATGTGCCCCTGACCTCCCGTCTCTTAGACCAATTACTTCATAAATTACTTTAAATTTTTGTTGTGAATTCTTTCTTTGCTCCTGTCAGATGTCAACTTTCTCTCAGCCTTTTGCCAGTTTTATAACCCGGGAAAGTCTTCCTCAAGGATCCTTGAAAGTTAATCATTAAGGAACATAGTACCCCTTTCTCCCAGTCTCTGTGGGAGGGTAGGAGCCTTCCTATGCTATGTGCCAATTAGCAAACACAGATGAGCTAATTACATTGACCAGCCAGCCCCTTAATGCCCACCAGTACTTTTCCACTGGCTCACCCCAGCACTTAAAAGTCTCTGCTTTTTGTTGCAGGGGAGTTGAGTTCAGTCTCTCCCCTTTTATAATAGCCTTGCATAAAGTCTTTCCTGCCTATTTAACTCTGGTGCAATTTTCCTGTGACTTCAGCAAACCTTTATTGAGTATCTATGGTATGCAAGCCCTGTGCTAATTTTGTGAATAAATGATAATCATAACAGCTAATATTTAGAGAACACTTAGTGCCTGGCCTAGCATCTGGTGGGTATTTTACTGTACTTCTCATTTAATCCACAGAACCATTCAATGAGGCATTTACAGTTATACCTTTTGTGTTACAAATATGGAAACTGAGGCAAACGATGATTTAGTTAGGAATTACCTGGAGTCATCCAGTTAGGAGGTGCCTTGGCAGAAATCCCATCTAAATACAAACAAACAAACTAATAAAAAACACCACTTTAATATAATATAATCAGGGATTTCAAGAAGACATGTGTGTTCAAGATGCTGTGGAAATACTTAATCTAATGGAATCTCACTCAGGGTGTGGAGAAAGAAAAGAAAGTCGAGGGAAAGATATTTCATCTGAATCTTGAACATAGCCTACAATGCCCTTCCATAGTCTGAGCTAAAGGAATAGATTTTTTAAAGACAAGGAGGCATGGAAAGTCACAGTGCTTTTGGAAAACGGAAGTAGTTTAACACAGCCAGGGAGAAGAAGATGGAGAAGAAGATGGGAATTGCACCTGTTGATTGTTTTTGTTTTGTTTTGTTTGTTACTGTACTATCTACTGAATGCCTTGTTTGTACCTGACACTTTCATGTTCATATTCAACGTACCTACAGTGCCTACTGTACATGTACTAAAACATACATAGGTTCTGAAGACAGAGTATAAACCAAGCATACATTTCTTTTGCATTCTTTCAGCTTGTGATGAGAATAACAGAGGACACATGAGTTTAAAGAATAGAAAAATTAGATAATTGCAGTGGTAAGTGTGTAGGAAGACATTCATGGTATGAAGGGTCATATCAGTAGAGGTAGCAGCATGCAGGGACATGGTCTGGTGGAAACAGCACTTCCTGCTTGTTGGAAGAACAGCAAGAGACACTGGGTGCCTGGAAATGAGGCCAGCATGGTAACTATAACATCAGAGAAGTGGGCAGGGGAAAGATCATATTAGAAATGTAATTTTCCATAAATAAAATGGATTTATTTAAGCTGGACTGTGAAAGCATTGGAAGATATTTGAGTAGGATAGTGACATGACTGAAATTAATGATTCAGTGATTACTTTGGTTGTTAAGTGAAAGAGAAACTGTGATTAGGGTCAAGAGCTGAAACAGGGACATCGACTGGGAAGCTGTATCAGATGATCGATGGGAGATAATGCTGGCTTGGATGGGGCACAGGGCCAGGGAAAAGTAGTCAGGTTTGGAATACATTTTAAAGATAGAAGTAATGGGATTTACAGAGGACCGTGAGATTAAAAGAGAGGGATCAAGATTAAATTTATTTTGCCTGAATTATGGCCATATTTACTAAGATGCTAATAATTCAGGGATGAGCAATGGGAAGTGATAGAAATCAACAGTTTAGGTTTAGATATATTAATTTGGGGAGATATATTAGTTTTAAGATAACTATTAAGTACCTCTGATGAGATTTTAAATGGGAAGCAGAATATTTAGTCTAAAGTTCAAGGGGATTGGCAGGATAGTGATGTTATTTAATATCTTATGATTAAATGAGGCAATTTAAGAGGTTAATATAGAGGGAAAGGAAAAGAGGGTTTATTCTTGGTCCTGTTTTCTATTTTATTTCAAAGTGCTATCCTGAGTGCTTTGACGTAATGATTAAATGAGATAATAAATGTGTACTTATTCAGTCATTACAAAACCCTAGATGATAAATAATGTTATTATTCATATTATACCGAGAAGAAAATTACAACTCAGAGAGATTAAGTGAATTGGACAAGGTTGCACAACCATTAGAGTCTGGAATGCAAAACCAGATCTGGCCGTCCTCAAAGCCTGCTTTTACTATGCTACAAAGATTCTTACACGACCAGTAGGAGCATCACCATCTTTAGGCCAGGGCTTACAGGAATGCCATGGAAGGTCTGTCTTCTCCAGGCGGCACAGCACAGCTTCTGGGGAATTCTACATAGACAGATCCAAGAAAACACCTTGAGCTTCTGTGTGTCATTTTCCTGCATCCCTCAGAGGACAAGACCCACTTCCGTACCCTTTATTACAGCTCTCCTTTCAGTTTGCAGGTACTAACTCATTTGATTGCGTATAATCTTCTTGAAATCCCTATTGTAAGCTCAACATTGAACACATTCTCCGCCTAGAATCAGTGCTTGCTGAGTGAATGAATGAATGTTTCTTTTTAATATGCAATGTTTCTCTCAGTTTAATATATTAGAAACCCCTGCTTTCCTGATTCTTTTTCCTATTTTAAGATGTTTGTAGAAAATTAACCTTGATTGCTCTTAGTAGGCCAGCTCACTGTCTGGAAATTGACTTTTCATTGAACCCATTTGGCTCACACAATGTAAGCAAACTGTGATTCTCTTTCTAGGGCTTGGTCTTTCAAAGAAAGGACAGGCAAATTACCTTGTTGGCTTTTTAAAATGTGCATTCCCAGACTCTACCTCCAAAAGATTTAGAATTAGGAAGTCTTAAGGAGCATTCCAGGCAATCATTTAGCATTTTAGGATTGAAAACCTACACCCTATATAGCAGAGTTGCTTTAAGGTGGCTGATCACCCCCTCTTTGTATTGGTTGGGAAAGCTTTGCCCTTAGCCACTTCTCTAAAGCATGCACTGCACTCCACAGTGTTGGGCCTCAAATCCAGCTGTTCTTCTTACTAGGGCTATAACCTTCTCTGAATTTCTTCACCTTTCTAGACTTATTTCTATTCTTTTGAAATGAATTACCTCTTATTCTCTCAACACTTAAGTAATCATAATTGTATCCTTTATCAAGACCAAGAAATATGCTTAACATGTAGGGCTCTCAATAAATGATACAAATTGTCATAGATTGTGTTTATTAGTGACAGTAACAGCTTATGTGGTGTCTAAGAGACTGCCCAGTTAGGTAGGAATGTGATATGTGTACACGTGCCTAGAACCATCTGTCTGGTGAACAAGACTCTCTTCCTTAGGTCATTAGGCTGACCCCGTACTCTTTAAGTTGTAAGCAGGATGATACAACGTTGTGAAAGGATAAATGAAATACAGGTTCAAGGAGTATATTAAAGTGCAAAGAAAAGCTTGTCTTTTAGTTATATAATTTAAAGAATTGTGTGGCTGCTTGGAAATGAGACAGACACAGCCATTAAGCTCGTACTGTTTCTGTAACAGCCCTGGCTATATCCAGGTGGACTCTACAATAGTGATTCTCAAGGTTTTCTCTGTGGTGCAACCTGAGCAACTGGAAATGAACCCCAGGTAGAATTATTATAATGATATCTTTTGGAATCTTGTGTGGAGCTGGGATATCTGTGTAAAACGGTGAAGTCGGCCCACTGATCGTAGACTTAAGAAATGGTGAGGAAACACCTGCTTCTCCCCTCTCCACACCTGCATTGGAGTGGTGAATTGCCATTCTGACTCCTGTTCAGGCTAATCCCCATGAATTCCTTTTCCTAGGATTTGGGGGGTGATGGAAAGCAGTAGTCATGTATGGCTTGGGTTTACATGTAATTGAGAGTCTTCTCTATTTAAGAGTGATGTTTTGGGTGGGTGGGGAGAACAAGAACCTGCTAAAAGTTTTATCTTTGGAACTTGGGATTAAGATGTCAAGAAGAAAACGACAACAACAACAACAACCACAACCATGGTTACCCAAAACATTCTGAGACAGTTTAGCCAGAAAGCGTTTCAAATTATTTTCACAAATGGAAGAAAAATTGGTGGCTAGAAGTTAGGCCAAATTTCAGATCTGAGGAAAAGGGTAAAAAGGTAAATGAGAATAGGGGCAATGTATGTTAAGACATTATAGGTTAGGGAGGTTAGTGTAAATCACTTAAGATTGAGACTGTTGTAAGAATCTTACAGAAACTTGCAATATGTACTGTGAGATAAAATAATATAATAATAGCTAATGATTTCTGAGAGTCAATGTCCAACTAGGCATTGCTTTAAGTATTGTACGTATAATATCTCATTTAATATCAAGAGTATCTATTTGAGTTATTTGGGAAACAGAGACGTAGAGAGACAAAGGCAATTGTTTGTAGTCCCACGTCTCTCTTTGGAGCAGTAGTATTTAATAGAATTTTCTGCGGTGATGGCAATGTTTATAATTTGTTCTGTCCAGTCTGATAGCCATAAGACCCGTGCGACTTTTAAGCACGTGAATGTGGCTGCTGTAACTGAGGAAATAGTCACGTCTGTCTAGTGCTTCTGTATTACACAGGAGAGCTCTAGAAACTGAGCATTCAGCTGCAGTACAGTACAACTAGCTTGTGGCAGAGAGGCCTTTGGTAGCAGCTAGTGCAATCTCCACATTTGTAATGACACCTGAAAGCTAAAGAAGGAACTAGCCATTAAAAGACGGCAGGACAGAACATTCTAGACCTGCAAAACAGAAAACATAGAGGAAATAATTATATATATATATATATAAAATTCTCCCTGAGTTTAGAGAAACTGAGAAAAGACTAAAATGAGATGAAGCTGGAGAGGTTAGCAGAAAACTGTATCAGCAAAAGTTTAGCTAGCTGGGAGGTGGAGGGAATGATTGCTTCCACTGGGCACACTATTCAACAATGGTGACTTCCAGCTACTTATTTATTTAGTTTCGTTTATGTATTATTTAGGATAGCATTGGCTACTGTAACCAATGCCTCAGAAATATCTTTTCAAAGATGAGAAAAGTTTATTATTGCTTACTTAAAATCAGAATGAGCTGGTAATTTACCGAGTGGTAAATTGAGGGAGCCAGGCGTCTTCTTTCCTGTGCCTTTGCCGCTTTCAACAAGACCAGTGTATTATCTGACGTCTCATGTCTTAAGGAAAAGATGAAGAGCACCAAGGACCTGGGGAGTCTTGTGAGCCATTCCTGGTTGCAGTGAGCATCAATTCTGTTTATATTACATGGAATTGTCACATGGCGACCAGAGGAGCTGGTAAATATAGGTTAATAGTATTTCCAAGAAAAAGATAAAAAGATGAAATGGACGTGGTCCACAGCTATACGCTCAGCCACATGATAGTTGTACATTAAACCAATGATGAAATAACATTAAGGCCGTTTGAAATACACAGCAGAGATATCATTTTTCACACCACAACAAAAGATAATCCACAGATTACACACCCATTTTTTGTGACCACTCCATCTATCTTTCCAGAATTCCCAGACCCCCAGTTTATTTTTATGAAATCAGAATTTGGAATTTTGGTAGCCATAGGCCAAAGTGCTGAAGGCACAGCGGTAGGAGAAAAAGGATGCATTTGGCATTCAATAAGCTCAAACGGACTGGCCTGTGAGTCACGCAGGGTATGATGGGAGATTAAGAAAGAAGGAGTACGTAGGAAGTAACCATGGAGAACCTGGCCTAGATGTACCTCTGTTTACTTGCCTGACTCACCATCGTGCAGTGGAGGGCATTCTTTAAAAAATTAAAAAAATAAATAAAATAAAATACTACTACTACTACTACTACTACTACTACTACTAATTCCCTTTGCTTGGATAGTGTTTCCATTTGGCAAAAGTTGTTTCTTTTAACAAGAGCTTGGAGGACAAGTTGCCTTAAAATGGTCTTAGGATATTGACCAAAGACTCAGCCATGGTCAAAAAGATGACCGGTGTAAAACAGAGAGCCACAGATGGGGGAGTGGGGGCCTTCTATTTAAATACACACATATGCGTACATAGTACACACATCCATATGGGTGTGGAGTATATTGTTAGGAGAAGAGCTTTTGCAACTAGAATTTGGTTTCACATTTTAGGACAACTATTACCTTGAAATTACTACTTAATATCACTGTGATTGTTTTCTCATCTATAAAGGAGGAAGATGCAATACCTCATGTTTCGTTATTTTGAGGATTACATGAGTTGATATGTGTGACACTAATAACTAGTAACAGGATGATTATATCCTCTATATACATTAGTCATTATCTTTAATATCTTCCGATTACAAGTGAGGGACATAAAAACCCACAAGTTTGATTGAATTAAGAAGCGCAAATAGAAGCTGGATCTTTCTAAGTTTCTTTGTTGTGAAGACCAACATCTTATGGGATAAAAACGATTGAGTGTTGTCTATGGAGTTAGACTTCTTGAGTTTCGATCCTGGCTCTTACCTGTTAACTGTGTGCTAGAAAAGCTTTTTTCCCCCCCTTACCATCTCTAAAACTCAATTTTCTCATGTGTAATATATGAAGTATAATAACAGCTCATTCTTAAGATTGAGTTGAGGTTAGAATGAAAAATTTTAGAATACGGTTCTCAATGCCTGGCACAAAGACAGCACTCAAAACGCAGTATGGATGATGGTGGTGATGATGATGGTAACAGTGATCATTAGATGATGATAATTCTGCTACTTTATTCTCATCATGTGAACATTATTTCCATTAAGAGAATGATCAAAATTATTTGAATAAGCAATTCCATTTCTTAATAGGAAGAACAATAATATAGTATGATAAGTTTTACTCTATTGCTGATGTGTTAGACTATCTCTAATTGTTATGGATGATATTTTTTTTTCCAGTTCAATTATATAACACTAAAGAAAAAGAGAAAATTAAATCAATATCAATACATACTTTCCCCAATAAAACATCTAGAAAGTCATTTCAGAACATGCTGAATCTCAATAATTAATAACTCATTGAAAGAAACAGTGGTTAATATATTATGATTGAGTCCTCACCCATCTTTCAGACACATAACTAATATTTAAATATAATGTATTATACTCCCGACATTTGTGCAGACAACTCATGATTTATTCACATCTGTTATAACACATTCTGATAATTTATTTGGAAGAAAGCAATCTGCACTAATCATTTATTAATTATTACTAAAATGTAAGCACTGCATTAAAGAGCTGTGGGTTAAAAATAACCTGTCTTTCTGAAGCCAAGGACCTATTTATTTCCACCTTGCATTTTGTAATGATTAATTACCTTTTCAGGTGTTGTCGTCTGATTTGACCCTGTGAGGCTTTGGGGGAACATTTTATTTATTTATTTATTCAGATAGGAATGTGTCTGTTATGGGTTGAATTGTGTCCCTAAAAAAAATATGTTGACATTCTAGCTCCAGGAGCTCAGAATGTGATCTTATTAGTAAATAAGATCAGTGCAGGTATAATTATTTAAGTTAAGATCAGATTATACTGGAGTATGGTGGGCCCCTATTTCAATATGACTGGTACCCTTATAAGAATTCTGCTCACGTGGAAACACAGAGATACAGGACGAAAGCCACGTGCCAACAGAGGCAGAGACTGAAGCAATTGCATTTACAAACCAGGGAACACCAAGCATTGCTGGCTATTGCCAGAAGCTAGGAGGAAAACATGAGATAGGCTCTCCTTTGGAGCCCTCAGAAAAAAAATCAACCCTGCCAACCCTTTGGTTTTAAACTTCTAGCCTTCAGAACTGTGAGATACTAAATTTCTATTATTTTAAGATACCCAGTTTGGGATACTTTATTATAGCAGCCCTAGGAAACGAACACAGTGTGCTTTTTCTGTCCTTGCCAATGTGCCTATAAAGGTTTCCAGAGGCTTTACTGGAAAAGCCTTGTATGTTGTAGTTAGAGAGCCCCGAGTAAAAATTCCAGCTCCTGGCATTCACTAACTACGAAGGTGTGACAATTAAGTTCGTGAACTCATCCTAGAAAAAGTGCTACACACCTCATTGCTGAATATCACCACAGTCACCTTCGAAGTATTCTCCACAGAAGGCTAGGTATGCACCAATGCCAGCACCTAATCCACCCTTCAAAGCAATTTTGGAACTCTTTTTTTCGAATGCCCATCAAAGCTCTCATAGTATTACCCTTGACGTCCCGAATGTCATCCAAGTGTTTTCTTTTCAGTATTTCCTTTATCTTCATATAAAGAAAGAAGTCATTGGGAGCCAGATCAGGTGAGTAGGGAGGGTGTTCCAATACAGTTATTTGTTTACTGGCTAAAAACTCCCTCACAGACAGTGTCGTGTGAGCTGGTGTATTGTTGTGATGCAAGAGCCATGAATTATTGGTGAAAAGTTCAGGTCATCTAACTTTCTCATGCAGCCTTTTCAGCACTTCCAAATAGTAAACGTGGTTAACTGTTTTTCCAGTTGGCACAAATTCATAATGAATAATCCCTCTGATAATAAAAAGAGTTAGCAATATCGTTGCAACAAGTTTGATAACTTAATTGTCAGATCTCATATATTATCTTGGTGAAAGGAAATTTGAAGATATTCTTAAGGTTACGGACCTTGAGATGGGGAGATTAACTTTGATTATCATAGTGGATGAAATTTAATGAGTAAAGATAAATTTTTTTCTGGCGGTTGTCAGACAGATATTTGATGACAGATGAAGGGTAAGAGGGAGATGTGACTTGACAGGGAATTGACACACTATTGTTTGCTTTGAAGATGGAGAAAAGCTTGCTTCCATAAGTTAAGAACAGTCCTTGGTTGACAGCCGGGAAGAAAACATGGGTCTTAGTCACACAACTGCAAGAAATTGAAATCTGCCAACAGCCTTGATGAGCAGAAAACACATTCTCTCCTAGAACCTCCAGAAAGAACACAACCTTGATTTTAGTCAGTGAGACCCATACTGGACTCGTGACCTAACAGAACTATAAGAAAAATGGTTATCACATATGCAGTAATACTAGATCGTTACTGCTCTGTGTAATATACTTCTGTGCATTGATCAATCAATCAATTAATTCAATAATTCTATTGAACATATATGCAAGTACGAGTATATATTGGGATACAATAGCCAAAAGGGCAGATGTGCTATAGATTAATGAAATTTTAAGACAAAGAATTTAATGAACTGGATGTGTATGATTTTTTTTTATCCCTATAATCAAGGAGCTAAATTCGGAGGTATAAGAACACATTCTTCTAATTCAGAAAACTAAGAACCAGAAATAATCTAACCAATGACATGTTTGAGTATATCAATTTGGAGGAGTAGATTAGGTAATACCATATAGTGAATTCTAATTTGGATTCTCCAGATATGTTAGAGTCTTTGTATATTTGGTCATGATAAAAGTCATAGTGGGCTAAATAAATGGTCAGCCATCTTTGTTTTCCAGCCACTGAACCACCTCAGGGAAATGAAGTTTTTTTTTTTTTTTTTTTTAAGTGATCAAACTCATTTACCATTCACACATCTAATTTGTTGCTAAGCTGAATGGATTCTTTTTATTAAATAATGTTTAAAAGACCTAATGTAGTCTCAATCTGAAGTGCCGCTGTCCTGGCCCAAATCTCTATGATCTGCATAGATTACTACAGCACCCTCATGTTTGAGCTTCCTACCAAAAATGCTGTCCCTTCCAACTTGCACACTTTAATATATTGCCTGATTTTATAGTTGTAACATAGAATGAATTCTGCCACTCCCCTGCTAAAAGCTCTTGTATATTTTTACGTTTTCCTACAGATAAACCACATGTTCCCTGATACAGCTTTCTAGATACCCGTAGATAATTTCACCACTAAAATTCCATGTCACTCTCTCCTTCACACTCTCTATTCTTTCATTGCTTTGAAGATACCACATACTACATTTCATGTCTCTGCATTTATTGCTAGTGGGAAATGCTGTTTTCCCACATTTTTGTCTGCATTTTTCTTACACATCTTTTGTGCGTCAAGGTAAAGACACTTTTCCTAGCAATCATTCCCTCCTCAAATAGACCAAGTTTAATCCCTTTGCTATGTATTCTCAAAACTTCACCTTTTATGTGAATCTTCATACTACATGGTACTTAATATTCACAATTGATAGATTCTCTCTTAAATGACAGATTCAGTTGGAGGATAATCTAAAACAGCTTCATTCCACAAATACAAGCCCCTGGAGATCCACAGACCTTTCTTTCTTAGTGTTTAGCCATTGTAGGGTCTTGTGCATTTTTACATGATAAAATACTCCAGCCACCTGTTTTTATGTTGAAGCTTATCAAATTACTTATTTGCTGAATTTTCTCAAATTGCTTTTTGTAATCTAATCAAATTATTAGGTCGATTGAGAAGGGTCCATGGAAAGAATATCCATTGAATGTTTCTATAATTATGACAGTTTTTCCTATGGTTTTTAATTCTTGGAGATCAGTTTGGCTAGATATAAAATCCTTGCCCAACACTTCCGTTCCTTCAGTACCTTAAATATATTACCTGGTTTCTCCTACAATTAAGTGGATTTTTGTTTTTAATTTTAGAAATAATCTGTTATCAGTCCAAGTTTCTCTCTTCTTGAGTGATTTGGAGTTTTGGCTTGAACACAGCATATTCTATTTCTTCAAAGTTTAATAATTCTACTGTAATGTGTCTGACAATCAACCATATTGTGTCAATATTTTCCAGTTTTCCCATTCTTTATCAAAGTTTACATCTTAATTTGGGAAAGCTTTCCTGTACTCCATTTAATACCACTTTGTGTGTATATGTGTGTCTGTTCCATGGCTTTGTTTTCTTTTTCTACATTTGCTATATAACATGCCTAGTTATGTTTGCTTTTGTTCTGTATGTATTCCTTTCATCGAATTATTTTTGTCATTTTCTTCATTTCCATTGATAAATTTAATTTTTCTCCTTTCCATTCTCTATTTTCTCTATGAGATTCTCTGTGCCACCTGGTTCTTCAAGTTTAGCCCTTATTTCCAGTTTTATTTTCCTCCTTGTATTTCTAATCTTTCCTGAGCTTCGTCTGCTCTCTTGTCATGATCTGCTATTGCCTATTAATTTATTTGTTAACTTTTGTAATTCTAATTTATATTTATTTAATTCATTATGAAGTGGAAGGCATTGCATAAAGCCATTTTTCTGTGGTTTTTCTTCAATTTGGACAGGTTTTTGTTTGTACCATTACATACTTCTTTCAAGCAATATCTTCGTGTTGGTTGAAACACACACTTTCTTATTTCTGTAAAAATTATATGTAATTCTCTTCTGAACAAGATGAAATAGTAGGAATCCAACTTACTATCTCTCCCTTAAAAATACAGTCAGTTATACAAATTATAAAAATTACGTAAAACAAAATTATGTAAAATATTAATAGGCTAAAACTGTTTCCTTGTATCTTAACTATATCCCAGACAAAAAGAAAATATTATTTTTCGAAATACCAAAATATCCACTAAGCTAAATATATAAAATTTATAGAATCTGGAATCCAATTAAAACTTCCATGCATATAAAATATTAAGAAACCGTATCCCATAATGAAAGGAAAATTTAACCAATTAAAACTGACCCAGAAATGGTGGGCTTTCCATTTAGTAGACAAAGACATTAAAGTAATTAACATAACTATAGTTCATTTGTTTAAGAAAATATATAAACTATTAAACACAATATGTGGAGATGTAAACGTTGTAAAATGACCCAAGTAAAATCTCTAAAGATGAAAATTAAAATATCTGAGATGAAAATTCAAGGAATAGTTTAAGGGTGGATTAGACATAGCAGGAAAAAAAAGATTACTGAAATTGAAGCTATATACCTTTTTCCCGGAAAATAAGATCTAGCCGGACCATCAGCTCTAATGGGTCTTTTGGAGCAAAAATTAATATGAGATAACAAAATACTGGGTCTTATATTAATTTTTGCTCCAAAAGATGCATTAGAGCTGATGGTTTGGCTAGGTCTTAATTTGGGGGAAATAAGGTAGCAATAAAAATTATCTAAATTGATAATGAAGAAAAGTGTATATATATATATATATATATATATATATATATATGTATATATATATGTATATATGTATATGTATGTATAATATATTTGTTGTTTCTGTCCATGTATCTATCTCTCTATCTGTTTATCTATCTATTCTCAGTTTATCTGATTTATCATTTATTATCTATCTATTATCTATCTATCTATCTATCTATCTATCTATCTATCATCTATCAACTGTCATCTTCCTTATTTAACATGTTTAAACTTAGCAGTGCAAACATGGCTCAAAATATATACTTGTCCTTCACTTTAAAAAATTTTCATTTTTACCTTTTTTTGATGTTATTGTTATGTCCACGTGGAGCAGTTTGTAGTTTTAGAAACAAACATCTGTGGAAACCTACACATTTTCAGCCATTCTTTCCTCTTAAAAGTAATGAACTATTTCTGAGGGGCAAGTGAATAAGCTATCTGTGGTGTATTGTTATAAACCTGCTTTACCTCCCCCCCCCCCCCCCTGCCAACACACACATACACAGTAACAGTGGGAATCCTGTCGATAACAAATTATTGCAGTCAGGAACAAGGAACTCAGGAATGCGGTAGGCAAGATGACTTCAATAAATCCTGCAATACCTGTTCTCAGTGAAAGTTGAGCGACATCAAACTTGTTACCGAAGAAATTCCCTTTCTGTCTTTTACTGAGGCAAAAAAACAGTCAAATATTTTTTTTTTTCCTAAAATATCAATATGGCAGGTCAAATATTTAAAAAGGTATCCTTTGTGACTATGGTCAAATTCTTTTAAAGGTACTCAGGAAACACTGTGTTCAAACTTGTATATCAAACTTTTAAAGGGAATATAATCAATAACATAAAGATTTCGTAGGGTGTCAGATGGACACTTGTCTTATTAGGGAGACCATTTCATGATGGTGTAGATGCCCAATCACTGCAGTGTATACCTGAAGTTGAAGCTGAATAATAATGGATGTCACCTATAATTTAATATATATGTGTATATATAAAAAATCATGACCATAAATTATATATATATATATATATATATATATATATATATATATATATATATATATATATATATATATAGTGATGGGATGTGGAGTACAGTATAGGGAATGGAGTCAATGGAATTTTAGCAGCTATATACGATGTCAAAGGGGTAGTAGATTGGGGGAGGGGTCATCACTTTGTGAGGGGTGTAAATGTCTAATTATTACATTGTTTTGTATACCTGAAACTAAAAACAAAAAGGAATCCAGAAAAACACACCAAAAAACGTTCAAAAGAGATATAAGACAATAAGACAGAATTAGAAGTTATAAATAGGAATTAAAATTTCATTACCTGCTACATACTCACTGTGGTGGTATATTTATCATTCACTGGCAACAAAAACAAAATGGGAGCTAGTTATTATTATACCTATTTTACAAAAGATAGAACTGGAGTTACATTTTTCTGGAAAATATTGTAAGCAAATGGAACAGCTGAGTTTGCAGTCTACATCTGCTCAATTAAAAGCTAGCAACTACTGGACTAGAGTCTAACATAAAACTAGAGAAATGCTTGATAAAAATAATCTACTTGGACTGGAGAATAAAATACTAGATTAAGAAAATAATTTGGAGAGCTGTAATGTCAAGTACAATACATGACTTTTTTTATGTGCTTCCAGAGGATTGTCCTAAAAGTAATTTGAGGAAATCTAGAATAGGGCACATTTTGGCTTCCAAAACAGAGGATCAATACAGGTATCTCACAATAGATTGGATGTTTCCTATATGGTGACGTCTCTGTCCCCAAAGACATTCAAATCGAGGCTAGAGTCTAAATCTGCACTCTCCAATGTGGCTGCACTAGCCACACGTGACTCTTATAATTTACATTAATTAATATTAAGCGGAATTAAAAATTTAGTCCCTCCTTTGAACTCGCCAAATTCCAAGTGCTCAATAGGCCTGTACCAACGCATGTAAAATATTCATTTAAAAAACATTGTCAGTGAGAATTGCACATTTACTTTCATGCTTCCTTTGCAATAACTTTTACATCTTAGTGATATTTTTCTGTCTTCAGAACATGGAAGTAGTGCTGTGGTGAATGGAATTATTTGAGGGTATTGATTATAGGCACTTCCCAGCTAACTGCTTTGTGCTTTTCCCACCTGACACAGATTTCAAGGCAAAGTTGTCATTGACATAGAGGCCTTTTCTGTGAATCAGCGGCAAAATATCTGGGAAGGGAAGATTTGGACACTGACTTGTGTCTCCCATTACCCAATGACAGTTACGCAGAATCAGTACCGATACATTTTCTATTTTCAAGGAGATGATGAAGAATATTGCTTTTTCCACTTCAATTACAAGTCAGATAAAAGCATAAACAGAGAGGAAGAAACTGAGATGCAGAAGGAGAAAATAACCTGTAGGTGTGTCTCAGATTACAAACTAGAATCTGTTTTACCCACTTAAACTACACTCGTGCACCACTTTCTCTTCAAAAACTGCTTCTACTTTGTCCAGTCGTTTTAACGAATGCATCAATATTCTAAAGTCGCTGCCTTTTTCTCCTGTTTGAGCAATTATTCTGAAACAATGAGTATGTTGTAATTTCTAGGATTTACTATCCAATGAAACATTTTTCAAAATATGCTGATGCCATTAAAAATTATCATCAAATATTTACTAAGCACCATTATGTTTAAGAGAGAGTCCTTCATTATTATTTTTAGGAAATTTATGGATTTATATTAAATGTTTATTGTATTTAGAATTCATTTCATTAAATTCCAAGAGAATATCAAACTGTACATTTTATTGCACTGATTATATGTTTATACCTATATCTATCATCTGTCTGTCTATCATCTATCTATCATCTATCTCTCTGCCTTTTGCAAGCAGAGTCCAATCTTTTCTTTTTTCTTCCATTATAGATGACTATTTCTATAAGAGCTATAATAAAGATATGCACAGAGTACACTGAAGTGCAAAGGAAGGCTATCTCAAGTGGAAAGGCTTCACAATCCAGATGTCAGTGCTTTCGGGTCTTGAAAGTAGAGTGGCATTTCAAAAGGGAAATACATGTTCTGAAAATCCGAGGGCATCCGTTTTTGAAGTTAACTCTGTATCACTATCGAGAGTACCCTAGATCAGTGGTTCTCAACCATGCTGTCCAATTGACATCACCCAGGGGCTTTCAAAATCGACAGGCTAGTGTCCCTGCGCCTGAGATTATGGTTTGGTGGAACTCAGAAGAGACCTTGTCACAGATTTTAAGAACTCTCTGGATGATTCCCACAGCCTGAGATAATAGTCAAGACTGTAAGTGGGGGGAAAAATGGCTGTTTTACAAGGCTATTGGAAAAATCTCTTATGTATAAAATATTGTTACTGGTGAGACTTGAAAATAATTTGGTAAAATTCATTCTTTTGTGGATGAAGGAGAAATAAAATAAATTTACTGCCTTATATAAGATACAAATATAGTATCTAATCCAGTGCCTAGCACATAAAAGATGAAGGAAGTACACTAGTATTTACTGAATAGCTCACATAAGTCCAGGACTGGGCTAGATAATTACATATGTAATCTTAAATAATCTTCACATCAACTCATTTATGCTGAAATGCCTATTCCTCATATTATAATTGTGTGTGTCTGTGTGTGTGTGTATGTGTCAAAGTATAGGATTCTTAAATGCAAACCTTGTATTAATAAACATTTTTTCAAAGAAAATATTGTGAAAACACTGTTTTTGAAGTGGACAGTGCACTCTTTATGTCATACCTTCAATGTTCTGACATACCTTGTGTCAATATGGAGGACACATCCTCAAGAGTCACACAAGATTACTACCTACTATAATTACAACCTCCTCATTAGCAAATCACAGTGTTTACCTCCATGGAATGCTGTTAGGTTCCATTCACAGATACCATTCAATGCCAGAGTAATAATGGTTAACATAACTAAACATAACAGAGAGGGAAAACTTAGGCTGTCCAGGTAATTCTTTGAAGTTTTATTTTAATAAACCATGGTGGACATCAACAAGACCTTTTGTGATCTGGCTTCTGTTCTCTCTTCAGCTTAATGTCCTGCTGCTGTTCTCCTTACTTACTGCTCTCAGAATGCACTGGGCTCCTTCACACCCTTTGAAGACTTCATTCTCCTTTTCACCCAAGACACTTCCACACTCTGTTCTCTCACAGGTTACCATCTTGGAAAAGGTGTACCCAACTGCTTTGCTCTAAACAGACCACTCCTATTTTCTTTTCACGCTCCTATTTTTTTTTTCCTGTGAATTTATTCCGAGTTATATTTTTATGCCTCCCAAATATAAGCCTCAGGAAGGTAGGAAGATAATGTGTTTTATTCACAACAGTGTACAAAGCACCTAACACCAATTGATTCATAGAAATCTCACCTAGTTGTTAAAGGAATAAAATAAATGAAAACAAAACAAAACACAAGTCTGTCATATGCATAATATAGAAAACCAGCCCAGGAACTGAAATACGTAGAGCTTTCATGAGCAGAGCTTTGGATTATAGAAACATAGATCAAGGCAGTGTTCAGTTTCTCTTTCAGTTATGACCAAAGATTCAATTAAAAAATAAATTATTAAAAGAAGAGGAAGTAATTGAAAGATGATCCTTGGCCAAAATTAGTTAATATTGAATGATTTTATGAAACATGGAAAATTACAGGTTCTGTTATTAGAAGATAATAGAATTCTCGTAAATGATTCAAAAGGAACAAGACAGCAACATGTGAAATTAGAAATGAAATTGGGAAATGACTAGTTTTTTCCTAATATCATTTGTTTTAAAGTAAATATTAAATATGATGGGTAAATTAGTGGGATCCCTGGCCATAGCAGCTTTCTTGGGTCTTAAATAAAAATGTGATGGGATTGTTTCACAATCTCCGTGGTTCACTGTCATACATAGCTGTTTCTACAGCCCTGTCTATGGCCTCTGCATTTGCAATATGCCTAATTTGAACTGTAAAAGTGTGACAACAGAAGACAGTCACGAAGCAATGGTACATATGTTATTAAATAAGGATGTCACACATCATGAGGGCAGATCAAGAGGCATGATCCTCACACTTTGTGAAAAGATATTAACTGTGGAAATTATGTTAATGACTTCCTAAATGT
Source organism: Rhinolophus sinicus (assembly GCF_036562045.2). NCBI lineage: Eukaryota > Metazoa > Chordata > Mammalia > Chiroptera > Rhinolophidae > Rhinolophus > Rhinolophus sinicus. The sequence goes on along the minus strand of NC_133760.1, from coordinate 38,156,016 downwards.
CATTTATTTGGAGTGTTCATGCTGTATTAATAAAAGAAATATCTATTATCTCTTAATGGTTACTGGGACAAATAAATGCCATATTGCTCAAATAATGAAATCATTTTCATAGGAATGTGTTTGGTTCTATTAAATTTATCTTTACACAGTTTTGAATGGGTTAAAGGTACAGCGATCTGGGTAATAGGAGCATTGTGAAGCTATGCTTATTAGCGCATGTCTCAGTTCAGTTATGTAAACAGCATGGATGATAGACATGTAAAGAAATGAAGCCAGAACAAACAGGCATTAAAAATCCAGAAGCTACATTTATAGAATACCACTTTAGCTTACCCTTGTTTTCCATGGATTACCTTTCATAGTTCTGATTTGTGACGCAATTATTTTGTGACATTGTGTCACGGTGCCTATTTTCTGATATAAACATTTAAACCAGAGGACTTCCTTCAGTCATACATTTATTTATTTAAATTATACAGATGTTTAAATCTTTTGTGAGATCATTGTCAGTATCAGCAATGCCAGGAGGACTGTCATCTCAAGGTGGCTTGGTGGTTTCTACTTTTACTAATTATCACGTATGTGAGAAACTACATGAAGTGTTGGAAGGAGTAACGCAGCTCTTAAGAATGCTATGTCTCCTTAGTCATTTTATTATTTTTTAATGCTGATTTTACAGTGACAGATCAGATGTGATTAGGAATTAGAATTGCATCAACCCATGGAAGAAAATATTTATTGAACTCTTACTATATACATGGATCTTTGTTGAATCCTCGGGAGGAGGGGATGTTATGAGGATAATGATAGCTGTGAAGTTGATGTGTAAGTTAATATCTATTGATGAAAAAGTAAATTTGATTACCGTAAGTATAACATACTTATAAGGCATAAATAGAATGTTGGTGTTTATGAAATGTTACTTTAACATTGTTTTCTGAAGTGTGTATCGTGGCATACTAATCCTAGGAAATTCCTTGACATAGAGCAAATAATTAATATGTGATTCGATTAAATTATGGACTGAATGTATTAAGAAAATCTTCCATTATCGATGTATATAAAATCCCCCATTTAGTGATTCAAGATATGTATTATATTAGGACTCTCAACAACCTTTGACAGACTAAATAAAGTATTCATTCAATGCTGTTTATCACATGTCCCCAACTTTGTAGATGATATATATATTTCCAATTGTTTCATACAGTGTTTCCCTGAAAATAAAGCCTAGCTGCACAGTCAGCTCTAATGCATCTTTTGGAGCAAAAATTAATATAAGACCCAATCTAATTTTAATATAATATAAGACCTGGTCTTATATAAAATAATATAAGAGCAGGTATAATATAGTATAGTATAGTATAGTATAGTATAGTATAGTATAGTATAATATAATACCAGGTCTTATATTAATTTTTGCTTCAAAAGATGCATTCGAGTTGATTGTCCGGCTAGGTCTTATTTTTGGGGAAGGAGGGTATATATTTCATAATTCATGCAACTCATTTTGAGAAATACCACTAATTATTTCACTTCTCTCACAGGTCTTAGCATTTTTGCCGTAAAAATGTCTGGTATACATATTATCAGTAAGCTAGAGGAAGGTGTATGTGTGTGGGGGGAAACGCACAGCCTGTGTCCACTGACCTCCATTCCCTGACAACATATCTGTAGGCCCCTTGAAGTGCCAGATCAGAAGCCTGCCCCTCAGGCCAATAGCTCCTGGACAAGCAAATGGGCCTCTTCCTCAGACAGACTGGGCATGTTTCCATCTGCTCTCTGTGCAGTGCCCTGGGGTGATAGTCTGCCAAGAACTGTCTCTCGATTGTTCTTGTCTCAAGGGACCCCCGAACCCCATCCCAGCCTTCAGAGCCAGGTGACCAAGGGATGTGCCCTGAGCTGCAGCCACAAAACTTGGGATGCCAGATGTGTGCAGAAGCTCCTCTCTGGGAGATACTGGCACTGCAGAGTGAGGCAGTAGAGGAGTCAAAGGTGGTACCCTCTGAGAAATGAATGAATGAATGAATGAATGAATGAATGAATAAATAAATAAATAAATAAATGAAATAGGGAAAAAAAAATGTTTCCCAGCAGCTTTAACAAGACAGAGACATACTGAGAAGATGGTGTCCACCAGCCTCTGCTCTAGGAGCGTATTCCAGCAGGCCCCTGCCCCTCAATCTGATGCTTTCAAATTAGCAAATGAGTCTCTTTCACATAAAATCTGAACTCTTTTCAAAGGCTGTTTCTGCTCTGAGCCCTGGGGTGAGTGTCTAACATGGGCCCTTTGAGGGCCTTTTCTCAATTTACACAACTCCTTGGGTCTCATGGATGCAAGCCCTATTGGTTTTCAAAACTAGACGGTTAGCTCAGTTGGTTATAGTGTGATATTCCTAACAGCAGGGTTGCTGGTTTGATCCTGCATGGGATGGTGTGAGCTGTGCCCTCCACAACTAGATTGAAACAACTATTTGACTTGGAGCTCATGGGTCCTGGAAAAACACACTTAAAAATAAAAAAAATAAATAAAAAAAAATAAACCACTAGGTGTTTTTTTGGGGGTCATATCTCAGGTATAAATCTTAACAGTTGGGGTGCCCAAGGTGGGGTACAAACCCTTTGCTCCTTAGTAAGAAGCTCAGGGTTTTCAGTTCCCTCCTAACTGTGAATCAACCGTGAGTTGTGGTGGGAGGGGTGGTTGTGGTTCATTAGGAGATTGTGTCTCAGCCTTTCCTACCTGCTTTGATGTGTTTGTTCGTTTTTCTCATTTTCCTGATGTGAAATAGTCATTCCACTAGTTTTCAGTTTAGGTTTTTTGTTTTTTTTTCCAGATGAAGTTGTTCCACGTGCAGCTGTAGATTACGTGTGTCCATGGGAGGAGGTGAGTTCAGGCTGATCCTATGTCACTATCTTGAACCAGCTCTTGGCTCTTCTCATATGTACTAGTTTGAGTTCCTGAGAAATAGACAACAAGATAGGGTTAGACATTCAAGGGATTTATTGGGCAAGAGAGTAGGAGAAGGTGAGGAGAATCTTCAGAATAAAATGCAGATCTGACTCCTATGAAAGGAGAGACAGAAGGAAGGGTAATTGTGTCAGGAAAAATCTCAGACTGTAGCACAGTTCTAAGAAAGTTCCAACAAGGTCATTGGGGATTCTCAAGCTAAAATCAGTCATTGAAGGAGTTCATCTCACCAGATAACTGTTTAGTAAGCCCACCAGGCTCCACCATTGGCTTAGAGCAGCCCACATGGTGCTTAGCCTCGGTGTAAACTTGATGAAGAATACAGAAGGAGTATTGACAGCTGGAGTCTGCATATCTGCAACAGGACATATGGGCAACACATTGCCATGATTGCCATGTTATCAATACCTCTTTGTTTCCTGTACTTTTGTTCTCATATATCCAGATTCTCTAATGTAATGTTTTAATTATAATACAAAGGATATAGACACTTTTAAGACCCCTCCTGAATATTTCCAAATGATACACCATCCAGGGGATCAAGGTGGATGTGTTCATCCACAGGGATTAAATGTACCTTATTATACATGTGCCCTTATCGGATTGTATCATCATTATTAGTTTCAGTCTTTATGAGTTTGAGAATCATAAAGTGATATTCAGGATTGATTTCGGAGCTGTGTTTTCTGACTATTTTTGCATATGCTTAGGGCATAGTGGGAACAGAAACTCAGTCCTTAGTATATATTAGCATTTGGACCCAAGGGTTCCATTCCTTTATGACATAGTACTTGCCTTTCCCTGTGGCCTGATTAGGCTTAGAGCCAGTCCTGTTCTTTAATTCTGCTGGCTTCTGCTCCTCTTGATGATCTGTTCATTCATTCACTGCTGTCCTGGGGCAGTGTTAGGTGAACATATGGAAGATCCCGCCTTTGGAGGATTGAAAACAACAGCAACAGCAGGCCTACTGGTGGGGAAGCGGCATCTTGTTTGTTAAAGTCAACCCTCTTCCCCCTGAATCAGCCCCAGGCAGAGGGGCCACACAGCCCAGAATGTCAGAAAACATGGAGTGTCTCAGACCGTCACCAAGATTGGCAGAAAGGCAGCCTTTGCCTCGGGGATGTCACTGCAGAGCCTGATGGTTCTTTGTAATTAATCAACTGCTTTAGTGAGGGCATCAGGCTGTATCAGGAAGAGTGAATAAGGAGAGAACTTCACATGCGTGCAGAGGAAAGTAGAATTATTCTCAAAGATGATACCACCCTGCTATGTCCTCTCCAGAGAAATGGGTATCTGCATACACAAAGAAAATCTAAGTGCTTTCCATGGTTCTTCAGCTTTTAGGTCACTAGCTTTAGGTATAACCTTAGGCAAAGTTGGGTCTTGGTTTCGTTCACTGTAAAATGAAGCAGCTGAAAATGAGATCCCTAAGAATCCTTCCAGATTTAGTAATCTGTGGCCTCTAGCAACATCTCCCATCTCCTTCAGTTTGATGCCTCTTCCTTTCTGACCCACCTAACCTTAGGGTCATTTGAATGATTTCTCCTTCATCTCTTCACCTAGTACAGTTTTGACAGGTGTTGTAGTCAGCTCGAGCTGCCACAATACAATACCAGAGTTTGGGTAATTTAAATAACAGAAATTTATTTCTCAATGTTCTGGAGGTTGGCAAGTCCAAGATCAGAGTGCCGGCTGTGTAGGTGTTGGTCTGAGGCCTCTTGGCTTGTAGTTGGCAGCCTACTCACGATGTCCCCACATTGAAGAGAGCGAGGGAGCTCTGCTTTCTCTTCCTCTTCTTATGAAGACACCAATCCTGCCAGATAAGGACCTCATTCTTATGCTCTCATGTAACCTTAATTACCTCCTCAAGAGCCTATCTCCAAATATAGTCACTTGGGGATTAGGGCTTTAATATAGACATTTTGAAGAGATGCAATTCAATCCATAGCAAGAGGGGTTAAAGGAGCTACTAGGAGTCACAATTATGGTGTGTTTCAATCACCGCTCAAACATGGCTTTTTTGTGCCTCCTATCTTCAGTACATTCCATTTCCCTGTCTAAAATGCTTCCTCCAGAACTTTTATTTCCCTAACTTGTAAATTCTTATTTATCTTATAAGAGTCAATCAAACACAACTCGCTGGAATTTTTCCTTGAATTCATCTCCACGCAGTGTGGCTCACATTCTTTCTCTATGGTCCTGCGTTCATTTATATTCATTTTACAATTAACACTTGTTCCCTTGTCTTAGGGATAATGCCAGCCCCTTTCTTTTTCTTCTTTTAAATTATCTAGTTAAATGTAATTACTATGACAGCTGAGATAATGTTTCACTCAACATTTTATGAAATAGAGGAAGCTGTGGTTTTTGTTGTTTGGGGATGAATGAGCCTGGCTCTCATGACAAGAGACAGTGTCAACCAGTTACTGTAAATAAATTAAGCTGAACACTTTTTTTTGTGAGCAAATCATCTCCCCAAAATAATTCACCATGACTAATACCTTCATTTCTATATCTGGGTTTTCAGTTGTTGCTGATAATACTAATCTCTCGACAAAATATGGTAGTAAAGACTAGACTGTTTGCCTATCAAATAATTCGAGTTTAGTGTTATTTTTTTCTGTGAGAATATTATTTCTGTCTTTTACTTTCCTTTAATAACTATGTGTATGGTCAGATTTTTAAAAAATAAAATAGTTTTCCTGAAAATAAATGAAATACACATTTATAGAAATAAAAATGTTTTAAAATGATTAGCAAAAAGATTGTGTTTAGAAATCTTCTCTGAATAACCAAGATCCTCCATAGGTTTAGGGTCCTTTTTCATTCACAGTGTTTAATTCTGCTCTCTATTGTTCTCTTTCATCCTTGATAAATTTAGCAGAGGATTTTCTTTTCTTTTTCTTTTTTATTTTTATTTTTCAGTTTTTTTAAAGGACCAGTTTTAGGTTTAGTTGATCATCTCTATTGTTTTGTTTATTTGTTTGTTTTTTGTGTTTTTTTATTTATTTTCTTCTTTTCTATATTCTCTGGATTCACTCTGGTTATTATTGTTATTATTATTTTTTTTTAAATGAATTTTGAGTCTGTGCCATATGTCTGTTTTTCTTTTTCTCCTTTCCATCCCTACCACACGGCATCTGGGCTGTGGCAGAATCTGGGTGGGAGTGGCCATCAATTAAGGGGAAATGGATATTTGTTAAGGCAGTGTTGTTATATTCCATGAAGCCACCTCAGATTTCCTGGGTGCTTATATTGGATTTTTCTGGGGGAGTAATTTGCACAGCAATACCAACTTTACAGATTGTAAGATTGAGGTTTAGATGGCTTAAGAGATATTTGTAAATTCACACAATTAGGAAATGCTGGTGCTATGGATCAAAAGAAGTGCTGAAGACAAAAAAAAAAAAAAGAAAACTAGATGTGGCACAATGTTTCAGGGTAAACTGTGATAAGTAAGAATAAGAGACAAGCTCTAAGTCTACAGATGGAGAAATTAGAAACAGAGTCCAGGAACTATGTGGAACTAGGGGGATAATTGCCTTCAGTGGGTTATAATGCACAAGGTGCCGTAGGATAAGTAGATGGGGCAGCATGAGGCTAGGGCTTGGGGTATTGCCTCGTCACTGTGACACTGAATTACGAAATTGTTTGTGTTTACTAAAATTGACAGTCCCTGACTTATCTTTGGAAGCTGACTTTGACTTCAATTTTGAAATGCCCAGAGAGTAATAATTGGAAACCTAACTCAGACAAATGCATGTTTGTCAGATTGTACTGCTCAGATATGTTTGCCTATATGTGAGGTTAGAGATGAGTTCTGTAGTTGACGATCCTAAAACAGGCTCTCTGAAATGGCGTCGCACCTAAAACAGCAGGAACACCTTCCTCAGAGCTCTTTGTGGTTTTAAATATACCTAGCATGTATAGTACAGAGACTATTATATAGATTTCTAGTTTCCACACATTGTATGCACACACACACACACACACACACACACACACACACACACACCTGTTTCTTGGCCTGGTTCGGGAATTTATTTCCCATATGCTTCATTTTCTGGCTTTCTAATGGTTCATTTTATGATATGATATTGTTTCACACATGAATGAATTGAAAGACATAAGAGGCAATCTGCCTGCTGTGAATTTCCTCCTTAATCCCTCGCCTTTCTCAGTGTCCTTGCATTGTAACCTCCATAACCAAGTGCCAAGATAGATTTTTTTTTCATGGCTTGGTATTTACACTCCGTCTGCACTTCCACTCTACCCCACCCTCAAAGAGAACATTTGGACTTAGTTCAGAGTTCTGAAAGAATATTTGCATTGTAGATTCCCTTTTAACATTTGCAGTGAAAATAATGAGAGACAACTCATTCCCTAATGCTCCCAGTGCAGAGTATTTGCGTAAAATTAATTAGAGAAGAATCCATGTTGTATATACTCCACTTATAGACCAAAATATTTTCTTGGAATTGATGTGATGTCATCACATCAATTGTAAATGTGCAAAAAGTCATTCATTTTTCAGATTATAGTCAGCATGATGCGAACATTTATTTTATTTTTATTTACTTGTATTAACAAGATGGGTTTCTTCCTTTTTTGCTGATAGATCTCTGTGCTTGCCCTTAACAAAAACTCTAACCGTGGTATTTCTTTATAAATAAATAAAATATGTGTACTTTATACACAGACAAATCAGACATGGTACTTGACCTCACAGAGCTTATAGTCTAATATGGAAGAGATTTCTGAATATATAATTGTAGGTAAGAATGTTCAGAATATGTTATTCAGCCTAATTTTAACCTAGTCTGTGGCTGCCTTGAGGACTTCTAGAGAAAATGACTTTAAGGATAAGATCTGACCGATGAGTAGGCAGCCTCTTTCTAGCTTCTCTAAAAGAAAAGGATGGGCTATACAGGTCAGGCAACTGTAATTGTCACCCTACTGGTGAGCATGCACTATCTACAAGCCACCTCCATTAGAGAGCATCGATTATTGTGAGAAGGGACCGTGTTTCATGGTGTCTCTAACCCAGTGAAATGATAATGCTGAAACATGCTGAAGTTGAGATGGCACATCTGCAGTATAGATTTTCCTTTTTTCTCATAAGGTATAACATTAAGAGGAAGTTACATGTTTCATTGTTCATGAGAATGATGGAATAAATCTATTGTAAGAATGTAAGGTAAATAAGTGGGAACTTTCTTACTTCCCTACCGCATGTACCAGTCAGTGGCTTCAGTTCAATTAAACAGTGAAATAGTTGCGAAAAGGTTTTTATTCAAGTAAAACATGTATCATGCTATTGCATATTTCAGAATTTGGGACAGGCCAAAGGATTATAGAATTGTATATGGCAGGACTGAGGGAGGGGACTAGCCAGGAGGAGAGTGTAGCAGATTTTGCCTTACAGGCATTTGAAAATTTCTACTTGCTGAACTACTAAACTTCTTTAACTGCTCTTCACCATCTCCATTATCATCACTCCTCAGGAGAAGAGTTTGTTTAGACACCTAGATAATGCTCTTACAAATTTCTGACTAGCTTTGGAGAATGGACAAGGTGTAAGAAACTTGGAGATGAAGGATTGTCTCCATTCAAAAAAGAAAGAACAGTCCATTTCACAAAGCATAAAGCAGTGAGATTACTATAAATTTGTATAATTTGTGTTGATATGCATTAAAAGCCTTTTTAAAGGATGGATGGCAAAATTCACGACCCTTTAATTGCAAGGAACTAAAATCCAGCTCTACTAAGGTTAAGCCATAATGTACAGACTGCTTTATCTGAGAGGAAACTGGGGAAATTCACAGAATCAAAGCATGAGCCCCAGAAGCTGAAGTGAAGTGACTATCTGAAAGATTTTTGGTTCCATCTCTCTCTCTCTCTTATCATTGTTTTTTCCTAGCTTCATTCTGCAGAAAAGCTCTCTCCTTATGCGAGAAAAAAAGATGGTTACTATCAGCTCTAGAGTCCCATCCTCCCAGTTTAATAACCTAGCAAAAAAGGAAAACATATTTTTTCTCCAATCATATAAACACCAGGAAGGACTCATTCCATACTTAACCTGGGTTACATGTCCATTTTTTTGGTCCTATCACAAGTTCCAGAGAAAGAAGATACAACCAGTGGGTCGGGTAGGTTTCAAATGTTCAAAGGTTGGGCTCAAAATCATTCAAAGAAATGTTTCAGGGAAAAAAGAAAAAAAGGCTACCAAAGTGCAGTGCATTATATTAGGCAGTATGAGGTACTTGAAATTACTTATTTTTTTCTCCTTAAAGATATATCTATGTCACAGGGCTCTTTAAGGGTAATGCTCAATTCATACTGTAGGGCGTGTGTAAGTTATCCTAACTCCACCTCTGATATGTGTCAAGACACTAGATTAGCCTTTTGACATTACAGAGAATCCAGATGGAACTATTAGAAATTATATAGAACTATTAGAACTATTAGAAATTGGAAATTATATAGAACTATTGGAACTATTAGAAATTATATTGCCAAGAAAGGCAATAAAAGGGGGAGACTAGAAATTAATGTAACAAAGGAAATATATAAAAATTAAGAAATTAAATTTTAATAGAGTATCTAAAAAATATTTCCTTCAAAACAAACTCGAGGCTTGTAATGTTTGTGAAAGTTTCAAACATTGAAGGTATTATCTCTATGTTGTATAAATTATATAAGTGATTCTATCTATCTATCTATCTATCTATCTATCTATCTATCTATCTATCTATCTTCTATCTGTATCTAAATTTATGTTATTACATAGATATGAACAGTATGGAAATAAAACCAACAAAATACTCTTAGGACAATTTTAATGATAGAATTGTAAAAATACCAAATCAAACACCAGAAACTTTAATACAATCATATTGTCAAAATATTAACCCTGCTTAATTAAGGAAGGTAAACCCAAGAATATAGCACTGCTTTAATATTAGTTAACTTATTAATCTATGAGAGCAAGTCAATAGTGCATTGGTTAATAAATGAGATATTTACTGACTAATAGGATGTAATCTATAAAGTCAATTGTCATTTCTCACAAATTCTTTTTCTCTTAGATTTCTTTCATAAGGGGAAAAATAGGCAGCCAAAATAATACTTAGATTAATAAGATACCTCTGGACATTTCATTATTTGGGGGGCAAATAGGTTTCCTTTGATAAACTGATTTTTTAAAAGGAATTCCTTATTCCCGGGAAAGTCATAAGGCATGTGCACACAATATATAAAGACTATAGTGTTTGGGGGCTTACCAACCCCAGAAATTCAATGCAATATTTGAGGCTCACCTGCACAAAAGAGGCATTACTTTTAAAGTAGAGACTCAGGGAAATAATGATTAGGATATAAGACATCCTTAATAATATTTTGGAAATTCTGACCATTTCAATAAGATGTAGAGTTCATTTATGTATTCTGTCATTGCCTGTTGAGTTGTTTATTTAATTATTTTTGAATTTTGTTTTTGCACAGGCATTAGTTTATGTACTGGGAAATAGGGGTGCTAGTTACAAAATACTCACAGGTAACATTCTTCAAATGAATCTTACATTGTTTCAAATAAATTTTGGTTCAGTATATTAATCAGAGAAAATTCAACTTAAAATGTTTTCCTATGTCCCCAAAACAATTAGTTTATAATGTAATGAAAAATATTCAGAATATCAATGACATAGAAATTATCTAAAAATAATCCTGAAGAAAACAAAGCAGCAGAATATGAGTAAAAAGTGTTTCAGACCTTACCAAGGCATGTAAAAGAACGTAGGACTAAGTGGAGAGAACTGAATCTCTGTTTGCTGCAGGAGAATACCCATCATCATCATATATATATGTATAGGAACTCTCTATCTGTCTCTGTCTCTCTCTACATGTATACACACACACACACACACACACACACACACACACACACACACACAGGAACTCTTCAATGGTATCTTTAGAAATTACTAAAAATGTAACAAAAATGAGCCTTTTGAACAGAGATCTTGAGAAGATTGTGAAAAAGAAGACTAAAGAGTCTTTTCCTATCAGCAAAGAATGTACTCTAAAGTGAAAATGACTTTAAAAGTTTGGACCTAATACATAAAACGAAATTGATCAGTGGAACAAAACAAATAGAACTTCAGCCTATTTGGAATATACAGAAACATTTATTAATTTTTAAAAAGCAGTGGGAAGACTATCACAATCCAACAAATGATATGAAATAATTCTACAATTTAGGGGAAATGTAGAAACTGAGTTATATTACTCTTTCATATTATGTATCAGCAATGCTTTCTATGATTAAAAGTGTATATGTAAAACAGATGACACCTATGAAAATATAAATACAGACAAGCATACACACATTTAGGAAAAATAACAGTACTTTCTAGTAGTTATGAAATTCTTAACATATTTGGGTAGAAAGTTAAATGCTAAAAATATCATGTTAATAGGCAATCACAAAAATGCAAAAATAATGACAATGAAATAATGCCCTAATTTGAAGCACTATAAACTTTAATAAAAATTTCCTCAATACTAAAATAGGCGAAGGATATTAATGGTAGAGTTTCTTAGTGGGTAATACAAATGCTCAATAAACTGGTGAAATATGTAATGAACTTCAAACCAATCCAAATGAAATGACAATATGCCGTCTCTTACTTATTTAACTAGCACTTGATAAATTGCTGGGGATTTTATAGAGAAACAGCTTTACTTATGTTTTGCAGGTAGAAGTGTGAAGTGATTCCACATCTCTAGAAATCCCTTTGGCAATGTAAATCAGAAGACTTAAATTTTTCTAATAGTTGACCTAGAACGTCTTTGTCTAGTAATATATCAGGGAAGTGATCATATATGTGGATAAATGCTTGATTTAAATAGCAGATATAGTGTTTTAAAATTGAAGTAACATTCAACAGTTATTTGAGTCTAAGAGAGAAACAGTTTAAGAGGAAATTGGTAAATAAATTATAACAACACTTATAATGGACTATTTTAAAAACAATTAAAAAAATCTCATTGTGAAGCATATAAAATGATAGGTCAAAACAAAAGTTGTATATGTACATGTATTGATACACAAAATATATATAGCTATATGAAATAAGATTGTTTATAGTACACATTTATCCAAAAGTGATTAATGGCTGTGGATGTACTTTTTGAATATAGATTTTTCTCTACTTTTAATTTTTCTTTTTGTTAATTTTTTGTGTGTTTTAAATTTGAGGACTGTTACTTTCTGAGTGTCTAGCATTTCCACAAAGGAGCTTTACTGTTTCTAAGGATCCTTGTAAAACTGAAATTGTGTGGAAACATTTGTCCAACACAGACAGTGTCCTGACACAACAGCACACTTTCCATTAGAAGAGGAAAAGAAACTTTGTTTAAGTTTTTTCCCAGTTATCTTTCTTCTTCCTCTACCCATTTAAATGAGTTCTATCTTTGAATATGATTTTGAATGATATAATATGAAATGTATAACAGATGAATAATAACAAAGAGTGGAAGAGACAGGAATAGAGAAGCAGGAGAAATTAAAAAGGAGTAGAAAAAGATAAGGTCTGTATAGGCAGGAAATTCAAGGAAAGTTTTTTTTTTTTTAATGAATGATTATGACGACGGCTGGGTAGAGAGATAATTTGAAAGTAAATAAAACATGCATATGATGAAGTGTTGATTTGGGATATTAATTAGATCCCCTTTAATATTCTCTAAGAGATGCAAGTGATATTTGAAATCTTTCTGTTATTACTTTTATTTGCTGGATTCTGTTTTATTTTTTAACATAATGCCACGTGGTGCAAAGATTAGGACAAATGTAAAACTGGAATTTATTAGGGGTCACAAATATTTAGCTAAGAGAAAGTTCTGCGTAGATTTAGACTTTCAAAAAAAATCCATGTTATTAGTTGAGAGCAACATGCATGTCTATCGATTGTGTTTATGATTAGAGGGAAAACACTACATAGAATAATTTTCCGTAAGCATTCTCTCTGTTGGTGATCACCTCATTCATCTTTTTTTGTTTGTTTGGTTTTAGGGTTTTATTAGGAATGCAATTGAGTCTCAGATTTTTCTCTTGAACTGCATCTATGGTCTTCTATAATAATTGAATCAGAGTCCCAACACAAAAAGGACAATACATTTCAAAGGAATAATAAGAGCGTTTAGTGAAAGGGCTGTTTACAACGATGTCATTAAGATTCTAGGAAATGAATAAAGTATGATGAATCACCCCGGGTTTAGAAATGACAGGAGGCATTGTCATTCTTAGGCCTGAGGTGTAAGGAGGAGAAGTTATTGGAACCTGGGATAAGCTGTCACGATAGGAGAGGAACCCCAAACACAAAATATGACCTTTGGAAAATGATCATATACACACTTCCAAACCTATATTCAACAGGTAGGGAGCCAAGAGTATAAATACCACGATCCCTATCTCTTCTCACCCTCCAATGTTCAGCCAGTTCCTCCCACTGGATGTACTCAGTGGGATTCCAGAGGGGCAAAGAGGCCTGTTGGTATAATCCATGTATGTCAGACCTGGAGACAAGGAAGGATCATGAAGGGTAGAGAGCTGAGCTCAAGGAAAAAAACATGGCTATCCAGAACATTTGAAACTGTTACCTAGCAGGTAATTCTTTGTATATGAAGCTGACATCACAATATGGACCCAAAATACATAAAGTATAAGAACACCCTGATTACAGAGATAGTGATGGAACCTTGTGTCCAAGTATAATGATCAGTTTCTCCCTTTGGGGTCTGAACCTTCTAGATTCATTGCTGCCTCCTCTGAAGAGGAATATTTGAACTCCAGGGAATTAAAGGACAATCTTTGTCTTTTCGTTCTTTTTATTTGAATTTATTTTATGTTTACCATCTTTCCAATGTTGCTGCATTAAATTGAAAGATGTGTGTTTGGAGCAACCTTGAAATATATTCAAATTCCGGGTCCACAATTATCCAAGGTAGAACGACTCCTTAACTAAGTTAGCTTCTAACAACAACAACAACAACAAAAGTTTCCGCTGTATAAAGAAGGAATATTGATAATAACTTCAAAAATCATTTTTGGAGGTTATATAAGACAATTTGTAAAGGGCACATAGCACTATACCTGCTGCATGATACTACTAATAAAATATTAGTTTGAAGCTTAACACATTCCTCTAGCAAATTCCCTGTCTTTCCAAAGTAGTGGGCTCGTTCTTCCATTTGAGAGTGACTTAAGAATATGATCTGGCTGTCATAGCACTACAGATTTAATCAAGAAAGGCTTTCACACGTGAACATTTTTAGTGTAAATGGGAATGTTTGAAGACTAGTGTGCATTGGTGTATATCTGTATGGTGGCGAGTGTGGCTGGTATTGAGGGGAGGAAACAAAGCAGCAGGGATGTACAACTGTTACCATGCTCAATAAAGTTGAAAGAATAGAGCAGAGAAGATTGACTGCTAAGTGGATGAAACGCTGACCTCTCACCACTGGGACTGTAATTCAAGTTCAAATTGATACCTGATTGCCATGACTGGGACTCTAGTTGACGCAATATCTAAGCTACCCATGAAGGATGCTTGGATTCACTGCCTGTGGATATATAGGACACATTTATTTTCTTAACCAAGGGCCTGAAACTTGAAATTTTATAAAACAAAACAACAAAAATAACAAATTCTCATGAATTAGGAGTATACTTCTGACAAAGGCCGTCATCACCAACCAGGGCATGGTTGACTACATCTTCCTTGACAGACTTTCTGTCAGTTAAATTAGAGAAATTTAGGGTACGTGCAAATATAGTTGCTTTCGGTTCACTTGAAGCACTCTTGTGAGCCTAGGGGGACCTTCCAAAAAGTCTATTTATGATATACTGCTCCAGCATCAAGAAGTTTTCAAATGCTGAATTGTGATCAGCTATAAAGGTCGTGAATGTTATTAACTAAAAAGATGTCAGTGTAAAAACACTGGCATTCTCCCTGCCATGCCCTCACCATGCTGCCAGATTATCAAGACACAACATACTATCATATACTCATAATTATCTGATGGATTTTCTATATATAAAAAAGAAACAGAGGTGAATTCCATTTAATTAAAAGCATATCTCTGCATGCAGTGTTGGAGACATTAAATGATAAGCCCCTTTTGAAGCAGCTGGCGTATCACGGAGAAACAGTAAATAATAGTTACCGCTGAAATATCCTTCCCATGGCTCACCACATCCCCGTGTCCTGCAGCAGCACTCAGGCCCTTGCTAGTTTTCATTTTGTCTCATACAAGCTCAGGACAATAGTTTCTGTGCTACATTAATACTGAAGAAGTTGATGGAAAAGATGTCAAGTACCTAGTATAGTGTCTTGCCTATAGTAAGTAGTATTCAATAGATTAAATACTACAAAAAAAAAAAAAAATCCCTCAATGTGACATAAAGCTGACTCTTCAAATAAAATATGAGTGAGTTAATGAGCTATTGGTATAAATGGATACAGGCGTTGCTCCAAGTTACAAATAACAATCTGAGAATATTTGATTCTGAAACTGTTGCTTGTCAACAGCAATTTATTTAAGGAGCCATTGATTCTTATTAAAATGAATCTAAAATTGACCATGTTTCTATTCCTAGAAAAACAAGGCCAGCATCATTGTGGTGAAATTGATGGTGTGGCTTTATATTTACATACTATAGATAACTGAAAATGTTGTCCCTGCATTAGCATTTAGAACATTCCTGAAGCAGACAGGTCCTGGATGTGAATGGCAACATCAGCCACTTCCAATTGGCCTGAAAGCAGAACTAACTGAAAATGTTCAAATCACCCAGGGATTGTTGTCACACAGCTTCTCCTACACACCTGTACCTGGGAGGGGGACTGTTTTTGTTTTGTTTTGCTTGTAAAATATTAATTTCAACATTAAAAAAATATTTAAGGCAAAGTATTTATCACAATATACAAATGACTGTTCTACATTAAGCACAACAAAGCGAAAGCATATCTTCCAGTAGAGTAAAGGTTCTGAGGTTGTATTAAGTACCTGACCAAATAATTTGGTATGCATATCAAAACTGCGTATATATAAGGACTTATATATTTTATAAGAAAAAGAATCTTACTTAAAAAAAGAATATTATAAAATAAATAAGTCTTGGGGATGCAATGTGTGATATGGGGACTATCGTTAAGAATACTGTACTGTTTGGCAAATTTGAAATGTGAAATAAGAGTAGATCTTAGAAATTCTCATCACAAGTAAACAAGTTTTTGTTATTATGAAAGGTGTTGGAAGTTAAGTTGACATATTGTGGTGGTCATGTCACAATGTAAACAAATATTAAATCGTTATGATGTACACCTGACACTAATATGTTATATGTTAATTATACCTCAACTAAAAAAAAAGAAAAATTAAGAGAGAGAGAGAGAGAGAGAGAGGGGTATGGTTCTGCGCCTGAAAATTATCTGGGCCAAAATATAACATGACACGATAACACGGCAGAATATGACATGACATGATGACATGACATAGAATGCAACGTAGTATATTTGTATCTCTTTGATATCTGAAATAGATCAGTGTCCTAAACCAGTGATTTCCAAACTGTATTTATCTTTTTAGGGAGAAAATTATGAGATCACACATGAAATGCCATTTCTCTACTCTACACTTCCCCACGCCACTTCAGAGGGGCCTTCACAATGCATGCAGACCTTGGTGGAAGAACAGAATTTGAACCAAAACTAAACCATATTAAACTAAACTAAATGAACACAAAACATTAGATTAGTAGGTGCAAAGTATCTAAATACAATCTGCTAAATACCATGCTAACATAATATTGGCTCTATTGCTTTGATAATATTGCCACAAACTTATCAGATCAGAATGTTTTTGAATCCTTCTGACTAGGAGAGATACGTGGTAGATTTATCACCTGTGAAGGGGAAGGGGTAAAGTTATGTAGAGGGGTGTTTTCTTAAGTCTCAGCCTTTCACCTTGAGGGCCGAGAAACTCCATTTTTATTTTGTCTGTGATGCAGTTTAGATTGTTCTCAGGAGAGCAGATTTCAGGTGAAGGGCTCAAGAAAACCTATGTGCAAATGAAAAGGCCAAAGCAAATGACTGTAAGTATCAAGAGAAGTGACTTTCACATTTTGTTCTAAGAGTAATATAACCAAGTTAGACAGAAGCCAGGTTCTCAGAACTTGGCTTATGGAAGTTTGTCACTGAGCTGAACGTGCAGCGGTGTCTGGGACCTGTTAGTATGATGCATCTGTCCCCACAGTGGAGATTTAACTCTGGTCAACTTGCCCTTCAGTCTCTCCCCAGGACAGCGTTTGAATGCACAGTGCCCACCTGCTCCTCTGCACTGGTTATTTATTTTCCAGGACTACAAGAACCCTTTAACTGGTGCATTTGTTGAGTGGGCATTGGAGACCAGTTTGGGAGTTTAGGTATTTTGTAAATGCCTGATCTCTATGTGGTAAGCACATAGGTCTTTGTAAGAGAGAAGGGAAGATGGTGAAACTATGGCAAATAACACCCAATCTCTTTCTTTGAGGCAGAGCAGTGTAATAGAAAACTATGGACTTATGAGTCACAATTACCCAGATGCTAATCTTTCCATTTAACCCTTAGTCATCATGTATTAGCTCTGTGACCTTGAGCAATTTGTCAAATATCTCTGACTCTCAATTTTCAAAAATGTATTTATCTCATGTAATGATCATGAATACAAGGTGCTCCATCTCCATTATGTTTCTTCTTTCCCTCTTGCCCTATGACACTTAAAAGTCAAATTGGGAAGATAAACTCACATGTGTATTTTGACAGTTACAAGATTCTTTTGCAACACAGTCCATCAGAGAACACAAAGAGCCTCATCTCTCCAAGGTCCAGGGCCACCCAAGTGATTATTTTCTCTCTCCTTAAACTTTTGTCAAGTCCCAACACAGGTGGCTTTCCTAGTCTTCAATATTTTTGGTACAAGTATCTTTGTATCACATGTCCGTCTGCTCCTAGATGTAATTTTTGTCTCTTCTCTCAATAGTATTATCGTGTTCTTTTTTTTTTTTTTTTTTAAGATAAATATGTCCAAATTTCACTCTTCTTCAGTGAAGTTCTAAAAGCTTGCCAGAAAAGGCAAATTAAATCTTAGCAGAGTGCCTCATTTATTCATTAAATTTAAAATCAGTGTCTTCCTGGCTGAGCTGGTCTTTAATTACAGTGATAACTTCCAGTATTTACAAATCATTGCTGACGTGTGTTTTATTTAGTCTATAGCTAGTATTTCTTATAGTTCACAGCTGACACACTGAGGAGGGTATGAAGAAACTTCCTTTGTCATCGTCATAATGCTAATGAGGAATAGGAAGGGGAGGGATAGAGAGTGCTTCAACCTCTGCTTGGAAATCAAACCTGTGACAACTATAAAATACACAAAATTAGTTATCTATTAACTATTATCTATCAATTTGGGGGACACATAGGAGGGCTATGAGTTTTGGATACTCATTATGTCCCAGGTATAATAATAGCAGACATTTTACCTAAGGTGGAAAACTCTAATAAGGGTCTGCTACATACTAGAAACCAGGCTACTTGTTATATATACATATACATTTTATTTAATCCACAAATCTCCAGAATGTATAACCTTCTTCTTGCAAATGAAGGTTGTTTCAGACAAACAAAGCAAGTAGAAGAGGCAGAGATTAAACAGGTCTGAATTACTCTCCACGTTTTATCCTTTCAAAAATACCAAATTAGTACAATCAGGAAAAGTAAAAATCTGATGAACAATTAGGGGATCATTCACACTTCATTTCTTAGAGTTATCAAATAATTAACATTGATTTTCAAACGTAGTTTCTATATTGAAGGGAATATAATATGCGAATTATTTTAAAGATTCTTTCAAGTAGTTAAAAATATCAAACACATTAAGACCCATCACAATTATTTTTGTTTTTTATTTTAAAAGTTCTCAGGAAACCACTTTAACAAAAAAAAAAATTAAGCCTAAGGTACATTTCAGAACAACTACTATTCATATTATACAAATCTCTTAATAGGTGGAGACCAAAGTATTTAAGTTGTATTGTATCCCTATGCACCAAATTAAGTGTAGCATTCTTCCAGAATGGTGGCTAGAGGCCAATCCATTTTTCATCTAGTTCTTTCAAACCCTTCCCCTCTCACCCATCCCCTAGTTCTCCGCCGTTTTTATCTGGTGACCATCATCTCTATATACAATAGACTCTAGACATTTTTTAATATCAGATTTATTTCTCCTGATAGGTTCAATGCATATTGAGGGCAAAGACCAAATTTTATTATTATTATTTTTTACCACATATAATACTCAGTAACAGATAAGTAGCAGAAGAGATACATTACAGAGTGAAAAACTAAGGAATAGATTTAAGATCTAATTTATACATCTGTGATTAAATCCATTTATGTTGCTTAGCTATGTCAACTGAGGGAGGTTAATTAACTTCCCTGAGTTTCAGTGCCCTTATCTATAAAATGAAAGCCCAGAACCTGACAGGTTGTTTCCTGAAAACTGATAAAGCTCTCTCATCACCATTATTTTCAAAAATAGCCAAGGTTTATTAGAAACATACCAGTAGTGTACATGAATAAATTACGCTCAGTTCTCTCATCTGCAAAATGGGTATGAAAATCATTACTATCTTGTAGGACTATAATGGATACTGAGTAAGGTAAGATAACTAAATTGTTTAGCAAAATATTTCCATAAGTGTTCAACTCTTTCAACAATTTCACCATATTCCCCCAAGTGACAAATGGCATGTCCTCCTTTTCACCTCCTGTTCATGTCCTTAAAATCTGCGTGCTTTACTTATCTTACAAGTCTTGAACTCCAAGTAAAGGAAAGGGGGTCTGCTAGAACAAGAACATATAGCTAAACTAGAGTTGATGATGGAGGGTCAGAGTTGAATAAATGCCCTTATATTGTTAAATGATAAATATTCATGTGAAATCGTCTTTTCAAACAGAGGGAACAAATAATAAGGGAATATTATGAATCCTTTGAAATGGAGCAAAAGAAGCCTTGTTTAAAATTTTAACAAGTTAGAGTCATTAGCTAAACAAATCCTGACAGCTTCACAGTCACATAGACACCTAACAAAGGCTTGATTTGTGAGACACTCTTAATAGGTCCCTCTGCATTTTCCTCAAACATTCCATTTTGTTCCAAACTATGGATCCGAAAATGTCATTCCCTATTCTCTCTGCTAGCCTCATGTGTTTAAAAAGTAACAGTTAACATTTCCCTTCAACAATGATCAGAAGAGGAGATTCTCTTCTACATCTCACTGTATTGATCCTCTCTAAAAAGAGGGACAATGTCGAGGAAAATAAATCAACTGAACCCTTTAAGCGTTCAAAATGGAAACTTTTTTAGGTTTTGCCATTTTCTCTCAACTGCTAACACAGCAGATGGTTCTATTCCCCAACTGAAAAATTATGGATTATGCCATACATAATTTATATTACTTAAGAGAAAGGTGACCTGATAGAAATGCATTGTAATGAGCATCTACCAAATGCTAGGCATTATGGTATTTAATTTACATATAATTGTCTTGTAATCCTCACAAAGATGCAATGGGGTAGGAAATATTAACCTATTTTGTAATTAAGGCAACTCAAATCAGAAGGTTGAAAATAAATGAAAATAAATGCCCCTAAGGGAACAATACATGGAGGAGAGGGCTCTGAGAGAGAAATGGAATGAGAAATGCATTCGATCTATTCACTTTCTTTTTTTTTATTTTTTTATTTTATTTTATTAAATTTATTGGGGTGACAATTGTTAGTAAAATTATATTCACTTTCTTAGCAGGGAAAAATATTATTACTAATATTTCATGGTATATTCATACTTTAAATTTATTTTGAGTCTTATTATATTTTCATTTTAGTAGGAACTGAAAAGTAGAACTTTTAGGTATAACTTTCCTATTAAATCACTTCAATTTCCCCTGCCAGAAGAGATCTCAAAATTTAAGAGCAATTAGTTAAAAAACAAACAAACAAATTATTTTTTTGATAGAGAAATGCACTTTATATAGAACTGGCCAAGAGTAAATCCCCTTTTATATTAATTAGGTAAGAACATGTGCTTTGTCTCATAAAGGAATATCTGTTATTTTAGTTATATCTTTAACGGGCAGTCATCTCAGGCAGTAGCAGAAATAGTAAATCTAAAACTTTTGAAATCATTGTGGAAAATTACCACAGTAAAGTGTTGGTGCAGAGAAAGAAGAGTGTGCAAAACTGATTTCATTAAATTTCCAGCGTTCTCCCTTACCAAAGAAATAAATATATTTTATTTATTCATTCATTTATATAATTATTTATTTCAGATGAGCTCCTTGTGAAGCACAAATATTTTCCTAACCATAGGTTGCACAAGTGAGCTCTTTTTAATATCTCCTCCCAGAGAATCAAGCCAACTTCTCCAATCTCAGCACCTTTCCGAATGAAATTATTCTCTGGATGGTGCCATCAAATTGTTCCCCTGTCACTAGTGTGTCATCAGCAATGTGGGGAGAATGAGGATAAGGAGCCCACAAGATATTTGCTCTCTGTTCAATGCCTCAGAGTCAACCTGACAGCCATGGAAGAAGGTCCAGAGTCCACTCTTCCCGAATGCTGTGTAGGCTACTTAGAGGGAAAGAAGGGTGGGAGGGTGAGTGTGTGTATGTGTGTGTATCGGGGAGTTTTCGCGCTATTGTTTAATTTGAGATAACTGTACTGAACTTTTGTGAGTGGCACAAGTACAGAAGAGTGGATGTTCATGCACATTTTTATTGAAAAATCTATCCACAAACCAATCATATCCTTTTAAAGTAAGGAATTGTCAACTTTGTTGTCATATATGAAAAAAGTATTTAAATAGACAATTTACAAGAGAAGATACTGATTGAAAAGTATCTATGGAAAGCTTTTACCTCTCAGCAATCAAATAAATGGAAATTCAGCTTCAGTGTTAGTGAAAAATGAACAAGTGTGAAAATGAGGACATTTAATATGAGAATGTTTACAGCAAATGGTCAGTGTTAACCTTGATGGTAAGGCATAAACTGAGGTAATATTATCTGCAAATGTCACAAATACATCAAACTCTGAAATATTTTCATAACCTGTAATGCACTGAACCTTACTTCTGGAAATAAATCCTGAGAGGTCAACAAACAAACAAACAAAAATTAAAAAAACCACTAAAAAGTTAAGATAGCCACATCAATATCCATATTTTATAGCCTGATTTAAAATACTGACCACTTTGGAAATGGCACATAATTTGAAAGGATAGGAGTGGACAAATTATGGAATGCTTTATATGAAGAAATACTATATACAAGGATTAAATTCATATTTGCAAATATTGTAATATGGACAGGTTTCCTTTATATTACATGAAAAGATATATACTTTGCATACACAATATTTAGTATATCAAAATTATGTAGTGGTTAAAATATAAAGCATGGGAGAAGTTTACTGAAAATGTTAGTTTTTATCCGTGACTGTATCTGATATTATGGGTACTCTTTTTTTCCCTATTTTTCTATTTTATATATCCCAGATATTTTCTCATGAGCACATATTAATTTTTAAAATGAATAAAAATAAATCTCATTAAAATTATTTTTAAGATAAGCCTTAGCATTCGGAAGGCTTTTTGGGGTGGGATTTATTGTTTTATTAAAACCTAAAATAAGCTAATCATCATCCCCCCCAAAAAAAATGTTGAAATGTCATCTGAGTAGTACGGATTACTCCTCCACAAAACTAGATCACATTCCTGCTTCATTATTATTTTACAAAACTCACCTTTCAACCATCTACAATATGGGCCATCATTCATATCGAACTTAATTAGAAAACAGTTTGGAAGTTGGAGGGATTCCTAATTTAAATCAATTAAAGGAAAAGTTGTCAGGTTCGCTTTTGGTTTGCTTATCTCTACTTTCACAGCAAGACTGAAGAGATCTGTCTTCCTCAATCTCCTTGTCTTTCTCCGGGATTATGTCATAGTGTTCCGTGTGTAAATCTAGGAACTCAAGGTGGCAATTAGCGTCTGAGACTCCTGCCACAGCTAGGAGAAGGAGCCCGGGTGACAAACGACGGCATCCCAGGATTCCATGCTGAAAATTCTTTGATGGGCACTTTCATTCACAAATGACATGTCTGTAGTTTGTGGGGCAAAGCAAGTCTCTTCTCTAGCCCTATTTTCGTCCTGTGTTGAGAACTCTCCTTCCTTCCCTCACCCATGCCCTAAATCCTATTGTGTCACAGTTAATTTACTTATCAAATGGAAAAAGCATGTCAGATAGTGACTATTTCAGGAGCACATTTCTTTCACTGAGTAGATCATTACAGGTCCTTTACCTCTCCATTACTAAAATAAGATTTCTTGCCTTATCTGTTGTCTTCCCACATCCCTGCTGGTTTAAAATGGGTGTTCCGTCTCTACCCAACTTATATAGAACTACTTTCTGTGTTGTAATTTCTTTTCATGCATTCTAAAATTATCATCTGCCAAGAAAAGGGGACACGATATATACTATATAATGAAGAAATATATTTAAAAATACATATATATATATTCTAATGTGTGTGTGTGTGTGTATATATATATATACCCAAATTGGGGTACATAATCATTTATGTAGCTGCCTTATCTCTTATGCTGTGGTTCTTGAGAACAGGGACCAAGATTTAACTATCTTTAGTACACAGGATATATAGATTACTCTCATTTTATGACTTAGAATTGATGAAAGAATAAACAAAGAAACGAAAACCAGCTGTCTTGTATTACTTTTGGGTAGAAAAGCAGAAGATTTCAAAGTGATAGAATTTCTGAAATATTTTAATAACTTGAGAAAATTATCCAGGACATTTGAAATTAGACATACCTTGAAATTCCAGAATACAGTATGTTTATACGTAGAGTAGATCGATCTAAATTTCCAGACTAGAGACTAGGAAATCTAGAGTACATTATGGTTATGCATTTAGGGTAAATAATGGAAAACCCTAGACTAGAGGTTAAAAGACTGTATCCAGAGTTTTTATCTCTACAGTCAAAGTAGATGGAAAAGTCAAAAACAATTACCCAAGTAGTTAGGATGAGTAGGTTTTCTTTTCTCCTCACATAACTTCTTTGTGTAGTTTTGTCTTCTATCAGATTTTAAACTCCTTAAGGTCAGAAATTCCACTCTTCCCTGAGTTTCCAGATATTGCCTCTCCTGGACCATCTGTGTCTTAGGAGATATTCATTTGGTTGATTTTTGTCAACTATAGAATAAGCAGGCTCCAGAGATTTTAGTTCATTTACTTTTAGGTCATTTCTTCTGGCACTGCAGTTCCAGTTTACCAGGGTCCCTTCTGAAAGGCTGGCCCAGCGTGGAAGTGCCAAGGGCAGAAAAAGCGACTGCTGAAACAGGAGGTGTCTAAATCATGGCTGAACTGTTTTAACTTTACTATGCTTTAAAATCATCTCGGACACTTTTTCAATAAAGATTTCTAGGCTCATCCCCAGACATTCTGATTCAGTGTTCCTGGACTAGAACCTGAAAATACACATTTTATTTATTTATTTATTTATTTAAATTGAGTTACGATTGACATCTAACATTATATTAGTTTCAGGTGTACAACATACTGTGATTCCCCGAAAATAAGACCTAGCCGGACAATCAGCTCTAATGCATCTTTTGGAGCAAAAATTAATATAAGACCCGGTCTTATTTTACTATAAGACCAGGTATAATGTAACATTATAATATAATATAATATAATATAATATAATATAATATAATATAATATAATATAATATAATATAATATACTATAACATAACATAACATAACATAACATAACATAACATAACATAACATAACATAATATAATATAATATATAATACCAGGTATAATATAATATAATACCAGGACTTATATTAATTATTGCTCCAAAAGACATTAGAGATGATTGTCCAGCTAGTTCTCATTTTCGGGGAAACTCGGTAGTGATTCAATACTTGTAGATATTGTAAAATGATCACCATATTAAAGCTAGTTAACATCTGTCATACATACAGATGGTTCCAGAAACATGTATACACATTTTAAGAAAGGAACAAACTGTATTAAAATTGTAATATTCAAAATAAACCTATACCAAAGATGAATACAAGTCAGGTTTGATTTCTGCAATGACAAGAGATGCTCGAAGTGGTTACCATCAGTGTCCAGACACGTCTGATTACTGCAAATGACTGCTTGAACAACATTGACCAAAGTGTCCACTTATATACATTTTTTTGGCAATCCGGTATATATGAAAATAAAAAACACAGCTGTCCTGTATTACTTTTGCGTACAAAAGCAGAGGATTTCAAAGTGGTAGAATATGTGCCATATGTGTGTGTGTGTGTGTGTGTGTGTGTGTGTGTTTGTGTGTATGCATATATATAATATGTGTATAATATATGTATTTGGAAGAAGACATTTTACTGAGATTTTCTACATAAATAGCTACAGAAAGCTGGGAAGGCCCAAAGGAGCAGTTGCAGTCTCCCTGTGCACGGGTCACTAAGAAACCCATGGGGAGAGGACTTGGGAGAGAGACTGGTGATGATCAGAAGGAGAGAGGACACATAAGGAGTCTCATATGAGAGAGAAAAAGAGAGAATGAAAGAGAAAGAGGGGGTGTAAAAACCCAGATGTCACGAGGGAGGGAAAGGTGGGGTCTAAAATGTCACAGAGCTTGGGAGTCACTGGGTCAGATCCTGTCCCATGTCATTTACCATCATGATGCTGCTCACCATCTCTCACTGTTGACTGTCAGCTGGGCAGCTCCAGAGGCCAGACTTCCAAGATAGCAGGACCAGGTTTCCATTGGTCAGTGTCCTCCCTGCAAACCTCTTTTGATCAGATGTCCCACAAGGGCTATGACTCAGGTTGGCAGTGGCAGTCACTTTCTGCACCCCAGTGTGGTCACTCTGACAAGTGTCTATGATCTCGTTCATGCCGGTTAGCTGCCTCTGTTCCTGCTTCAACTCATTCTCACTTATGAACTTGGGGGCCATCAGCTTCCCAATGGGTGGCTGCATGTAGACATAGAACTGTTAGGTTTGGGTGTACAGCTGGAAGTTGGCTGCCTAGATTGAGTCACAGACATTAATGCCCAGTATAGCAGTGGCAGATTCTCCTGGTGCCAGGGACTCTATTTCCGGAATATCCTGGATGCTGATGCCAGCACGCAGTTTAGCAGTGCCCACATGTAGGCCCTTGATGGGGGTATCAGAGTTTGTGGAGAAGTGGATATGCATGACGCTATGGGGAGGTCTGGAGAAAGGTTAGTGGTTGAAGGTGGAGTCCACAGCCAGCCCCTCACCAGCTACGCACGCAGTACAGCAGCTCCTGCCTCCCAATACCCAACACTGGACTCGGCAGGAGGGCACAAGGAGAGGGTCTGTGAGTGTTAGGCCCTGGCGTTCAGCATCAGACTGGTGGACACAACCATGAGAGGAGACACGGGCTGGACACTGGCGGGGTGAAGTCCTCTAGTTCAATCAGGGACATCCCCTTGGCTGCAGGGCCACTTTTGCTGCCGGCAGGTGGTTTTCTCACCTCCAGGAGGCAGTTTCCACCTGCTTCCCTTCCAATTCTGGTGAGTTACTGCTGGAGTTGCTGCTGTCATCGGAGGACAAGCCATCTCCCTGAGCCTGTGGCACCTTTGTCCTCGTCTCACCTTCCTCCTCACTCTGTTCACTCTCACTGCTCCTCCTTTTTCCTCATCCTGGTCTTCATTATTGAACTCACTGCTGGACTCCCCTAGCTGTTCTCACGCTGCTGCTCTTACTGAGCAAATCACTCTCGGACTCAGGATGGGAGGGCGTGGGGTGGGGCACTGTCTTCAGATTCTGTGGGGCCTGACTCCCACTCAGAGTCTGAGTAGAAAGGTTTCTCCTTCCTCTTCTCGCAGTTTCAGCACTCAGTCCACTCACTTACCTCCATGTTGCCCACAGATGGATCTGCAGCTTCCTCTGGCCAGTCTGGCAGCTCCTGGTAGCCTGTGGCTTTGGCATTGAACAGGTGGGACAGTGAGTGCAGCTGGAAGTGGTCCCAGTCTTTGAAAGATGACTCTAAGACTGGAGCTGGTTTGGGTGCCAAAAAGAGCTTCTTGGCATGGCGGCTGAGGGCCCCAGCCTGCTCAGAAGGGACCACGAGCTGCGCTCCGCCATGGGTGAAGTGCACTCTGCCATGGATATTGCAGTTCTGGATGTACTTGGCCAGACTCAGCACATACTGGGTCAGCAGCTTGGTCTGCTTAGAGCTGGTCAGGTAGAGCTTGGCTGCCAGGTGGATGACCTGCAGCTTGCTGGTGTCCTCCTCTGCTGTGAAGGACTTGGCCACTTTTCTTGGGACATCAGGTGCAATCCTGGAGACATACTCATACTACTCACCGATGAGCCGCAGGATGCTGGCTTGGGCCATGGGCACCTGGATGTTTTCTGTGAGCTTTGCCAAGTGTTTGATGATCTCCGCGTGCTGTGCTGGCCGCATATGCAGTAGCTTCTTAATGAGGAACACTGACTCTGTGACCACGGGCTCATCACAGTGGGACAATAGCTGCACAGACCATTAAGGCTGGTGTCACAGACTCGGCTTAGGTCAGTAGCACAGCATCCAGTGGCCTGGACTTTGACTGCCACAAAGTCCTTTTCCACACTGCAAGCGTAGGTCTGGAATTCCCATCGGACAGTAGGGATGTCAGGTTAGTTTCACTTGCCAGGTTGTTTATCACTTCCGGCTTTGGAGTTGATCTGGGTGTGGTTGGTTGGTGGACCTGATGTAGAAGGTCTTAGGGAGGGCTCAAACATACCTGGCTCTTGATGGACATGGGGGCCAAGTTCTGGAGCACTGTGTCCTTCACCTCACTGCTGAGATGACAGGTCACCAGTACTTGGGCTCCTCGGCTGGGGCCAGGGGCAGCGGGTGGAGGGAATGACTGTGATTCAAATAGGAGGGAGGAGAGGACCAGTGGGAGGAGGCAGAACTGGGGATCAGTGCTGGGGGCAGGTAGGATGGGGGAGGGGACATGATGTATCCAGTGTCCCAGGCAAGTTTTTTTTTGTTCTTTGTTTTTGTTTTCTTTTGTTTTCTTTTTTTGAGAGAGTAATTTATTTGACAATTTGCAGTGTAACAATTTGCATATAAAAAAAAAAAGCAACTCAGCAGGTCCTTGCTAGGAGGAAGCTTCTTGAATCAAAAGTCACTGGCTTTTGATACAGAGAACAATGGACAGGGCAAGTCTGGAGGAAGCTGAGGGAGCCAGAATGGTCCCAGGAATCATACCCAGTGCTGACCAAGCAACATAAAAGACTGCCCATCAGTGAGGTCCAGCCTTTCTCAAAGTGACAAGAATAAGTGGATTCAGTCATATAAGTCTGTGAAACATTTTGGAAAATATTCTGTGGGGTTTTCCTAGATGGTTGAGTGAACCAGAAAAATGGGAAGGAGCTGTGCTAACTCCACATCTACCCAACTCCTATAGTTAGGTTTAAAATGTCAAGTAAACTCTGTTCCCCCAACAGAACCTACAGAAATTGGTTCCTTATGGTTTTTACAAATATTTAAATCTTTTTTTTTTTCTTAGCCTCTTTAGACTTAACAAGAACGTGAATAGTTTTAGAACAGTCAACCAAGACTTCAAGCTTTGAGTCCAGTAAGAGGAGGTCTTCCTTTGCTGCCTATATAGCTGATAGCACCAACTTGGCTACTTAAGACGTTAGGGGAAGGAAAAAAAAAAAGTCCCACGAGGGATGGCGCCTGCGCAAGGGCCTGTGGGAACCGGGCCTAGAGGTAACTCCCACCTGCAGGAGGAGGCTGAGGGAGAGTGCGAAGGTGGTTCTCCGGGTCCCCAGATGTGTGTTAACTTAGATGCAGACCCTTCAGGCTGACGCTGATACTTTAAGATAAGCAAATGAGCCTCATTCACGTAAAGCCTGCACACCTCTGGATTTGCAGCCTCTGCGCTGAGCCCCGGGCAGGTAAGTGTGCAGACCAGCTGTGTCGCCCTTCATTATATAGCCTGTGGGTCTCGTGAACCGGAGCCCTGGTCCTATTGGTTTTCAACTCTAGATGTTTCGGGGGCTCCTCGTTCAGGTACAGGTCCTAAAAGTGGGGGTGCCGGATGTGGGGTTCATACCCTTCGCTCTTCGGGGAGAAGCTTCACATTTTGCACTTTGAGCTCCCTCCGGACGGGCTGGATGGCTGTGCAGGGGTGGGGTCTATGCGACAGTGGGCCTTCTGTCTGTCTTGGGATGTGAGGGTTTTGCTCAGTGACGAGGGTTTTTTCAGTGGAAGTTGTTCCATGTGTAGCCCAGGTTCGGTGTGTCCGTGCGTGCAAGGAGTTGCGTCCCGGATTCCCTTCCTTAGGCCTTTTGAACCCAGGACGGTTGTGGAGGCTCGAAGTCCTAGGTCAGGTGTCAGCACGGTCGGTCGGCCCTACACAGTGTAAACAAGCGTCACCTGTGGTTCGTGGAGCACACACTGAGCACGAGCCACTTGTGTGGCTGCGGTGAGGACTGTCACTCCTTCCGTTTCTCCTGCCCCTTGTCAACTGTTCAGGTTTTCCTTCCTCCCCTCTAGAGAAATACACAGAAGGCAGGGTGTAATCGTGCTCAGATTGGGAAACAACAAAATGGGACTATCGACGTGATGTTTTAGTTCTCGCACCGAAGGACTTTGGTTGAAGTGGTTTCTCCATCTCCCCACAATCAACACCTGCCCTCCCATCACAATAACAATCCACATCCCATTGAAAAAACACACATTCAGGTGTTACTTAAAGAAGGAAAGGGGTATGTATGCTCCATGTTTTAATGCTACAACAATGAGCTTGATAAGAATTCCGAGGCAGAGGGCCTTTCAACACCTTGGTACCGGAGGGATGGAAATCACCTAGCAAATGAGGAAGAGTTTTAAAAAAGGAAAAACAAACAAAACGCTATGTTCAAAATACAGCAACTATATGTGTATATGTATTTGTAAATGCATAGGGAATTTTTTTCGAAAAACATACCTGAACTTTCTGGGCTACCCTCAGGAAAGCCGACTGGCATGGGGGTAGTTAAATGGCCTTCATTTATTGTAATAGTTTTCTGTTAGTGTCATTATTTCAGAACTTTTTTTAAGTTGCTTTTTTTTGTACTGCAATTGCCACGTTTTCAAGTACATCTTGAATATATATATATATATATATATATATATATATATATATGTATATACACATGTGTATATACATATATATACATATGTATATATATTAATGTTGGCAATGATATTAATACATTTAAAATATTTTACCTATCTATAGCCTAATAACAGGAGGTTATAACAAATGTCTCCATTATAAAAACTTATCTGATAGGACACCTGAGAGCATACAGGAAGGCTACTGATTGTAGTAAAATATTCTCTACCTGTTAAGGTGTGCATTAGGCAAATTCTCTTCAGTTATAATGAGGCATTGTCCCCATTTAAGCCTCTTTCAAGAATTTATCTATAGAAATTTCCTGGGAGCATTTTTGGAAGAGGCCATTTTTTTTCACGTTTCACCTAAAAGGATGTGGGGTGGCTTTCATCTGAAGGACATTTCTGAATGACCCACAGTTACGTACAGACGTATGGATAGATATGGGGTGAATGGATGTAGTAGCAAATTGTTGGAAAATAAAACAACTTGACATGGGTAATGCCTCATACATACATACATACGTACACACATATGTGCACATGTATATGACATATGGTATTTACGCGTATGTGGCTTCAGAGTGGGACACTTAATTGGCTTGAATTTACTTAGGAAATGGCAGTTGGCATTTGAGGAGTAGAATATAATCATTATGATCACTGTAGCATGACAGAGAAAGGGAGTGCTGAGCGTGGCGCATTCAGGTTAAAGCAGTAGCTCTAACCTTGGCTGCACACACTCATTGCCCAGGGAGTTTTTAGAAAGATATACTGGAGCCCCACCCTCGTAGATTTAATGGTCCCAGGTGGGGTTCTGGCAATATTGATTTTAAAAGCTCCCCAGTTGATTATAATGTGCAAGTAGGGAAAATCACCAGGTTAGAAAGAAAAAATACATAGTGGGCTGCAAACTATATAGTGGTAGAACAAACTTGGGTAGCATTTTGATAAAGATTTTAAATTTGAAGAATATTTAGATCAATTATAAGATCCAACATAAGCATTGCTAGCAAGGTTTCCGAAACATGAAAGAAGCGAGGTGTAGGGCATAACTGGGCAGCCCATACTTTGAGACACATTGAAAAAGAAGAGGGAAGACCAGATTAGAATAGAAACTCCTATCATGTTTCCCAGAAAAGAAAACCTAGCCAGACCATCTGGTCCAATGTGTCTTTTGGAGCAAAAATTAATATAAAACCCGGTCTTATATTATGTAAGACCGGGTCTTCTATTATATTATATAAGACCCAGTCTTATTTTACTATAAGACTGGGTCTTATATAATATAAGACTATATTAATTTTTGCTCCAAAAGAGCCATTAGAACTGATGGTCCGGCTAGGTCTGATTTTCGGGGAAACAGTATTTAGGATCTGGTCACTAATTTCTTAACATTGGCTTAGGTTCTTCTCTGTTTCTTACTGAGAAAGAAATAGACAATCGTTTTGAACCATGCTATATATCCCATGTAGTCTATTACCTATATTCATAGTTGGGTTAACACAGAGTAAACACTCTTGGTTCTCATTACACTTGTGGGCATATTTGATCTCAACAAATGTTTTTACTTATCAGTTATATTTGGGAGCAGTTCCTTTGTAATAAAACCTGTCCTAAATCTTGGGTGAGATCATAAAATAAACATATATTAGTCACCTATTAGAAATTGAGTAGAGAGCATCTACTCAATAAAATCATAAAGATCCCTGCTCTCAAAGAGGTTCCTTCTAGGTGAGGGCAGGTCAGTTCAGAGAAGACAGGATTTTTGTTGTTGTTTTCTGAGGTACTTTTATGTAGTGGTGTGTACTCTGCACTAAATGAAGCCGAAGCATGAGGGGAAGTGCTTGGATTGGCAGTGATGCTGGGTCTCTGGATGGTGGTGAGAGAAAAATATGTGAAAAGAGGCCTGAAGGACTTCCACAACAGTCTGTGACAAGGGATGTTTCAGAGAGTATAGCAAATATAAAAGCTCTGGGCAGAAATGGAGTTTTTAACTTCGGCTGGTCAGATGATTCACCTGAAAAGTAGTTCAGTGGCCAAAGAAGTGATCACCCCTAATATCTGCTGGGTATGCTGAACTGGTCCAGCATTGTTCCTGAGAAGTTTCTATTTAGTTTAATCAAGAACTACTCAGATTTAGATGGTCAACTCCTCAGCCAAGGCTGAATATACACATATACATATAGGTGTGCATATATGCACATACATCTCTATACATACATACAGTTCCATGTTCAAATATTTCACAGTCTACAAAGCTCAGTGGGATGCTAGTTTCGTAATTACATAGGAAATAGTGTGATCTAGATGGTTCCATCTTTATTATTGAAAAGCACAGTCTTAGGACTATATCCAGAAATTACAGTATTGCCCTTTCATACTTCTGTGTTTAAAGTAGGTTTCCTACCGGCTCGGTCCTGGTCTGCCTGGGTCCATCTGTCTCCTTCCTCCATGCATTGTCATGTTAGCTGGGAAGGTTAGAGTGGGGCTTTACTCTGGCTATATCAAATTTTGTGGCATGCGTATCGTAACCATAATGACCCTTTTTGTTAATTAGGACTCTAAATGCACGATACTTTTAGAAATGTATGCTGCTACTTTGATAGAGTAAACAAATTAGGGATTTTCTAAGCCCCAGAAACTGCCATACTATTCACAATTTGGATGATTTTCCATATTATTAAATAAGGGGCAAGTACCTTCTTAAATTTTGATTTTTCATCTTCTTGCTATATCTTCATTTATTCTGTGGAATTCAGTATTTAAATATTCCTCCATTTGCTTGCTTGCTTGCTTGCTTGCTTGCTTTTAGCTTTAATCCTTTTTGAAATCATTCTGGAGACCAGCATGAGTCTTTTGGATTAATTGTTTTTTGGTTGTTGTCATATTTAATTATAATTTAAATTTTGATAACATATTTACTAGATAATAATCAAATAAATCAAATCATATTTTTAGCTTAGACATTTTATATTTTTAGGAGCAAGATGACGTTTATCAGAAGGTCAGTGATGATTTCACCTGGGAAAGTTCAGTACTTTTATTCCAGGATTGTATTGACTACTGTGACTAAGTTAACTGTCTTATTCATTCAATCTGTTAAAAAAAAAAAAAAATACTGAGTATATAGATATGTGTGTTTGTTTGGGAAAGGAGGGATTAAAAGATATTTTAGTCAAAAAACAAACTAAATAAATCATAAATATTCTTCTTTCCTTTATCTATCATATAGTTACATAGTTGTTTTGTAGCAGGCACCTATAATAAATTTTAAACTCAAAAATACTCAGCCTCATGGTTCAGACAACATGTCTTTATCCTCTGCAATGCCACTTTAAAATATATCTAGGGAGAAAACCAGTAATTTCTTTTCCTAAAGGAATAGGAAATGATCTGAAGATAATTTTCAAGGTTATGGCTAATAGCTGTCTGTAAATACCAGAATCTATATTTATTAAAACCTCTATCAAAAGTCATTTTGAATTATTTTAATATTGCTATTATTTATTGTTAGTGTCAATATCTAGATTATGCTTTAGCAATTCTTACAGATTTATTTTAAAAATCCATATTTAAGTATATAAAGCTTGAGTGTAAGGAGTTTGTATTTTGAACCTAAAACAGATACTGCCACATAATTGTCATTCAATAAATAGGATGGAAGGAAGGGAGGGGGTAGAGTTCATTTACTGTCATTTTCTACCTGAGACAGTTTTAAAAAAAGTTTTTTTCCAAAACATGCATATCTGAAGCTTATTATCTGTCCCTGTATGATAAGGCTTTATTGTCCAAAAATGTTGTCATATTTTACTGGAAGGCCATTTAGCAGTGTATATGATATTAGATGAAAAAGAGATATGAAAAAGGCTTTTCTATTATACCTCTTTTCTGTAGTTAGTTATAAGAGAGTAGTAGTTTATTTTTGAGAAGTAACAATAAATGTGACCTCTGTCAATTATGAGAAAGTGAGAGAGCATGTCAAGTGGTTTCAACATAAGCAGTTATTTCTTTATTCAAAAAACTCAAATAGATCAACTTCCATGTTGAGTACATAGATGCATTTGAAAGTTCAAAGAATGGACTGAGTTGTCTGTTTATAAAATCATATGTGTTTTTTTTTTCTTGGATTTCAAAACAACTAGGCATATCATTAAAACAGACTTTTCATGAAGATTCCAAAGACTTAGACAAGAAATGTATAAACTAATAAATATCAAATTGTGTTTCTAAATCAATAAAATCAATAAGAAAAATTTCAAATGTAAATGAAGTTTTGTTTTATGCCTTCAATCAAGTATGTTGTCCATACAATTTAATGAGCCTTTCATTGGAACTGGCTTACTAATTTACAACAGAAAGTGGAATTTAGATTGGGTGCACACAACACCATCCATTGTGTATGATTGAAAAAACTGTTACCTTACATATCAGGAAAGATGAAGTTTAAGGTCACAATAAAGGAAGAGCTTCTTTTCTTCCCTAATTATTTATTTTTTGTGTATTGTATCAGTGTGGACTCATGGAGTCCTAATTTATTCAATGGAATATAATCATGATTTTATTTTGATGCTCAAATTTTCCCAAAATGGAAGTCCCATCAATTTGTTTCTTTATCCTTTTGACAAGTCTCTGTCATTTCTTATATATCTTTAACTTATAACTTAAGTAATAGTATATGACTTCATGTATAGCATAAGATTTATCTACTATATACTTTATTTTCCAGTCTCCTGGTCTTTCTAATTATGTTGGCATACATTTAAATTCTAAATATATTATAAACCTTACAATACATTGTTGTTATTTTTTTTATTTTTTCAAATTTATTGGGGTGACAATTGTTAGTAAAATTACATAGATTTCAGGTGTACAATTCTGTATTACATCATCTATAAATCCCATTGTGTGTTCACCACCCAGAGTCAGTTCTCCTTCCATCACCATATATTTGATCCCCCTTACCCTCATCTCCCGCCCCCCCACCCCTCTTACCCTCTGGTAACCACTAAACTATTGTCTCTGTCTATGAGTGTTTGTTTCTCATTTGTTTGTCTTGTTCTTTTGTTGTTTTTGGTTTATATACCACATATCAGTGAAATCATATGGTTTTCTGCTTTTTCTGTCTGACTTATTTCGCTTAGCATTATACTCTCAAGATCCATCCATGTTGTCACAAATGTTCCTGTATCATCTTTTCTTACCGCCAAATAGTATTGCATTGTGTATATACACCACAACTTCTTTATCCATTCATCTATTGAAGGACATTTTGGTTGTTTCCATGTCTTGGCCACCGTAAACAAAGCTGCAATGAACATTGGAGCACGCATGTCTTTATGTATAAATGTTTTCAGATTTTTTGGGCAGATACCCAGGAGAGGGATGGCTGGGTCATATGGTAATTCTATTCGTAATTTTTTGAGGAACCTCCATACTGCCTTCCATAACGGCTGCACCAG
Organism: Rhinolophus sinicus; assembly: GCF_036562045.2. Lineage (NCBI taxonomy): Eukaryota > Metazoa > Chordata > Mammalia > Chiroptera > Rhinolophidae > Rhinolophus > Rhinolophus sinicus. Next base: position 38,120,249 of record NC_133760.1, on the reverse strand, counting down.
TCTGCATTCCCACCAATAGTGTATGAAGCTTCCTTTTTCTCCATAGCCTCTCCAACACTTGTTACTATTTGTCTTGTTGATGATAGCCATTCTGACTGGGGTGAGGTGATAGCTCATTGTGGTTTTTATTTGCATTTCTCTGATGATTAGTGATGTTGAGCATTTTTTCATATGTCTATTTGCCATTTCTATGTCCTCTTTGGAGAAATATCTCTTCAGTTCATCTGGCCATTTTTCAATTGGGTTGTTTGCTTTTTTGTTGTTGAGTTGCATGCATTTCTTGTATATTTTGGATATTAGCCTGTTATCGGAGGCACTCTTTGCAAAAATCTTCTTCCATTCAGTTGATTGCCTCTTTATTTTGTCGATGGTTTCTTTTGCTGTGCTTTTAAGTTTCATATAGTCCCATTCGTTTACTTTAGCTTTTACTTCCATTGCCTTTGGAGTCAAATTCATAAAATGCTCTTTGAACCCAAGGTCCTTAAGTTTAGTCCCTATGTTTTCTTCTATGCAGTTTATTGTGTCAGGTCTTATGCTTAACTCTTCGATCCATTTTGAATTAATTTTGGTACATGGTGACAGATAGCAGTCCAGTTTCATTCTTTTGCATGTGGCTATCCAATTCTCCCAGCACTATTTATTGAAGAGGCTGTCTTTTCTCCATTGTATGTTTTTTGCTTCTTTGTCAAAAATTATCTGTCCATATTTGTGTTGTTTTATTTCTGGGTTCTCAATTCTATTCCATTGGTCTATGTGTCTGTTTTTCTGCCAATACCATGCTGTTTTGATTATTGTAGCCCTGTAGTACAAGCTAAAGTCAGGTGTGTGATACTTCCAGTATTGTTCTTTTTTCTTAAGATTGCTTTTGCTATCGGGGTCTTTTGATGTTCCAAAGCTCTTCCAGCTCCACATTCAGAGCTGGTATGTTTCAGCAGTTCTGTTTACTCCTGCAGGGATCCGCCCAGATAGGTGGGGCCAGGGGCGGGTTGAGTTGTGAGAGGTGGCCCAGAACAATGGCGGCGACCACCACCACAGCTGGTGCTGTTTCCACAGCTCCCTCCCCTTTGCCGGAACTAGTTGGGCTGCGAATCTGTGTCTATGGCCCACAGTTCTCAGAACAGCAAATATTCTGTTCTTTTGATCTGACACTGCTACTGTTCCGCTTCTAGCACCGGGAAGGTGGGGGCGGGGCGAGCTCTGGGAGGGGTGGGAGGGGGCGGCTAGTCTCAGTACCTAAGGCTTCCGTTCTCTGCTTGGCAGTGCGGGCTTAAACCACCGTTTTCAGCCTTTTTCCCTCAGTCTTTTCTCTGAGGTCTGTGCCGTGAGCGTTGGGTTTAGCCGTGTTATATGCTGCCCCCTCAACCCTATGGGCCATAAGCGGAGCCCTAGCAGTCCGAGTTCTTCCCTCTCCCGCAGCTGCGGTAGTTCCGGGATGCAGCGAGCTCGGAGCACTGAGCTAGGTCTGCGCCCCTCGCCCCGCGTGGCTCTGTCTCCACACTTCTCCCTTCCCCCCTCCCCTGCTTGCATGATTCACCCACCTTTAGGTGAATTCAGCAGTGGGCCTCTTCGTCTTGCCTGTCTGCTGTGCAGGGAGTCCTTTGTGGAGTTATAGTTGTTAGAATAGTTGTAAATTCTAGGGGAGATTTACAGAGGCTCACCTCATGCTGCCATTTTGATGACCTTGGGTATTTTTTTTTTTTTTTTTTTTTTACTATGCACAATTTTATAGAGATTAAAACACAGGAAAATATGTTGTAATTATCCACATATTTGTAATTTTGATTGCTCTTATTTGCTTTATGTATAGATACATATTTCCATCTGGTATTTTCCATCTGCATGAAACATTTCTTTAGCCTTTTTTGTAGCACAAGTCTGCTGATGATGCAGTCTTGGAGCATTTATATATCTACTAAAGTTCTTATTTCATCTTCATTTTTGGAGGCTTATTTTGCTACATTGTGAATTTTGGATTGACAGTGTTTCTTTTAGTAGAGTTGTTGCTCCATTCTCTTCTGACTTGCATTGTTTCAGATTTGAAATCTATCATTCTTCATGCTTTTGTTCAAAACATAACATTTTTCTCCAGCTGATTTTAAGACTTTCTCTTTATCACAGTTTTTATGCAGTTTGATTGAGATGTGTTTGTGCCTTGTTTTCTTCCTGTTTCCCGATTTGGGGTTTGTTGAGCTTCTTGGATCTATGAAGATATAGTTTTCGTTCAATTTGGAAAATTTATTTTCTCAATTATTTTTCTTTTATCTGTCCCCTCCCCAAGTTATTTTCCCTTGATTCCAATTACACATGTGGTAATCCACTTGAAGTTGACCACAGCTCATTGATGATATATCATATATTCACTTTTTCCCCAGTCTTGTGGCTCTTTGTGTTTCATTTTGGGTAGATTCTGTTGCTATGTCTTCAGCATCACCAGCATTTTCTTCTGAAGCATGTACTCTGAGGTTAATGCAGAGTGTGTTTTTCATGCCAGACAGAGTTTTCACATCTAGAAATTCATTTTTTTTATTTTTAAATTTTTTTCTTAATGTTTCTACTTAACACAGTTACTATATTAACTATGTTTATATACCCTACCTTTAAAAACATATTGAAATATAAATAACTGTTTTAATGTCTTGTTTAGTAGTTCTATTATCTGTAATGTTTCTTCGTCTGTTTCTATTGATTGATTTTTCTTTTCCTTATGGATCATACTTTCCTGATTCTTCACTTACCTGGTAGTTTTTGCTGGAATTGTAACTCAACTTTCTTGCTGCTGAATATTTTTGTGTATGTATGTGTATATGTGTGTGTGTGTGTGTGTGTGTGTACTCTGTGTGCTGTATACTCTGTATGTGTGTATATATATATATATATATATATATATATATATATATATATAGCCAAAAATGTGTACACATTTTAAGAAAGGAAAATTATTAAAATTGTAACATTCAATATATACCAATAACAAAAGATGAATACAAGTTACGTTTGACTTCTGCAGTTACAAGAGGTGCTCAAAGTGGTTACCATCAGTGTCCAGACACTTCTGATTATGGTGAAGTACTGCTTGAGCAACGCTGACCAAAGTGTCTGCTTGTATACATTTTTGTGGCACCCTGGTATACAAATAATATATATATATATATATATATATATATATATATATATATATATATATATATGTATATGTGTGTGTATATATATATATATATATATATATATATATTCTTGAGATTTGTTCTGGAACACAGTTACTTGGGAAGAGAGAAATCCTTTTGAGGTTACGTCTCAGCTCTGTTAAACAGCATTAAATTAGACTAATCTACGTGTAATTTTGTTCCACTACTGAGATACTGAGTTTTCTAAGTACTCTATCTGATTCCCTGTGAATTATGAGGTTTTTTTCCTTTCTGGTCCCATGATTCTTTGCCTGCCCTCAAGATGTTTCTGTCACACATGTGGTTTTAGTAGTGAGTTGAAGACTTGAGGAAATGCTCTGCAGACCTCCATTGCTTTTTTCTGTGCAGATTGTATTCTCCATTATTTTGACCTGCAAACCTTTTCCATCGTAGTCTCCCTCCTTTGCACACCTCCTGTTTACCCCGTTGATGAGAGAGGGACTTCCGCCCTAGAGTTATGAGAATAACCAGACACACGTTGCCCGACCGGACAAATGAGATGGACCATAGTCACATATTGTTAGTCACATATACTCACAGTCTGGGGGAGGAGGGCACAGCACGCAGCACAGGGCCACGTGGAGGTGGCACTCAGGAACAGAGTGAATAACCAGAGACTAGGAGAGTCAGTATTAAGAGGGTGTGGTGATCCCCAGGTTCCTGTAGGGGGCTGTGATTGGCTTGTTTGATAATTCCACGGGCTGTAAGGGAGCTGAAGCCCTCTACTCAAGGATAAACTAAAACTTCTGATCCCCCTGATAAGGAAGGCTGTTGGCTAGGGAGGTCATCCACAGGAGCAGAATTGGGAGGGTAGCTTGTGGTTATACCATTTAAGGCCCTCTTGGATTCACCAGATATAAAGGCAGCACATAATATTGGATCTTAATTTGAAGCCTAATACTACCCTCCTTAGCCTTCCAGCTCCATCCCCTCAGCTGAGGGAGATTGCTGGGCTCTGACTGGGTCCTCCCTCTTAGGGCGGCAGTCTGGAAACCCTCACCTGGACATAACATGGGGGCAATCATAGAGTTCACTTGTTTCAGGCATCACAGTGCAGTGAAGCCTAATGTGATATTAGAAGAGCATCACACTATTGTTTCATTGATTTTGTCTGTTAGTTGTGGTGGTTGTTTTTCGTGAAATGATAAATCTGGCATCCTGACTCTTCTTGGCCTTAGCTTACAGTTTAGAGACTTTTAATAGGATACATATGATAAATTGACTTTTAATAGAAAGCTAGTCATTACTGAGCAAATGGTAAGTATTGGATCAACAAGAGGAGGATTTCACCAGGATTGCTTTTAAAAAGCCTCATGTTAATCCTCCAGATTACTAAAAATAGTACGGCTGTTGCATGACTATGGGACGAAGGACATAAGAAAGAAAACTGTAGCCAGTATTTGTAAAAAAGAGGGAAATTATAAATCACATTCCAGTAAACAATGTCCTTACCTTTAGCAATCTCCTGACTTTTATTCTCATACTTGAATCTGGAGGCTCACAATTTTAAAAATGAAAAGACGTTTAGTCCGTTGGTTTTGAATAAGTTATTTAAACCCATTCAATCTCAATTTTTTTTTAAATGTAGGGATAATATCTACCATCCATGATTTGTTGCAAAGACATGGTCTGAAACTTACATAGGCACTTTGTACAATGTTTGGCCTGCAGTAGGTGCTCAATAAATATCATTTCCCCTTAAGCCATTTTGTTTAATTCTTAAGGAGTTTCCTTTCTCCTTTTATACAAAACTAAAGTTCTTTTACCATCTAGCTGGTTTCGATTTTACTTTTGCCATTTTCTTTTTTCATTTCCTCACTCTGGGAGGCTATAAACCATGCTACGTCCATAAGTGAATAAAAAAGTCCTCAGCCTCCCCAACAAAGAATATTTTTTGGCAAACACACTGCACTTACACGAAGTGTCAGAATTTGAAAGCCTCCCCAAGGAGCCCAGCAAACATATCTAAAGAAAAGTAAGGCGTGATTATGAGCTCTTTTCAAGGCAGCAAAACCGTTCTTCAGAAAGAAAGTCAGGCTGTGTAAAGAGTCACTTGCTCATCTTACAAGACCTTTAGCAGCAGGAAAAAAAAAAAACAAAACACAGACAAAGAATAAGGTATTGTTAGATAAAAAAAAAAGAAAAAAAAAAAAAAAGAGTTCCCTTGAGAGCTGTGAATTATTTTATAAACTTTGCTGTAAGTATATAGGAAAACTGTAATTCTTCTAATTGTGTTCAATCCATATGATAGTGAATTCCGTTAACAAGTATGTATTGAGCAAATCAAATAATTTTCAATATATTGTAATTTAGTGTTTGGAGATAAAGGTGTTGTGAATTATATGGATAAGGAATTGTTAGCATTAACATTCCAGTTACTAGTTCTGTAACCTTGAGCCCATTATCTGAGCTCTGCATCTCAGTTTCCATCTCTATGAATTATGGACATCACATAGGGTTTTTCTGAGGGTTAAATAAAACAGCACAAGGGATCAGTCATGGTCTGTAATTCATAAAAGGCCCCGATGAATGATTGCTCTGCTGCTCTACCACCACTACTAGTAAACCATTAACTATTACTACATTGATCATTAAATGTTTGTTTTCAAACAATGACATTTTTAGATTCTTTCAGTGCTTGCCAAAAGCAGAGCTCCTAAAACGAGAAACAGAGAGAAATAAAATATTATAGGAATGGAGATGGAAACTCTAAAAGAAAATCTATCATGTAAGAAAACATAACATTTAAGGTAGAAACCATTATTGCTCATATAAAAGAAGAAATATAGGGAGAATAAAACAGCATTCTACCATTGCAACACCTTTTTCCTTATGCATTCATTCATTTATTCAACAAATACTTATTAAACATATATTCTAGACATTGTGGAAAAAGATGTTAACAAGACAGATACAAATTTCAACCCTCATGGAGATTAAATTTTAGTAAGGGGAGATAGAGAATAAATATGGTATCATTCCCTATCCTATCTTATCGTATCCCATCCCATCCTATCCCACATATCTATATCTCTGTGTATGTGTGTGTTTGCACGCACACACACACACACACACACACACACACACAAAGAAAAAGTAAGACTGGGAAGAGGAATAAGGAGTATGTATGTGGGTAGAAGGCACTGCAATTTTAAATGAAGTGGCCAAGGAAACGCTCACTGAGAAAGTCTGAACAAAGACTTGAAGAAGGTGTCATTTTGACATTATTGGGTAACTGAGCAGGGGGTATTCAAGGCAGAAGAACAGCCAGTGCATAACCTTGAAGTAGGAATGTGCCTCGGTCGTTGATGGAACAAGGAGGAGACCAGTGAAGTTAGAGTGGAGTCACCGACGGGTCAGTCCTGTGCTTTGAGGCTAGAGAGTTAATTAAGGAAGAGTGTTCTCATGGGGAAGGGCCTTGTCGATTATTCTAAGAGTGTTGCTTTTTTCTTTCAAAGAGATGGGAGGCTCGTTCTGGCTTCTGTGCTGAAAACCGATTAAAGGGAAGAAGTAAGGAGATGAGTTAGGAAGATGAGTGAGGAAGATTGGATTATTGATATATTTTGATGGTAGCATTGACGAAATTTTTGAGTAATTGGAAATGGGGGTGTAAGAGATAGAGGTCAAGGATAACTCCAAGGTTTTGTCTTAAGCAACTGGTGGGATGGAATTTCCATGTAGAGAGAGAGAAAAAGACCGTGCAAGAGCAGATGGTAGAGGTTAGAAGATGGTAAGATCAAGAGTTCACTATTAGGAAAATTGATTTTGAGATGATAGTTAGACTTGCAAGTCTAGGTGTCATGGAAACATTTGGATACAAATCTGAAGTTCAGGGGAGAGATCCAGGCAAGACATGTAAATTTGGAGTAATTAGCATATAGATTTTTTGTTTCATGTTTCTTTCACTCTTTATCTGTAGGCATGTAGAATTCATATATCATTTATCAGCATTACATTAAAAATTTAATTTTAATTGTATGTAATTTAATTACATTAAAGTGTGTTTAAAATGATTGCCTCTTAGCAACATTTAGTATTATTTTAAGGATAGTGGAAGGTATGGGGCAGATGTTGGTATCAGTAGTCAGTTTTACTGGGTATCATTCCAACAGCTTTGAGCTTTGACATGCTGTTTTAGATTTGTGATTCTCGGTTGCTCACCTGCAAGTAAGAGATAATAATACCTACCTTAGAAGATTTTTGTGAGGGCCACATATTATAATACAATGCTTCATAATTTTAGTTTCTAATTATTAAGTGATATAAAATGTGCAATGTATTAAGTGCTGCATATTCATCTTCTAGTTTAATCCCCACTAATAAAATGAAATGAAATAAAATAAAATAAAATAAAATAAAATAAAATAAAATAAAATAAAATAAAATAAAATAAAATAAAATAGAGGTAGGTGAAATCATCGCAATAAGAATATGGAGCCTCAGCACACGTTATCACATCTAGCAAGTAGCAGAATCAAATGTATCCATTAACTCATTGCTTTTGTTTTGCTTTGCTTTTTGCTTCTACATGTACTCATATATAATATGAGTCTAAAGTCCCAGGAATAGAATAGGCATGCAAAGAATTCCTCACTATTTTCATTAATACACACGTGAGAAGGTTGACATCAGCATTAAAGCAGTAGCTAAATAATTTTCTATTAAGATCAAACACAGTTATCACGTGAACGAGGGATGTATGTATGGTAGTTCTGGTAGCACAATACTTTCCAATGCAGTACCTTAGTTAAGCAACACGCACACATATACGCGGCTACCTACAGGTGAATGACAGTCGCTCAGCCTGTGGGGTAGTGCAGGATGCCCAGCATCTTAATGAATTGCTTTAAGATCAGTGCGGTGGATCCATGGAGCCTCTCTTATTCACCCAAGGGGTCCACTTTTTCAATGTTCTGCTCATGTGAACGGCCCTCTGGTTCCCTTCCAGTGCCTTCCGCTGAGGAAGCTCTATCCCAGACAGCTAAGTGTAGCCTCATGCTTATGTGCTGGGTGAACTGGCAAATACAGTTGAAAAGAGATGGATGGTACTGGCTTCTTTGGATTATTTCTGTTACAGCCAAGCCAAATTTAAGTAACTGTCTTTTCTGTGAATGACTTGAATGGTGTTTGTATCCAGTTTGCTTTTCTTCCCTTATTATTATTTACCATAGGTTTCACTTTACTCATATAATAAAGAACTTTTATTATCTAAATTATAACATAACATATATTATTATATTTAGTATATAAGTAAATGCCAAAAGATCTGTGCCAGAGTAGTCAAGCATGTTACAGGACCACAAATGTTGGACATGAATTGTGCTTTCGACATCCCATTCGTGCAAATCTGATTTATGTGGGTAATTTCATAGAATTTGGTGTTTTCCTCTGTAAATTGGAAAGGGGATCCTGGTATTTCAGGGTTTATGTCACAACTGAATCACATGCGTTGAGAGATATAAATAACTTATCGCTAGTGATATTCATGGCAATGACTTTAAACCCCAATATTGTTGAGTATGTATAGACTGAGCAAGTGCTCAGAACATTTACATGAACTAGCTGAAATATGCCTTATAATGACCCTCATAGTCAAATATTATAATTGTGTTCATTTTACAAATAGAGACATTGGAAACTGAGTTATAGAGAGGTTAAGTGTCCTGTCCAAAGAGGCATAGCCAGCATTTGCCGCTTTGATTTAAGGGCTCTTGCCCATAGATGGAGTTCTTAAGTGCAACAGTGCTCAGTAATCCTTTCTTCAACACAGAAAATATCCTATTAATATATTGGCCCTTCCTATATGGTAACCACTAGCCACATGTGGCTATTAAGCATTTGCAATGTGGTGAGAGAGATAGAGGAACTGAATTTTTTTAGTTTTATTTAGTAATTGTAATTAAAGTTTAAATTAAGTAGCCATATGCAGCTAGTGGCTAGCATATGGTACAGTGCAGCTCTAGAGTAAAAATCTATTAAACTGTGAGACCCTCCAGGGCGGGTACTATGTCTCAATTGGCTTTGTGTCGGGCTAGCACAGACTGTGAGCATGGGTGCAGAGTGCATGTTTGGAGCAGCTAGTAAAGAGACTTATTGATGAGTTCTACTCTTAGCCTGCTCCTCTAGTTTCTGGTTTGTGGATGTCCCATCACAGCTGTCGTTTTCCACACCTGGATCTGTCTTTGAAATTCTTGTTTAGCGAGCCTTGCCTTGGTTTCATTTCAAGCTCCTCTGCTTTGTTTAGACACCAAAAGTGTCACCATTTCCCAGGGAGGGAGTGTATCTAATGGTTGACTGTGGGTTTTAGAAAAAGGCTGTTTCGCTTGACATCCAATCCCACAACTTCTGAGCTGACTGTCTTTTCTCAGACAAGCCCGTTAACTACTGTGCATCTCAGTTTCCTGTTCCATAAGGTGTGTCTAATGAAAGTTCTCATCACATGAGGTTGCTGGGAGAGTAAATGGAGATAGGGCTTTAAAAACACTTTGCAGAATATCTGGCAGGTAGATTACCTTCACCAGATATTATCTATTTTTATTATTTTTCTTTAATTTGTCCTACTTCTTTTCTTTCCAACCTCCAACACATCACAAATGTAAAATTTCAGGAGAATGTTTTATATTTCGAGACATTTATTAAGACTGTGTTGACAGGACGTTGATTTCTATCCTTTATTTACACAATTATGGTTTTGAGCTGCACTAACTTGCCAGGCTCTTGAGGTAGAACAGGAATAGAAGGACAAATAAGATACTGCTACTGCCTCCACGAAGTTCACAGTCTGGTAGGAAAGACAGTTAGCAAACAGGTTACAGAGCGGTGTGATCATGAGAGAAGGAATAAGTTTGAGAGGCAGTGGTCATCATTACCGCATGGGTAGGAATGGCCATGGAGGTCTTCCTGGAAGAGGTGGTATCTGACTGGGTTGTAAAGAGCACTTGGGATTTGCCAGTGTGTATGAAATAGAACGCTCGTTGATCAGTCTGTTCTTTGCTATTGGAAACTTAATGAAAACATCATGAAAAGTAGTTCCTTCTGGGTTTTTTTTTCCCCTCTCTCTCTTTGTGCAGGTTGAGTAAAAAAAAAAAAAAATGTAAAGTAGAAGTAGATCTTATATCCAGATCATGCTTCCTCTACAAGAAATATATTTTCAAAGTGTTAAAATGGGTACTAGGAAGAAAGAAACAACAATAATTTGTGTGTAATTATGCTTGAGGTCTCCAACTAGAGCAGATGCTAAGGCTTCAAAACAATAATCCAGATAACAGGAGTATGGCACAAAATATGATTCACTTAGGTATTAAAAAACTATGTCTAATAATGGCCACAGCTGGGAAGTTGATTACTGGCGTATCTGGGGGAGAACATGGCATGTACTGAAGAGCTGCTTGAGCCTCACATCACTGTAATTATGTACCAGTCCCTGACCGTCTCCACAGCCGTGTCCTGCCAAGACCCCTCATATAAGTATGCATAACCCATGCCACCAACAGGACACATTGCGTAAGAAGCCACACATTTTAAATTAGAAGCCTGAAAGAGCCTCTCTAGCTGCAAAGTGGAGGCAGCTGCACAAGATAGTTGGCCATTTCTATTTTCTGTGGTTGAGCTCAGTGTATTCAGAAGGAGTGGTGTATTTTAGATCTCTGTCACCAAGGCACGAGGACATGGTGATTGAGAGTTCTGGAGATGGTTCTAATTTAAATGCTGTCTGTGATCATTCCTGCTTGGGTGACCTTGGGTAAGCTATTTAACCTATACGTACCTCAGTTTTCTTAGCTGTAAAGCAGGGCTCATGATAGTATCTCCCATATAGCACTGTTCCAATAATTAAATCGGGCAATATAATGAAGTTTGTAGCCAGTAGCTGCATAATGAGTGGCCGGTGAAAGTTAGATATTTCCTCTCCTATGAGTCTGTTTAGACTGAGTCTTAGACTAGTTTAGACTGAGTCTTCTTCATGCGTAGTGTTCTTCTAACTCATTTGACCTTCAATCAATGATTTCTCAGTGAAGGAATAAGTACATGACAATGAGAGCCTTATGTTTATATAGGCTTTGGAATCATTCCAATAGATCGTTTTCTTCTTATTTCAGCCTTGCGATATTAACATTTTATTCCATAATTTGAATAAGTGATGCCTTTAACAGTAAGATTATATTATTAAATCTCTATAATACTCCATATTAGGGACAAAGGACAGTGTGTGGATTATTTTTAGGAATTATTGCAATGTTTCTATTGATATTCATTCATTGCTTGCTTATTCATTTTGTCATTGGGTAGTGATCATTTGCAGGACTGTTTGCCAATTTAAAATTTTATGTATATATGAATAACTTTATAGATTATCATTGTGTTAAAGATGGAAGCCTTAAGTAAATCATGGCAAACCACTTTTTCATAGGAACATTCATTCATTGAGAACCACTCTACTGTTCCCTGACAAAGGCATAGATTTTTTTCTCCTGTCTGTTTTTTTTTTTTTTTTTTTTTTTTACAAGGTACAATCCAGTCGCAGGGTAGAATTAGGCATTAGAAACCATTAACATCTGCCATTCAGATTGTGAAACACACTTTCCCTATTGACTGTAACCGAGCATATATTGCACTAGAGGAGTTTTCTAAAATGTAAATAACAGGAAACACAGTTTTCCTTTAAATTAATTATACTGGGCAGCCTAAGAAAGAAAATGTGTTATTTCAGATGCCTTGAGAAAAGCATTACGTCAGTTGCTGCATTGTAACTGATCAGGAATGTTTTATAGTATTTGTTCTTTTCTTAGAACCCAACACATATTCCTAGCAAATGTGTAAAAACGATGAGGTTTACTAAAATTCACAAGGACATTTTCACTTCTCAGCTCCCTCTGGAGGAGGCATTTTCCACTAACCTCACAGTTACTCTATGCTTATTCTTCACCCCTCACTGAAGTAGATAGAATTCCCCTTGTTAGGCTTGTCATTTGAATAGGGCTTTTCTGCACTCTTTCTATCAGTACTTTTCCCCATGGGTAAGTGGGAGGCTGTGAATCTGTCGATTTTGTCTTTGAGGATTTCCCTCAGGTGTGAACAAGCCTATTTGTATCTTTTCATGCAACATTTTAAATATCAGCTTTATTGTTCACAAGACACGCCTTTATTTTCTGAGGCTATCTCTCAATTTTTTTCTTAATTTGCGGGGGTTTGTTTTGACTGGCACCCCCCTCCACCACCCCAACTAGCTAGCTCTCATTGTTCTCAGAGAACAGGTGTGTCCCTGGGACTTCTTTTCTCACTCGGATGAACAACTGTATCCTTCAGCAGCATTCCCGAGAAGAGACACTGGTGGTATAAGGATGTCTCTGAAGGTTTTATGTTAAATTGTAAGATGTAATGGGGTGGGAAGGCAGAGAGAGAGAGAGAGAGAGAGAGAGAATGAATCAGTAGTAAAGTTCTAAAGTCAAGTTTTCGCTGACACAATTGTGAATATTTGCCTCAATGATGGAGTCTGCTTTACAAAATCATTCTGAGCCAGAAGAGACTGTTTAAAATTGTGCTCATGGTGCTGTCTCCCGGCGGGAATCTGTTATTAGCCGCGGTGATAAGGAAGGCTGCAGACATGTCATGACATTGGTTACCCTCAGGATAAGAGTAGATCAAGGCTTTCTGAGCAAAGGGCAGAAGGGGAGAATTACTCCTCGTCACTGCCAGGCTTTGTGGCTACCAGCAAGGGATCGTTTTAAGCTGTTTCCCACTCAGGAAATTGGGAAAATTGCGGCTCCTACAATGATGATTGTTCCCCTCAGTCTGCCCTCTTCAGAGCTGTCATTTGAGAGACTTCACTCAGGAGCATGGTCATGGCAGAGTTTTCCCTGCAGATAATTGAAGAATTACTTCATCTATGTGTATAGGGACCTTAGGTCAGATGTAGTGAGTTGAAGTATAAGTAACACTGTTTTTACACACCATACACACACACACATCCATATTGTTTTGACAGTGTTGGCTTTGAAACGAGTGCTTAAGGAACTAAATGTGTGCGGAGGGCAGGGCGGGTGGAGGGGGGAGTTGTTTTCTATGAGTCAGAAAAGATTTTTTAAAACCCAACAAAATAAAGTTGACTTGAACCAAAAAACCTTAAGTACTTACAAATTTGAAACAAATATCTATTAACCAGTTTCTCCCATCCCTGAAATAAAGCACACAAAATGGCTGAGAGATTTTGTGTCACATCAGTGGAGTTACGTCATTCACTCATACATATTCCTAGCTATTGTTAAACAAGCAAGAAACAAGCAGCAATTAAAAAACAAGGAAAGATTGAATGAACTGTAGGAATATGCTTATTTTAGACCGAAGACGAAACATTATTGGATATAAAACTTGCAAATCTTTGGTTATAGTCTTTGTTTTTCAAAGATCAAAATGCAGTGTATACACTAGAGAAGAAACAGCCGGGTACATTTGGATTCAGTAGGTATCACCAAATCTTTTTTTTTTTTTTTCTTTCAAGTGTTCTGACTTTGGCAGAAGCCAAGAGACAGTTTGCAAAGCACTTTTCCCTAATATTTAAATTCCCTTGGAGATTTAAGAAAAAAATAAGCCCCACGTTTTTAATTCATTTGCACTCAACTCATAAAAAATGTTCTTCAATTTGATCTCATTGTGGTTCAGGGGCATTAAAAAGCTTTCAAATGAGCCTTCCCCCTTCAATTGAAATCCAGATGTTGTGTTTTGTCAGCTCTGAGCACATTTGAAACTCAAAAAAGTCTTGGTCATAAATGAGAAGACAGATGGTTTGGGAACTTAGGGAGAGAAAAATCCACAGTTAATGTAAAGTCTCTTAAAATATATGGAACTATCATTTTTAAGGATTTCATTCAATGGGTGAGGAACGTTATGCTCATTTAAAGATGGCAGTCTCTGCAGCTAAGGGAACTCGAATGATCAGGGGCCAAACTGGAAGCAAGGATATATCCAGGAATAGACTCTAAGAGCCTTTTTTTTTTTTAAACTAATCACGCGTAGTGATTAAAATAAATAAATAGTAGGAGGGTGGAAAGGATGGAACCAAATGCTAAAGCCATATGGTAACACCATCAGGGATAGAGAGAAAAGGTTATTTTTCACATTTCAAATATTCCCTCATATTAGCCACAAAAAAGATGGGGAGGGGAGGAGAAACTGAATACTCTGCAATAAGAGGCAACAACAGTCAAATACCAAATCATTATATTCCTGGCATTTCCCAGGGAGTTCAGCTTTTAGGCATTCAAATCCTCACTCTCTACTGACTGCATTTTGAGGCACAGTGTGATTCTATCCCTATTAAGTATAAACTGTTTGAAAAATACTTAATTTTTCCCTATACCTTTAAACCAATATGTTGATTTGTACAAACACACACATCACTAACTGCTCACCAGTCATCTTTTTCAACTTGGACTGTAGATCATTAACTTTTGTGCTTTAGTTATGAACTTCTTCATAACCAGGATAAATTTATCAGCATATTATGCACTTTTTACTGGTGACATCCACCTGAGAACTTTCTCACGGTTTTGGAAATCTTATATTTGAAAGACATTTTAATATGTACTTCTCAGCTACACGTTATTTCTACACTTAGTTTAGTAGGGCATGAATATTAGTGGGGTTTTCCCTTGGAAATTGTTTTAGAATTAACCAAATCTAGGTTCACGTTCTAACTCAACGCTCACTAGTTGGATTGTTTAGGGACTTGACATTGCTTCTCTGATCTTCTATTTCCTCACCTTCAAAATGATGATTTAAAAAGGTACATCTGGCAAGTCTGTTGTGAGGACTGAGCGTGAGAGGTGCAATACCCATTTATTACTTTTCTAGTCACCTTTCCCTCCCCAGTACGATGGGTTATATATAGTAGGTGTAGCTCAGTCTTGGATAGCCTCATGAAAACAAACAGAACTTCACAGGAGACTTTCCTTTAATTCTTTTAGCCCCCTTCACTCTTGTTTTAACTCTGTACTTTATAAGAGAGTGCTGGGCAGTTCCTTTTTGCATATAGCTGTTTCATAAACCTGTTCTGGTCTGGAGTTAGAATCCTTCAAATCTGAGTCCCAAATTCCTTTCTCTCTCTCTCTCTCTCTCTTTCTCTTTTTTCCCCCAGTATAAAATATAAAGTATATCTGTGTCTACCCAGCAGTCATTCACCCAAACTCTCATAGCAGCATTCCAGGTTCCACGTTGAACCCCCTTTTCTCTTCGTTCTGCACAAGTCAACTGGGGTTGACATCAGGCCAGGCCCACTAAGGCGTGGGCTCAGTGTCAGGTAGGCAGGTGACTCAGGAAGAACAAGCAGGGCGATTGGAATTCAATTACAGCACTTTTGATTAAAAGAATTGGGGAAGTTTTTTGGAGGCTCAGTGAGAAGATAGGTTTGATATCTGGAGCTGCCTGTAGCTTCTGCCAGTAGGAGGGGGAACACTTGTTTGTGGATGGAGCCTCCATGAAAGAGGAGAGCAAAAACATGTGAGTTCTGAGGCCATTGGGTATGTGCCTGAAATCAGCCATCCCCAAAGCCTTTCAATTACTTAAGGAAACACATTCTTTCTTTAGCACAAGCCACTTTGAATAAAAGTGTTTTATTTAACACTAATACAAAAAGAACACATAGATAAAAGCATTTTCAACACATAATAACATGGCCTTCATAAAGCTAGTGAGTAATGACAATTATTTTTCTTCTTTTTCTTACTGTTGTTGTTATTACTACGGTTATTACTTGGAGCTGAAAATAGCAGTAAAAGACAGTTTTCTTGTCTCATCTTGAACAGACGTTAAATGGCATATGTATTTTTTCAGTCCCAGCCCCCAGACCGCCTGGTGCTTGCAGACACAGGCGACTACTTTGTTCAAAGGAAACAGTCGTTCCTCTCTGTACAGAGGCCCAGCAGGTCTATTAGACCACTGTGATTTCTCAGCCATTCACAGTTACTGCGAGTTGCTTACAACTGTGTCTCAGTAGAGCCTTCACACTTTTTGTTTCTCTTTTTCCTCCCTCTCTGCAGACTGACTCACTGTTTAACGCCTGCTTGGGTAGCCTGATACTCTGGATTCTAAATGAGTTTCCCCCCACTCCAATCTGGTTGTTGATACCCTGATATAGGCCTTTGAAGAATGGATCCTAATTTTATACCCTGATTTATGTTATTAATGTTGTTGTTCAGCGAGACAGGGAAAGGTCTATGGATGATAATTTTGTTACTAGGAAAGGAAAGGGAAATAGTTGTTACAGAACAAAAACAGCAGTTTATAGTTTTGTTAAGAAATAGGAAAAGAAGGGAAATGTTGTTACAGAAAAAAGCAGCAATTCGGGGGTGGGAATAAATGTAAAGGAACCACCTTTCTTCCACTGTGGATGAAGGACTGACCACAAAGGCCAGGGAGAAGGGGCCGCATTTGAATGGCTTTCCTTTGAACCTCAGCTGCTGGCATAGTGGCGGGCAGTCATTGGTTCACATTTCCATTTGTTTAAGGGCTGGGGTATGTCTTAGGGATGGTCAGGACCTCAGCAAAAGGGATGGTGGAAATAGGTTTTGATATTTAGCTTTGTTCTGATGAATTTCCACATACAATTATTAGGGATTACAGGCAGTGTCTTTAACCCTGTTTTAGGGAGGCTTTATAAAAGTTTATTTGGGCAAAGGCAGTTTCCCTTCAGCTATGTTGTCTAAAGTAGATAAATACGTCTGCTTAATTTCTTTCCTATCACAATTATCGAAACATCTTTCATGGGTAAAAAAAAAAAACATCAGGAAGGAAAACTCGGTTACTTTATTTTAGGACATGGTTCAGTGGCTGGGGAGAAAGCCAGATAACAGCTCTGCAGACTGTTGGTTGGAAGTGGAAGATAGTAGTGAATAAACACAATCTGGTTTCTTTGAGTTGAATGCCCTTTTGTGGTGGCCAGTGCATCCCTGAGACATTCTGTTGGTGACAGTGACATTTACAAATAGCATCTAGATGCATATTTTTGACCATTTTCTCCTCCATGCCCACTCATGTTCTGGTGTAGGCTTTATTGCTACACAATGCAATATGATTCTTACATTGCTCAAGAAGGTCGTGAGTTCTTAGCACAACATAAAATTTACCTGGTGTTTTTCAGAAATGATGATAAATGACCTCTAGCTGTCCTTGCCTACCCACTCTATCTGTATCTTTACCAGGGCAGAAATATTAGCTGCATGGTGTATTACAAAGGGAATTTGTCTTAGAGTCAGTCTGTATAACACAGTGTGTGAAAAATTATATATATGTGTGTGTGTATAGATATAGATATATATGTATGTGTGTGTGTATATATATGTGTATGTGTATATATATATATATATATGTATATATATATATATGTATATATATATATATAGGAACGCACAATATGTATTTTTTTTAACCTCAGCTTACTTATGTTACTAGGTTAAATCACTTAACTTCCCAGAGATATTCCACCACCTCTGCCACTGGTAAAACTAGAGGTTTTAATTGGTTAATTAGTGCTGCTCTAGAGAGATGAAACTTGATGGCTCAAGCAGAGAATAAAGGAATCATCCCAAACAGTTGTGCTGGAAGGGAATATACCACCCTCAGCCCCTGCAGAGTTCAGATGTTCACAACTTTCAGCTGATTTGTTCATTTCAAGCTACCCGCTCTTTTCCTTTGACACCACTGGATGGCCACTCTTTCCTGAGGGACCTGTGGCTATTGGCACAGCAGCAGATTCAGCTTCAATTCTTCAGTGTTTTCATTTTGGCTGAAACGAGTGCTTGTGAAATTAATATCTGTGCTGATTTGCGTTTCTTTACCTTATCATATTAAGGGGGGGAAAGATTAAAAAAATATTAGGACAGAGAAGGAAACTCTTTTATGTGCTTCATCTTCTTCCCTTCTGATGAAGACGTTCAATTTTGTGTTTATTCTGTAAAGTCAACAAAATCAAAGACCAAGACTTGCAAACTTCAAAACACATTTTTAGAGATGATAGTGGAAATGTGATTTTTATTAAGGAATTTAAAATATCACATTTTAGCAATCTTGGAATAGAATTGCTTTTAAAACGTAAGACTTTTACCATGGACGTAAGGTGGCATGTTGTTGTGAAATAAGGGACTACATAAGTTGCTTTCTAATAAATAAATTTCAGTAACACACTTTCATCTGAAGTTCACTGCTACTATCTCTTTATATATTATTTTCTGAATCTTAATAATTTTCATAACTTAAGGGAGTTGACAGCAATCCTAAGGCACATCACTCCAAACAAATGACAAAGGACGTTCTATTGATTGTTAAGAAAGAAAATATTTTATTTATACAGAATGTCAAATTTAATGGTATAACTTACCCATGATTTGATTCATTTTACCCTTGAAATTCTAGACAACCACTTTGGTGATTTTTTTTTTTTTTTTTGACAGCAGTTGTCCATTTTGAGCATTACAAAGATCTCAGTCATCTTTTGCCAAGTTTCCATTTAGTTGCCACAGCCATGGCTGTTTTATAGGTGAGCGTGCTGTCCTTTTGTGGTTTAGGATGATTGCAGAGCTGAGTGAGTTCCCATCTCATAGGACTTAATGGAGCTATTTGGTCACAACTTTATTAAATTACATTCATGCCAGTTATATGACAGTTATTCGAAACTATCATTCATTTATTGCACCCATTCACACGTATCAAATGTCTGCTGTGTGAAAGGTGCTGTAACAGTAGGGGGTGGTTAGGAGGCAGGAGGAGGGTAAGCGTGAGTAAGTGATCCTTGTGGGGGTGGCACACGAGAGAGAGCACATCGTTCCTCTACGTTGTGGTTAGAGAGTGGGACTCAGAAGTCTGCGCTAAGGAGAAGGGAGAGCTCACTCTCTGTGTGAAATGATGGTGGCTGTGCAGACGGTATAACACTCATTTCATCTCTTATTTATTATCATTCATTTTGGAGGGTTTCTTTAATGTTTTGGTTGTCACTGTATCTTTTACACTTCTCTGACGTTGCTCAAAGGGTATTTCTGCTATTCACTTATCCATTTATAAAAATGAATGCTTGCATGTCCCAAACAATCCATCACTGTCCATCTCCACGGCCACCATACTGTTCTAATAAGCCTCTGTATTGGTTTCCCTGCTTCCATCCTTGCCAACTTCAGTGCATTTTCTACCCACAGCAGGAAGAGTGACCATGTACATCAATCTGTCATTCTCCTGCTTTGCCTTTCCAAAGGTTCAACTTAAAAGCCACATGCTTCAGCAACGTCTTGCCTCATCTTTAATCAGTATCACCCCCCCTTGCCAAGTACCGTCAAGTCTTCACAGTCTTCTGACAAGAGAAGTCTTCTTCTGCTCTTTGCTTGGCTAACTTGTCATTCTTTAGAGTCTCAGATTAAATATTACTTCTTTAGAAAAGACTTTTCTTATATTCCATTATGTTATTTCATAGCATCCTTTACTTTCCCATTGTAACATGCACCATTATCTGCAAATTCACATGTTATTTATTTATTTTCCACACTAGGTTATAAATCGGTAAGAGTTAAGACAGTTGTAGACTTTACCCCTACAGCAATGGCTGTCAGGTATGGAACATTCATGGAAAGTGTTTTCTGAATGAATTTATGTCATAACATTTGTATTTAGGCTAAATAGTCCATCAATATGTTTATAGTGTGTATTGAGCATTGTGTACTGTGAATTTAACTTCCAAAGGATTGAGTGGATACAAAACGAAACAAAGATCTTAGGCACCGAATTAATTTGAAAACATATTGCATATTGGAATATTCTTTCTTCTCTAGTCTGTACAACCTGACAAAATAGTTCATACTGTAGGCTGTGTTTACTAAAATCAAACTACATTCAACTATGGGTAGTCTGTCTTTGAATATACGCTGTAGGCTGCATTCTATCAGAGGAGTGGACAAACAAGCTGTGAGACTAAATTTTTGTCATCACATCTATAAATCAAGATGAAAGCTATAGGCTTCCTCCTGTGGACCTCACATTGCCTTTAGAAAAATAAAAAGGTGAAGTATTTAGATTGAAAAAAAAAGAAAATATGAAACCAATTATTTGGCATTAATAGAATATCATTGACTGTCTGCTTGCCTTAGAACATCTGGATGATAGAATTTCCAAAATGCTACAAAAGTGTAATTGGAGATACCTGGAAGAACATGGCCGATGTTTTAATATCCTAGTTTATGATGCCACGTCCAATGTAAGATGAATTCCCTCAAAATCTTATTTGTATGTTTAGATATATTCACTTTTTAAAAACGTAAGTAGAGACTAAATCTAAGCCAATTAAAAAGGTATAGTTTCCACATCAGTCTAACACTTGGAAAAATAAAAATAAATGGAATACAAACTGGAACATGTATCAAGGTCCATAGCAAACAAATCATATATATCTTGATATCTAAAGGCCACTAAGAATTCTAGATATTCTTTTTTACAACATCAGGCCACTTAAAAATAGTTTAATATTAACTTGCTTATAGGTAGTAAATAAATTAAATGTACACATGTTGTACTGTTTGTTTAATAGGTAAACATTAAAAATAAAGACACACTTTTCTAATAATTATCCTTTTTAAGAACAAATGGTTATTTTCAGTAGCAGAGGGAATGTTTTTTAATTGAATTTAATAACAGGTAGAAGACTGAACTTACTTCAGCTATAAAATGAAAATTAGAGCTACATTTCATACTACAAACCTTTGTGAACATTAACCTAATTTAAAAGCTGTTAAAATGTACCCTACTTGCTCTTCATTTTAATCTGATGGAAAATAGACTTAATTGTGCCAAATAAATTTAGCTTCTACTGTGTTTCCCCGAAAATAAGACATAGCCGGACCATCAGTTCTAATGCGTCTTTTGGAGCAAAATTAATATAAGACCCAGTCTTATTTTACTATAGTATAAGACCCGATATAATATAATATATAATATAATATAATATAATATAATATAATATAATATAATATAATATAATAATTAATATAATATAATTAATATAATAAAATATAATTAATATAATATATACCGGGTCTTACATTAATTTTTGCTCCAAAAGATGCATTAGAGCTGATGGTGCGACTAGGTCCTATTTTTGGGGAAACATGGTAGGTGCTTTTCTTTACTTCTCTAGTAAAGTTGCAAGATAAAATAAGGAAACCCAATTAAATTTGAATTTCAGATAAACAACAAATAATGTTTAGTGTAAGTATATCCCATGCAATATTTGGGATATACTTATACTCTGCCCCCCCCCCAAAATGTCTGAAATGCAAATTTAACTAAGAGCTTTGTATTTTTATTTGCTAAATCTGGCAACCCTATTCTCATGGCAACGCTAGGCTGATACAGCCCCATATGGCAATTGGGAAAACAGGTTCAGAGAGCTTTCATTACATGTCTTAGATCACACAGCCAGCAAGTAAGTGGCAGAGGTGCAAATTAAACCGAGGCCTGTCTGTCCCCAATTCCAGTGCTCATTCCAATATGCTATCTTGCCCACATACCACACCAACACATTTGGCTGCAGAATCAACAGTGATGCCTTCCACCAATGCATATGTTTCTCCCTAGCTAAACAGATCGAGAGAAAGGGAAATAATTTATTTCCTTCTACCTCCTTCCCAGGCAAAGTCCCCCCTGCTCTGTCAGTTCTGTCAGTGGAGGAAAGAACACTCTCTTTTACTCCTGGCACATAATACAACTGCAGCCACATTCCCTGAAGAGGAGAAACCTGAGCACATGAGAACTGAGAGGCATATTCGCAGTCTCCTAAGATCCTAGCCTTGCTCCTTTACGACTGTTTATCATTTGTGTGGCGAGACATGTTTTGGGAAGCACTGTAGTAGTAATTCCCTCAAAGCAACAGTTCCAGGACTCCATACAGCCGTGGGCGGCCATCTGTGGTCTGTAGATTCTGAAGGATGAAAGAAAAACTGAGTTTATTCGCAGTTAAAGTGATGAAAGTGGCAGCTATTAAAGCTATTAGTTACTATTTTCTGTTCTGAAAGAAAAGGAGAGAGGATATGAACACTGGGGGCAAAGGAAGATGTATTGCCGAGCATCGAGCTTCAGAAGCCTTGTCCTAAAATCTGTGTTGCTGCTCCCACACAATGTGACAGGGGACAAATAGCGAGTAGTGTTCTATTTTTAATTTTTAACTTTTAAGCAGAAGGCCATCAAGAATAATCTGCTCAGTAAACATTTGGTTTCGAGTCTTAGCATTCCTCTTCGGTCAGCAAACAGAACCACGGATGTTAAATGTTAGAGAAAAACCAATGGCACGTGTGTTTTAGCAAATGAATCTTTTGCCAATAATATTTCTGGATATTTTTTTTTTTTTCTGATGCAGTTTAGGTATGAAATGATAAATGGAGCTGGAAGGAGTGAATGTACATACAAGGTATGGGTTTTCTAGCCAGATATGCACAGGTTCACGTATCAGCCCCACACCTTACCTGCTGTGCTACCTTGAGCATGTTTGCTTAAATTTCCTACACCTATTCCTGTGAGAATGGAATTAATAGCAATACCTACTTGATGGTAACATTGCAAAGAAGAGAAGAGATTTTGTACATGAAATGCAAAAGAGTACCATGGCCACTTCACACACTCTGAAAGCTTATCAATCCCCTTTACTTTTATCTACCTTTTAAATTTTGAAAAATCTAATATATTGAGAGAGAACTGTATCAACCAAAATAAAACTAGATTTAAAGACACTGTTATTATTTTTTTCTACTGAAAATAGTATCACATGCTGTTAATTGTCTGGCATGCTATAGATCCAAAGGCAATAGTGTTGGCTCTATAATCTGCTTAATACTTTTCTAATTACTGCAGTCCACCTTGGATGGGTTCAGTGGGTAGAAGCCATTATTATTCTTCAAGATAAGAAACTCTCAGATATGTGTCTCTGTATGTCCTTGGAATTAAGTGATCCATGTGGTAATGAATTTTCTTTCTAGAGAGATTCAACTAGCATCACAATTACTACACATCAGAAACTCAGTGAAAGAATTCATTTTCAGGGACAATAGGTATATCAGATGGCTTTTAAACCGAGATTATTTTCTAACTTTGAGATTCTGCATTTCTAAGTACAAATGTATAACTGATTTGTTGGATCTTATTTAATTAATCCACTCACTTATTCTGTCATTAAAAACACATTTATTGTGCTCCTACTATGTGTTTGACACTGCTGTAAGCACTTAGTTTACTAACACTACGTAGAAATAGAGAAACTATATTGAAATGTAGTGAGGAGAGAAAAAAATTGTCAACCAATAGTTTCCTTGTTACTGTACATTGAGCAATATATTTTATCCCATTACATTTTATTTGTGTCACTTTCATTCTGCTCTCAGTATGAACAGACAAGGCTAATATTGTTTCTAGTGAAGGCCTGACAGCTATTCTGTTGATTTGTTTGGCATTACATTTGAGCTGCACTCATGCGGCCCAGACTGCTGAAGGATGGCTTGGCTGAAAAGAACAGGCAATATATCCTGCAGAAAAACGGGCAGGGTTTTGGAAAAGAGAGAAATTTGGAATCAATACTTGTACTTATATGCACAGCTAAAGGCCGTGAAAATTCCCACACTGTGGTTTAGGTAGCACACGAGAATGACCTTTAGCCTCTTAAGAGAGCTGGAGCCACATAGGGTAATTTTAAAGAATACAGTTTTAATGCCACATACTCCAATCCTGCCTTTCTCTTAGGATGAGCTCTATATGTTGCCTTCTCACACACGCCCCCCCCCTTTTTTTTTTTTACAAACTGTGCCCTGATTTTCCTTTGAGAAAATCCATTCTCCCCCAATTTATGTTAGTCAGGTGATTTGGATGAGAGTGGCCCCACCTTCTGCCAGGGGTGCAGATCATCTTGAGCATCTGCAGATATGGGCAGCTATCCTGTCTGGGTAAGCAGAGAGAGTTTCTAGGGCCTTCCAGACCAGCTTCTTCCTTGTTATTCCCTAAATAATAAGCTTTCCTAATAACCTATGTATCTCTGAATGGTGTGGAATGTAGGTGTGGGGTGTGATCTCTGCAACTGTTTGTTATCATGAGGCAGCCATCCTGACAGAAGCCTTCACGTGGAGAATGAATGGCACAGTCAAGATGTTCATAGAGAAATGACCCCATGTCATGAGCCCATGTCATGAAACTTTTTAAAAATTGTCGCCCTAGACTGACCTCCGAACTGTGTAGTCACATGAAGCAGTACATTTATTTTAAGAAGTGAGATGATTTAAATTAGATTATCCGAGAACCGCAAAGAGAACTATTCAAAATACCAAATTCATGACCTAGTTGCGTGATAAGGACAAACTGCTTATCCTCACTGAGATTTTAAAATGTGAGTCCTAGATTTCTTGTTAGTTAGTTATGCGACATTATTTTCTCTTCTGTAAAATGAAAATAATCGTGACTTTGGCTATATCATTTGAATAATTCATTGCACAAGTTATTTACGCACCTAACACAATGCCTTGCACATTTGACTTATTCAATACAATTATCATTATCACCTCACTTTATGCACATGTGTTTGTTTCAACAAATACATGCTGACCTCCCAGTAGCTCACAATTCAGTGGTGTACAGGATATAGAGTTGAGAAGTGATAATGAAGATATTACTCTTAGAAAACTATGTTGAAACAATTTTTTTTTAATTTTATTTTATTAAATTTATTGGGGTGACAATTGTTAGTAAAATTACATAGATTTCAGGTGCACAATTCTGTATTACATCATCTATAAATCCCATTGTGTGTTCATCACCCTGAGTCAGTTCTTCTTCCATCACCATATATTCGATCCCCCTTACCCTCATCTCCCTCGATAGATGAATGGATAAAGAAGTTGTGGTATATATATACAATGGAATACTATTCGGCAGTAAGAAAAGTTGAAACAATTTTAATGCATAGCGTACATGATAAGTTAACGTTTAAAAGGCATGAGTCAAGTGCAGTGGCTGTCAGACTGGAGACAGGCGCTGCTTCTGAGTGGAAGGCTAAGGAACACCTTCGGAGGAGACAGAATGATTGGCTGCCCTTAAATAGCTAGTTTTTGATAAGTGAAGGAGCCCCATCATACCTTACCCAGCTCTGTGTTCACATTAGGGAGGACGGTAGGGAGAAAAGGTGAATGGTGAGGAAAGCAGAAGGAGAGAATTGAAAAAGACATTGAGGTTTTTCCTAGAGTTTGAAGTTCTGTTCTGAGTTTCCTGTGCTCAGCGATTGTGGCTCCTTTTAAGTCTTGTGTGTAAAATGTGTATCACATGCAGCTGTGACTATGTGTGTGATGGTTGGAGGAATTCCAAACATATCTTGTCAAATGTAATGTATATTTTTATTATTTAGTTCTCATTTTCTCCTTGAGTGCCTCACCAAACTCAAAGAAATCAAAAGTGAAAAGTGTATGCATGAGTATACAACAAACGTAATAATGAAACCAAAAAGAGTGTTGCGTGTCTGTAATATGCCAATCAATCTGTAGCTCTGCGCTTGTTCTGTCACTCTGTCTCTCCGATTTCATTTTTCCTTAGAAGAATCCTTTGATACAGGCATTGCTATCCATATTTTAAAGGGAGAAAGTTTCAAAAAGTTTCCATTGTCTGAGTTGATCGCAACTAACCAGTGAAGTCAAAGAAAATGTACGTAATTGCTGTGCTTCCAGTTTCATGTGACAGAGGAGAATGGCACGGGAGACAATGACATGCCTAATAGTCCTCTTTCAAAAAACATGTCTTTACAGCCTCTGTTTTTGTTGTGTCATTGTTTGTTGTGTTTCTCCCTCTCGTATTATAATTAACCCGTTATCAGTAATGCCAGCAGGTGTCTTGATCCTTTACCACGAGCTAATTTTTCTGCATCTCCTACTTCTTGGGTCATTGAGATAGGGACACTTCATCTGCACTGAAAGGCTCTTTTATACCATGGATTATGACAAATGATGCAATTAATTTTTTTCTTGATCTGAATTGCACATTGTATGAGGTAAGTCCCAATATTCTAATTTTATATCTAAGCAAACTAACATTAGGTAGTTTATTTAATTTCCTAGCCCCAAATATCTACCAGTAAGCAGGGGTGGGTCATATTTAAAATATGGGCCCATTTGACTGAAAAAAAAAAAAGTAGTAGAAAGAAGTGTGCTACAGTGGAGAGAACTAGGAGAACATTCATGGACTTATTGAGATGTTCTTGACTGCAAGTAAAAGAATAACAATAACTTAGGGACTAAAGGCAAATGGTGATCTCACTTAATCAGCCTGGGTGAAGGTAGTCACGCCTGCAGTGACTGGACACAGGCCATGTCTGAGCCACCATGTCCTGCTTGAGCTGCCACTGCGCGGTCACACCATGGCTCTGCTGTGTAACTCCACGCCCTGTGCATCACAAAGCATCATCCACCAGGAAGAGAGGGAAGAGGCTCGCTTCTTTGCTTATCTATCGGTCCATGTGGAAGACCCTCTCTCAGAAGCTCCTGTCTCCCAGCAGATAGTCCCTCGCTTCTCAATGGCCAATATTGGGTCAGGTGGCTGCCTCTATTTAGGAAATCTGAAAAAAGAAGTGTTTGGTTTTCAGTTTCTAACACTGCTCACCCTTCAGGAAGAAAAAGAAAGGGAAAGGCTGCTGAGTAGCAACCAGTGGTTTAAATCACAAGTTTTTCTTCCTTTTCTTACATGCTAATATCAAGATGAAAAAAGAATGGGAAGGATTTAGTCAGAGGACCGTTATATTTTAAAGTTGGAAGGCATATAATAGATAAGTATATTTATATCCACAATTTTACAGGAGGAAAGTGAGACCCAAGGAGGTAAGATTTCCGTTCAGAGTCCCACACGTAATAAGGCACATGGTAGCACATTTCATTATCTCTGGTTCCATGCTGTCATCTCCTTGACTATAGTCTTTGAGTCTGCTGCTTCCTCCCTTTGGTTTGACCCTGATAACTTCTGTGGTCACTCACTTTTCACTGAGCTGTTTCTAACT
This sequence comes from Rhinolophus sinicus, assembly GCF_036562045.2. Lineage (NCBI taxonomy): Eukaryota > Metazoa > Chordata > Mammalia > Chiroptera > Rhinolophidae > Rhinolophus > Rhinolophus sinicus. The sequence goes on along the minus strand of NC_133760.1, from coordinate 38,093,027 downwards.
AGTGTGGTATTTGGTTTCCTAAATCAGTTTCACAGCCTATGAAATTGAGTACACTTTAGAAGAAAATGAAATCTCCCTAAAAATATTTACATTTGTAATTAAAACAAAATTTATAAGTAAACATAGAGAAAGAATACAACAAACATCCATGCTTCTCAAAATCTTGATATTTGGTAATGTTAGCTTCAGAACATTTCAAAATTAACATACACATTAGAGATAAAATCACCTTTTAAATATTCCTCAATCACATTTCCACAGAGGCATGCTAGTTTGAATATGCTCTATTATTTTGCCACTCAATTTTTAATATATATTTTATAATACATATTCATACATAGGCAAAATATATTGATTGTTCATGGCTATAAATTATATCATTGTGTACATTTCATTTTGCAACTTGACTTTTCGCCTGACATTGTTTTTGAGATCTATTCACATTGATGCCTATAGTAATTAATTAATTAATCAATTAATTAATCTGGTGTATAGCATTCTGTCATGTGAATATTTTGGTGGTTATTTGTATTATTTACTACATTTTACAATTTAAAAATAATATATATGGTTACTAGTGGGCTTGTGTGAGAGTCAACAAATAGTGAATGCCTAGAAGTGAATTCTAGGTCAGAAAAAGTGTACACTTTCTCAGTTGTACCAGATACTGCTAAATTCATCTTCATTTTCTCACTCCCCCAAATCTATTTATCTGTCCATCCATCCATCCATCCATCCATCCATCCATCCATCCATCCATCCATCCATCTAGCTTCCTATCTCCATATCTGTGAATTAAACTAATGATAATGATAGTGCTTTGTTATTGAATTAGATTCATTTAAGAAGGTCACAGTGATTCCACCACTGTCTTCCTATCCCCCTATTAGAATTGATTACTGACTAGCTGGAACTGATCAATAACTGCTTGAACCTTCCTTTATCCTGATCCTTGGTAAAGGCACAGGTTAAAAGAAATGGATTTTTTTTTTTTTCCGCAAATGATATAGCCAAAGTCTAACTCCCAGGTACTCAAACTGTTAAGAAACCAGAGGATAAAGTAGGAACAAAGGAGCAAATATTAAGGAAAAAAAAAAAAAAAAAAAGAAGGCAGATAGATGGGTCAAATGTTTTCTTCTTTTTGAAAAACCATCAATAGTTACTCTTCTGATATATTGAAACGGGAAAGTTTACCCCGTATGTTTGAGACAGCATTGTAGACAAGTAGGTAAGGAGACTACTTCAGCTGAATTCAGTAATGATATCAACTCAAAATCATTTGTTGAATTCTTCTGTACCTGGAAACACATGTGGCTGGGGATCAGATGTGCTTCTCTTCTGAAAGACTTTATAGTCATCTATAGGGGAGGCAAAAAGTATGAGCAAATTATCACAATCAGTTATTACATGCATTTAATAGAATTAGATATAGTATTGAAAGAGCATTTCAAGGAAGGACACATCAGTATTAGTGTGGAGTGTGCTTAGAAAGGATTTTGCCTTAAATTTGTATCTTAAAAATATTTGTAAATCTACAATAGGAAAACACATTACCCAATGTAATAGGAACAAAGATCTGAACAGGCTCTTGACCAAAGAAGAGATACAGATGGCAAATAAGCATATGAAAAGATGCTCAACATAATATGTCACTAGGGAATTGCAAATTAAAACAGCAGTGAGATACCATTGCAAACTTATTAGAATGGCTAAAATCCAAAACTCTGACAACACCAAATGCCAGTGGGGATGTAGAGAATAGGAATTCTTATTCATCGCTGATGGGAGTAAAAAAAATAGTAAGCTGCTAGGGAAGACAATCTGGAAATTTCTTACGAAGTTAAGCAGCTTTAACATAGGATCTAACAGCTACATATTTATATTAATGAGCTGAAAACTTATGTGCACACAAAACCATGCACCGGGATGTTTATAGAAGCCTTATTCATAAATGCCAAAACTTGGAAGCAACCAAGATGTTCCTCAATGGGTGAAAACGTAAATCGGGTATATCATACAATGGGATGTGATTTAGGGGATATAAATTAGCTATGAAGCCCTAAAAAGATGTGGAGTATCCTTAACACATATTGCTAACAAGCCAATCTGAAGAAGACACTATCTAATTCCAACTACATGACAGTGCAGAAAAGGCAAAACTATAGAGACAGTAACAACTCAATGGTTGGCAGCAGAGAGGGATGGATAGGTGGAGGACAGAGGATTTTTAGGGCACTGAAGCTATTCTGTTATATACTGTAATGGTGAAAACATGATTCTATGCATTTATCAAAGCTCATAGAACTGTACAACACAAAGAGAGCATCCAAATATAAATTATGGACTGTAGTTAATAACAATTTATCAGTATTGGTCCACCAGTTGTAAACACTCTACTGCACGGACACAAGGGGGGCCTGTGTGCCAGGGTTAGGGGAGAGGATATGGGAACTCTCTGTTCGTTCTACTGAATTTTTCTATAAACCCAAAAGTGCTCTAAAAAAGTGAACTCTAGTAATAAAAAAAAGAAAAATCATTGGATATTTACTAGGAAAACAAGGAGAGGTCACAGATTGGAAGCACTGACAGCATTTTTCCACTAAACTGACAGGAGAAAGTGGGTGGATGTTTAAAAAAGCCTGAAGTAGAATCTCAAAAGAGGGTAGTTAGGAAACTATTGACTCGAAGCAGAACTGTGATGTGGGTTTTAACTCGTGTTAAGTGGTGGAAATGAGTAAGATCCAGCAAGTTATGGGGAAAGTAGAGGGAAGAGGCAAAGTCTAAAATAAACTGATTCTGAAACAGACCAAGGCCAATGCAAAGCCAAAGAGAATTTACACATCTGCTTTTTTTCTCCCCTACTATGTGGATTAAAACAGCAATATAAAAACCTGAGTTTCTATGTGTTTTAAAATCTATCTCAGGAATTTGTTACTAATTGAAATTTAAGCTTTTATAAATTAGGGAGACTATAGTAATTTCACAAAATGCAATGAATCAATAATTGAAACTATTAAATAATTTTATTGGAATAATTAAACTTAATTTAAAAAAGAAAAAAAAAGATAATTAGTGTGTTCCCATAAAATACACATCTTCTTTCTGACATTCATGGGGGGAAAAACCTTGAAAAACAAAACCTTAATAATGTATGTATTTTCAATGGTCCAGAAAGGAGTTATGGGACAAAGTTTCAGATTATGTACATATGTGCATATTTTTAAATTAGACATTTACTTTAGTATCTCGAAATTTGGAAATGACAGTGCATTTTTGGATGAAAAGTGAGAGCTGTTTCAGAAGAGTTGCTGTAGTTTCAGAAGTGCCATAAATGTTGATGAGCTTGGCTACAGGTAGTTGGAATGAGAAGTAATTCCAGAGGTGGATGATAAGTGTTTGGGTGACTGGGAAGGAAACTGATTATATTTCAGATTCCGATAAAATCAGGATCCAAAAATATCTTGGCAGTGTGCTAAGAGAATGAGTCAGAACTTAGCAATAAAATTTAATAGGACAAAACATGTGTCTGCTAAAACGATCTGGTAGCTGCAAGGTGGGAGAGACATGAGTGTCAGGAGCAAATAATTAAAAGTGTTAAGGTTCAGTTGATAGCAATTTTATCAAAACTCAAGACTGTTGGACTACTGGTTTGGTATAAAACTGATCCAGAACTCTGGTGCCTAGAGAATATTTGGTACAAATTATCCATGTTGGCCAGTGCACTCTACTTTCAAGTTTGGGTATGGGTCATTAACAAGAACACAGAAAGAATTTGTCATTTGTCCGAAGATTATCATTTAGAGAATCCAAGATTAAAGTTCATAAAACATAGTTGAAAGCACTAAAATTTTTTCTACAATATAGCCTCAGGGAGTAAGCAAGAGCTACTTTTAAATAGTTGACAGCTTCTATTTAGGAATGAATCAGGCTTTCCTTTCTTGGACTCAAAACTAAAGCAAGGAAGCTTCTTGAAGTAAAAAGGAGCATAACTAAGGAAAACTTTTTTTTAAGGAGAAATAAGGAAAAGAATGCCTTAGGAGGTAGTGAATTTCTCATTAATGGGCTTTATAATAAGGGCAGCCATGTTTTTGTCGTGATTCATATATTGAATAAGGAATCTTTTCTAACACTGGCCATCCATTAGAAAGCTAAAGTAAATGACACAGAAAAGAAGGATAATGACAAAATCCACGGCTGATGTAGAACTCAAAATTATAAGCTGTAAGTTATTACAACTGGACTGTTGGACCAAATTCAGCGATGGGTTTAGTTGCACTTAAGTGGCTGTTGTGTGGTGATTACATGTTAGAATATATTGAATGAATCTAAAGGGCATCATTGCTTGTCCCATACTGGCCATAAAATATTATCTCAGGAACAATGACATCATTGGAGCGGGGGTCACCAGGCATAGAATCCCAAGAAGGAGGCAGTAAGAAATGCAACGGAGATGTAGCACTTAAGTAGGAGTAAGGCGTACACAGTGGTGAGGTGAACCCTATTATTTAGTTGAATTGCACACAATTACAAGAACATCATCTACTGAGCTTCTAGTTTATATCAGCTCAACCGTATTTAGTAAAGCCAAGAAAAATGAAACAAAAGCACAAATAGTCTTCCTGTTCCCAAGAAACCCATGGTTTCTTGGCCGAAACAGTTGGGCCAAAAATGAAATAATCGGGCTTTTGCACAAGCACCATTTGACAGGCACTATTTGTGATGTTTAATTCATCTGATCCGAGTTAATCCTCTAAACTCTATGAGTTATATATCATCACTAGCCCCATTTCCCACACTTGGGAACTGAGGGCCAGAGAGGTCATGTAAGATGTTTCAGGCTCAACATTAGAATGTGATAGAGCTGGAGTCACATCCTGCATGTGACTCATTTCAAAGTCCATGTTGCTAAATGCTATGCTGAGGAGAAAATTCTAGTGGCAAAATAATGGATGGGCAAGGCTGGAGGATTCTAGATGCAGGAGACATATTTCAGCATCTAGCCAAGAGAGAATGTATGTGAAGGAATAGAAATGGGAAGAGTAATGGTAGTAAAGAAGGTTTATGTGGAAACTCCAGGAATGTAGCTATTCCTGTGATTAAGAATGCAGTGGGATTATAGCTACTGAAAGATCTTTAACCATAAATAAATCAAATATCAGAAACGTTCCCAGATTATATGACTCCTTCAGAAATTACAAAGTTGTCCTAATGCCACCTTTAATCAAATCAGGCTTCTAAATTAAAGGGAAGTAATGGGGTTATATGTAGGAAACAGGACACTTATGCACAGATTATTTATAAGCTAGCATAAGGAAGACAGTCATAAAAAATAAACTGTGAGGAAACTTTTACAGTTATCGTTTTCCATGTAAAGATAATTTCATACTTTTGCGTGAAGTGAGACCATTTGATCATGGGGCAAAAATAAAAAACTGAAAAGGAAACTAATTAAAAACAAAAGTTGCTCATTGTTGAGGTTTAATTTTCAAACCAACCAGAAAAGTGAAAATTAAACTTTGGAGAAATCCTATTAAAGTCTTTGTGCTTAATGTTTTTAAGAGAAATAGTCTATAATTTTGAAGTTTTGAATCTATGTAATTGCTTTGGATGTAAAAAATACTTGTAGATAGATGTTTAAAAATCAGTCCATTACTTTATAGCATAAAAGAAGGGTTGCCTTCATTAGTTTAGGTAAAAAAAAAAATCTCAATAACCATAATGATGGATCATTTTTCTCTGACAGAATATTTTTTTAAAGTAGCTGCTGTAATTTTACAGGAGAATAAGAGGTCTTTTTAAATGATAATTCCAGCTTATTATCATTTGAACAGCCTTTCTATGAGCCCAAGGTAAGTGTATCTTTATCTTTTATTTCATAAATCCGCAATTGCCAACACCATGCCCATACATTTAGATGGGATGCAATTTTATAAATCTTAATTTGTCTTGAATAAAGAAAGCCTGTGACTTCAGCACAAAATATCTCCAGAAACTAAAAATGGATTGTTGCTCATCTTTTTAATCTGTCCCTCAAATTGTCTTCTTCATGTTTTGTTTACTGACATGGAAAATCAATTTGAGAATAAATGTGAAAGAATATGGTTGGATGTGAATAAGAGATAAAAGGCTTCTTGAATCCTAGATTCACCCAGGGGAAGAAATCTATAAAATGGCACAATTCCAGCAAAGGAAATGAAAGGCCAATTAGTTGGATAGCATAAAAAAAAAAAAAAAAAAAAAACCTAGAATCTGTGGTATAAGAAAAAAGTAGAGAAAAATTCAATAGTGGAATTTTACATGTTGGTGACATATAAAAATGAAAAATAACCACCAAAGTTAATAAACAAGAGTGACTCTAAATTACCAAATATGGTTTAAGCTACTTTTTGATAATGAAGACTGATAAAATCCATAACAGTGAAAAGTGTTGCGAGAAGGATCTACAGATCTTGTTTGCAAGTCCAACATTTAATGTTTTTAGCTCAAAAAAAAAAAAAAAAAATGTTTTTAGCTCAGCTGTCTTGCCTTCATGAAACCTATGATAGAAAATGTGACCTTTTAAAGTCTTCCAATGAATCCCCATTCTCTTAGAATAAAATACAAATACATTACTATGACCAGCAAAGGAGTTACAAGCTATTTGAAAACTTTGAAATTTTAGGTAACTGGATTTGAATGGAAATTGCAGTTTGGACGTGTGTGATACAAAGATGACCTTGGGTTTAAATTACTTTTATGTGGAGAGAGAGCTAGAAGAGATGCCCACCATGCAATTCCATAATTCTTTGTTACCCCTTTAGAGATGTAGGTATTCTCTAGAAAAAACAAAATCAGGTTACAGCGTCATACATGGCATTAGGTGATGAAAACCATTCACTCTTCTTTTCTCATTCTTTAGGTGTTTGCTGGGACATTATAATTTTAGGTATCCTCCATGCTTTACTCAATTCGGGATGCTCTTACGTACATGCCAATACCCACAAATTTGAATTTATTCTACTTGGTTTTGGCTGCTTGACCATTAAAACCTCCTCCCAATATCTGTTTAATTCTTTTAATAAAACCTTGCTTAATTTTTTTTTTTTTGACTTTTAGTAGCTCACCATGAAATATATATGGCAAACTCAGAGGAAATATTTAAAGATAGTTGAATAGAAAACACAAAAAAGATATATACCCACAAGAAAGGCTACACATAAAATGACTGACAGTAATGAGTCGGTGAGGATGTGAACCAATGAGAACTCTAATAGAGTACAGGTCGGAGTATAAATTGGTTTAACCACATTTGGCATTGTTTAGTAATGCTGTATTTATGCCTACACTCTGTGCAGCATTTCTGTTAGTAGGTGTAAACCCAAGGAAACCATACCAATGTGCGCCAAAAGATATCTGCAGAAAATGCTGCGGTAGCACTGATTTTATGAGCCCAAAACATGAAACTACCCATATGTTGATGCAAATCCAGTGGATAAATAAAGAAGTGATTAATTTGTACAAGAAAATGCTATACAAGGGTGAAAACTAATAGATTACTGCTACATGCCACAACTTTTAAGAATTCCACCCATATAATGTCAAGCAAATAAACCAGGTGTAAAATAATGAAGGAAAGCTGCCTAAGTCACGGTTTCATTTATATAAATTTCAAAAACTAGACCAAACTTATCTATGATGATAGAGTCAGACTAATGATTACCTTTGAGGAAGAGGAGGACTAGTGATGGGGGACGGATGTGAGAGAGACATCTTGAAATCTGTTTTATAATGTGGGGTGTGGCTACCTGGATGTTCTAATGTGTGAAAATTCCCCAAGCTGTATTATACACTTTTTGTCTGTTTATTTATCTACCTCTCTGTCTTCCTCTCTATCTATTTATTTATCTCTATATAATTTAGATAATATACATATTATATTCATAATACAGATTAATTAAAAACATGCATAAATATATAAATTAAAAAGTTGACACTTAAAAAAGAGATAAGTAAATATCTAGGTTACTAGGAGATAAAGATGACAAAGTGAATGACGGTGACGGTGGTGTTGATGACGGTGGTGATAATGATAATGTGAAAATTCTCTGTTCTGCAGGATATGTTATTAATATATAATGAGCACTTTGACTATAATAGGTACTTTCTACATAGTAGATAAGAGCTTGAAACTCTAGTTTTAGGTAGACATGGATTTTAGTGCATCTTCCATCACTTACCAGTTATGTGGTGTTAACTTAGAGTCTTCATTTATATTAGTACTAGAGCTTTTATTTGCGTTAGCATTTATTGCTATCATTACCGTCACTGTTGTCTTTTCAACTTTATTATCAATATCACTACTCCTATAGCAACAGTCTAAGTGTTAGGTAGATGATAGCTTTAGTAAATCTCACCTTAGGAATAAGAATTGACCGCATAGACAAATGGGGTTTAAAGTGTCCATATAACAAGATACATAGAATTTGAAATTAACTTTTTATCTTTTATTGACTATACATTTAAAAAATTATGTGATGAAAAATTTACATAAGAGTTGAAATTGCAAAAGTCGGGAAATAAACATGTCATAGCATTCCACAGAGCTAAAATAATTATAAAAAGTCCAATGGAAGTCTTTTCATGTCAGCACTTCCTTAAGTGAAATGAACAACAGAATTTATCATTGTACACCTGCTGTTTAAAAATCATTTATATATCAACTAATTTGATATTCATAAGACCTAACACTTATTGTTACCTGTGCCATAATTGTTATTTCTTACTCCATTTTATAAAGTAAGAAGGTTAAGATGTAATAAACTGTTTAGTAATTGCTCAATGAAATTCTGATGAACTGCTAAAAAATAGTGGACGCTAAGCCAAATGTTGGATGGCAGATAGCACCCTCATGCGGTAAACTAAAATGATCAGCTGTTGCTCTTTGAAAGTTCTAATGTGATGTATTCAAAACAGTTTCCTGTATCGAATACAATATCCAAATTACCTTTGAAGGGTGTCAACATAATAAATAGAAAGTAGTAAGCATGCAGCTCAGCTGAAAAAGTTTAAGGACCACCTGAATAATTTTCAGGTTTGCCGTGTCTCCATTTGTTTTTTGGTTACTTCCTATCTCTATCTCTGTAATGAGTTATGTTAAAACCTAAGACAGGCCAATCCAGGTGTGGTAGGTTGCTTATTGGTATATCAAGTCAGCAGAGTGTGTATGAGGAGAGAAAGAAACGTCCCACTCTACAACAGATTTTGGGTAAAGGCAATTAGAGGATAAGACTACCAAATATATATATATATATATATATATATATAAATTGTGAAGATCCCCTGAAAGAAAAGAGAGAAAGACTTAATTTGGGCCATGGAAGTAGGTCTGTTCTCTCATAATTTTAAGGCCTAAATATATTTTATGACAGTTTTACTAGGAAATTAGTGTATTTCTGACTTTATTTTTCTCCATGTATTCTCTGTATTAATAATGTAGATTTCTACAGTGGTATGTTTCCATACTTATATAGCAAATATATATGGAAGCCCACTTGAAATTTAACACTGCAAATTGAAAACAACACATTGGATTTGCTCAAAAACATGCTGAGTTTTTTCAATTGTTTATATGTTTTGATGGGAGCTAAGAGTGGGAAGTGTGCTCAGTATTGGTTAACATCATTTAAAATTCAACTTTCTGATGCAATTTTCTTTAAAGATCAATTGTGAAAGTTCAAACTTTTCTAAAACAAAAAAAACAAAAATACCCTGAAGTTTTATTTTCAGCACATCCAATTGTTTATTGTTGTTAAACAATTCTTTACTTTCCTAATGCACAGCTTTTACTGTTTGTACAACACTGGAAAGTCTCTTAGCTCCCCTGAGCCTCACTATGCTTACCTCAAAAATGACTAAAACACATTGGATTTTAGACAATCAGTTATAGCTCAATAAAGCTGGGGGGTGGGGGGAAGAACAGAACTAAGGAGAAATATTGCCAAGAAGAAAAGTAAAGGAAAACATATATTTAATTTAACGTAGTGTTTAGCAAATATATAATATAATTATTATTTTATGTCATCATTTTCTTTTTTCTTCTTTACTTCCCTTCTACTAGTTGTCTCTCTGCCTATATTGAGAAAGAGAAAAAAAAATCAGCATCAACTTGTTTACAGCATTTAATAATTTAAGAAGAAAATCCATAAAAGATCTTTTGGAAAGTTTCCAGATAATTGAAAGCGAGTTGTTTTTAAGTGCCAAAGTTCATCTATGATCTGCCAAATATGATCGTTCCAATATATTCGGTGCAAGAAAATAAATGACAAGTGACATAAGGAATAGAGACACACTTGTCCTCAGAAAACACAGGGAGGAAGCAGATTTGTGAGGCTGCTGCTAATGACGGCAGCCAGTTGCCTGCAAGTCACAATGGCCAAGGTCAGCAGTGACCTAATGTTCAAAGTACTGACGGGGAGAGACTTCATGTATGAAAGACTGAGGTTCAAGTGCACTTATCACGGTGGTGGCGCCATCAAAAGGGACTGTTCTCAGCATGTGAGCTGAGCACACCCACTGGCCCAAACCAGACTTTTACTAGTATGAAACAACAGTAATCAGAGAACATTATATATTTCACCCTAATGCTCTCTCATTTTCAAAAGTGTATTAGTTGTTCATTACGTTATGATTGGAGAACATTTTTGTGAATGTTCCCTTCTACTCTAAACGCCCTCCTGCGAAGGTGGTGAGCATATGATAAATTTAAATTAGCCTTTATTAAATAACATTATATCTCTACTCTGGGGGCTTTCGTTGTGCATAAAAGGCCAAAATTGAGATATATTTCTTCTTTAAAAAGTAAGCTCTAAAGTCTGTTAACCTTAACTTCAATTTTAGTGCAGTATTTTACAACATAAAACAAGACTCTAAGAAAATGTCATGCTGCTCTTAAATATGCACCCTGAAAATAAAATAACCCTTCCGGTCTTTGGATGGCATTTTTAGGAAATGTTTAATTTGGTTTATGAGTCAGCGCTCTCATTCAAAGTGAAACTTCAAGGTTTCCAGAATGGTATATTTTTGATGATGATGTGTGTCAAGCCAAACAATATTGGATCAAACTTAAACAGCTAAAATTTTGTTTATTTTACTGAGGATATTCTAATCTGAATTGATGTTAACACGTATGCTGTTGTAATGGACTCTTAATATCTAAAGAGTATATAAACACAGGTACATGGTTCTAGAATCGAGAATTCCAACTCTAGCTAATATTTGAATATTCTCTCTCTGCTATATATAGCTCTACACATGGTGGTTGCCTACTTTCTGAATCTCCCAGTGTCGGAGGAGGCCAAGACATCCTCCACTCTGGTTGTACAAATTTACTGTTAAAAAACAAGTTCTTTATTATCTTGGGATTTCTAATTCCCATGTAAGACAGTGGTTAAGAGTGCAATCTTTGCAGTAGCTTGTGTAGGTTAAATCAGTGGTGGGTTGGTAAATGGTTAACACCATTTACAGACTTGAAGCTCTTGGAGAGGGGCTGATTTATACATTTTCAAACATGTGTGCCACAAATACTTGCCTCATGGATAATGTTAGGCCACCAAGATAATGTTACTGAGCGCAGACTTGGAAAAGGGGTACACAGCCAGTTCTTGGCATCATGGAGAGATGTGTCCAGCACGCACACCACTGGTTAAATCTCAACTCTGCTATCCAGAAACTGTGTTATCTGGGTTAACTGATTTAAATATTTATGTGTTTTATTTTTCTCAAACGTTCACTGTAACAGAGTACCTATATGTTGAAAATAAATGGTCTAAATCATCTAGCACCGGGTGAACGGTATATAAGTAAATGCTTGTTATCATTATTAATATTCTACTCATCTGCTGATGCCTAAAACAGAATACTTTAGCTTGTCCTACTAATCTAGGGTCATGCAAATATTCAAATCCATATATTATATTTCCTCTAGAAACATACATCTTTAGTTATTTTCAGTTTTCCTAAAGTTTCTTGCTGTGTAATCTTCATGTTCCTCAAATTGGTCAAAGACAGATTCTACATTACAGCCTTCCTCCCTCCCCTTAGATGCCAAAATTTCATTGTAATCCAGTTTCTTGCTTCTCTTGATGAAATTGGCAACAATCAACTAGACAGCCCTTTAAGACAGGGTACCTCTAACTCTGTCTACTTCATCTACAATGCTGGCTATGTCACCAATATACTTTTTTTGCTTTGCTCTCATCGATAGATTGGAATTTTCATTCTGTGAATTGAGTACACATTTGTCTTAATATGAGACTTCTAGGAACAAATACAGAATTCCTGGTGTGATCTAAGGAGGTCACAGGGAAGAGATACTATCATTGCCTTGGTACTGGACGTGGAATTTTGTGGTGGCAGGTTCAAAATTTACTCAAGCTTTGCTTTTGAATCATCTGAAAAAGGAAATATCTCTCTTAGAGTAATTGTCCTTTTTTCCTGGATAATTGTTATTCAAATGGATTTATTCAGTATTCCTCAAGTTTATATAAGATGCTTAAATAGATAGTCTTTTTTAACCCAAATTTTTAACAAACAAAAAAACACAAATACCAAAACTAACGTAAGAAGAAATCTGAAAAGCTGAGTATCTATTAGGGAAATAGTATTTGTAATCAAAACCTTCCCAGGAAGAAAGAATGGAAGTCTGATGGCTCCATAGATGAATTGTATCAGATAGTTCAGAAAGAAATAATAGCAGTGCTACCCAATTCTCCTTTACAAAATGGAGAACCATAGTTGGACTCTTCCCAACTATTTTTTATAAGAACAGCATAACAACCCAGACACTAAACTTTGGAAAAGACATGACAAAAGAAAGAAATGACAGACTAAAATCCCTCAGGAACATCAATGCAATAATCCTCGACAAATTATCAGTAAATACGTGTAAGGATATACTAAAAATGGGTTTATTCCAGTAATGCAAGACTGGTTCCACATTAGAAAAATCAAATAATATAAGTCACAAAATCAACAGAGAAAAGAAAAATCGTAAGATCATCAATAGATACAGAAAAACTATTTGATAAAATTCAACACCACTCATGATAACACCTCTCAGCAACTTGGTATAGAAGGAAAATCCCTCAGTTTGATAAAGGGCGTTAAGAAAATCCTATACAGTAACTTAATACTTAATGATGAAATAAAAGCCCTGAGCTGTTCTGAAAAAATGCTGGTACAAATAATTCCAAGTTATCTTTGCAACGCTGCAGAAAAATTAGATAAGCAGATATAGAGAAATGAACAAATTGATTTCAAAGAATTAATGCGTACTTAGACAAATCCTTTCAATACTTATTAAAAGGAAGACAATGTCCTACATATATTGAGGGAAAATAATTAAAAACAAAACAAAACAAAACAAAAAACTAGAGCTGGCCTCAGACTTCTCCTCTGAAACACTTAAATTCAGAAGGCAATAAAGCAACTGATAAAAAGAGAGTTTTATCAGAGGCATTGAATCAGTCTTAAAAAAGGCATTTTTTTCTGTTATAAGTTAAGGGAAAAGAGAAGGTTCTTTGAATTACACAGAATTGTTCAAAAAAGAGCATTAGAACAATTTAATATAGAAAGGATACCTTGGTTTGATTTTGATCTCGGGTTTACTTTAGAAAATATTTACTTTTAACTAAATCTGGATATGAGTGCCATTTATATAGAATTACCATATTTGCAAGCATAAAGGTCAGTTTTGCATAGTAACTGCACTTAAGCTTTAGAATCAGACACTTGTCATTTAGATATGACTCCTGTGTGGATTTGCCGAATTACTTCCATCTTTTGACTTGGGCACCAAAAACAAGCATATCAGCTGGGGGTCATTTTAATGAAGGCTGTAGTCTCAGTGAGCATATTATACATTTCTCTCCAAAAATGACTCATCATTTTGTGTCAATAATAATTTGTTTACTTGAACAGACCCAAGTTTTTATTCTAATTATTTAAACTCACAATAGCATATCTGACTAGTTTCTCCCTACTGGTCTCCCAGTACAAGCCATTGATGGTACGTTATCTATCATTGGTGTAGTATGTATTTTTTTTCTTTATATTATAGACCAAATATAAGTTCCTTCAAGACAATTTATAAAATATCAAAAATGTAAAAAGAAGGAAATAAAAAATATACTTATCCTAGCGTACAGAAGATAAAACAAAGCAAAATAAAACCTAACGTTTATGAAACATTTGTGCCATACATTTTTCCCCATCGATTATTAAATTAAGTCAAACTATTCTAAACATATAAAGCAGTATTTCCAAATATTTGTCCAGCTTAATTCCCCTTGTTCCACCTAACTCTTCTCTATAACTCCACCTACAGGATTCCCCAAATATGCAAGTTATTTCTTATCCCTAAATCTTTGCTTATGGTACCGTGTTTCCCTGAAATTAAGACCAGGTCTTATATTAAGGTTTGTTCCGAAAGACGCATTAGGGCTTATGTTTAGGGAATGTCATCCTGAAAAGCATGTTAGGGCGTGTTTTCCGGTTAGGTCTTATTTTCAGGGAAACAGGTATTACCCCTGTGTAATCTTCTCCCTCTCACCTACGTCATATCCCCAGCTTTAAAGATGGAGAATCCCACATTTCCTTCTACCAGGAATCGGCATCATAAATTCTGTCAGAAAGTTTGTCTAGAGGGCAGAGCTCGAAGGGGCCAGAAGCGGTCACAGAGGAATCTACTAGAAATTACATGGACATGTCCTCTCCTGCCTCTGGGCTTTGCTGCGGGTTACTGCCATCTTGTTTCCTGGGCGCACAGTTCTGTATTAGGCCTTTCCTAATTACCTCCTCCCACCACCCAACATTCACATCGCATGAATAGGTGAATCCCTTCTTTTGTGTTCCCAAAGCATCACTTGTGGGCTTTTGCCAAACCTCTTGTCACACAGTTCTGCAGTTGTCACTTCTGTTTAACTGCCAGCCTGCCTCATGAGACAGTGAGTCCTTTATGAAAGGTGGGCGTGCCCTGCTCAGCTCTGGGTCTCTAGCATCCTGGACTGTGTCTCGAACATAGTAGACACTCCACAACTCATATCTCCTTCCCAACTTATTCCTTCAGCAAACATTTTCTGACTGGTCTTCTGGGGAAGAGGGAAATTGAATCACAGTTCATTTAAGGCAGTTACCAGACCTACTGCTATGGGAGTAAGGCCCTGACGTGACTGAGTAAACTGATAGAAGGATTTTGGGACTTCATCCAGTAGCCCTTCTGCGAGCCTGTTCCCATCCTAGGAGGTGTCAGATGATTGATCATTTAGCTTGACATTGGAATTAGTAGAAAACCCATCCATGTAAGAACAGATTTTGCTCCTGGAAAGAAAAACTTGGGTTTTAGGAAACCTGCATTAAATCAAGCTAACCAGTCCTGTTACTAACCAACTGTATGCTTTGAGATAAGCCATTTCCCATTGCTGGATCTCAGTTTTCTGAGAGTTGGGAAAGGAAAGGGATTGAACTAAGCATCTTCTAATCCCCTTTCAGCACTAACTTCCTATGATACAGGGCACATAGATTGCCTATGCAATATGTACATCATTACTTCTTTCAAAGTTACAGATACATGTTGCAATGAAAAATAACTTGCCTTTGTGTTAGAGTTTCTTCCCTTAAATTACTTTTAAGTTTTCAAATATAACCGGAGCTATATTTTCTGTTTACCATCACAAAATCACTATAAAATGGGGGGGGGGGGAGGCTTTCATTCATGCATGTTTTCATTTGCTCAGCAATTCCTCGTTGAGTACCTACTGTGTACCAGGCTCTATGTTAGACAGTGAAAATATGGAGGTGATGGATAGTCGAGTGCATGAGGTCTATTTAGTAAATGCTGAAATCAAATGATTTGTGAGGACTAGCACCGAGTACTACCAAACCCGATCTCTTTCTTTAACTCAACCAACAAGTTCAACAATTACTCCATACATCTTTGAAGCTCCTCTCATTTCTGGGTTCTGCTTTGGAAATGAAGATTAAAAAAAAAAAAAAAAGAAATCTAAGTATTTTTAAAGATGGTACTTAGCCAAAAATATATGTCCTCATCTCAAAATGTGGCCCGAAACAAATTGCATTTGGAAACTGGCTCTACTCTCCAGTTTCCAAAAGAGCCTCATAGCAGAAATGTGACCCCAGTGAGAGAACTACTGAGTATGTGTGAGTGAAATCACTGGGGGGGTTGGTATGAAACAGCTGTGTGATTAAGGAGCCAAACTTTCAAGTAAAAATAGAATTAATGGGATAGTTAGCCTGGTTGAAAAGAAATTGACAATGAAACATGTAGCAAGCTTGATTTTCTTATGCAAATGCTGGGAAATGAGTATACTATACCTGGGGCAAGAGCAAAATATCAGTGCTGTCAGGAATGGCATGGGTTTTTGCCTGTGTTCTGCTCCAGGAAGAAACAGAAGATAGAATTTTGCCCCATTCTTTCTTTCTCACCTCTGTTGATCCCTTCCTGATTTTTCATCTCATTCTGTCCTGTTGCATCTCTTCTATTCATGTTTCATTTCATAAAATGAGTATTGAGAACCTATTATTTACAGACCATAGTCAGGCATGTAGAACAGATATGTAACATTGAATCGGAAGAAGACCCTGCTCTCAAGAATGTCATGTTTCAGAGGGGAGATAAGACATTCACATGTGTTAACTGGATATAACTATGGTTTCTCTTGGCCCATTTATTTTTGAGTATATGTACCAAAAACAAACAAAACAAAAAAATATTGAAATCTACAAACTACAAGTCAGTATAAATATTAATTTTAACATCCAGAATTAGTACAAAGATTTACTGTTGTCATTCTCAAAAAAAAAAAAAAAAAAACTGTTGAGACTACGTGCATTGGGAGGGAGAGCTATGCCCAGTACCCAGAAAAAGCCCTTTCTATAGTTTTCTGGTAAATCTCTTCCTTCAGTCCTTTAGGCCCTATTCTTTGGCACTCTGCTCATCAATTTCTTACATTTTTATTCCATTCAAGTTTGGCCACTAGGAAAT
The DNA here is from genome assembly GCF_036562045.2 of Rhinolophus sinicus. Classification (NCBI taxonomy): domain Eukaryota; kingdom Metazoa; phylum Chordata; class Mammalia; order Chiroptera; family Rhinolophidae; genus Rhinolophus; species Rhinolophus sinicus. The sequence goes on along the minus strand of NC_133760.1, from coordinate 38,075,989 downwards.
TTTTTTTTTTTTTTTTAACCACCAGCCATATCAAGTCATTCTAGGATCATCAGCCACCTGAACATTCCAGCTCCCCTGTCTTTCCTTGCTTCTCAAGGAGGACACAACCTACGTTACTTTGTGATTTTCTCTCACTACTTTTTCTGGGAGAATTTTCATATAATTTCCAATGAATCATAGTCTCCACCTTCTTATCTCTCCCCACCTTTTATTCTATTTCTATCTCACTGTATCAGAGAAGGAAAGGACCACGAATGGCAGTGGTTGCTAATGGTTTTCTAGTGAAGACAACCTTGGAGATGGAGGAGACCCTGAAGAAGGCAAAGGGAAAATAGCAAAGGAACATTTGTCAATGAGGACTTTTTATTTTATGGAAACCTTACTGAATTCTATAGTGAACTGCAGTTGGATGATATGACCTTGCATTTTATTTTCTGGGAATAGCCTTCACCATTGCAGAGAATCAGATATGTTGCATACATGCAGAAAGATAGAGAAAAAAAGTTCATCTTTGCAGCATCTAAACCTTTGCTACATACATCCCTAAGGTCCGGCCATTCCTATCCCCGTCCATGCTGTAGAACAAATACATTGTACCAGCGAAAGACTTCCGTGCGTGCTTAAGAGAGTACAATATGAATGTCTGTCACTTTCAATTCAAAAGGTTTTAACTGTTTCAGAATCTTATTACAATTCTGGTAGGATGGCATTTTCATTCTAATTTTACAGAGGTGAAATGGAGGCTGAGAGAAATGGAAAATTGTATAGTTGGGAAAGATGAGTTCTGACAAATTGGAAACATAGATATATGATATATGCAGAGTTTGTTTGAAGAAAATACATCTTGTGTTCTAGGATGTGTCTTTCTCTCTGTGTATGTGTGTGTGTTTGTTGCTGTGTGTTTTTGTGTGTGTGACTGCATCTCTCTGCCCCTTTGTGTGTGTGTGTGTGTGTGTGAGAGAGAGAGAGAGAGAAGGAGAGGGAGAGGGAGAGAGAGATGAGATGGTAAGAAAGAAAACTGAGAAGGGAAGGAGATGACTGGAAATTTGGAGCAGAAGATATTAATATAAAAGCTACATGTGAAATAATGCAAATCTTGTGCTTGATGAAAAGAATCTGTAAGTCGTCGTAAAGTAGGTGTTTGTGATGTCCTTATTTTCCAAACCACTTGATCTTCATGTTACTTCTTACCCATCTTTCAAGTACCCAGTAATCTGAAAAATAGATGATAAATTCACTTCTCTCTGTCCCTTCTGACAAATGAAGACAGCCCTCAACAAGGCGGTAATAGCAGCTTCTCCAAATTATTCTAAAAATACTGCCAGGGTATCAGCATCTCCCTGAACTGCCTTGTTATCCTAATGCAATTATGGAACTTTCTAATCTTTCTGTCAGCGCAGTAGTCAGGAGGCAGGAGAGGAAAATAAATCCTGCAAACCAGAAGGACTGAACATCTAAAGTGGAAGTGACTGATTAACCACTGCTTTGGCTGTAATATCAATGTATTAGCTACTTGCAATGAGACCAATAGCTTCTTAAGGTTCCCTGGCTGGTCAGCAGTTTTATATTCAACAGATTCACTTTAGCGCTCACCAGTGTTAGAACCTTCCTGAGCCAGCTTTCTCCCCCGCTGTGCCCTGCTCGCATCACCCTAAACGTAGCCAGGGGCAGGTGATGCAGTTGTATGTTCAGGAATTGGGATCTGGATGGGATGTCATGGGACCCACACAGGCAGGCTTTTCCTAGCTTCATGTCGTCCCTGTGCAGGAGGACCTGAACTTTTCGTGCAAATCTGCCTACCATTCCTTTTTCTCCACATTAAGAACACTAAAAATTGAAAGCAAAATCATTTTGAAGTATTAAAATCATAGGATTTTTAAATCTGTGAGGAAGACAGATTGCTTTTGCTTTAGTTTTAAAGATGCAGGAAATGGATGAGGAGAGTGGTGTACTGAAAATAACACAGAGGATATATACCCAGAAGGCTACCTCTGCGGTGGGTTAAAACATCGTTTTGACTTGAATTTTTATCTGAACTTCTTAAATTTTCTAAAATGAACCTGTATTACGTTCTAAATAAATTTGTTATTATTTACATAACAAGGTTTGGCAACCACCACATCTGAGTGTGAGTCCTAACTCTGCCATTTAAATGCTGGGTGACCTCGGCAGGTTATTTAACCTGTCTGATGTTTAGTGTTATCTCTGTTTTGTAAATGACAGCCCCTGTATCAATGTTGCAAGAGTGGTGTGAGGATTTGATGGGATAAAATGCTGAGATAAATAGTACATGCTTTATTTCCTCCTCTTCTCTACTTCCCGTAAGACCCACATACACAGCTTAAATGTCCTCAATTCTTACTATCTCCCTCTAAAAGCAATGCAAATGTCTATTTAGGTTAAAAGACACAATGTGCAATTTTAATTTCCTGTTTGGGCGTCCAGTCCCTTCACACAACCAGAGCGTTTGTCCGTTTGTCCAAAGGGATGAGGTGTGTGGGTAGTGTTTATATAATATCTGATCCTGAAGTAGAGCAGAGACATTTTCTGACAACTTCTAGCTCTAAATTTCTGAGCATCTGTAGCTTTCTGTTAATCCGTTTGTAACAAAACAATTTATTAGTTTAATTATATATCCTTTCCATTCCAAGGTGCTGATACCCTGAATGAGGTAGTGGATTCAGAGTTCATAGTAGAAAGACTAATTCAGGGGCAACAAAGAAAGGCAAATTGCAACATCATTTTGCAATGCCATGACCTTGGTCCCTCGGGGTCTATGAATGTAGTATCTGAACGTATAAATGACTGTGAAGGATAATGATGTATAATAGAACAAGGGTTGGTGATTTTTTTTCTGTACAGGGCCAAATAGCAAAGTAGAAGATACCATGTAGGCATTTCTATAACCTTTTAAAATGTAAACGTTGAAAAATGTAAAACATTCTGAGATCCTAGGCTGTACAAAAACAGGCAGGGGTTGGACTTAGCCATGGGTCATAGTTTGCATACCCTTGATCTCAAAGATTACGATTTATTCCAGAGAACTTTACAGAAAGGTTCTTGGCAGAAGAAGTAAATAACATGTAGGGAGAGTTAAAAACTAATTCAAACAGCAGTGAGATATTTTTTAAAAAATTCATAACGAAAGGATTTGGAAATATGTTTATTAAAAAATAATTTCAAATGTATGTTGTCTTTAATCTTGTTTGTCCATTCACTTTGTCAGATGAGGTTGAGGTTGTTCAGCCTTCCCTTTGTAGGGGCTGAAGGTGACAATACTCTGTACAGACCTGCATCCCAGGTGAAGCCACAGAGCAGGAAACCCGTCGGGTAGATGCTAAACCCCTTTCCTGATGGGGCTTTTGGTAGCACCCACTCTTCACATTCCTCATCGGGTACGTCCTTTCCACTTAGATTCCTCTTTAACTTTCGAGTTTTGTTACTGGACGTCTCATGAATATATTTAAAAGTCCTGGGATTTTTAACAGCCGCCTGATAATCTATCACCTGGGGAAAAAGGAAAAAAAAAAAAAAAAAAAGACAGCAGCTTATGCCATGAAAACTCCAAGGGCAGATAAGAGACTTACTTGCCTTTTATTTTCCCCTTTCCACAAATAGAATTGCTGCATTTAGGATGTGACAGTTTCTTCCTTGAATAGCTTTTGGGAAACTGTATATGGTTTGAAAGTTCTACGAATAAGAAAACTGAAATTTCACTTAATTATTGCATTTACCCCCTACCCCATCCCATGAGAATGGATTAAGATTGATGTTGAGAAATAAATAGATTCTGTCGCTCAAGAGTCTACAGTCAACTGGAGAGTTCTCTGTGTTACCTCGATCAGGCTAACCTATATAGCCCCTGAACTGAACCACTTTGAAATACACCTCATGTCTGAAAATAACACAAATGCCATCCTTTGCCCTCATCCCATTCATATCTACTTGTTCCCATCTTCAAAGATTGGCTGACCCTCAGTTGGTGGAGATTACCCTTTCAAAGCCATCATCAGTCTCCAGAGTCCATGACCCACTCAATCCGTCCACACTGTGCTGAGCTTCTCCTCAAACAGGCTGCTGGGATTCCCATGCCCTGCACAGTCAGGTGTCGCCTGCCATCCCAGAGCGGGGAAAGGTGGACCACAACCACCTGAGCAGTAATTCCCCACCAGGCAGGGGCTGTTTGACAATGGTCAAGTTACAAGCAAGCAGGGCCCAGTCTTGCTCATTCTTTCCATAAGCTTTTCTTCTCCTGCTTGTGTCTAAGACAATAAACTAAGTCAGCTTCCAGTGATGTTGAGCTGAAGGCCCAGAACCTTGGCACGGACAGTATTATGAAGATGATAAGGAGTGGCAGGTTCTGTCTCTTCTTTGATGGCCTTACAACCAGCTACTGGGGAGGTGGGAGGTGTGGACAGTCACTGGTACCTATATCGCCATTGTTTCCTCCTACAAAACACAGAAAATACCAAATATCTGCCAACTTACTCTTTGCTGAGTATCACTGCTTAGCTTTAGTTGTGGAACAAAACAGTGATTTCTCTCTCTCTCTCTCTCTCTCTCTCTCTCTCTCTCTCTCTCTCTCTCTCCCTCCCTCCCCCCCTCCTTCCTTCCCTCCCTCCCCCCTTCCCTCTCTCCCTCCACCCCCCACACACACAGTAGTAGGAATGTCATCCAGCTTAATCTCTAGAACATTTTGTTCCTTTTCTCATTCTTTCAATCTCTTTTTCCATGCGAAGAAATAAGATTTATCCAGTGCCTTCTATGTCCTAGGGACACAAGGATGAAAGAAAGGTGCAGACCCACACCTCATGGAATGTCAAGACCATCTTCCTGCGTCCTCCTCGCTCTACTACTGAATATGCCTCTTTTCCTGACTTCCCTTATAACACTGCTTCCCATCTCTTCCCCTTGTGACCTTCCCTGCTCTGAGCAGGGATGCAGTAGCTAAGACTCATATATCTCTGGGCATCTCTGTTGATAATTTTGGTGTTTTAAGCATCGTGTTTTCATCTGCTGTGGTTATACTGTGTGAAAGGTCCATACATTTTTTGAAGGAATAGAGATACTTGGAAGAAAAAGTGAAGAGCAATGGAAGGCTGTGCCATTAAAAAATGTGAACATTCTTTTTGAAATTATCATTGCTTAAAAATGCAAGGCAAAATACACGTCAAATCTCTGACCGAGCCCCCCCCCCAGTCCCACCTGTAGTTCTGAGTTGTGGTAATGGCATAATAAAACATGTTCTTAGACTTCTAATAAGATATACTCCAAATGGGTTAAAATGTACAAATAAAAAAAATAGATAATATAAAAAATGTTATATCTTCAGTAGTAAGTGAAGTCATGGGTCAGAATCAAGGATTTCCAGGAATACATTTTAAGGATCATTTTGTAGTAAAATTGCAGTTTAAGAAAAAGCAACTGATCACTGCATAAAAAACAGTAATAAAATGTACAAGGCTAGATACAAAGTTGCCAAGAGTGTAACAGACCAAAAATATGAGAATTTCCTAACCCTCTCTGTCCCTGAGGTCTTGTTCTTTGACGTATAAGTCATTTTCTTTTCTTTTTTTTCTGAACGACTAAATCCCTCTTTGGTCACAGACCAGAAAACTAGCACTGGGAAGTATTCATCAGGGAGACACAAAAGAAATGCAGTTTGGGAATGGCATTTTTTTTTTTTTATCTTATTTTTGAGAAAGTATCTTAAGCTAGCTATCTGGAGGGGGGTGGGGATCTGTCAACCATTATCAAAATGATTTACTTAAGAGCCATTTAATGAGATTCATTAATTTAAAGAGATTAAAAACAGGCCATATTAATGGACATTTTGACATAAAAAACATAGGTTATAATAAAAGCTGAAAATCTGCAGTGTCTCTTTTTATCACAGATGATGCAGACCTCTCAGCAAAGTCTTCTTCATTCAAACTGAAATTCAAGATCTGATTCAATTAATAGCAGACTTTAAACAGAAAATAAAGAAAGTCTGTAGTAGGTCAAAGTACTAAATGTACAACTGGCAAGGGGACAAAATGTTCACTATTTTCCTAGGAAGACTGAAATGAGATGGGAAGGACGAAAACAGAGGGGTAAAACCACACACACATTGAACAGTGGAAGCAGCAACCTGGCATAGAAGCAAGCTGACTTTAACAGATTGAAAAACAACTTTTCTATTCCTAGTTTCCTTTGAAGCAGCGATTGCTTGCATAGTTAGTGAGAGCCTCGTTTTTCTCTCCAACACATGCATTTTAAGAATGTATTAATGAAATGCATCTAGCGACTTCATAACATTTACTCTTTCTTTTAAATATAGTACATTACAAAGATATGTACTAAATGCACCAAAATGATTGCTTTTGTGGGGGAGAGTGATTTTAGATTAGGTATGCATAGGGATAAATCAATTAATTTAAAAAAGGAAATACACAGAGTGCCAAAAAGTATATGCATTTTAAGAAAGGAAAGAACTATTAAAACTATAATGCTCGATATACACCGATCACAAAAGAGGAATACAAGTCGTGTGTACATTTTTTTGGCACCTCTGATACATAGAAATGCATTCTTGTACAGTCAAAATACATATATACAGGTAATCCCTGTATAACACAGTTGTTAGGTTCCTAAAAAATGCCGTGTTAGGTGAATCCATGTTATTCGAAATAAAGAACTAGTACAAAAAAGGGGGTTAGTTCCCAAAATTAAAACAAAAAACAAAAAACATATACTATTATATTTTTCTAATTAGGAGAAATATCTTTATTAAAGTAAGTTTCACCGAAAGTATAACATATTAATATGTATTAAATAATGTTTTCTTCGTCATCACTACTAAGCACCATTAACGGAGGGCGTTTTCATTTTGACCAGATATCTTCATCCTCTGAACTTAATACTCCACGAACAAAATAGATTTAAAATTCTAATAAATTTTAAAATTCTGCAGTCAAATGTGATACGACATCTACGCTCGAATGAAAAATGTCAAATGAGATATATGTTGCTCTTAAAAGCTCTTACTACGCTTTGTGTTATTCGGGGATTTCTCTAATTCTCAAACCGTGTTAGAGTGAAACCGTGTTCTAGGATGTCGTGTTATACGGGGGTTACCTGTACACACATATGCACGTACAGCAGGACTGTTGATGTGTGTGGAGCTTTAGGAATGTGAGGGGATAACTTTGACCACAGAATAACCTAAGTTAGAACACACTGTGTCGTTAGAAGGGTCCTCTGGGGAGGAGGTGCTGAGATGGATATAGGAATACAAAAGGTTTCCTCAGAGGCGATGTTTTCAAAAGATAAAAGAGGGAGGAAGTGGGATTGGGCACGGAAAGCTCCAAACCTTTCCTTTGAGAAGGAGATGGAATGGCAGCAGGATTGGACAGGGAGAATCTCGGACTGCAGTGTAGGTTTGGACGTTTTTTTCGAGGGGGCGGGCACCCATGGGGGAGACCTAGGGCAAAGATTTCCCACTAGAGGAGCTCAAGGTGGGGTAGGAATAGCCAGGACCCAGTAAGTACCTCTGTCAGGTTTGAGCATCAGTGAGGGCCACCCAGACGGAACCTGGCCCTGGAGGGAAAGCTGAGGTGGGCCCGGAGGGTGTTTAGCAGCTGGAAGCTGTGAACTCCCTGCACTCCTCACCCTGGAACAGAGAATTCTTTCTTGAAAGCAGCACCTTTCCATGGCTGCCCTCGAGGTCCATGGTAAGTCTTTGGCTGTGAAGAGCATGGGAGAGGAGAAGACACTCTAACTCAGTGGTTTTTTTTTTTCATTTTTTCCTTATTAAACACTGAACCCTAGACAGGTTAAATGACTCGAAGAGGATCTCACATCATTTCTTACTAGCACACTTGGGACTGGAATGTTTTACACCATTTTTTAGGCCATTTTCCACTTAGTCATACTTCCCTTTTTTCTCAGAAAAATACAAGGTATTTGATACTCATGTGACAATGGCTTCAAATACTGACTACATATTAACTATGGCTATTGTCCCAATTCCCTTATTTTTTTTTCTTTATTCTCTGTATATTTACAGAAATAACTGCTAAAAAAGTTGACCTAGCTTAACATTTTTTTTCTGTTAAAATTGCTGTTAAACTCTGTGCTTTTCCCCAGAGATTGCTAATTTTGACCACTTCTAATTTTAATTATTCTGATGGTTCCAACACAATTTAAAAATAATACTCTTTTCCTCTAGTTCTTGTTATACTTGACTATAAGGTATGAAAGATGGTAGATTTATCCTTTTTTTAAAAAAAAATCCCCTCCCCATTCCTATTGTTTGAAATGTTCAAATACTATCTAAGTGATCAAATGTTACTATTGCCTTATTGATCAACTATAGAGAATACATGTTGTCTCCCTACTGTGTAATCTTTAAACCTCTTCTTCACGTCTCCCCGTTTGCACCTACCTAACTCTATTGGTTATACCATCATTTTTTTGTTATAGTTTATGACATTTACATGCTCTGCTGCAATCTAGAACAATTGTCATCTTTTCTCTGAATTTTGAAAACCAGCACATCAAGCAAGAATACAAGCTTAAGCTTTTAAGTTTGTGATGCTCAAATGAGTAGGTTTGGGATGTCAAGGTCAAATAATGCTTTTCTTTTCATATTCACGAGGTGAAAAATTATGCAAGATTTTATTTTGATTTATATAACTACCACAGATTAGTTACATGGATTTTTCTTTCCCACAGTTCTACATTTCCCCCTGTAGACAGAAATATATAAATATAGATGTAGGTACATTTATTCTAGTTATATTACATGTGATATATAACAGTCTTCTCAAACATCACTCAGTTTATGTTTGTGTATATATGTTTTAAAAATGATTTGGTTTGTTCATTATTACTGTTTTATAAATATTTTTAAATATGGTCTGATTTATTTCAAGGGCTAGTTTAAGTCTAGGGTCTCTTTTCATTGTGCTTTTATTTGTTTATCTTTTTTGAGGATTTGATTGTTTTCCCAGTAGTACATATGCTGAATTAATATTTTGAAAAATTGTGAGTAGAAGGCAAACTTTTTTTGACAATTCTAGTCTGAAAACATAATTTGGATATAGACAGTATTCTCATTTCAAAACCATTTTACTTTTTGTTTTTCTGTATAATCATGTTTCCCACCCCAACCCCCCCCATAATTAGATTCACATGCATGGCTCTAAGAAATAATTCTCAGAGCTCCTGTGTACCCTTTACCGAGTTTTCCTGAAGGTAGCATCTTGGAAAACAATGCCACAGTATCCCAGCCATGCATACTGACACTGACACACAAATTTGCGATACTACACTGTTCCATCACAGTAGGGATGCCTTGTCTTCCCTTTTATAGCCACGCTCACTTCTCTTCCATGCCCACTGTTGCAAAATCCTGGCAGCCACTAATTTTTTATCAATTTTTACAACCTACAATTTTAAGAAATTTTAAAAATGGAATAATACAATATGTCATCTTTTGAGGTTACTGTTTTCACAGTACAATTCCTTTGATATTATTTCAAGTTGTTGAATTTATCAAGTTTGTTCTTTTGACATATATGTATGTATGTATATATATATATATAGTTTCTGAGCAGTATTCCATAGTATGAGTGTACCACAGTTTGCTTAACCATTAACCCATTGAAGAACATCTGAATTGTTTCCAGCTATTGGTTATTACAAATAAAGCTGCTATGAACATAGTTGCACATAAGTATGTTCTCATTTCTCTGGGAAAAATGTGCAAGAGTGCATTTGCTGCTTTCTATGATATTTGCATGTTTAGGTATATAAGAAACTGTCAAAATATTTTACAGAGTAGCTGTAGCATTTTACATTCTCAGCACCAATGTATAAGTGGTCTGTTTTCTCCATATCTTTGTCAACATTTGGTTTTGTCATTTATATTCAGTCATGATCAATCTGTAGTGGTACCTCATCGTAATTTTAATCTGCATTTCCCTCGTGACTACTGGAGTTGAACCTCACTTTAGTGTGTTTGTTTGCCAACTGCATTCCCTTCTTGGTGAAATGTTTGCCCATGTGTTTTTCCCATGTTTTAATTGGAGTGTGTGTGTGTGTGTGTGTGTGTGTGTGTGTGTGTGTTACTCTTGAGTTGTAAGAGTTATTCTGGAATTACTCCATTGTTAGCTTTGTGGTTTATAAATACCCTTTGTCTATAGCTTGTCTTTTCATTCCTTTATCATGGTCTTTTGCACAGCGAAATTTTTAATGCTGATGAGATCCAGTTTCTTGTTTTTCCTTTTATGGATTGTGCTTTTGCCTAGGCTTAGATCCTGAAGAAATTTTTTCCCTGAAGTTTTGCTTTCTAGTAGAGTTACAATTTGATACTTATCATTTTGCATTTAAGCCTATGGTCGATTTTTGTATAAGATGGGAAGTTAGGTTGAGTTCATTTCATTTACCTTTGGATGTCTGATTGCCACAGCACCATTTTTTTAAGAAGGCTATCCTTCCTCCATTGAACTGTTTTACACCATTGTCATAAATTAATTGAGAATATTTGTATGGATCAAACCACTTTTAAAGAAGTCATGAATATCTACATTTTAAATGTTAGAAAAGAGCGTGGGAGATGGGTTATGTTCATGGACCTAATCAGTGCAACAACACTTTCAATACAGACTTATCTAAGCCAAAGAGCTTTTCTTAGCTTTTATGAGTTATATCTAATGCTTCTTTCAAGTTCCCACAGTGATTTGTGCACAGTAGATACTCAAAAATGGAAAAAAAAAAAAATAGTGCCTGAAATTATGGTTGATTAAAGGACCACTTAGAGTACGTTGGTATTTTAATTGGTAGGAGGTTGTCGAGGAGATTTGACCTCTATCTCTAGGTCTGTGCATTACCAATTTATCAGCAAAAGGTATGTAGTTTCAGACATGTTCCTTTGCCTCACTGTATGATTTTTCTTTGAGGGTTGCTTTACAACTCAGTTGTTTTTTTTTAGAAACCTGACAGTATTCTCCTTCTTGAAGACAGACTCTTAGAATAAGGGGGGAACCTGCCAATTCTGCAAAAGCGAGATTCCTAAAATCACTAATTTAATGAATAAATTGCCTCGTATTGTGAGACCAAATTTGAATTAGACTTTCTTTTGATTATCAAGCATGCAGCCCTCTATTTTCAGGTAAATATTGAGAAAGGAGGCGTAGTCACTACATGTGAATTTCAGCAGACTGTCTGCCTCAGAATTCCTGGAGTGTTGTTAAAAATGAAGATTCAGTGGTTCTGCCCAAGACTCCTTAATCTAAATATGTTGGTGTCAGGCCCTGAGATTATCATAAATAGTTATGCAGGTCATTTTCGCATGACAACTTTCAAGAAACATAATACCACAGGGACATTCTAGGAAAAACAGTTCTTTGAGGTTAAAGCATCTGGATTAATTGCTGATATAAAAATTCTTAAATAACTGGAGATAGGAAACCGTGTCTACCATGTGCTATCCAGTTGTTCCGAAACCATTTCCTATATGGTATACAATTTAACATGAATAGAATTTAGTGTTGAGTCCAGTGCTACAGATGCAAACAGCAGAGATTAATTAAGAAGGTCACATGAATTATTATTTGTCTGTGTTAACTGAGACTGTTTAACCGAACGGGCAGGCACAGTTCAGGTCAATTTCCCGTTCTTGTTAACTATCTTTGGTAAAGAGGAAAATAGCAAAATTATCTAAAGGAATCTACCATCTGCCTGCAATAAGCATATGCATTGATAGGCATATACAATAATGCCCTCATCTATTCTTTGGCAAGATACAGAAACACACAGAAATTTTGACATTTTGTCTAATAAAATAATGTATTTGTTTATGTAATATTTATTTTCCTTAATTGTTGAAGCTATGAGCTTGTGACAGATATGTAAATATTGAGATAATTATAAGTAATCAAACCAACTTTCATTCCATCAACCAGAAGTGACCATCGTTTAACATACACACTCACACATATACGTCTATGTATGTATATGCTATGAGGCACTCATATCTAGTTTCATGTATTTTGCAATCTCCTGTTGTTTCTACTTCATTTCCCTGTAGATGGTAGACATTGTATATTTAGAATATTCACATAAAGTTGGGATTCACAAAGGAACTCGTCTATTTCAGCTGCTTAATTTTAAGGACCTTATTTTATAATCAGATAAAAACTCTCCACTTAGTGGCTGTCTAGCTATGGGCAAATTTATGAAGCTCCCTTAGCTTTAGTTTCCCTGCATCCACGGTGAATATATTAATGACTGCCTTATTGGGTTGTGGCAAGGTCCAAATGATCATATCTGTGGACAGAGTATCTGAGTACTTGACATGTAAGACTTCACTCTATGGAGAATGTAAAATGGTAGCAACATCTGAAAAACATGTCAGCATCTCCCACATACTCCTCCCCGAGCTGAACTGCTGTCTGTGCATGAGATGGCTCTTCAGCACCTGCACAGCTTTCTGGGATGAATGTTTCCCTGCATCAATATGGTAAATGCTCCATTTGTTCTCTGAGTCGTCTAAATTGACACTCTTCCTTAAGCTGAATCTCTTTCTGTAACTTCCTCTTCAATAGTAAGAGAAGAGGATGCATATAAAGTGAGTGTCAATTATGCGCCAACCATTTTGTAGCTATTATCACGCTAATCTTCAGAATAATTTTCATCCTCTGTTTGTAAATAAGGATGCTGAGAATCAGCAAGGTTAAGTAATTCATTAGAGGTCACAGAGCTTGTAAATGATGGAGGCGGGCGTTCAGTCCAGTTGTCTGACTCTGAAATTCATGTTTCTTTCTACTACATAATCCTACTCTTCTCAGTCATTCTGTGAAGGGATCTCCTGGGAAAATCACCTTTGGCAAAAATCACCCCCTCTTTTTATTCAGAGCAGTCTCCTGTGAGTTACAGTTTAATAGAGAAAGCCCATGCTGCTGCCACTTTGCCCGAATCAAGTTTATTTATTGAAGTCCTTGAACTGAAGCTGGGTGGATGCCCTATTACTTTGTACTTTTAGAGGGTCTGGAGCCTTTATACAAAATAAAGAGGGTATATATAAAATTAACCATTTAATAATTTTAAGAAGACATCTTATAAGAGACAAAGACCTCTGATCCATGAAGGTGACTCAGCTTGTCTGCGGTTGTATCCCTGCATTTCATAATTTCATAGCTTCCTTCCTCCCCTCCCTCTTTATCCCTTCCTTCCTTCCTTCCTTCCTTCCTTCCTTCCTTCCTTCCTTCCTTCCTTCCTTCCTTCCCTCTTTCCCTCCCTCCCTTCTTCCCGCCCTTCTTTTTTTCCTTCTTTCTCTCTCGCTCTCATTTTTCTTTCTTTGTTATCTTTAAAAAAATTCTCCCAATATTTGCTTTTTAATGAAAATTTGTGGATAAAATTAAGCAAGTGTTTAAAATTGGTTGAGAGATTTGGCAGTGTTAGTTCAGTAGTGGGTTTAGTAGTTTATGTAATTCTCCTGTTTGATATTCCTAAGAGTTTAGCCACATACAGGAACCCAGAAGCTCTCTGTTGCTCTATTATATTTGGATCTTGTTTATTCCTTACAACTTAATTGAAAATATCAGACAGACAGCCATGTTTTTAGGCTTCAATCTCAGATTTCCTCTTCAGAACTGTGTCAGCTTGGGCAAGATGTTGAACCTTTGTTGCCTCAATAATGCCCTCATCTAGAAAATGGGCTAGATAGTGCTCCCAACATCATAGACCCATGAGTTTTCTACAAAATGTTTACAATAATACGTCATATAGCAATTTCTCAATAACTGTTAACTATTATTATGTCTCAGCAATCCCAGAATATCCTCATTTCATATATTTGCTAATGTGTAAATATTAAAATACAAATATAAACATATCATAAAACCTACAAACATTTTTGTAATTAGATGCAAGGCATATTTAAAAAAAGAGATGGTCTTCTAACAGTTTACATTTCAGCAGGATAAGTAAATATAATTACATCATAACATACATCCCCCGAGGGAGAGTCAACAGAAGATCCCTGGGAGTGAAGGGGAAAGAGTAGACACTTTGAGAGAATTCAGAAAGGATTCCTTGAGCGTGTAACCAATGGGTTTTGTGTTCTGGGAGAGTGAAACAAATAGAAAGGCATTCTAAGAAAATCAAAGGCAAAGGCTACAAAAAAACCTGGTGTGTTTGATGAATTTACGTTTGATATAATTAGAATAATGGAAGGAGAACTTGAGAGTGATGAATATGGGCTGCAGACGGAGACCTGGGCCTCACTATAGATAGACCGAAGTCCCCCTCTTATCTGCAGGGGACAACTTCCATGACCTCCAGTGGATGCCCAAACTGCAGAAAGTACCAAACCCTGTATATACTGTTTCTTCCTATTCATATCTACCCATGAGGAAGTTTAATTTATAAATTAGGCACAGTAAGAGATGAACAACAATAACTAATATTAAAATAGAACAATTATACCAATATAGTACAAAAATATGTGAATCTCTCTCTCTCTCTGTCTCTCTCAAAATACCTTATTGTACTATACTCATCATGTAAAGGAAGCACTTTACAACTCATCTTGAGCACATCCAAATTGCCACTAGCATCGCTACTCTAGCACTGTGGGGTCATTATTAAGTGCAATAAGGGTTGCTTTAACACAGGCACTATATGCCATGACAGTAGATTTTTTAACGAGGATGGCTACTAACTGATTAATGGCGGGGAGAATATACAGCATGAATTTGTTAGACAAAGGAATGACTCACATCCCAGGTGGGATGCTATTCAGAAGAGCGTGAAATTTAAAATTTATGAATTGTTTGTTTCTTGATTTTTCCATTTAGTGTTTTCAGACTGTAGTTGACACTGGGGAACTAAAATTGTGGAAAGGGAAACCATGAATAAGGGCGGACTACTGTACACTATTTTTCATGAGATCCATAGTAGAAGCTCTAGTGATGGCGCCATATTGCCTCTCTGTAGAGGTGGATAAACTTGTTCTTGAATGCTTGTTCTGCCACTTCTCAGTTGTGGATAAATGACATATTCTTTCTGCTTCAACACCCTCATCTATAAAATGAGGATGATAAAAATAGTACTTAGTTCAAAAGGTTTTTGAGGATTTAATGACATAAAAATGTATGTAAATTTGTGGGGCATAGTGTTCTTGTATGTATTAGTGATTTTACACATAACTGAAGTCTTACCAGTGACAAAACCAAGCTCAAAACTCAAGCATTAAAGCTAAGATTGGAGACAAGAACCAATGCCCAAATCCATGTTATTTTTTTGCCACAAGCTCCTCTTTCATACTAAAAAAAAAAAAATGTGTGGTGAGTGTGTGTGTGTGTTTCAAATGAAGAGACATTAACCTTTCCCTAGAGCCTGGCGAGGAATTTGATTATTTTTTCTCTGGAGCAATTTCTAGTGTTATTGTGATCCATTCAGTGAATAGCATTTGGCCACTTCAAAAGCATTTTCCCACTTCCATGTAAATGGTATGATTAGATGTGAAAGGTAATCTTGAGTGCTGCCATGTTATGACATTAAAATAATAATTCAATTGTTAGCAACCCCTCACAAATAACTATTCAATCTACTTATGTTGAATACCTCAGCGTCCTTTCATGCCTTTCCTTTTTGAAACACAAAGCAGTATTGATTTCTCTTCATACCCAACTAAAAAGTGCTTTGAGCACTTTTATTATTTCATTATCCAGCAGTAAATAAGGAAAATAACCACAAAAATGAAAAACAAGTAGATGGGTTACTTTTATCCGTTTTCCTGCAAAACTCAAATGCGGACAAGAGTGACTTTTGGATGGATTCAGAAGTCTTTATGTTTGAAGACAACTTGGCGATCATCATGAAGGCAGCTCGGTGGAGTGAAAAGTGGTGAGTATAGAAATGGAAGCCCCATTTGTTAGTCTGCTTGGCCTACCATAACAGGTAACCACAGACGTTATGGCTTAAACAACAGAAACTTATTTTCTCATTGTTCTGGAGACTGAAGACCCAAATCAAGGTACCAGCAGGGTTGGTTTCTGGTGAGGTATTTATTCCTGTGTCCTGCAGCCTAGTTTTGAAGAAAAGCATGGTTCTACCCAAGTGCATTAAACATTCTGACTCCTTCCTTGTAGGGATGTGGACATTTCTAGTAGTGACCTAAAAGTCTAAATAGATGCTGTAATTGGTCTTAGTGACTGGGCCAGAGTTGATCAGAAAGTTGTTTCAGACAGTCAGAAGTAGATGGATAATTAGGACAGTTACTAAAATAGTCCTCAAAGTGAAATAGGTCAAACTGGAAAGGATAATTATATTTCTGGCTCAAATTGGTTGAGGAAGTTTCCAGGACATGAACAGGAGGTGAAGCCAAAACGAGACACATTAGCCATGATGACAGATACATAATGGAATACTTAACGAACCTGACATTGAGCAGAAGCAGATAGCAAGAGGGCAAGAGGAGGTCTCTTGTGGAAACTGTAGAAGAAAGTTGAAAATTCTTGGGCTCAACATTGGGGTATCCACCTCGACATCTAACTGTAGCTTAGCTGTATGCTGTGTGATCGAATCAGTCTGAGCAAATGATGACAGTACAGGTATTGTTGCGTATGCAATCAGAGAACAATCAGGTGGATTTTTGAGATGCCTGAAATACAAAAGCTGCAAATCAGAGTCAGATGTTAATGCAGTGCATGTGCCCACATTAGAAAAGAACTACAATAGGTTCCTAATGTGATAGCTACACCCTGTAGAAATGAGATTATGATTCTGAATATCTGTTGCTCTCCCTGTACGTCATCTCTATAGAGATACCCTTAGACATTCTTCATAAATATTTATCTAGTTCTCAAAGGCAACGTAACTAATCACTATGCTTCCCTTTAAATTAAAAAATAAAATAAAATAAAATCAAGGCTTAGAAGAGAGCGATCATATACAAATCTCAGGAGGAAAATCTTTATGAAATACTCATGTAAATTGCCTCATCTTCTTGTAGTAGTATTACTTTTCAGTGGGTATGTTTAATGTTAACATTTTTATTCACAATCCACTTCTTTGTTGTGCTTTGCTGTGGAAGGAGAGCTGCTTTATTGTATCTTGCTGTGGCTTGGGAGAAATCCCCCAAATTTTGTTATTTAAAAAAAAAAAAATGGCAGAAATGGTTCACTTTGAAGGTGGTTTTTGAAAACAGAAAGTGATGCTTATTTTTATACCCAGCCTTTGTCTGTGGGATGACAAAGCCAATTTAGGATTTTTTCTTGATTGTTTCTACCTTTATGGATCTATGTATCAATATGGGGTAGAAAAGTAAGTAATAATCCAAGAATCAGAAATAGTTGGTCCTGGGTCCCCTCTGTGCTGCTTACTAGCATTGTAAAATTAGAAGAGTTTGATAGTTTTAAGTTTCAGTTCCCTAAATTACAAAGTGAAATAGATGGACTGGGGCAGTCTCTAAAATGTCTCATTTTCGAATAGGCCGTATCTTATATCATTAAATGTGAAGGTGCCAGAATTTCTTACAACCATAAAAATAATTGATATCCTGGACATTATCATTTAATTTAGTTTCCAAGAAAGATCAAGAGTGAAAAGCAAGCATTCGATATAAACAAAAAGAAAAAAGAAAATACCAAAACGACATTAAAGGGTAACAAGATGAGTTAGCTCACTGAATTGCAAGGAGGAGCACACAAGACCCTGGTCCTTGCCAGTATGAGGCAGCGTTCCTCCCCAGGGTTGGGCCACTTCTAACTCCAGAAAGGTATCACTTGAGAGATTTATACTGGCGAACAGTATTTGCACCCAGTGCCCTCAAGATGGTGACAAATCTGTTTCCTCAATGAAATTCAAGGATTAGTTAGGACCCTCTGAACCAGAAGTAGCATCACTGTGAAAATCCCCTTAATCCTGCCCACTTTTCCTGAAAACATGTCAATCCCCAGTGATAATGTGTGTATATACACACTTACATGTTTACACGCATGTGTCAACTCCATGTATAAAATGCTGCGCTCACCCCTCTCCCAAATTGAGGCTTTTTGGAAGATACACTGGTAAGGGGTTCCAGGCATTGTCTAGGGTTTAAGGAGGAAGTGTTGAACTAAGCTGTTTGTTATTTAACTAGTCGTAGAATAAGCTGAACAAACATAGATGATTTACCTACATTTTGATTGGAGATCTTTAGGTACATTCAACCAAGAAGAAAGTACAGAAAGGGAATGTGGCTGTAAATTTGTGATGTTGGAGGGGAAGTGACGGTAGGATCATCTGTTGTTCTTGCAGGATTCCATCCCCAGGCCAGCATTTCTCTCAGTAATCTCACTTTTGTAACTGATAAGATTAAACTTGTTTACCCATATCTTTGGGGAATAAATAAAGGACATCAAGTACCTTATGCTGAATAGAGGTGTGTGTCTGTGTGTACGTGTGTGTAAGTACTTCTGCCTCTGTGCATAGAAAATTCAGCATTATCAAAAGGCATCTGTTAGAATGCCAAACCCAGAATCTCTACATTAATTTCGAGCATATACATTGAAGAAGTATCAGAAATGACAAGATGGCAATTGGGAATATGGAAGGAACTAGAGAGTATTACCAGAAAGATGAGTGATGGGGGGGAGGGGCAGGCAGTCAGGGATGACAGTGTCTGTTCTTGAAATGACAGTGAAGAGGAACATAATGAAATAACTTAAAGATGAAAAGCATTTTGAAATATCTTAAAATACCAACTCTCTTGGAGTATCAGTGGCTTTTAAGTGGGTTGAGTAGGGTGGAGATATATTCCAGAAGTGATGGGGCCTATTTTAAGATACTCAGAGATTCTCTTTAACCAAAAACAACAGAAGCCAGGAGATCTAGAATAAATGTGATTTCAGTAAAGAAGAAATAGAAGCCCAGGAAGGAAAGGGAGGAGGCCTTTCCCTCTCATATTGGGCTGCTTCTCTTGTCACTATTCAAATTAATTTCAAAACTGAATGACTTTTTCACCTTATGCATTTTGCATATTGAAGATATCACCATATCAGAGTTATAAAATACTTGATGCTTATATATAGAATGTTCCTGATAAATTAAATTCTTAAACTAAACCTTTATTCAACAGTAGCTGTCACTGTATCAGTGTCTAGTATCACAGAGATGCTGGGAATCTGGAAGGTAAGGGGATGTTTGCAAATTAATATAAAGAGTTTAAGTGCATTAAGAATGTTTCAGTGGACAGTTAGGATCAGGACATGGAGTAAACAATTAAAACAAATTACCGAAGGCTCAACGTTGAAATCCAAATCTTGATGCAGAGACACTGAGCAATGCACCGCAGTTGGACATGTCCCAAAAAGGTCATTAGGAGGATGAGTTCCTTTTTTATTTTTATTTTTTTTTTATGGGCACAATTTACTCCTGAGGAAGTGTGTGTTTCCTAAGTATAAGCACAGGATTCAGACATCATTTAGCTATTAGGTTGGTGCAAAAGTACCTGTGGGTTTTGCAATTATTTTTAACCTTTTAAACTGTAATTACTTTTGCACCAACCTAATAGGTTTTAATCATAATTTTGAACAAAAGCCCAAGTTAGATACTTGAACCATATGATTCTGAACACCAAAAGAGACTCAGAGATAACCCGTGAAAAAGCCTGTCTTCAGGAATGGGCCCAATCGATTGGAAGAAGAGAACTCTGCAGTTACTAGTGTGGTCCTCAGATATTTTGAAAAGCTGTCAATGGAAAAAGCAGCACCTGTACTTGCTTCCTTAAAAGGCAGCTAAATCATTAATTAGAAATTTCAGAGAAGAAGATTCTTGGGCCAGGAGCTCACCACCTTTGAAGGTGGAGATTTAAAATCAAAGAGCAAATTGAAAATTGAGCAAACGGTTAAGAAATTGGGTTTATGGGAGGGACAGAGAGAGAGAGAGAGAGTGGGCTTTGTTGCCAGAAACAGGAATCCGAGACAATTCCTGGGTAGGAGCTGACCTCTCAGAGGCCTGTGCAAAGGTAGTGGAGCCACACGCAGATGTGTCCACGTCCAGAAATGCTACATGTGTCATCACTCCCCTTGCCTCCCAATTCTACTGGTACCTTCCATTGCCCAGACGCAGTCAGAAGCCAGCTGATCTGGGGATTGGGGAAACTGTCCATCAAAACTACAGCTCCGGGACACATACAAAGCAGGGCAAGGAAAAGGTAGAGCAGGCTTCTCAGAGCAAACATGGCGACTCAGCATTGGCATGGCGACGCCAAGAGTTTTTATTCAGTTTGGGTTGTATTCCTTGAAACGTAGGCTTCCCATTTGAGCGGAAATAGTAAAGATAACAACAAATGAGACTTGTGAAGGCCTTTCAAAGAGCTTTCCAGGTTGAGAATACAGCGAGTACAAACTCCAGGTAACAGGAAAAGACTGGATGCTTGGAAGGAGCAGAAGGCATCAGTGTGGCTGCAGCAGTTTGCAGGAGTGTGGGGAAATGTGTTCTGGGGAGAACTAGATGAATACCACCAAGGTGAGGTCCCCAGACTTGTTCTAAGAGCAGCCTGAGTTCATTGGAAAGGATTTATTTAGCAGGGGAATGTCAAATTCTGATTGTTGTTTTGAAAATACCACTGTATCTACACAGAAAAAAAATGGCTCAAGACACACAAAGTAGGAGTAATTGTACGTCATAAGCGATTTTTGGTAAGAATTTTTTTACATACTTTATAGCAAGTTAATTTATTTAAAAATATGATTGAGGTAACAATGAAGTTATATTTCTGATTTAACATGTGAATGAAAGAGTAAAACATTTCTATGATTTGGAAATATTTTACAACTTTTATGTATGCAAAATATAGTCATGTTTTCTTTTTCCTCCATAGTTAATAAATTGGTGTACCATACCATTGTTATTACGATTTAAGTCAGATTATATTTTGCAAATATTATAATATTAGGTAACATGAGTTCATGATTTTAGCAGATCCATAAAATCTGTTTGAATCCAAGATCAAATGCATCATGACATATTTTAAGAATCATATTTGAAACTACATACAATTTTTTTGTCCTTTTATTGAAAAACGATAAAAACACAGGTTTATTTGGATGCTTATTTAGTTGTTATTTTTTAATCTACCGTGTTTTTTCTACCATATTTTTCTTTAAAATGTAGTATTTTTATGGTAGTACACTTAATTTTGACCATGTGAAAAGACTTGGACATATAAAAATTAAGGAATCTGTAGGTAGAAATTTGGATTTAAATTTCAAATTAGGATTTTAAGGTTCTACTGTCAGAAAATGTTTTTCTTAAAGGTGTCTGTTTAAATATTGATTGGTACATATTCACCAGAAGAAAGCAGATATCAAGGTCCTCTTATCGTCCTTCTTGACTATAAACAAGTTTTTAGTGAGATTCTGGTAGATTTTATTAGTTATTTTTATCTGGTGCATAAGCCAAGGTCTTATCTTAAATAAATACAGCAACTACGAAAAGAGTTTATTTCTCTACTTACTTTCTGTTAAGGGAGGGCTTAGATCAAGGGTGTCCAAACTGCGGCCCGCGGGCCAACTGCGGCCTGCAATCCATTGTTAATTGGCCTGCAGCAAATTCCAAAAATATATTTAGTTTACTTAAATAAACCAGGTGAGGCAATATGTACTTCACCTCGAGTGAGTGGCACGGCTGTTTGTGTATTTTACCGCATATGGCCCTTGGTGAAAAACGTTGAAAAAAGTTTGGACACCCCTGGCCTAGATAGTCAAGGGAGAAAACTTTTGTTTAACTCTTGAAATCTGCTAGACCTGTCGCTTGGGGCATAGTCTCAGTGTCTCCATCTGGAGACAGATGAGATACCTCAATTGATATCTCACAATTTTTATTAAAAACTGGAAAGAATGTATGGAGAATTACTTTATAAAGGGTGTACAAAATGTAGTACCTCCCGTCCTCCAGTGGCTTAGCATCCTTGTTTTACGTACCTGATCTTCATTCCCAGCTTAGCATCTTTTAATGGTTTTCCCTTGCCTCAGGTAAAGGGAGAACCCTTCAGTGTTGTCTCATGACTGATTAATCCTCAGTCTCTTCTCTTGTGGTGCTTCCCTCTCTTGTTCTGTATTCAGCTGCACTAACCTACATTTGCCCCTCAAATTTGAGTAGAATTTTTGAGCTCATGTCACATTGCAGGTTCTGTAATGGGGACACAGTGGTAAAAGGATTGCTAAAAGTCACACATCCGTGACACTTATATATGAGAGCAATAATAACCAGTGCAACAGACAGGCAAGCAAATTACTGACTGTGCAATGGGATAGGTGGACCATGGCAAGAGGGAGAGGGAAAACCCATCTAAAGGAGACTGGTACTGTTCAGTTGATCTGTGTTGTGCTAGGGATGAGGCTCTGATAGAGTTTCCCGGTGGGAATTCCTGCCTGTTCTCGTGAATTTTTTTCGCTTTCCCATTCCCAAATCCCAAGAAATCGGGAAAATCAGCTCCTTGAACCCAGATGGTTGGCAGTATCGGTTGTCACTTTGTGGAAACAATTCATCATGGAGAACAGAAAACAGTTTATGTATTGGGATTCGGGACCGGGAAAGTAAGAAAAATTCCTGAGAATGGGCGGGGATTCCTGCCCGGAAACCCTAGGCTCTAATATTGCCCCTTCTTATTGAAAGCAGATATGCAGTTTTCTGTATTGTCTTGAAGCGTTCCATATTGGCTAGTAGCTAATAGAAAAAAAGCAACAAAATACTGTGGTGTAAAAACTAAATGTATTTGTCTGCTGTATATTGGTCTTCAGTCTCTGGTCTGTTATCCTTTTTCTAGAGGCATCTGGTCTCTGTCTCAGGACCTTTGCCATGTTGTTTCTCTCACTCAAAACATCATTTCTGCCACCAGAAACATCTTCCATTTCACTTAGGTCATTTTTGTTCATCCTTCAGGTCTCAGGGGAATTTCCCTGATCTTCTAGATTGGTTATTATTGCATGCCAGAGTTAGTTCTTTATTTTACCTCTGTAATAGATCATATATTTTTGTTATTAATTATTGTCAGTCTGTGTACCTAGTTCTGTAGGTAATTGAAGATTGAGTCTCTGTCTGCCCTGATCAACTAATGTCTTCTTCTCAGCAAGATTTCAATAAAAATTGGAGACCTTGGCATTAAGGGAGCCTCTGTTCCCTAAAGAGAGAACTTCCCCTTTCTAGAATTTATCATCAGATGAGCCCATGATTAAGTCAGGGATATGATTTTTGATCCCAAAATGGTCATGATGGGGTCAGCCCATTGCTATGTGACACCAAAAGTGACATGAGTAAAATTTAAAAGCATCGCTTCACTGTGAAGACAAGTTTCAGTGAAAACTTCAGTCTTTACGCGACCAAGTCTTTTGACAACCATTTTTGGAAGTCCACCAAAATCCAGTTTCTTTTTTTTTAAATCAGTCTCTCGAAAGTTTCCGTGTGTTTGTAATAACTTGGAATCCACCAGCCAGGCATAAAGTTTACAACATCTCAAACTTATTCAGAAGAGTAAGGGCTATTTTTGCATAAGGACAGTGTGATCTATAATTTTCAGACTGGGTTACAGCGCCCCTATAGAGATATATTGTTGCCAGGGGTATGAGAGCCCCAAGGAAATCACCCTGAAAGATTGGCTCACTTTTTAGGAGCATCAATGTTAATGTAAGATATGAGGATATATTTTTCTATTGATTAGAAGGTAAAACTATTGTTCCGAAGGATAGAAATTTATTAGGTTAAGTGAGAGGTACATAAAATGCGCTTGGTTAAAGGATTTCTAGAGGAATATATATAATCATACAGTTCCGTGTGTTTGGAAATAGTTTGCATTACATTAGTGCCAGTGAAATGTACTAAATCAGTAGAATTAGGCGAACATGACTTAGTCAGCAAGCTGTGCATGTCTCGGTCAGCAAGAAATTTAGAAATATAAGGATGACAGAGGAAGATGTGCTGGTTTTGATTTTCTTAAAAGCTGTGGGAACTGAGCAGGATTTGGGCAGGAGCTTGTACTGAGAATGTAATGGCTGTTTAATAAGAAGCAGTTAGAAGTGTCGATGTACAGGATAAACTGGTTGTGAGTTCAGAAGTTTCTCGGACACCGTTTTTGTCTGTTATTGCTTCCGTTGGCATGGACACCACAAGTATAGGAAAACCAAACATTGTGAATGGACTGGGTCTCATCTGCTCTGCCTGGCTGGCACTGGTATTTGGAGGGCACTTTGGATTGGTCAGCCCTGGGCTTAATCCCTTCAGTGATTTTTATTAATTCGCTGGGTTAATTACCAACTATGACAATAGACCTTCTGCTATCTGTCTAGCTATCCATCCATCCATTTATCTATCTCATCTGTCAATATCTATCTGTCTCTATATCAAAATAGGAATATTTATTAATAGTCAAATGGTGCTTAAGGGCTTACAATGCACAGTAGTTTCCTTACCTTCTCATCCTCAATGGAGAAATCATTTTAATATCTGTTGGTTTATTTCATATATACAAGTATGTCTGAATTTAGATTTCCTCCAGAAGCAGATCGGGAGACAAGGAGAGAAATGCAAGTAGTTTATTTAAAAGGTGCGTGGAAATGAGGAAGAGACACAGGGAAGGAAAGCCAGCTAATGAGGGTATCTTTTTAATCACCATGATGAGTGAGTAGAGATTAATCTTACAGGAAAAACCTAGGAAAACATATACAACACATACCCAGAAATATCCCACTTGCTGGGGGAAGAAGCTGGGGTATTTGTCCACCTTCTTCCATCAGGCAGTGATTGAGTCCTGCCCTGGGTGGGAGTTGATTCCTTTGTACTTTGAGCTGCCCCAGCAGGGGGCAGAGCAGTGTCTGGTAGGAGTCTGGAGACCCAGGCCTGCAGGTGGCAGTTAACTGCATTATAAAGCCCAAAGGGATATAGGTAAGGTGCTGAGAATGTCCACTCCAGTACACTTACACTGAATATCTTGACGTTCAATCTTTTTCGTGATTGATTGGTTATTCTGCCTTAAAGTGAGGACTGAAATCACGTCACAGCCTCCACTTATTTTCTTGTCTCTGCCAAATTCATTATAATTGTTGTTCCTGTGTTAGCTTTGTATCCTTTAAGTAACACATATACTGTTTATCTTTAATAGCTAGTATGTTTTGATGACTCCTTTTATAAGTTGAAAATGTTAGGACCCACCTACCATCTCCCATAGTTCTTCTCCATTCTTCACATTGCAGCTCCTATCATTTGTATGTATACTTTTATAATTTAATTTACTTCCCTATATATAACTTTATGCGTTATACTTATATACTCTTCTGTAACATATTTAAGCCCCAAACAGTTTGCTTATAAGTCGAGTCTGTGGGTTGAAAAGTAATCAATGATATCAATAAATATATGCAATCTTCTTCCGAATAACATCCAATATAGACTGTTCTTGAATCTCTACACCCTTCTGCTTTACTCTGGCGAGGTAACTCATTATGCCTGCCCTACAGTCTTCATTCTGGGAGTGTTTTGTTTTGTTTTGTTCTCCATTACTTTTTGTGGTTGGAAATATTATATCCTAGATCCCACATATTTTTTTTTATCTTCTTTGTTTTACTAGAACACATTCTCAAATTACCTTCCAAAGAATGGTGTATTTAGTAGAGGTGTCTGAGTGCGTGAGTCCTCATGTATTTCAAGATGCATCTTTTTGTATGTTTGATAGTTTAAATAAGTATACAATTCTATGTTGAGCATCATTCAACACCATTTTCTATTCTGTTCTAACATTTTCGTTTATCTGTAAGTGGCCTATTACTGTTCCACTTCACACTGACCTCTATCTCAGGTTAATTTAGAATATTCATTTGATTCCCTGTGATTCTGAAATTATGCAGTGGTGTGTATGCATGAACCATTTCAATTACTAGTCAGCCTCTTAATTCTGATGATTTATTTTCTTTAACTTTGAGAGAATCCCTTCTATCTTTTTAAAAAATATTAAATACATATTTTTCCCTTGTTCTTTCCTTTTCCGATAAATATTTGTAAGATATGGTGTATTCTGGATTGTCCCTCTGTTTTCTGTTCTCAAAAATTTTATCCTAATAATGAAATCAGAAGATTTTATTGGCTTTGTCTTCCAACTTTCATTCACTTATTTTTACCTTAATTTTAGCAATTTTAATTTTCAAATTTTTTCAATATTTTTCTTGTTTTGTTATTTTTTACAACATTTTTTTTCTTTCTTTATGGATGCATTATATTAAAAACTCTTTCATAGATAATACAGGAACCTAAATAGAAAGAAGAAACATTCTTAGTCTGCACGATGGGGCTTCCTTTGTTTATAGATCTTAATTTTTTTTTTTTTTAAATACTGTTTAAATGTTTGGCATTCCCTGCATGCCTTTTCATGTTTATGATGAGAACACATTATTTGAAACAGGCTAGCCAACAGAAAGATATCTCATTAGGTTAAGGAGGCAAGAAGCCATCCAATATGCCTTTAGAACCCAGCCCACCAGGTTCTTTCCATTTTGAGTATTAAGCCATTAAAAACTATTTTTGTAATTATTTTATTAGTATTTCAGATAAATCTGTGTCCGCAATCTGCTTTTATATCTGTCAGTTTTACATACTGAAAGGTTAATCTTCAATTTTCTATCTGAGCAAGACATCTTAGAGTCCACCCTTCATAACTTCTGGGGTGTGTGTCTCCCCCCTCCCTGGGAGGGTTACTTCTAGCAGAAATAAAAATTGAGAAGCACTATGAGGTAATATAGGTGGAGAGTTGATAAATGTGGCTTCAACCCGTTTTTAAAAATTTACTTTATAATCTTGGATTTCTCACTTATCTTTTTTGAGATCCAGTTTCCTAATTTGACAAATGAAAATAATAATGTTTTCCTTCCTCATAGGGATTTTCTCTGAGTATCACATAAAAAGGACTTATAGTTATTTGGAAAACTTCCAATACTGTATACTTTATCAGGGATATAACGGTAAATAAGATATAATTCCTGAGAGAGCATGTCACAGCCAATTTTAGATCAACAGTGTCAAAATAAAGAGCGATAAATGCTATTAGAAAGATACATTATTTCAAGCACTTATCACCGCTAGAAATTTTATAGTTTGCAAGCTACTTAATGTAGAGCAATGTATACATTTTTAAAATAGTTTTCTTTTGGGTAAATTTTTCATTTTACATGTTAGTAGGTAAGTATAGCATTTAAAAAAGTAAAAGAGTTTGCTCAAAATCACATACCAAACAAGTAACAGAACTGCTACTTAAAAATAATTCTGACTAAATCACTCACTCTTACTTCCTCACCAAAGATTTACATGAGGTATTATATTTCAAAAGAAAATTGCATAATTTACTGTATGTGTTATAAAACTATAAGGAAAGAATGGGCTTTAAAGAGCAAATGTTTGTCCTAAAATGAAATGAAATTAATAGGAAAAAGCAGCAATTGATTAGTGAGCTTCTTTAAAATGTCAAATAGAGATGTCAGGTGAATTTCTTCAGTGGCGATCATGATTTTTCTTCGATATGGTGATTCAGACTATAAGAAAAAGCGTAAGAATAGCTTTAGCTGAAAGCAGAAAGCTGCCGTTCCTCTGGTTCTTATGAGCCCTATCATTAGAGACTAGAGAGGATCGTGTGCATGGATTTCAAAGTGGGAATAATTTACCAAGACAGGTCTATTCTCAGGAAGATTCACTTCTGCATTCTCCAGGAGCTGTGTCCAAAATACCATGTGAACACAAGCTCCAACAAATAAGAATTAGAGTAATCCAGGCTTGAAAATTCAGAAGCGTTTACCTGCATCACGGAAGTCTGTGCGGATCTGTACCCTCAGCCTGCTTAGGTTTATTTTAATACAGGAAGTCTAAAGAAATACCAGTTTCAACCAATACAGATAACCCTGGAGAAGATTAAAAATTGTGTTTAGTTGAATGTGGTCTCTCTAATGTTTTATTAACTGTACTGAAACTGGACGGGTATTAAAAACAATAACTTAGATTACTGGATTCTAACTGCTAGTGGGAGGTAACTCATTATTTAGTAGTCTAGTAGCAGTGACCCCTCAAATAACTGGCACATTTCGGTATGGTTTGAGGTAGACAAAGTTTCTAGTTGCTAGAGTGCTAACATATTTCTGTACTGAAATAACCCGGGCACAAGTAAAAGGGGTCGGGTATTTTGGAGTTGTATTCTGCAACCCAGAGTGGCATGGTGTGACTTTTTCCTTAGTAAAATTCTCTGGTTGGTTTGAGGTTGGCAACCAAGTAATGTACGTTGTAGGGCAAAGAGAAGACGGAAGAGAATCTGAATTCTAATGTTGACTCTGTTCTTTACTTGGGTGATTATTTTGCTCTGATCATATATCTGTCCCCTTATTTACATAATGAGGGGTCGAATTACATGGTCCCCCTCAGATTCCTTTAAACTGTCTCATTCTAGGACTACCTCTGTTCATCTAAATGTCAGTGCCCTTTGTTGTAGATTCTTCCATCAATGGCTTCTAATCAGTCATGACTACACGTAACCATAAGCTTGTGTATTCACCCTCACCTTCACTCTGCCGTTGGCCGTGGTACTGTCTTTTGCCAATGGCGCATCAGCAGACACGTAGCAAGCAGAGGCTTAAAAGGTACCTGCACACTTGTGCACTGTGTCCTGCATTCTTAGGGCACTGGCCTGGAGCTGCCACATAAGAAATCCAGTCCAGCTTACTGAAGGATGCAAGACTCATGTGGAAGGAACTGAGCCTCTCCACCTGATTAGCATGACTGACCGCTAGATGTGAGACTGAGGCCACCACGGACCTTCCAGCTGTGTGAGTGCAGCTGCATGAACAACCCCAGGTGACACCAGCAGGGGAACCACCAAGCCAATGACAATATCATGCAAAATAATCAATTGGTGTTGTTTGAAGACATTAAGTTTTCGGGTATTTTGTTACAAGACAGTAAATAACTGACACACCATTTGAAAAGGGCTTCATATAAATAGCATACTGAGCTCTTTCTAAATTTAGCTAATGAGACAATTTTTATCTGATTACTAGAATATGAGCGCTAAAAGAAAGGAGGTCATATCTGTCTTGCTCATCACGATTGCTAGTGCTTAATACAATGTCAGCACTGTATTAGTTTTGTATTATTTATATGACAAATTACCTCAAATCTTGGTGGTTTAATACAACTCATAAGCATTATCTCACAGTTGTTGTTTTGTAGAAATGCTGGCATAGCTTATCAGGTCCTCTGTTTCAGAGTCTCACAAGGCTGCAGTCAGGATATTCGGGGGTTGTGGTTTGGTATGAAGGCTGAATTGGGGAAAAATCTAGATCCAAGTTCATGCACCTGGTTGTTGGCAAGATTCAGTTCCTTGCAGGCTGTTGGCTCTGTGGCCAACAGTTCTATGCCATATGGGTCTCTCCAACATGGCACCTTGCTTCGTCATAGCCAGAAAGAGAGGGTGCCAACAAAATGGAGATCTCAGTATTATGTAACCTAATCATGGAGACACCTCAATACTTTTGCTGTATTCTCTTTGTTGACCTCTAGGTATAGGTCTGATTCAAAGGCAAAGAATAACACAAGGACATAGTAGATTCTGAAAGGTAGGGATCATTGGGGAGTTATCTTAGAAGGTACTGGGCCGTACTAAATGCTGGATACATTATGTAAAGGTGTATAAATAAGTGAATAAGCAGGCTTGTATTTACTGATCAACAAATACATGTCAGGTACTGTGCTGTGTGCTGGGGATCTTTAGGTGCTTTTCAGAGTATATACTGTGTTTTCCTGAAAATAAGATTGGGTCTTATATTAATTTTTGCTCATTAGGGCACATTTTCAAGGGATGTCTTATTTTTTCATGTACAACAATCTACATTTATTCAAATACAGTCATGTCATCTTCTTCTGGAACATTGTCATAATGTACTAAATGTGTCCGTCTGGCTGATGATCTTAATTGTTGCTTATTTTCGGGGAAACATGGTAGTAAAGTACAGAGGTATAAAAATTAATGCCATACCATGCAAAAGTGCTAACCTTTAATTTTTGTGGAATGAATAAAGTACAGATGGGATTCAAATAGAACATAATTAATTTTGTTGGGTACATCAGGATGACATTTCTTGAGTATAGTAACTAAACTAGGGTTTTATGGATGAGTCATTATTTTCCATCTCTGTAGTTGAAAATAATGGAAAGAAATGCATTTCACATAGAGAAACTATCACGTAAGGTGTGTGTGTGTGTGTGTGTGTGTGTGTGTGTGTATGTAACAGAGAGTGAGGGGCAAGCAGATATTTGAACTGGCAGGATTTTCCGCCAACAGAATGTGCTCTCTTTTAAAAGTTTGCTGAAGAGCCATCTGTCCCACAGTCTTTAGGTGACCTAGTGAAGGTCTATAAAGGAAGGCAGATAATCCAGTAGATGGGAAGATAGAATACAGGTGCACAGAGGAACCCAGGTGTAACTGATTGCATGGTGGCCCCTATCTCAAGAGTTGTTCAGGTTAATTGCACATTGGAGAAAATTGACATAAGTTAGTAGTTTTGAGCAAAACTGTCCTAAATACAAATTTTTCAGATGGGAAAGAGGCAGTCCTTTGACACCCGGGCGTTTCTGAGGATGCTGTGTGGAGGGGAATTTAATGATCCGTAAACTTTCACATCTGTTGAC
The DNA here is from genome assembly GCF_036562045.2 of Rhinolophus sinicus. Taxonomy (NCBI): domain Eukaryota; kingdom Metazoa; phylum Chordata; class Mammalia; order Chiroptera; family Rhinolophidae; genus Rhinolophus; species Rhinolophus sinicus. The sequence goes on along the minus strand of NC_133760.1, from coordinate 38,045,302 downwards.
AGTTGCTCTCCACTGTGATCAGAGAGCAAAATGAGAGGAAAGTGTGATTTTTAAAATGAGTATATGAAAGAATTTATTAAAATTAGGAAGAGAAGTAAAATGCATAAAACTATGGAAGTATCACCTGGGAGGGACTCTTATTATGTTTTACATTGCATAAAATTTGTAAAGTGGATTGAAGTGCATGATTCAGCTTCATAACTAAATTCAAATCCTGCCTCTATTGGTTACTAGCTATCGGTATTTGGGTGAGTCCCTTGACATCTCTGAGCTTAAGAGTCATCTGTAAAATTAGGATGTAACTGCTCACCGATTTGTATTGAGAAGTCAATGAGAATTACTATAAAAATGCTTTAACTTAATAGGCATTTGAGTTTTGTTTTGTTTTGTTTTGTTTTCCTTTCCTTTCCTTTTTTGTCATATGCTCTAAAGTTTGAGGAAACATCTTAGAATGCTTCCTGTGTTGGCCTGTTCGTATACTTCATAATCAGACAGTATTATCTTTGATGGTGTTGCTACTTGACCAGAAATCCATGATCAAAAACATGCCCCCAAAGCTAGGTTGGCTCTAAGTCAAATCAGCAAACGTGACTGTCTATAAGGTCCCCAACACTAGTTAAGTTCTGAGGCATATCATGAAGAGGGTGGGGCCAAGAGATGACCTACCTAATCCAAAGACAGACCCCTGAGGTATCCAGTTATGAGTAGTCAATATTGCAATTTTCCAAGTCCAGGACACACTAAAGCTTTGTTTGTCTAGGCCAAAGACTCTGAAATACTTACAGCAGATGACATTGTTCTGGTGCTTTTAAAGATGTTATTTATTCATTCTTTGTATCCCAAAATTGGGCTGCATGCCATCTCAAACAGCACATATTCTAGATAAGGGAAAAACTCAGCATGAACAAATTGAAGGTACACAGGTTCAGGATTTTAGGATAGGGCAAGGGTGGAGTTGCATGTGTTAGATACACCGGAAAATTTTTGAAGTGAACCTGATATTACATCTGATTTCCAAAGGCAAAGGCAAGAGACAAATGGTAAGAAATTAACTCAGTCAAGTAGTGTTATAAAATGTATATATGCATGGTGGTCATAGTTTGAATGAATGAGTTGTACTAGTAGATAGCAAACTAGGGGGAGAAGGGATTTTCTTCTAATCTTCCCAAATAATTGGCCAGTTTCAAATTCAACATGTTTAGACAGAAAAAGTGAAAAAAAAAAAAAAAATCAATGAAAATCTGTAAATGTTAATAGAGCTTTCTTACTGGTAAAATCTTCCTTAGACAGAAACTGCCTTCATTGGGCCATGAGCCCATCATTCTTGGTTCCTTCTTTGTCTTCCATATGCCAGCTTTTCAGATACCCTACTCTATACCCTCCCCCATCGCCACCACTACAACCACATTCATAATCCTCTCTCACCCAGGCTTCTTACCTCACATTTCCTTAACCACCACACATATTATGGCTTTAATATGTCTCCTCATTCTGGTCATGCACCTGTCTTTGTCCGGGAAAAGGACAAGGCATGAGGTAACCTGACTCAGCTACTTCTCAACATAGTTCCCTTAACTTTTATGATTTTCAGTTTTGTGTGAATAAACTATGGAAGTTGCCTACCTTGGATCTGAAAGTTGTTGGAGGGGATGAAATGAGAACTTGTGTATGAGGAGACTTTAGAATGTCTAGAATACAGCAGGAACGAAACACCTTCTGGTTGTTACTGTTAGTGCTGGTGTTATTGGTAGTGGAATGTTATCATTATTATGACTATGATTGCTTCCCTTTCTAGATTGCAAGCTTCTTGAGAATAGAGCTTTGGTTTTCTTTATACTTGTCTTACTCAGTACCTAATATAAGGTCTTAATAGACAGAGGGTGCTAAAAAAAGGTATGCACATTTTAAGAAAGGAAAACTATTAAAATTCTAATAACATATACCAATATCAAAAGATGAATACAAGTCACGTTTGACTTCTGCAATTACAAGAGGTGCTCAAAGTGGTTACCATCAGTGTCCAGACACGTCTGATTATGATGAACTACTGCTTGAGCAATGTTGACCAAAGTGTCCTCCTGTATATATATTTTTTTGGCATCCTTGATAGAAGCTGAGCAAAAGTTTTGGCAACTTGGATGATAGTTACAAAAGAAAGTCTATAAAAATATGAATGGACAATATAGAAAAAACATGTTGGAAAGCTTCTCCAAGAAAATCTTGGAAGAGCAATTAAGAAGGGTGATGGTCAACACACCATGGGATTTATACATGATGTGATACAGAATTGTACACCTGAAATCTATATAATTTTACTAACAATTGTCACCCCAATAAATTGAAAAAAAAAAGGAAGGATGGTGGTCAATTCTCAACACACACACACACACACACACACACATCATTTAATTTTAAAGTATAGAGCATCAGATTAAAGTGAACTTCTTGGATTCTGAGACTGAAGCAAGTGATTTAATGTTAGCACTCTGAATTGTTTTGACCTGCTCCTGATAATATTCAAATAAAAGCCACAGTTGGAAAAGAAAGTTGTGTGTGCCATGTGAGTTCCACTAAAGGTACAGAAACTGATCCCAGTTTGATTTGTGACCACTGTCGCCAGCTTTAGAAGCCACAGCTGATGCAGAATAACGTCTGATGTTGATTTCTTAATCACACTGCCATTATGGAAATAATAGGTTGCTACAGTAATAACCACTACCCCTTTCTGATGGTATTTCAAAGCCTGTTGCTGCTACTTCTAATGACCATTGAACTGTTTGGTCTAATGAGTGAGAAGACTCCAACATCTTTATTCAAAAGTCACTGATGATAATTGCCACCTATCACCCCCTTCTCCAGAGCCCAGAATGTGTGTCCACTGAATCCCATTATCATCACTGCAGGTCTGCTTCCCAGTCTTACGAAACTCAAGTAATTAGCCCTAATTTATATCTGATTCAAAGATGGATGCAGTCTTTTCTCTCAGATTCATGCTTTCTGTTATATCTGAATAATACTTAACTCTAGAAAAATTTTACAGATTTTATTGAAAAAGTCATAAATATTAGTGACAGGTTTAATGTCAATAAATCAGTAAAAAATTCATAACTACATTCATTTTTACACCGTGAAGTGATGGTAAAAGCAAGGCATCTGGAGTGCAATAGGCATAGATTTGAAATCCTTGTTCCATCTCTTAACAGCTGTTGTAACTCCAGGCAGATCAGCTTCTCTGAGGTTCAGTGTTCTGTCTCTAAAATGGGAGTAAGAATAGTGTTTCCCTGATATGGTGGTTGTTAGTTATCAAACCTCACAGTGGAAACTATTATATTATCATCACTGTTATTACCATTATTGTTCCCACCTCACAGGCTTCTCCTTTTTATTGACAACAAATTGCCTCACACAGTTTTCAGAATAAGGATGTGCATGGGATTTTCTTGATGTGACACCAATAACCCAGCCATGAATGTGGAATAGAGACTTTTAGTCATTGCTCTGGGGATTTATCTGTATGCAGCAACTGAGTCATTAAGCTTCTCTCTCTATATATATATATACACCTGGCCTGGATTGGGAGAGCTGGAAAATGGTCGAAACACCTGAATAAAAAGGGTAAAGGAGGGAAGCAGCTAATAAATAGAATGCACACTAGGGGTTAAGGCAGTGAGCTAGGCATTTTAATGTACTGTCTCTTATTTATTTTCACAAAAAAGTCATGTGAAGGAGATAGCGATATTTCTATTTCATAGCTAAATAAACTAACCTTAGAAAGGTAAAGTAAGTCTAATTTCAAAGAGATAATAAATAGTGGAAATGGTGAGGCTTGTTCCATGTCTTGATCTAAAGATATATAAGCTGTATGACCTTTTGAAGAATTCATGAAGTGCAATCTGCTGAAGACATGTACTTAGAGAATGAATTCAAAGAACGTATAAAGGAAAGCAACAATGACATGTGCAGCATAAAATTTATAGGTGTTGGAGGACATCAGAAACCAGAATGTTTCTGAGTGTACGCTTAAAGTTAAAAAAAAAAAATACAGCAATGTGAAAATGGCATACGAAAATGGCACAAAATTAATCATTTGACCACATTTGATATTGATCAGATTTGCATTTAAAATGTTTGCCAAATTTTCTCATATACATGATATAAAAAAGAAAAGGCAAATATTTTCAAAAAATGGAATATGAAGACAGTGTTGTGATAGAAGCTTTATCATGTGAGAGATTATCATGGAAAAAAATATCAAGGGGAGACCTTAATTTCACAATAGAAGATTATTTCAAAGGGACCTATCTTTCCCTGGTATTCTGAAGTTAGAACCATAGACATGTTTTTAAATCGCATTCATCATTAAGATGGTCCTTCTGTGAAATGTAATTTTCTCTTACTGAAAATATTACGACTTGGCTGGGAAACAATGCTAAAATTTCCATCTCCAATCTGAGAATAATTCAAAAATTATATTGTTAATTATCATGTTATACTTAATTACAAAATGGCCACAATATTTTACCTCCTCCAATCAAGAGATGGAGCTTATTTCCTCACTCCTTCAATATGGCCAGTCCTGTGATGTCCTGATCACATCAAGCCTCAAGAGACCTTGCAGCTTCCACTCTGCTCTTGGAATCTTTGGACTGCGTTGTAAACAAGCCAAGGAAAGTCTGCTAGAAGATGAGAAACCACATACAGGTGGTCTCAGTCACACCAACCATCCTGTTCTAGCCCTCAGGCAACCCACCAAGTGACCATAAATGCAGAAACATAGCTGTTATCAGCTAGGCCAGGCCCAAACCAGAAGAACGATTCAGCAGACCTCAGCCTAAATGGTGACCCACCACATTGTGAGCTAAATAAACAGTTGTTGCTTAAACTTACTAAGTTTTAGGGTGGTTTGTTATGCAACAAATGCTAACTGATAAAAGTTATTCCAAACTGTTCAAATGTCCCAGTTATGTGAAATGCTTCAAAAACTGCAGTCATATTTTGAGAGACTTTAGAAACTCTACAACGTTCCTATAGAAATATTTTTGTTCATTTATTTTTTGAATAGGAAATGCATTTACGTAATTCAAAATTCAATAGGCATGGGAGGATACAGAATAAAATTTCCCTTCCTCTGCCTGTTCCCCAGATATCCACTTTTCTTACTTACAAAGAGACTATCAATTTCTAAAGTATATTTCCAGGGATAATTTACCCCACAAAATATATGTGTGGTATGTCATACACATATTTTGCACCTGTCTTCTCTTAGATGTCTTCTAGGCTAACTCCCTCACCACTTTCAAGTCATGGCTCATATATTACTTTTTAAAAATTTAAACATTATGTTTTTTGAGCAGTTTTAGGTTCACAGCAAAATTGAGAGGAAGGAGTAGACATTTCCCATGTACCCTCTGCTCCCACACATCCCTAGCCTTCCATATTCTCCCCCCTGCAAATGGTTCATTTGTTGCAATTGTTGAACCAACGTTGACACGTTATAATTGCTTGCAATCTGTAGTTCATATTGCATCACTCTTGGTGTTGTACATTCTATGGGTTGGCACCTAGGTGTATGTATAATGGCATATGTCCATCATTACGTTTTCTTGTATTTTCATTGTCCTAAAAATCCTCTGTTCTCCACTCCTTCAGCCCTCTCTCCACCCCCAACCCTTGGCAACCACTCATATTTTTATCATCTTCATAGTTTTGCCTTGTCCAGAATGTCATCTGGTTGGAATTATACAGTACGTAGCCTTTTCAGATTGGCTTCTTTCACTTAGTCATATGCATTTAAGTTTCCTCCATGTTTTTTCATGGCTCAATAGCCTATTTCTTTTTAGCACTGAATAATATCCCATTGTCTGGATATGCCACAGTTTACTATTCACTTACTGAAAGGCATCTTGTTTTCTTCTAACTTTTGGAAATTATCAGTAAAGCTGTTGTAAAAATCCATGCTCAGGTTTTTTTGTTGTTGTTGTTGACATATGTTTTCAGCATATTTGGGTGAATACCAAGGAGCATGATGGCTGGGTCATATGCTAAGCGTATTTAGTTCTGTAAAATAACTGTCAGACAGTCTTCCAAAGTGGCTGTACCGTTTTGCCTTCCCACCAGCAATGAATGAGAGTTCCTGTTGCTCCACATCCTCCAGCATTTGGTGTTATCAGTGTTCTGGATTTTGTCCATTTTAATTGGTGTATAGTGATATCTCATCGTTGTTCTAATTTTCATTTTTCTAATGACATATGATGTGGAGGAGTATCTTTTCACATACTTATTTGTCAGTTATATATCTTCTTCGGTGAAGTTCCTGTTAAAGTATTTGGATCATTTTTTAATTGGGTTGTTTGTTTTCTTATAGTTAAATTTTAAGAGGTTTTTTTGTTTTGTTTTTTAATATATTTTGGATAAGAGTCCTTTTTCAGATGTGCCTTCTGCAAATATTTCTCCCCAGTCACTCTATGCTTTGTATCCTCATCTTTTGACATTGTCTTCAACTGAGCAGAAGTTTCTAATTTTAATAAAGTTCAGTTTATCAGTTTTGTTATTTTATGGATTATGTCCTGAGTGTTGTATTTAAAAATCATGTATATGCCCACTTTTATCTAGGTTTCTTCCGATGTTATCTTCTAGGAGTTTTATAGTTATGCATTTTACATTTAGATCTGTGATCCATTTGAGTTACTGTTTTGAATGGAGTAAGGTCTGTGTCTAGATTTATTTTTTGCATGTGAATGTTTGGTTCAGTGCTATTTGTTGAAGAGACTATCTTTGCTCCATTATATTGCCTTTATTCCTTTGTGAAAGGTCAGTTGACTGCATTTTTGTGGGTCTATTTTTGGGCACTCCATCCTGTTGCATTGATTTCTTTGTCTATTGTTTCACCGATACCACACTATCTTAATTAACATAACCTTATTGTATGTCTTGAAGATGTACAATATCAGTGTTTCAGCTTTATTATTCTCCTTCAATATTGTGTTTGCTCTTCTGGGTCTTTTGCCTGTCCACATGAATCTTAGAATCAGTTTGTCAATATCCAAAAAATAACTTGCTGGGATTTTGATTGGGGTTGCATTGAGTCTATAGGTCAAGCTGTGAAGGACTGACAACTTGACAATATCGACTCTTCTTGTCCATGAACATAGAATATCTATCTCTGCATTTAGTTGGGTGTACTTTCATTTTATTTATCACAATATTGTAGTTTTCCTTATATTGATCTTATACACATTTTATTCTATTTATATCTATATATTTCACATATTGTGTTCTAATGTAAATGAGATTGTGTTTTGAATTTCAAATTCCACTTCTTCACTGCTGGTATAGGACGCTGGTAAGTGTAATATATTAACCTGTACCCTGCAACCTTTCCGTGATCACTTACTTATTAGTTTCAGGATCACTCTCTGTCTCTCTCTTTCATCCTTTCAGATTTTCTACATAGCCAATCATGTCACCTACAGGAAAGGACAGCTTTATTTCTTCCTCTCCAATAAATACCTTTTATTTCCTCTTCCTGCCTATCGTAGTAGCTAGAACTTCCAGTATAATATTGAAAAGGAATGAGGAGGAGATATGCTTGCCCATCTGATCTTAGAGGAAAATTTTCAAGTTACTTACTGTTAAGTTTAATTTTAGCTGTAGAGTTTTTGTTTGTTTGTTTTTTGTATATATTCTTTAATAGGTTGAGGAAGTTACCCTTTATTTCTAAGTAATTGAGAGTTTTTCTCATGAATGGGTTGGGAATTTTTTTCAAATGCTATTTCAGCACCTATTGATATGATCATTTGATTTTTCTTTTTTAACCCGTTGATATGATGGATTACCTTAATTGATTTTCAAATTTTAAATCAGTCTTGCATACTGGGATAAATCCCACTTGGTCATAGTGTATAATCCTTGTATACATAGTTGGATTGGATTTGCTAATATTTTATTTGCTAATATTTTACCTGTGTTCATGAGATAATATTGGTATGAATTTTTCTTGTGATATCTTTGTCTGGTTTGGGTATTGGGGTACTGCCAACCTCGTAGAATGAATTAAGGAATAGTTCCTGCTTCTGTCCTCTGAAAGGGATTGTAGAGTATTGGAATAATTTCCTCCTTAACTGTTTAGCATAATTCACCAATGAATCTATCGGGATCTGCTGATTTCTGTTTTAGGGATATTAATTATTTGTTCAATTTCTGTAATATTTATAGGCCTGTTTCAATTGTCTGTTTCTTCCTTTGTGAGTTTTGGCAAGCGGTGTTTTTTTTGAGGAATTGGTCCACTTTATCTAGGTTGTCAAATCTGTAGGCATATTGTTCATATGACTTCTTTATTATCCTTTTAATGCCCATAGGTTTGGTAGTGATAGTCCTTCTTTTATTTCTGATATTAGTAATTTATGTCCTCTGTCTTTTTTTCTTAGTCCAGCTAAAGATATTACTCTTTCAATGGAATCTATCGTAATCTCGCTACTTAATTAACAGTGTGACTCCTGATCCTCCTTAGTTGCTTTAATTTTTATGGCACATATCACTTTCTAATTCACTATGTGTTTTTTAAAAAAATTATTTTAGTTAATGTTTGGCTTGATCCTCATAAGTTCCATGGTCAAAGGGGTGATTTTGTGCTTTATTTGTAATACTTCAAGCACCTGCTATATTTCCTGCACATAGTAGGTGCTCTGTCAATACTTGGACAATCATTGACCCATCCTGAAGATGAGAAAAATCTCTTCAGGAAAACTTCATTAAAAAAAAAAAAAAAATCAAAACTATCACTGTATATCAGACTCAGAGTAAGTGTGTATAGTTCTGATTCATTTATGTGACTCAAATTTACTGAATTGTAAGGTAATATTTCTTGGTGTTACAGGAATACAGTTTTTAAGTAGATATTGTCTTTGTTCTCCAATTAATTGAAGATTGATAACAGTGATAGGTATATCATAAAATGCTTGCCATATACTAGGATGTTGATTGATTGTTGAAACAAAGCTGCTAAAAGGGATTTATACTAATAATACTCAATAAATTAGATAAAGATAAGTACCATAATAGTGGCACAGACAAATTGGTTATGGTTTAGAAGAAAGAATAATTATTTTTCAAGCCGATGCACAAATACAACCTGTTTATACTTGTAGGTGTAAGCAAAAGCACCAGTTTCCAAGTATGTATATGCAATAATTGCAAATGAAGGAAAACAAAGACATGAGGCCATCAAAGAGGAAGGAAACCATTTTTCCAAAGGATCTTGTTTCAAAGTTGGGATGATTTTTCTGTTAAGAGAAATAGTTCCAAGACTGACCTTCTAACACTCTAGTCTTTATTAGACAATTTGCTCTGGAAGGGTTATTGGAAATTATCTGGTGCAGCATTTCTCATAAGGAATAAGAGAAAGAATGGTTCAAAAAGATGACATGTCTTCCCCAATTCAGAGACTATGTTAGTGGTAGAACTGGGATTAGGAGAAATAGCAACATCTTTGAGAGGTGAGGCAATTATGAGAGATGAGAAAAGGGCACTTTTCCCATAGATAGCAGACAAAAGAGAATCTTGGCTGAGGCTAAGGGTTTCAGGATTGAAGTCATAAATACAATTTTGGTGCCAAATATTTTGGGGGTATCCAACTATACTTTTTAAAAGCTTTTTATAAGTATATTTTATATGCATTAAAAGCTAACCATTATAAGTGTGTAGTTTGATGTGCTCTTGTCAGTGAATATCCCATGAAACCACCAACAAAATCAAGATTTAGAACACTTCCAGTATCCCCTAAAATTGCTGCATGCCACTTTCTAATTGACCCCAGGTTCAAGACAGCCACATATTTCTTCTATGTATCAGTTTTGCCTTTGTAGAACTTTCATATAAATAGAATCAAACAGTATATAGACTTTTGTGTCTTTCACTTTTCACATTTTTTTGAGATTTATCCACAATTTTTAAGAGTGTGTATATTTTTATTACTGAGTAGTATTCCAGTGAATGCACGTACCACATTTTACTTATCCATCCTCCAGTTGATGGGTATTGCTTGGTTACATTTTTTTGGCTATTGTGAATAATGCTTCTATAAACATTTGCATACAAGTCTTTGTATTTTTTTTTTTTTTTTTTTTAATTTATCTGTAGTAGATACTTATGTTGGAAAGTATTGACTTTCGTGGTAGGAATTGTAAAGAATGAAAAGAAAATAATTTCTTAAGTTTCTGTACCATTTTGAATGTCCACAAGCATTATACTGAAGATGCCAGTTCTACGTTCTCATGTGTAGTATTGTCAGTCTTTTTAATTCTATTTATTCTAGCACATCTGTAGTGATATTACATTTTTAATTTATTTTGCATTTCCCTCATAACTAATAGTGGTGAACATTTTTTCATGTACTTGTCATCTTTATTCCTTTGTGAAATGTCTGCTCAAATCTTTTATCCATCTTTATTTCTCAAATTGGATTATTTTCTTTTATGTCATCAAGGAAAATATGGTGGATACGTTATATTATTAAATGCTACATGTGGAAATGAGGCAGCAGAATGACTAGGAGGAAATAAAAACAGGAACTTAAAATTGGTAAGTTAAAACAGTTGCACATTTGTATTAGGTTGGTGCAAAAGTAATTGTGATTTTTGCAATTATTTTGAACCTTTTAAACCGCAATTGCTTTTGCACTAACCTAATATAATATAAGCATGCTCTTCTATATAAATTAAAATGGTCACTACTTATGTATTGTTCATTATTTCCTGGGAGCATGCTTCCAAATTTTACTCAGTTTTCACCCAAGTTCTACCAGACATGCTGTGATTGTCCTTATTTAACAAATTTGGAAATGAAGGTTAGAGCACATCATTCATTTGTCCAAGTTCACCCAGTTGGAAAATGGTGGAGATGAGAGTTACCAGCCTGATTTTGGTCTATTGCTTTCCCCAATGTTGTCCCAATGTTTCTTTTTGTTCAGCTTTATTGAGGTTTACTTGATAAACACATTTCTGAGATATTTAGATGGTACAAAGTAATGATTTGATACATAAACATTGTGTAACCAGATGAGATTCCCCTCATCTGGTTAACTACTAACAGTTGCATCACCTCACATATTTATCATTTTGTGTGTGTGATAACATTTAAATTGTACTCTCTTAGTAAATTTCAATTATACAATACAGTGTTATCAACTATAGTCACCATATTATGCATTAGGTCCTCAGAAATTATTCATCTTATAACTGAAAGTTCCTACCCTTTATCAGTTTTTTTCCCTATTTCCACCACACCTCATTCCCTGGCAAACATATTTTCACTTTCTGTTTCTATGACTTTGACTTTTAAAGCTTAGATTCCATATATGTGATTCTATGCAGTATTTATCTTTCTTTGCTTGACTTATTCCATGTAGCATAATGCACTCAGTTTTATCCATGTTGTTTCAAATGGCAGAATTCCCTTTTTAAGGTTGAGCAATACTCCATGATATCTAAATCTATATCTGTCTCACATTTTCTTGATCTATTCTTCTGTCTGATGGCCACTTTGGCTTTTATGAATAATACTACAGTGAATGTGAAAGTACTGATATCTTTTCAAGATAATGGTTTTGTTTCCTATGGATATAGACCCAAAAAGGGATTGCTGAGTCATATGGTAGTTCTGTTTTCAATTTTTTGGGGAACCTCTATACTGTTTTCAATAGCAGCTGTACGAGTTTCCATTCCCACCAACAGTGTACAAGGGCTCCCTTTGGTCCACAAGCTTCTGGCATTTATCTTTTTTGTTTCCGATAATAGATATTCTCACAAATGTGAGATGATGTCTCATTGTGGTTTTGATTTGCATTTCCCTGATGATTAGTAATGTTGAACACTTTTTATGTCCCTAATGGCCCTCTTCTTTGGAAACTGTCTATTCAGGTCCTTTGCCCATTTTTAAATTTGATTGTTTGTTTACTTATTTTTGCTACTGAGTTGTATGAGTTCCTTGTATATGCTAAAATTTATATTTTAAAAAGAAGTACTTCTTAGATTTTTATAGATTAGAAATAAGAGCCGGTATGGCTAGTTAATATAATTCTAGAAGACATAGAGAAATATAAAGTATCACTAGAAGAAATGACACTACAGAGAGAAACCAAATATGGTTTTAAGAGATGTTAAGATGTAACGACTGATTTGGGAGTAGAGGGGAAAGAGATGTTAAAGAAGACTTCTAGGATTCTAATTTGAATGACTGATTGTATTGCTATATCAAAATATGATACAGAGAAAATGGAGGAGGAGTAACAACTTTGGAAACTGTGTTTGAGGGTGGATAGAAGGTGTTTAATGAATTCCGTTTGGGTCTTGTCAAATTTGAGCTGCCAGTAGGATATGTATTTGATGATATCCACTGCACAGTTGGAAATAAGGGCCTGAAGCCTCTGATACATTGAGGTGTCAATTTCCAGGTCATCAGCATAGAGAAAGCAGTTAAAAGTATAGGCAGAGATACACACTGAACAAATATCAAGATCAGAAACCTAAAAAATACTGCGAAAAGTTAGACCTGGGGGAAAATTCAATGAAGACATAGAAGATCAAGTCTAAATGTTAGGAGGAAAACAAAGAGAAATTTTTATCACAAAAACAGATGAAAAGTTTAAAGATGAGGAATAATCAGGTCTAGTCAATATGGCCTACTAAACTGACTGCAGATACCAAGAAGTCTGTAGTTATACTAGATAAAATGGATTGTTAAAATACTCAAGTTTGCTAGCGAGAAAACAAGTGTCCAGGGGTCTAGAACTTAAGGGGTCTAAACTTCAAGATGTAAGGGAATTTGGATTAAACAAAAAAGATTATTGAGTGTCTCCAAAGGAAAACTATGCATTGCTTAAGCACACTCTTCTATGCTATCTGATTCTAACCTTTCTTTGCCTTTGAGCAATTTTACAATTCTATAAATTGTAGAAAACTGACAGCAATGCAAAATAATTCTTGTCTATAGATGTGCAAGTATATTCTTTCAGTGGAGGTGAAATTGACTCCCCTCACTTTATGGAAAAAGCTAGTTTTGCATCCCTATGTAAATTCATGCCAGTATCTCTTTATTCTACGTGTTTATTTATTTAATTTCTCCTTTGAACCTGTCATAACCTGCCAGGTTTACTCATTAAACAATAAATTCAGTAAAATATTTAACACGTCTGTGTTATATCTGTATAAGAGTCATAATTTTAGTTTAAAAAAATCATTTTACAAAGGTGAGAGATAATTCACTCTGAACAGCCAAAATGCTATGGAGCTGCACACTTTTTAGGGACTGTGGTATAATTTCCATTCAAGGACAGGAGAGCAGATCATGTATGCTAGACTCATGTATGCTAGAGCAGGAACCTCAGAACTCAGTAGTCTTTCCTATTCATGCAAAGAAACTGTGGCGTACTCACACACTAATCATGCTTGTGTCAAAGAAACTAGATAACTGTATTGTGGATGGAAAAATAAGATAGATATTTAGGAAGAAGACTCTGAACGTTCTCCATAAGAGGTTGTAGCTTTTCCATTCCCATTAACTGTGTGATGTTGGGGATCTCAAGTTGAGAATAAATATAAAATCTAATCCAGAATGGAAAAACCATGCAGTGACAAATATGAAACCACTCTATAACAGATGTATCTGTGACCCAGGTGAATGGATTCTTAAGGAAATAGTTCCTCTGAAACCTTATGTCCCAACTTACTAGCCACTACAACAATCGGTGAAATTCACACCCCCAAATTAGTGATGAAGCAACAACTTCAGAGAGATTTTATTTCTTTGACTATTTCTTTTTTTTTTTCCTAAAAAGGAGCTGAATTCTTGAGGCAAGGACAGATTTCTGTGAAGAATAAATGGATTTTTAATGTAGAAACATTTTAGAAATGAACATGATTACTGTAAAAAGTCAATAGCAACATTAAAGATAATACAGATAATTAATTGTCTGCTAAGTTTGAAGAAATCACTCAAAACAAGGAAAGAGATTAAAATGTGGAAACATAAAAGATAAATTGGGAAATGGAAAAGAGAATAAAATTGTTGAAGGGGATCAGAATTTTCCACCTGAAAATATACCTCTTTGGCATAAGGATTATTTTAGGCTATTATTTGTAAGAAACAGCAGACACAGAAGTAGCTCTGAAAACTGAGTAGAAGTTATGCTTTTGCAAGGGGCATTTACTTTTATAAGGGAAATCTCCATTTGTAAGGATGTCTCCTTCTCTGTAACAGGAAGAGGAGACTGACTAAATCCTAGAAACTCTTATTAGTGGAGAAAGCAGTGATTTAAATCTGCATAAAATCCTTACCCTTGTTTACTGTGCTCTTACTGGTCACCTCCCATAACTGCCTCCCCTGCCACCAACATCTCCCATAACTGCCTCCCCCGCCACCAACATCTTCTGTCTATTTAAGGAGGTGGCTTGGGCCATTTCAGGAATTTACTCAGTTTTCCTGCGTATCTCCCTTGTGTACAGGACCTATCCATCTTTTAAACTTTGTATCGTTTTTCTCCTATTGATGTCTTAGTTACATAGGTGTCAGTTAAGAGCCTAGAGGGGTAGCAGTAAAATTATTTTTCTTCCCCTACATAATCTTAAGTTTTCTTATAGGTCTTCATATATAGAGAAACAGTAATATACGGGAGTCAATAGCAGAAAAAAAAAAGATAAGAATCTTACAATATTTTAAGGACAGAAATATAACCTTAGAGTGAAGAAAAATATCAGATTCCATGAAACATAAATAAAAGTAAGCCCATACCTAGGCATTGCTTGATAACCACAACAAAACCTCAAAGACAAAGAGCTAGGTCTTAAAATTTCTGAATCATTGTTTCCTATCCTTAAGATAAGGGCTTACAAGTATCTATTGTATTGTAAATATAAAATAATATCAAATTCAGGGTAAGTTTCATAAAGCTTACTTTACTTTTCTTACCTATTATAAATTGAAGCAAAATGCTTAGTACTTTTGCTTCCCAAAGGGCTTGAGAGTTAATAGTTGATAATTGAGAGAATATGAGCCAAATGATGCCATCTCTGAATAGTAATAATACATGGAGAGTTGAAAAGGAAAATAATTATAAAGGCAAGAGAGAGAGAGAGAGATTAATTTAAGATGGTAGGTTAAATAATAACTAGAAACTGATATCTGTTATAGCTAAAGTAAAGATAGAATCTTAATATGTTTCATTTTCTACTAAAAATGAAGTTCATGAGTTGACCAGGAGAGAGAAACTCATTCCTGTCCAGAAGAAGA
The DNA here is from genome assembly GCF_036562045.2 of Rhinolophus sinicus. Lineage (NCBI taxonomy): Eukaryota > Metazoa > Chordata > Mammalia > Chiroptera > Rhinolophidae > Rhinolophus > Rhinolophus sinicus. The sequence continues at coordinate 38,030,020 of NC_133760.1, read as the reverse complement.
ATTTGTCCTGAGGATGTTCATGTAAGGATCATTAAACAATATAATCATTGACACCCTAGATGACAATGCCTGCCAAAAGTATAAAGGTCCTTTGTATATTCTCCTGTGGTCATCCAGAATGGAATAGCAAACCAAAATTTTGAATGACAATTCATAGGACGGCATATAGGAACAGAATGGGAAGAGTAGATGAATCCAGGTATGGCGGTCTCTGGTTATCTTTTTTAAAAAGGGACAAAATTGGAGTATCTGAAGGAGTGAATTCTATTTGAAAGATGATGATATTGCTTAAGCTGGCTACTTCTTTCCTCAGAAAATACTTGTTTGATGGAGGGGTGGGGCCGGGGGGGACTTAAAAATAGTCATTTTCTTCAAAAGATGCAAAAATTTGTGCATGTATTTTAAACACAATTCTATCAAATAACATTTGAAATTATGTACCACCATCCACAAACATTTCTTGCAAATACTTTTTTATACTTTACATCACAAATGCTAGGTGCATTTTTGAGTATGAGATTGGAAAGCTTAATTTCAATGCTTTTAATTTTCTGCAGATTTATATGACATTGTTTCCCATGTCATTGAATAGTGTCAAAAATAAAGTAAAAAGAGACCAGGTTATTTTCTTAATACACGAAAGAAATATCTAGCTCAGGGATTTGGGAAACATTTGGAGATAATTACTAGGTCGCTTGAGTCAAGAAGCAAACTTTTCTATGTGAAATGTAGAGCTCTATTAAAAAATCTACATTCTCTGCCTGACAAGTGAAGTGAGTTGTTGGATGTAGAGAGAAACGCTATGCTAATTTAATTATCTTGAGCACTCGGTACCCAATGGCAAAATTATCACATGTCGATTTTAAAATTAACCTATTTTAAAACCAGAAGGCAGTATGGTGGCTTGAAAGTCAGATTTGTGGTAAGAAAAACCTGAATTTTAATCCTGGCTCCACTGGACTTATTTTATCAAGTTATTTTTATCAATACTTGTTCTGTAGTGTTAAAAATTAAGAGTTAAGTGAAATTAAAAGGGCCTCTTACCTTTTATGGGCCCATGGTTACTGTATTTTTAAGAAACTGGTTTAAGTATTGTTTATATTTGTATTCCCATCTACCTTAATTGAATAATTTCAGATTCATCCTCTTTTGTAATTCTCTCAAATTGTTCCTCTTCCTGTCACCCCTGGTGTTAACTAATTTTTGTAAGCTTTGTTTTTTGCTCAGTTGGAGTATTCCGATGTCCTTCTAAATTACTAGTCTTATTTTAGATTCCTTCCCACTCTTCCCGTTTCCTCATACCAGTATTCAGTTAATCTTTCTAAATTTATACTGATATAATCGGGCTCCTCATTTTTCATAATTCTTCACCATTGCCTAATCTCCACTTTTTGCCTCTCTCGGCACATTCTCCTCATGTATCACTGAGGTAAATGTCACTGTGGTCACCTTCAAAGTACTCTCCTTGGGAAGCTATGCACCGAAGCCATCACCGAGTCCACCCTTCAAAGCAATTTTGGAACTCTTTCTCTGGAATGGCCATCAGAGCTGTCGTCGTATTACCCTGATGTCCTGAATGTCATAAAAATGTCTTCCTTTCAATATTTCCTTTGTCTTCGGGTAAGGAAAGAAGTCATTAGGGGCCAGATCAGCTGAGTAGGGAGGGAGTTCCAATACAGTTATTTGTTTACTGGCTACAAACTCCCTCACAGACAGTGCTGTGTGAGCTGGTGCGTTGTCGTGATGCAAGAGCCATGAATTGTTGGTGAAAAGTTCAGGTCATCTAACTTTTTCACGCAGCCTTTTCAGCACTTCCAAATAGTAAACTTGGTTAACTGTCCAGCTGGTACAAATTCATGATGAATAATCCCTCTGATAACGAAAAAGATTAGCAACATCGTTGGAACAATTTCTTGAACTTAATTGTCAGACCTCATACATATATACTTTATTATAACACTTAGCGTGTGCATAGTCCTCTTCTCTCTTTCAGTGAAACCCCTTGATATCAGGAAGTGTAGCTATTCAAGTTTCTGTCTCAGGATTTGGAATATATTAGGTTGGTGCAAAAGAATTGCGGTTTAAAAGATTAAAAATAATTGCAAAAACTGCAATTACTTTTGTACAACCTAATAGCATACAATCATTAAATGTCTGCTGTGCAAAAGACTAACTGAAAACTACGTAAGACAGAATATATACTTGTACTTGACTATGATATTGCTAATTTAGGGAAAATGTGTATCTACAAAGTTGTCTGTCAACGAAGGGTAAAAAGTGTCGACAGTTGGTTCTGTTCTTAAAATTACTTTCCAAAAATCTTGTGAGTGGTATGATTGAAGCGTTCTCCCAGCCCTATGGATCTGGGGTGCAGTGATACTGCCACTTAAGGAGAAATTCTTTATAAAGTGGAACTGTGTGAAGCAGACTAGTGGGCCATCAGCCTGCTTTACAGATGACCTCAAAGTCCCGTAATCATTTCAGCTCACCTGGAAGCTCAGAGTTCAAAACTGAATGAATGTTTTTGCCAAAGGTCAGGAGGTGTTCAGAATCAGCTTTGGAAATCTAAATCTCAGCTGTCTAGAAAAAAATGAATAAAGACTCATTTTAATTAGGAGGCGGTATTTCTACTCCACAGAGGTCCATGGCATTAATTAAAGCCATGACTAAAGGTTTGTCTGTCAGCTTTGAACTTTCAACAGTTTGCCCAGGTTTGACTTGGGCTGACTGGAAACTTTCTGAAGGGCTTTTTTAATCTCCATGGTTCTACATTTCCATCCTACAAAATATGAAACGCAAACACATTACATGACTTTTCTTTGAACTTTGCATGGCATTGTATACTCATCTCACGTGTACAGATGCCTTAATAGGCTTTGTAAATTTTTACCTAGATAACCGTCGCTTTTTCCGATGAGTCTCCGTTTATCTAGTTGGTTATTTCGATGTCCGTAGGTTCTATGAGCCTATAACATTTGGCTCTCAATTCTCTTCTCTATACTAAAGCTCTTAATTTTTCCATGAAGTCAGCTTTTTACAGCTCAAAATTGGTTGCTAATATGTTAACCAATGAACATTTAGTCAAACATAAATAGTACAGATTTATATCCTGGTTTCGCATTGATTTAAGTAAAATTCTTTCCCATTTGGCAGTACTTCCAGTCAGGGCTGGCCAGAGGCAAAATTGTGAAGTAGGTTAAGCTGCTTTAGCTGTATCCAGCTTTCTCTAAGGGTCTGTGGAGGCGGGTGGATCTTTCAAACTAGAGATGAAGTTTATAAAATGAAGGCTTTTTACAGTCTGGATGAATGTAAGGGAAATGGCCACCAATGTCCGATGCAGCCTCTGGGTTCCACATTGTTTTTTCTTTAATAATGTTCACAAAGGTTTCTTATTGAGAAATGGTTGGACATAAAAGTATTAGGGAAGCAAAACTCGTGCTGCATGTTGTACATTGTTTAATTGCCTCTGTGATGAAATGTTACTAATGCAAAGAGATTCAAAATCAATAGGAAATGGTCATCACTGAGGAAGAGATGACAGTCTAGTGAACCAGGTAAGTTTGGAAGCTTGTAAATGGCTTTGCAACACCATAAGTGTATGAACAGAATGCTTTGGGTACACAGTACGCTCAGTGGCTCTCTGCACCAATATGAGGAAGTTAGAGATAAGTTTTAAAAAAATCCTTGACGTTTCCTGGAAAAGCAGAGAGAGGGGACAGATATCTCTGTGGAGGGAAGTAATGGCATTAAATTCTGAAAGTCCCTGGCACACACAAAGCATAGCTGATCTGACAGGCAAAGTATTCATGGAAGGTGAAGCTGGCAGTCCAGTTTAGGGCCAGATTATAAAGGATGAATGTCTTACACCAGGCATAATTAGGATTCACTCTATAGGCAACTAGGAGTTAAAAGTTCTTTGCAGACAACTGACATCATAAACTCTGTTTTATTGAAGTTAACCTATGAGGCATACGAAAGTCTATACTGAGGCAGAGTAGAAGTTACAGAGATGAATTGAGACTTTTAAGAGTTAATTCTGAGGTTGAATTGTGTGAACTTGATAGATTATGTGTGTGTGTATGTATGTGTATGTATATATATATATATATATATATATATATATATATATATATATATATATGTGTGTGTGTGTAAATATATATATATATGTGTGTGTGTGTGTATGTATATATATATATATATGGAAGTAATGCAAAAGGAGGATTAAAACTTAGGTTTGGTTCCCCCAGAGGCCAACTATTTAGACACAAAAAAACAAGTGCAAGTAGGGTATTGAAGATGCCATTCCAGAAAAAAAATAAAAAAATAAAAATACACAAAAAACTAAAGCTTATAAGTGTTATGGAGAGATCTAGAACAGAGGAGAATAGAACCACTATGGTCACGTTAAGAAGAAAATATGTGATTAAAGATTTGAAGAATGCAAAGCAATGAAAAGACCCAAAGACTATCTGGTATCCAGCGCACTGCACAAACCCTGCCTTTTGACCATCAAATCACAGAGCTCAGAACTTACTGTGCAAGCTTAGGTCAATTGCACCTCTTCCTGGCTGTCAATTTTTGATCTAGCAAATCAATGTGTGTCTCAAATTACCTCCGATACTCACCTCATGTCATGACTCATTTGAACCTCTGTCTTCTAGCCTGATGAGTCTTTCTCTTCTCTCATATCCCTTTCTGAGTTTTACTTTCTTCCTAATACTTATCCACTTTTGCTAATTTCCCTAAAACAGAACTTCTTTCTACCCCTGCTCAAGCATGTACCTATAATCAGTTCATCATTTAAGCCACATACTCAATTTGTGATGAAAGCCCAGCAGAAATAAAGAGGACAGGCATTTTGAAAATTGTTTTATAAGGCTGATGCCTGATCACCTTTCTGATATTCCAACTGGCCTTATTTCTTTTAGATACTGAAAATATACTATCCATCACAGAGATACTATGTGTGTTTGCAAAAAAGTAGCAGTATGCTCAGCTGAGATGGCAGGAAATATTTTGATAGCCACCGTATTTCCCTGAAAATAAGACCTAGCCAGACAATCAGCTCTAATGTGTCTTTTGGAGCAAATATTAATATAAGACTGGGTCTTATATTAAAAATTAATATAAAACTGGGTCTTGTATAAGACCCGGTCTTATAGTAAAATAGTAAAATAAGACTGGGTTTTATACTAATTTTTGCTCCAAAAGACACATTAGAGCTGATTGGCTAGGTCTTATTTTCTGGGAAACACGGTACCAGCTTTCTCAACCTAATTACACAGACATAGCTGGTTTTACCCATCAGCCATACATAAGCTCATTGTTATTTCTAACGCTTTCCCAAACTTAAACCGAAAGAACTTTTGACACACATTCCTTTCCCAAATCATGCATTAATATATGCTCTGTTAAAAATAAGTAGGAAGGCTTTTTCAACGAGTTGTTTTAACATTGTATAGATCATTACTATACCTGCCACTTTGGAATACCTATTATGTACTAAGCCTATCACAGGCATTTCTTATACTTTATTTCATGTAATTTTTTTTTTTTTTTTTACTAACCATGAAAGTATGTACAACTATCTCAAATTAAGAGATGAAAAAATTTAATGTGCTGTGTTAAAGCATTTACCTGCACTGCGTAGGACTATTGCATTTACATATAGTCACATTGGGATTTGCAGGAAAAAAAAAGTATTTAGCCTACAAAGGGTCAGCCAGCCCATTTATTAAATCCATTCTTTTAAGAAATGTCTGTTTATAGACTTATTTAAATTAAACATTCAATATTATTTTGTGTTTAAATTTGGGAACTGAGTGTGACAAAGGAACTCAGGGAAAGATGGAAAGATAGAACTGAGAAGAACTTAGGGTATATGGAACTTTAGACATAATGATTCCAACCACATCTGGTAATGTCTGTCAGCAGGAATACTTGAAAGTGGGAAGTACACAGGATTGGGTCAGAGGTATTTTGGTACGTCCATCTCTCGAGTGTTTCCCACATTTTGTTCTGAAAATAACTGAGGCTAATAATAATATTACATAGTATTCATTGCATAATATTAATACAAAAGAATAATAATACTAATAATAAAATAAGGAAGTGCTCTGGGCTCAAATAAGAGAAACGCTGTGCCTTGTATTCCCGACTCCTCTTTGTTGATTCATGATGTCTAATGACTTTAATGAGGCTTGCAGTAATGGAGCTTATTCTATGAGTTTTCTTTCCCATCCAGCCCCACAAAGATTTTCTAAATGATTTTAGCATGGACACATTACCCCCTATGAAACAAGTAAGCACCTAATAATTTCTTATAAAATGTAAGCATTCCATGGGAAAATCTGGTGTGGGACTTGTGTGAGGCCAAATTCTTTAGCTTCGTGTAGCGATCCCTGACAGTTTGGCCTTCTGTATACTTAGGGATCTTGAGTAGATTATGTGATTTCATAAAATACTTAGAAAAGTAATTTTGATTGTGATTAGTACAGCAGTTTTATTTAACCCAGTAGAAAATAAAGTCTCCTGGAGACTGTATAGCATAGATGAGGCGTTGAGGCATAAATCCAGTTTTCATTCTAAAACCCGCCTGCATGGCTGCACTGGTCAGTCCCGTTGCGTTACCAAAAGTATACATTTACTATTGGGAGAATTTCCAGGACCGTGTAGGACAAACAGCCGTTTCTGTTTTTTAAGAGACAACTATTATCACCATCACCTCTTTCAAGTTGAGATTTGTTTTCTTTATGGAAGATGAAAACCTTGAATGAAACAAGGTTTAGTTTTATACTGTGATAGTTAATTGTATGTGTCAGTTTGCCTTCGTCATGGGGTTTCGACATTAGATATTATGTCTGGGTGTGTGTATAAGAATATTTCTGAATGAGATTAGCATTTGAATCGGTGGACTTGGTCAAGTAGGCAGCCCTCCCTAGTGTAGATCAGCATCGTGCTGCCCACTGAGGGCCTGGATAGAACAAAAGGTCCAGGAAAGGATTTCTCTCCCTCCCTGCCTGCCTGTTTGAGCTGGGGCATTGCTCTGCTCTTTCCAGACTTGGATTTACACTCTCAGCTTCCCCGGTTCTCAGGACTTCGAATTCGGACTGCAATTACACCAGACTTCAGAGGGCAGCTTGTGGGACTTTTCAGCCTCAGTAATCATCATGTGAACCAATTCCTCATTATATATAATATATATACATGACATATATATTCTATGCAAATATATGATAAATAGACATCACATATGTTTTCTATATAAATATTAGGGTGGTGCAAAAGTAATTGCAGTATAAAAGGTTAAAAATAATTGCAAAAACTGCAATTACTTTTGCAGCAACCTAAATATATATTATATAAAACATCTGTATAATATTTATAGAATTTCCTCATGTTTCACTGGGGAACCATAAGTAATGCACATAGGTATCAACAAATAATGGGATGAAGACTGTATGTAGTTAGTGTTCTAAAGATGAAAATATAAAAATGTTACAAAGCCACATCTCTGTTGACATGCACGTAGCTGCTGCTCTGTGATGGATGGACCACCACGGCCGTCCTATCCCGTGGTCTTCCTTCTTTCCTTTACTGGTTACACTTGCTAACATGAGAGAGCGTCTCCCTAATTCAGACTTGACATTGGGAAACACATTTTGATAACTCAGAACATGTCTAGTTTCACGTTGCTTTATCTTATATATCTGAGAGAATTAAAAAAAAAAAAAAATGTTTAGAAGAGCAAAGTCTCTCAGCTACCTTAGGTGCAACAAAACCACATATTGCAGAAAGATATTAGATAGAGTCATTACCAACTCTTTCCGTATTAAACCTGGCCCATTAAAAACTATTTCTCTGTGGGGAAGAGGATGATGTGTGTGTGTGTGTGTGTGTACATACATACTTTTCCCCTATTGTATTTAAAATAGTCATAATTTGTTGAAATTTTTAGAAATACATAAAAGTAGAAAAAAGAGAAAATGAGATGATTATGTCACTAAGAAACTCATTGTTGACATGATGCCTTATGTACAATCCTTTTTTTCATGGAATTTTTATATTATATTTAAATATTTGTTTTATTTAAAAAAGTTAGCTTCTTTAAAGTTAAATTTTTACATAATCATGTTCCATGTCATTAAATTGTTCCTGAAGACCATTTAAAAATGTTGTATACTATTGCTATATCAGGTGCTCCATAATTAATTTAGCTATTAACTCATTTTACACAGAAAGAGTACTCTGTTTTTCACTATATGTTTTGTCGTGGTGAACACTTTCAATGATAAAGTTTGTTCCCCCTAATAGTAGACTGCCAGAAATTGAATTCTGCGGCACAAATTGGAAAGCTTTGTTTAGCTTCTCAACATTCTAATTAACACCCATTAACATAAGTGTATAATAAGTAGTTGAAACCACTATTTTCACTAATGCTTGATCATACACACTTTTGATTGAAATGAGATTTCTTATATTTGAAAACATGGAATCATGTTCATCATCATTTTATCTTTCAAGGCACCTTGCAAATTGTTTTATATATATATTTGTCCTTGGTACCTAATTGTTGAATTATTACTCTATGTATTTGAATTAAGGGGTTTTATGGCATATTCTTTTACTGAATAGAGTTTACTCGGTATTTTGTCCCTCAAAAAACCAACATAGAGTAACATTACTGTTGTAGTTTGTGTGTAGTCTGGGGCTCTGCATCCAGCAACCCTTGTTAGGGTTGTGGTAAGAATGAGGCCTAGGAATTTTGGTATTTCCAGGCTGGTGTCCCTTTGTTGTGAGATCTTGTGTGGTTTAGAAAAGTCACACTTCCTCCCTGGTCTTCAGTTTGCCCAACAGTCATTACATGGAATGGACTGTGAATGGGCTTTCATCCAGTCCTATGACTTGCATGATTTGTTTACTTTAATGTTTATCTACAAAAAGGACAATTTAAAAAAATGCTGTTTCCCTACTCTAGTGTTAGCATAATAAACTTGATTTTAATGATTACATTTTAAGTGTATAAAGTACAGTGTTTCAATATTTTATATTTTATTACTGAAAAATTTCCATTTATAGCCTCTATAATTATATATTTTGTTATTTAAAAGGACTAAATAGTACTGAAAAATATTATTCACCATTGTTTCCACTATATTTTTGAGCAACTTGAACTAAAATAAATTAAATTAAGGACTATATTGCATTACTAGTCTCCAAAAATTATGTCTCTCTAGTTCTTCAGGTCTGGGCTGTTCTTTTAATGATGAAATATGGCAGCATGTTTCTAAAACTCTACGTGTACCATTTTCAAGTTTTTTCACAGCAGGTTGCAACAACAGATAGCTATTTCTATAATAGAACTTCTCTACTTCAGTTGGCCTCTTGCACCCTTTGGATTGTGGAGATTATTTAAAATTTAAGGAATGAAAAAAAAATTATATTTAAAACCAGCACAGTAATTTAAGAAAATCTACTCCCATCTTTTTCAGAATAAGCTTCCTTTAAAACTCAAAATATAGCAGGTTCTCAGGTTGGGATGGATTCTTAGGTTATCTGATCCTTGCTAGGTACGAATCTTTTCTCATAGGCATTTGACCCATCTCTTCTTGAATATCTTCAGTATCTGAAATCTCTAGATGCGGCCTTCTCTTTGCTAGACAGTTCCAATAGAACATGTTTCTTTGATTTGAGCAGAAATATCTCCATTTAGAACCTTCCACACTGATTTTGGTTCCCCAGAACTTCTCAAAGCATACTGTTTCTGAAAAAGTAAATGTTTTATTTAATTGAGGGGTAGCGCATAATTTCTATATTCGCATAAAGAACAGGCCTTGCCCATTCACACATCTGTGTTTTTACCCTTACACTTGGCCGAGGCTGAAATACCTTTTGTTTTACCACTCTTGTTCCCTGAACTCACTTCTTTCTTCCTTCCTTCCTTCCTTCCTTCCTTCCTTCCTTCCTTCCTTCCTTCCTTCCTTCCTCCCTCCCTCCCTCCCTTCCTTCCTTCCTTCCTTTCTTTTTCTTTTTTCCTTCCTTCTTTCCTTCCTTCCTTCCTTCCTTCCTTCCTTCCTTCCTTCCTTCCTTCCTTCCTTTTTAAATAATTTTCATTACATTTCTTGGGGTGATATTGATTAGTAAAATTATATAGGTTTCAAGTGTACAATTCTATAATACATCATCTATATATTACATTGTTTGTTCACCATCCAGAGTCAGTTCTCCTTCTATCACCATATATTTGACCCTCTTTACCCTTTTCTACCACTTCTCCCTCCTACCCTCTGGTAACCTCTACACTGTTGTCTGTGTCTATGAGTTTTTGTTTGTTTGTCTCATTCATTTGTTGCTTTCAGCTTTATATCCAGATAAATGATTTGATAAAGAAGATGTGGTACATATATACAATGCAATAATATTACTTGGCCATAAGAAAGGATTAAATACTGCCATTTATAACAACATGGGTGGAATTTGAGATTAATGTGATAAGTGAACTCATTTCAAATTTACACTCACCCTTCAAAAATTTGCTGAGGTGTTCCACCCCTCTGACATTCTTCCTTAATTTACTCATGAAAGTTTGTTTTTTCTTTATCACTCCTTTCCTGGAACACAGAAAACTATCTTGTTTGCTTTCAAATAACTTACTGGATTTTGTGACAAAATGGATGCCTGTTAATTGTCTGTTAAGGTGAGTAAAACTTAAGATTTTAAAATATCACGAAGGAAGCCTGGATAAAATCTCACAGGTATACGTTTGTGCTTAAACGATCTCATACTACCATTTTTACCATCTGGGCTTACAATTCTTGCAAGTGGTGGGTCAGTCTAGAGCGGTAACAGCATCAAAAACAACATTAATTGATTTATCGATATTTAAGCTTCGATAAAAAAGCCTGCTGTGACTTCAGACTGGGGGGAGATTAAAAAAAAAATCTGCGGTGGAACTGGTGCAGTTAATATCATTGAGTCAGAGTCAAATATTAGGAACAAATTACTGCTTTGCTTTATGTAATGGCCAATGCTCTGTACTAATTGGCTTATGTTATAGCATGCATTTAAAACATGTAGCACAGTGCCTGACTCTTAATTACGACACATAAATGTAGTAATTCATACGAACTTTTTTTAAAAAAATGGGCAACTCAGTGCAAATTTACCTTCTGTGCATCATAAAAGGGTGTGTGTTTTACATGCATTATCTTATAAATTATACATAAATACTTGCTACCCAAGATGAATAGATGAATAAATGAACGAACCCTGGCCTCAGCCTCACAAGGATATGCCTTCAATTAATTTTTAATTAAAGTCCTTTTTTCTCAGGACAGATAGTCAAATTCACAGGCACTTTGGATTTCAAAAAACAAGAAAGAGAGAAAAGAAAAAGAAAACTTCAATTTGTTTATTGGTGTTACAATGACGTTAAAAATATCGCTGTTTTCCAAGGCTCTCCACGTGTGGTCAGACATACTCTTCACTCTCCAGCCTTCCTTCCACGTCAATTTCCACTTTGGTCTCTCACACTGTTCTTCTTTCACATTTGTAAATATCCTCAACCAGCGATGCTTAGTCAGGCCTCTCACTTCTGCTTGGAATTGCTTCTCTCTGATCTCTATTATCCTTTTCTTTGTTTCCTTGTTAATTCTTACGTGTTCATGATTCATGTCCGCTCAAATGTCAGTTCTTTGAGGATATTCTTCTGAGTTCTTCATTCTTGGTCAGATTTCATTGCTAAACTCTTCTTAAAAACATGTCCCTTTCCCTTCAAAACATTTATCTCAATTTGTAACTATTTGTGTAATCATTTGAAGTCTTTTTGTGTAACAACTTGTGTAATAATTTTAAAGTTTTCTTTTTTCTGTTTCCCACGGAGATTTCAAATTCCATGAGAATAAAGTCTGCATCTCCACCATTGTAAATCCATTGGCTCGTATGGTACATGGTTGATAAGAAAAAATACTTAGTAATCAAGTATTAATGAGAAAGTAAAAAAAAAAAAAAAAGGAAACAAAACAGAAAAAACAAAGAAAAACAAAAACCCAGCTACTTGGGTGGCTGCATATGAAATGTACAAGAAACCTCTAGGTGGTTGTAAGAACCTCCATGTTCCGTGCTTGCAGTCCCCTTAGGAACTGTACTAGAAGCAATGCTTAATTCAAAAAAATGAAAAACAAACTTATTTAAATATATCAGTAATTAAAATTTTTTTCATTGCTTAGTAATTTGTTTAAGAAAGATTTGAGATAGGCATTTAATTCCAATATTGAAAATCATGTTGTATAAGTAATTAAAATAATCTTTTCAGGTTTTTTTTTATTATTATTATTTTATTTAACTGCTTAGCCCATTTTGACAGATGGCATAATCACCATAGCTTTTATCATTCGAGGGTAGCCATAGATTCTCTCTTAAAAAACTAAAAGATCCACTTTTTGCAAAGGCGAAACAGTGTTTCTATGTAGCCTTTATCCAAAATCTCCTAATGTCATTATTTACATATTTTAGTAAATGTCTTCTCAAAGCCCAAAGTCATTTTAAAACAGAAAAGTTGCAGTTGGCTTGATAGAGGGTGGCATGGAGAATAATTCTTACTGACGGTATTGTCAGGACCCAACCTTCTTCCAGACTTAACCCAATATGAAGTTAACCTAGAAAATCTATCACTGAGAAAACAAGCAAAAAGAACCTCTCTGAAGATACTTCTGGTGGTATGCTGTTCAAACTGTGCAGAAATGGGACATCTAGACAAGGCAATTTCCAAGATTTTACATGTACAAAACCACTCATGCTCGGGGGAAAAAAAAAAAAGTCTTATTTACTCTGGCTTCCTTACATTCTTGTAAAATATAATTACCAGATTCAGAGATTTTTAAAGTTAGTACTGGAGGGGAGAGAATTGACTCCTAAAACACACACATACACACACACACACACACACACAGCTTAGAGCTGTGTCGCATATAGTAGCCACTAATCACGGGTGGCTGTTGTCACTTCAAATGTAGCTAGTCTCAACTGAGATGGTATATAAGTGCAAAATGCACATTGGGTTTCAAATAGTCCAAAAATGCATAATGTTCCATTAATATTTTATATTGGCTACATATAGAAATATCATTTTAGGTATAAGTTAAAATATATTATTGAATTAATTTTAGCTCTCTCTGTTTGCCCTTTTCATGTGGTTTCTAGAAAACTTAAAATTGTGTATGTGACTCCCCTTGCATTTTTCTCGAGCAGTGCAGGCTCAAAGCCCATGGAGTTGGAAGCTTGTCCAGGAAATCATAGACCATAATAGTTAATATCGTGAGCTTTCACGTCAGGTTGAGTTCAGATTTCACCTCAGCTCCTTGCAAGCTATGTAGCCTCAAACAGTGTGTTTCACTTTTCTACCCGAGGCTTCCTCATCTACAAAAAGGGGATAATAATCAAATCTAGGGCAGTGGTTACATGAGATACTGCATATAAAACTCCTACCACAATTTTTGTCATATAGTAAGATTAGCTCTATGACTTAACAAGTATTTGTTGAGTCCCTACTAAGTTCAGGGCTGCATTAACCCAAATATATAACACATTCTCCAACTTACAGAAGATAGAATTCATCTATATTAGCTGTATGGCCTTAAATTTCACCTGTTCATGTTTTTATTAGATATTATTTGGTTTGTAAAGAGTTATAATTATATTTACATTAGAGGGCTTTGAAGACTAAATGAGCTTAATGTTATGCAATGTAGCAGTATTTACTAATTGAAAAGTGATATCCTCGCTCATTTTGTTGTTGTTTTTTGGTGGGAGGTGGGGAGAGCAGGGATTTGCCTCTGTATCCTGATCCCGCTTCCTTTAGACCTCTTGGATCTTGGCCTGTGCTCATCCTCTGATATCCTGGCTATTTATATTTCCATTTTGCTTTGGAAATACAGTGCAGATTCCTTTAGGCCTCTTAAAACTCTCTGGTTTGGAGACTACTGGCATTGATATTTTTGCTCCATTTTGATGCTTTGGGTTTAAAATTCAGTGAGATCTTTCTGAGGAAGAAATTGTCCTTTTTGTGATTCTATCAAGGGATGTCTCTCAGCACGTCACTGGTTCATATTAATATTGTTTGGTCTTTAATATTGTTTGCTCAGCTCAGTTGAGTAAAAAATTATGTAATTTATGAAATATTTATTTTTAGATGTATTTAGGTTATTATACTACACATATGTTTCAGCTAATTCTGTATGAAAGTAGAAGTTCTACTTCACAGAGCTTTTAAGGGAACCAGATCCCTTTCAGTCTTAAGTAACCCTAATCACATCCATCCCATGGCAGTTTATTATTTTCCTCCCTGTTGTACCATTTAAGGAAAATAAGGACAGATGCAGGAAAGACTAATTGAGGGTGAGGAATACGTGTAAGGGGAAAAATATCAATGGGTGATTCTAAAAAGTTTAAAAGTAAATAAAAAGGTGAGTGTTCCATTTCTGACCGCATAGAATAAGGCAGGAAATTTTGTATAATGTATGTCATTTTAAATAAAAGGACACGAAAAATAAATGAAGGTATTAAGGTTGACAAGTTCCCAAGTAAAGTGACTTTTATACGAGATCTGTTTTTGCTCTTCGCTTTCCTTTTGTGGGACTTATACCGAATCTTAGCCCATGTTACAGGAGCAGATCAAGGTGAATATCTTTATATCACATGATTTACATCCTTTAATGTAGAGTTGCCTGGCTAATAAGAAGCGCCAGTTTGCAGTGGGCAGGGTGATCGCTGATGTCTTCTTGGCACCAGCATTCATGTTGGACTGTTTGAAAACAGGAGAAGCCAGGAGAGAGTAAAAGTAAAGGCAAGAGCAAGAGAAGGGAGAGAAAAGAAGCAAGCGTCAGTGACAGAGGAGAGAGCTTGCAATTCATTTGAGATAATGAGGCTGGTTTTAGGGCAATTAGTTCTCAACTCCAGTCTGCAGAGTTCTGACCACCCTTCAATGTGTATGTCTAAAGGAAGGCAGTAACTTCCTCTATCACTTCAGCTGTAAGACACTAACCACCACTCTAACTATTCCCAGAAAACCTCTACGGCCAAAACAGTTCAGCACAGACACTATTCACTTATATGATCAATTAGTATGTGTTTAAAGTACGTCCACTTAATACAACACTTTTACAATGCAAATTGTACAGTGAAAACTTAGAGGAAAGATCATTTTCATACAAATAAGTGGTGCAAAACAAAAAAAAAAATTAGTCTATCTTTGACATTTGCCCCTCAATTGACTCACAACATACTAAGTGGTTTTTATCTTTAGCGATATTTGACTTTCAACAATTGAACATTGACTTTCTGAATGAGGCCAGAACATTGACTTTCTGAATGAGGCCAGCAGGCCCTCTTCTGTATTACATTATACTTATATGGTAAATTGCTTAATCAGTAGTCATGTATGTAATTATAGTAACGTGACACATACTTGGATTTCGGGCATTTACGTGAAACATTATCAATGACGAATAACATTACGTGTCTTTCTTTTCATCAAGCGTTACAGAATGTATAAGAAGGGGAACTGCAGGAGGTTAGAGCTGATCTATTTTCTATGAATCTTTTAAACTTCTTTGAAAGTATCTAGCAAGCCACCATGCAGTATCCTTTTTCCCCTCCCATCAATACACTACATAGATCTTCACAAGTGTCAGAAGCAATATCTGACAGTTCACACAGGTCAATGAATATATTTATTCTTCTCAAGTAAATGATGGGAAAGATTTTGTCAACAAAAAAAGGGACGGTGTGCATGAGATGTGGGTAGGGTCGCCAGCAAGGTGAAATGCACAAATGACTCCAAATAGATGAAAAGATCTTGCTTGCTCCCAAATGTCAATCCTGTCAGTAGGATTAGAGTGCAACAAAGAGTCATTTGAACATAATTGGTGGAACCAAGTGAGAGAGAATTTTACAAAGAGACCTGGATAAATATCAGGCTCAGCTCCAAAGCGAGGTGATGAAGTAAAGATAGTGTGGAAAGAAGCTTAGGACTTTTGGGCTTAATTAGTGGGACAACGTGTGACCAAATCACCTAATCTCTTGACAGTTAAAAAAGAAAGAAGCTTGGAAATTATATACATCTTGACCTTGAAAAAAATAAATACTTTTTTAAGTTTCTTCAGGTTATAGTTCTCAGAGAGCAGTAAATAACATTCTACCATTTGGAACAACTTTCAACACAAGATTTTATCATTGCTATGTTATCTTTGTACTGAACTATGTCTTCTGAAGTGTTTTCCATAGAAAGAAAAAAGTATTGGAAGATAACTTAAAAACAATAAATTCAGCATCTTGCCTAAGGGTCCAAACCTTTTTCGTTGCCTCATTAGCAGGAAAAAATTGCAGAGTTGTAATGTAAAATGGATATTTGTAGAATTTCAAGACCTGGTAGACTAAAAATACTAACAAAAATCGATTGCATGTTAAAATGCTATATTATCAGTGACCTTATTTTGAGACGCTCTGGTCCCTGGATCTCTCATTTCCATGTGCAGGACTTAATATGCATGGCTGTTAGAGAGAGAGAGAAAGAGAGCGAGAGAGCGAGAGAGAGAGGGGGGGAGGGAGGGAGAGAGAGAGAGAGAGAGAAAATAGGAAGGGAGAAAGGGAGAAAAGGGAAAAGGGGAAAAGGAAGTTAGTTCTGGTGAAAAATGGTAAAAATGTAATTATCTGAGGACAGAATAAGCAAGATGGTCTCATTTTCATTTGACTCAGCCCACATTAGGTTGAGCTGAGGGACTTAGAGGAATAGCTATAAAAGCTATAAGTACCATGGCGATGGCTGACTCAGAGATTCTACATTTAACTGATTCTACACATACATAACCTCTCTCAACTAGTTCCACCACACACAATACAGATCATTGGTGGCATGAGGCAAAGATGGTTTACCAGACTTACAAAGCATTAATTTATTGGTTTAGTGTATAGTAAACATTTATCATTGTTACAACAAAGCCTTCACTCTTTCAGTAATTTTCAGTGTATAATTATCAAGGAAAAGAACTATAAGTGCGGGAATGTAAATAGATATAGGAAATAGGCAAATATAAAATTCAAGGATCTACCTGCAAAGATATGGTCACCAGTAACCCCAGTTTTGGCAGGAGCCATTGTAGGATGAAGCTACAGGCCACTGTGTTTTGTTTTGTTTTTTTTCATATCGAGCATAAGGTTCTTCCCTAATCCTGAGACAACTGATGAATGGCTGACACAGGATGTGAATAGTTCTTCTGTCTGTTTGCCTCCTGCCAAAACTTCCCCACCCAGGTTGTGTAGTAGTTACTGTTGTGGGTTCTGAAATCAGAAACGTATGATTAAATAAATACCATTCCTACATCTTACTGGATACTTGGCCATTGGGCATGCATTATTGACCAAGTCCGTCTCAGTCTCTCTCCCTCCCTCCCTCTCTCCCTCCCTCTCTCCCTCCCTCTACACACACACACACACACACACACACACACACACACACACTTCTCTCTCACCCTCATTATCTGGCTCTTTCGGTAAAATAATAAGAATACTCTGTGAGTCCAGGTCTTCTGAGAAGCATAAGCCAGATTGGATAAAATGGGTCAGGATTTTATTACAGAAAATGCCTATGTGAGGAAAAATAGCGAAGGAGGAAGAAAAGACTGGGACGCCGAAAGAGGTGATGCAGACATGAAAGAGTGAGGGAGTGGAGATTGGACAGAAGCATTAGAACAGCCACGCTGTCTAAGGAAGGTTCGGCAAAGCCATGAAGCCATGAGGGAGTTCTGAAGCTCAAGTCAGACAAGTCCTGTGTCTCCCAGGATGAGGTCCGTAGTATTTCTCATGCAGTCAGTCAGTGACAGAGAGCAGCCCATAGCAGGTGTGGCCATGGGTGGCCCAGAGGTGTGATGACTTTCAATGTGTAGCAGCTGGAACTTCCTGCAGTTGGAAGTCTGCAAGCCACATTTTCTTGGCCAGCCTAAGTGACATATTCCTTGCATAGACACAGCATTAAATACGTGAATGCATGCCAAATCACAGTGTAAGCACTTAAATATTATCTATCATTACTGCTACTATACTTCTGCTACTGCTACTGTGATACTCTTCACTCCTAACTGATGTGTCCCATCTCTTAGTCATATATAAGTGTGACACACACCATCACTCTTAAATAACTTTGACTGTTCTGGGAGGTGGGGATTAATTTTTCATCCATCTTGTGAGGACCTAGCACAGAGTTTTGATACATTCTTGTTCTTAGTGCCTTGAGAATTCTAGAGCCCAGAATCAAGAAGGCTGCTTGCTTATATATCGATGCAGAATAGGCAGGCACAGGGAAGGAAGACCTTGATGGAACAGTAATGTCCTTTGATCAAACTTGCATTCAGTGGAGACGTCCCCACTGTGGAGGTCTTTGTAGCCCACAAAGGATAGCAGTGCCCATTAGAGGCAGGGGACTCATGTCACTCTGCAAAGGCACGTGGACCTGCAATAAAATAGTGGACAACTTGCCTAACATTCAATTTTTTTAGCTTTGCTGAGAAAGTGAAATGGTTTCCTTCAACTTGTTACTTTTTATCCTTTGTTCCACTAGGCAAAAGGCACTTTGCCAGATACCTTACCTGAGAACTGAAAATCTCTCAACACCAGTGAGAATTAGATTTTAGTAAAATAAGTGCAAAAGGAATTTTCAGATTGCCACAGAACAATCACTTTGTTTCTTTTTTTAAGGAAAAAAGTGAGTGAGGCAGAAAAATAGTGAAAGGGAGCCATGAGACGTGTCTGCTCCGTGAATTGTTGACCCTGAAGACAAATACAGAACTTTTGCTTTGAACTTTGGGAGCTTTCAGGGACTTTGAAAATAAATTTGTTTCTTATTTTTAACTATCTCCTCACTTCAAGGCTAGAACAGCCAAGTTAATACATGGTGGTCACTTGAGAAGTCCAGGTCTTTCCCTCTCCCTGAGTACTTTAATCATTCCCCAAGGAGACATACAAATTGATTCCACGTGGCTCGTCGGCCTCTGTCCAGGTACCACACTGTCCATGCTTTGGATCCAATGCATCTTAGAAAAAATGCACAAATGCTTTAGGCTCTACTAAAGCTTGACTAGGTATCTGTCTCCATCAAACTATGCGGTCTGAGGCAAGTTATTCTGTATCTTGTACCTCAGTTTCTTTATCTAAAAAACATCAGAAAATGGCTGAGAACCAAGGGATGGTATAAGCAGAACGCCTAGTGCACAATAGCTGCTAAATAAATCAACGGTTGCTATTCTCATTTATCCAGAAGGTAAGCCTATCGCATTATTGCGTAGCTTTCTTTTTCAACATGTACTTAACACCAATCCTATCAATCACCCAAGGAAATCAGTGAATGTAAGTTTTCCTGATTCAACAAATCTTTAGTAGTGCTGAAGATCACAGACATTTCTTCATCTCTGGATTTGATAATTAATATCATCATTCATTCATTCATTCATTCGTTCATTCATTCATTCATTCATTCATGAATAAAAGCAGACATGCATTGGGCTAAGAACACAGGTTGTCTACGTTTATTTATCAGCCCTGCCACAAAGTAGAAGCTGTGTAACTTGGGCAAGATCACTTCCTTTCTCTACATTTCAAGTCACTCCGATGAGTATAATAATAGCAGCTACTGAGCTCCTGTTCCAGAGTAAGTGCCCAACAAACTGTCACTACTATCTACATAATTGAGCACATAATGAGACAATATTAGTGTCAGTCATAGTTGATTGTTATTTTGTGTGTTTGTTTAAGGATGCCTTCTCAACAAAATGGTTCTTGGGGGGGCTTCCTCAGTAAGTTTCTAAGATTATTTCTATAAACAGTTTTGTTGAAACAAAAATAGTCACAGTGGCGTTTGCTTTTTTGGTCCACATTTTTCTGTACCTCTCATCTCTCCATCTCCCCTGATATTCCCTCACCACAGGAAAAGTGACCTATATAAGCTACTTTGAAACCTCTGCACTTTTAGAATCGTGTTTGCTCTCACTGTCAATTACAGTGTCTGGAAGCACTAGGGAAAAGAAGGTCCACACACTTATTACCAAGTAATGTAGAAAGCTTCCCCGACTCAGTCACCGTGTTATCCCAGAATGTTTCTCCATTAGCCTGGACAAACTCTTGAGGATGGAGAATGGCATGTATCATGAACTCTTCACTTGTTAGAGCATTGTTACTTGTTTCTAGTAAACATGATCTCCGTTATATGACCAAGGCATTTCCACATTTTGGTTTTCACTTTCTATTGCCTTCAGTTTCTATGCCTTTCTTTTTCTAGATATTTTTAAAATTAATTAATTAATTTTTTGCAGGCATCTTGGAGTTTATTTTCCACTTTATGGGAGACAAACAGATACAGGGTGTCAGGAAGCTTGTGCATGGCTTGGGTAGTAAAGAGTGGGGTTTTCTCAATTTCCTTTCTGATATTTGGCTGTTTTGATATAGAAGAACACAACCTATATTTTATTTTTCCTTAGGCCTTTCAGTTCATTTATCAGTCCTATGTTTGAATAAAAAGTGGGATAGAATTGGAGAAAAAATTCAATCAGACCCTTGAATCATCACTAGAACATATGGTTAGAATTCATATGATAGTTATTAGACAAGTTGTTATTCATTCATTTACACATTAACTACAAGTACTGTGATCTTGCTTTAAAGATATCCAAGAGTGTGACATTTGTATCCTTAGTGTGCATATTTGGCATTAATATTAATTGAACAATAATGATCATTAAAATGTTTTATTTTCTAAAGGTACATTGTATTATAGTCCCTAGAAACTGGAGTCTGGTATAAACACTTCATGATTTAACCTAGAATGATATTAACCTATGACCTAAATTTGTCGAAGACTAAATTGATACTTTCCTAGTTTAATATATTTAGGATTTGATCTAATCTCCACCCTCACACACCTGCCCAACCCTCTGAAGAAGCCAATGTGAATGAAATATTAGATGGGGGTTGGTTGGGTTATGCCTATTACAGTCAGAGAACAGTGTCATCTTATAATAGAATTTATTCAGTATCTCTGCTGGGTAACAAAATAACCTATGCCCCCTATAATCTACAAAGCCTTAGAATTTTAAAAAGCTATTATCAAGATAATGTCACATTTAATGTTCAATACATGTTCCAATTAATGTTTTAAATTTCCTTCCTAACATGTTCAATGAACTGGTTATATATAGTATGTGCATTTTTATTTTATTCTTTTTAACAGTTACAGTCTAATGTAACATCACTCAGAGGAGTGATTCTGTTTTTTCTTTTTCTTATCACCCTCTTTTGCTGTGACCTTTGGATATGTTTTCCTGTGGCTTGCACTATCAGCCAGAAAGATGTTTTGTATGCCATATTGTGTTACATTTTATAATACATTTTCTATTATGTCATCAATGCTTTTAGATTCTAATTTATCTAATTGAAGCCACTTGGTATGTTTTGAGTATTTTTTGCTAAAATTCAATACAATGGTAACTTTATCACCATATAATAAAAGTTTAAAATAAAAATAATGCCATATATGTGCAAAGCAGCTCAAAATGTTACTAAATGCATAAAATAGTCAACATATCATCTTTTTATTCTTTTGTGGATTTTGACACATTTTGGAAAAAAAACTTGAAATATGTTAATGCAGTGAAAGAGTTAAGATGGCATCAGGTTTTGCTAATCATTTAAAGTTTTAAAGTAATGTGTTTAAAATGCTTATTTCTGGAAAAATATTTGCAACTAAAATGAACTAGAACTGTGCTCAGGAGCCTCTGTTAGTTCCTTCAGATCCACTCTCCATCTTCTCCACAAGGGGCTTTCTCGGCTTCTTCCTTTTGTTAGGTTGAGCTGAAAGGAGCAGTAGTTGGAGACAGGAGGGAAGGAGCCGAGTGAAGACAGGCATTTGTTTTTCTTGCTTTTGAGTGTCCCCTCCGGTCTGCTTCTTCCCAAGACCAAGTCTATAGTTGGAGTTAGTAGATCTGTCCAGTCCATATGTCTCATGCTGGGTGGGGAGACAGCGCCCACCTTCCGCCTTTAAGCCTGTGGGTGGCAATGGACCACCACCCCACTTACTAATCCCTGTAAGCTCGCTGTCCCTTTTGGAGTCCCTACCTCCTGCCCAGAGCTTTGCAATAGACCTTTCATTAAATCCTTTTCTAATGAGCAAATTGGAACATGCCATCTGTCTTCTGTCTGTATGCTGGCTGACCACATATCATGATACAGTAACTCTGTTCGAACGGCAAGTCAGACGTATTTGTATTACCTACTTTTGTGAAAAATTTTCAAAAATGTTTATTTCTTATTGTTTGCATAAAAACACTCACTAAAATTGTCTAGTGACAACACCCTAGTAAATCCACACATTGTACCTCTAACTTTCAAGTTTTTATTTTCCCGACTGACTGAAGTGTCAAACCTATGACTCAGTTACATATCACATGTGGAGACAAGCTGTATTCATGGTACGGATTTAATAAAGTCTCGTGTGTGTATGTGTGTGTGTGTAATCAGTATGGGGAGCATATTCAGGAAATGTCTTTTGGGGAAAATCCTTTCTTCACATTAGTGAAGGATCAGAGTGGGCTTGTCTGAGAAGTAGGTGGGTGTGGAGCTAGAGCAGAACAAAGGAGATTTCCAGCATTGATAAAGCTTCAGGAACTAAGAAAATCTTAAAATAAATTGGGTGAGGCAGAAAGGCCAAAGTGGAGCATGACACTTACTTAGTTTGCAATAGAGGACGCTGAGGAAGGAAAGGCCCTCTTGAAAGAGGAATGGTGCTGATAATGTTACTGCATTGTTGTGGCTGTCGAGCCCTTACTATGTGCCGGCCACTTTGAGCATGACTGTCCTTGTTCTTAGTTTTCATTCGAGGAAAGCGAAACAAACGAAATTCTCCAAAAGTCTCTAGTGAAGCAAAGATTTTTAAACGTAGTTCTCTCTGCTCTCATGCTTAAGGGTGGGTTCCAAATTTATGCTGTTGAGCCTCTTTAAATGGAAATGCAATGGTGTGGATAGGAGACTTCTGTCTGCAAAGAGCCAAATACACAGTCAGTCCCTCTTTGATAATGTGTCAAGATCATAAACCAAAACCGGGGAATGGAAGTTCTGTTCCGATGCTAAAATGGCCTCCGTGGCTAAGTCCCTACGGAGGACAGAAGTGGGAGGAGTCAAGCGTCTGGCTCATGATGAGACGAGAGGTTCCTGCAGATCGTCCTCCTGCTTGTGCATTCATTTATGCCTTACAGCTGCATTCTTATTTACGTGTTTTGAGCCTCATTTTGATTGAGTGACTACAAGTGAATTATGCTTTTCCTTAATAGAAGTAAGTCTAAAACCTCCTTAGCACCTGATATTTGCAAAGACCTATAGGCTTGCTTTAAATCCGCTGCTAGGAAAACAGCTCCGATACAATTCTGTGGCTAGATACTCCTCGCATTATACTTCTAACTATAAACTGCCACTTTAGAGCCTGAAGTTCAAAACATTTTACTTGCTGGATGGTCTTAAAGATGATATTCAAGAAAACAAAACCTTAACTCACTAGGATTAGTAAAAGTGTGTGTGTGTGTGTGTGTGTGTGTGTTTAAGGATTGACTTTTCATTAAAAAACATTTCAAGATAGAGTATGAATGAATTCTTAAAGATAATTTAGGAAAAATAAACTTTAAAAAGTTACTCTTTTGAAAAGTGTGTTTTTCAAAGTTGGCCCAAGAATACTATAATCTTTGCAGATGTTCATTGAATTCTGTTCACTTTAATCATTCAGAATTGCTAGTCATTCCAAGACACATGCCACTTGCTACTTGTGTTTCTAACTTTATTTATTTTTGAGCCAATCACTGTATACGTAAGACACAATCAGTCTCTTCTAGTCGTCTGACAGAAAAGCATTTCCTTTTCTTGTTTTTCTTTCTTGTTGACTTCTTTCCTATTCTATCGCTGGATGCCTTGTCATTTTGTAAAATCGAGTCATTGAGAGGCCACTCGACGACTTTGTGTCTGCAAAACTTTTTGGCTTTATACATGTTGGTCTAACTCACACATTAATAATTAAGTGATGTTCAGAGAGGATATGTGAAATATCCCACTAGGGGACATGTGAGAATAGTGAACATGAATAACAATTTTCAACTTCTTTCATGTAGTTATCCTAAGGAAAAATACACTGATCTCTTTTTTCTAACTTTCTTGAATACTGAGTTCAGCATTTATGTTTAAGCATTGCTGTTTAATGTTTGTTTGATTTTTGAGGAGTTAATGCATTCTAAACCGATGCCAAAGGGAATATCTTTACCCCTTAAAATCTCAGATTCAAAATTTAATGAAATAGCTTTCACAAAAACAAAATAACCTGAACATTTTAGACCTTTAAGACATACATCAACACTGAACAATGAATGTCACTGGATATCTTTTGAAAGAATTTAGAATAAACAAACTGATTAATTAAAAGGAGATAAATGTTAGAAAGGAAACTTTTACTGGCAGTAAACACTTGCGTGTATTTTAGGACTTACTTCTTTCAGGATTTTCAGGACCATCTTCCTTATAATTTTAAGAAGTGGAAGCACCTTTTCAAAGGAAAATGTATCCACTACCACAAAGGTCACCTATTTGGACAGACATCAATAATCCTATCACTCAGGATAGGGAGTGTTTTTTTTCTCCTTGTTGACAGGCTTGGGGAATATTACATATTATTAATATGGCTGACTAAGTCCTAATTAGGAACTCATTAGCACCTCCACAACTGTAGAGTTTGATGGATTTGCAGCCAGTCTTGTAAAAGGTCACAGTTAATGACCTCTGGCCCAAGACTTTCCCATCTGTCCATCATGTAATACCATTTTTTTTTTTTTTAATGGAGAATGTAATCCTTCTGGTTCCCCTGAAAAAGTGCACAGGGCTTTTCTCCCCTATACCTCTTATTGGAATTAGCCATTTTTCCGCTTGAAAAATATTGCTTAAGGGCAGGTACAGATGTGTCAACTTATGAGATATGCGTGTTAACTCAGAACATTAAGGTAAACAAAAACAAAATTACATTTTAGTGATTTCCATAGCAACTGTGCAATTGTACTACATAGCACATTCACTACTCTAAAGGGAACATTTTACATTAACAAAAGATGTATTATTAAAATAAATGTTTTAATTATTGTCATTCTTAAAAGCCAGAGGAGGAAATCAAATTATTTCTTAGAGTGAAATATGGAGCACACATCTAAAAAAATAATTTTAATTTAAAATTTAACAATGGTGCACTTAACATTTCAAACCATGTTAAACTTTGTTCTATTTAAGAATATGGAATATAGTTTTCTCTTTCCTTTTTCTCTCTTGTTTTCTATTTCTTTTATGTTTATCTGTATAAAATTTAGAGAGAGCATGAAGTTCAGTGGGGAAAATTGTGGAATCTTATGTTCCCCTATGATGTCGTAAAAATTTTTCCAATTGGTATAATGAGATATTTGTTCTGCCTTCAGAGAAAAAGTAGAGAATGATAAACAGATAGTTTTACTTTAATTTTTCAAGCTCTCTGTGGAAAAGAGCCAACAAGTCCAATTTTGTAAAGCAATAATGGAAGATGTGTGTGGTTTCAAGAGCAGAAAAGTTGTTATGTACTTCCAATCCCTTAATTTTAAAAATTATGAAATTTGAGACCGAGAATTGGATCATCACATTACCAAGGTCTTTTTCTTTCTGTTTGTTTGTTTTTGTTTTCTGATCCACAAATTGATCTTGGCTTTCATGTCTGATGGGTTCTTCCATGTAAATCATAATATGTTTCTTTTTAAATGATTCATAAAATATATATTGAGTCCCTATTAGGTGCTAGACTCTAATAGGACTGGGCACAGAGAAATGATAAGCAAATGTTATCATTGTCCTGTGGTGTTATTCTGGCACAGAGGACAGATATGCAATTAAGAATATGTGTCATAATGGATAAATGAAGATTGAGATGGAAAAGAACAGAGTGCTATGGGGGAGTATTAAGGAGAAGGTAGCAAATCTAGAGGGTTCAGAAAAGCCTTTGCCAATGAAGTGATGTTTAAGCTGAGGCCTGATGTGCTCTATTTAGACTAATTTTATAGATTAATTTTCAGCACCTGGATGGGAAGGAAAAAAAAATCAGCAATCTTCTAGTCGGTAAAAAGAGGACACATTGGTATTAGGCAGGTCACAAACCTTTGCATTTGATGGCTTATTTAAAATCTTATTTTGTTCATTTCTGTGTTCCTGTTTTTTTTTGACCCTTGAAAAAAAGCAGTGATTTTTTTTTTAAGTGAGAAATAATTGAGACAAACAGATTTAATGTGTATTTAGTCAATAAACTTCACATTTTATGTGCTATTATCCAATGTAAATTGAGGGGTAGAAGTTAAATTAGGTATATTTTTGTTAAAGATCTAATTTAAAATGGAAATAAACAAAACAAAACAAAACTTCATGTAAGCCACTATTGTGTGGTCTCATGATAGCTGAGGCTCGAAGAAATAAGAGTGAAAAAAAGAGGTCTGAGCTGCCCAGCAATTGAATACACGACCTCGTGAGTAAATGAACTGTTACTTCAGTGGTTATACAAAAACTGGAGTTCTTTAGAGATTAAATAAAAGTGAAAAGAGATGAGAAAGTCTCCCAGATGACAGACCGCAACTGGGCTGAGTTTTCCCTCTAGGTCACTGCAAACCACTGACAGGTAATAAGCAGCATTTGGATGGAGGCCAGGAACCAGTCACATAGGATAAGGTAGAATGACTGGGTAAGAGAAAACACTGTAAAGGACCACAAAGCAACCAGTGAGTGTGGGAAAATACTCAGCTAAGGAAAAGTGGCAAATGTGTGTGAATGAAGACTGCCTGGTACCACACTTCTTCAATCCTGGTGTTTACAATATTAGATATTGTACCTAAATTGCTTAACTTGCGTTCATCTTATCTCCTCAAGGAGTGAAGACGTGCCTTGCAGGCAAAGTCCACACCTCATGATTATTTAGCAGCCCCAGGTTAACTTGAACAGGGATGATCTGAGAATAGACATTTGGAAAACACTCTTTAACCAGTTTTTAAGATGGTGCAGTCACTGTCCTGACTTGATTGACATTTTCTGTCTCTAACTTGAGATGATGTAGACATTGACTCTGATCCGCAGTCACACTGGATGTTCCGTTCATGCAGACATTAGCAGCATTTAAATGAAATGAATTATTCTGGAGCTACGGGCCACATTATCCTGCCCATCCTTTACCGCTTAATGTCCTTTTAGCCAGGAAACTTTCTCAGACCAAATAGTGTCACACTCTTCTTTCATCATGTAGTCTTTATTTTTTTTGTAGAATTGAATTGAATGCAATTAAATCATTAACTGTTGAAGTATTTGTTCAAAGTCCCCTTCCTTACCAATAAACAATTAATTAATCATTACAAGTAGAAGAAACATATTGGTGTCATTCACCAGTCTCTATTCCAGCACCCTCTCATAATATTTTGTTTATAACAAGTGCTTGATAAATATTTGTGAAATAATTGTGATTAGTAGTAAGTGTGGGTTGCAGTTTGGGAACCTGGGTTCTTTCTCAGCTACTCTGTTCGGTAGTAATGGGACACTTTCCAAGGCAGGTTTTAAGCACTTTGATACTCATTTTTCTGTCTTAGGAATGTCACCAAGTTTGTTGTGGTATTTGAATGAGATAGTGAGTGCTAGTTTTATCTCTAATCACTACTTGTCTACAAACTAGTTTGGGGTGGTTAGGTAACCTTTGCTACCCTCTTTTCTAAAAACTGTGAAATGAAAATGTTGAAAAATTAGTGGTGAAGCATAGGGCATGGTAACAGGCCAGTGGAAACACAATATAATTAATAGTTAACAACTGTTGTGAAAACACTGATGTTTGACATCTGGCTTCAACTCTTACTGCTATTTGATCTGAGCAAGTTGACCGCTTCAGGCTTCCATTTCCTCTTCTATCAAATAGGCTATAATACAAATTAAATAAGTTAAAACACATCAAGCATTTAGGACATTTCATGATGTTATATGAGTGTTCAACTTTCACATGATCAAATACTGGATTTAGAAATTTCACTTTAGATCCAATATGGTGAAAGTATTACAGGAGGACAAGATTTGGGAAGGTAGATGAACTTGGAGTTTAGTTTTGTTGTCCAGGTGATAAATGATGCTGGCGTGTATCAGAATAGTGGCAGAGAAAGTGGAGAGAAATGAAGGTAGTCAGGAGTTTCCCATAGTACATAATCAACAGAGGATGATAAGTTATTAGATTTAGGGGATGAAGACAGAGAGAACTGTGATGTATGGGTTTTTGCTTGATCAATTGTATGGATGTTGGTGCTCCTCACTGAGATTAAAAGATAGCAGGAATAGACCAGTTCTGTTTTGGATTTATTGAGTTAGAGCTGCCTGCCTGTAGGACATCCAAAGGGAGCTATCCAGTCGAGAGTTTGATATATGGGTCTGAAATCGAAGCTAGTGATCTGGAATGAAGAATGAGCTATAAATGAAAGAGCAAACAGAATAATAGTAGAAGGAAGGATGTCTCATGAGTGGGAAATTGTTAAAAAAAAATATATAGAGTGTTGAGTATGTTCATATGCAAATGAGACAGCCAGGGGTTAGGAATAGGTTACAGGTCGATGAGGAATCAGGATTTCTAGGAATTTTGTTATCACAAGTGATAGGTAGACATGTTCATTTTATTTAAAAAAAAATTGAAAGTAAAATTCCCTCTTTACCCTTCTACCTTCCTAATATCACTTTTTACCCCCCAAATCAGTCACTATCTATTTGGTGTACAAAATAAATGCCCAGTTTCCCCAAAAATAAGACCTAGTTGGACAATCAGCTCTAATGCATCTTTTGGAGCAAAAATTAACTTAAGACCTGGTCTTATATTGTATTATATTATATAAAACCTCGTCTTATGAAATATACACTCAAAAGAGGAGTTTCTGAATAAAATGGTATACATATTTAATACTGTTCACTAATATCCATCCAAAAATTGGCACATATTTACACTCCTACTAAGAGTATGACCCTTTTCATTTCTTCCCAAAACTTCATATATTATTCTTTGTGATGTCTAGTAGTCTGATGAGTGTAAAACAGTATCTTGTTTACTTTTTATTTAAATATATTTTATATGTATTCATAATGTGAATATCAAATTCTTTATCATTTTTTTCTAATTCATTATCTGTTTCTTAAGAATTTGTAGAACATTATTTTAATAGTTTGATTCCAAAGATTCTGTGATTTAGTTTGAAAATGTATATGTCTGTTTATGTATCTATAACATTCTTTTTACTTAATATTTTTCTTTGTGGTTTTCACTTATTTTTTTATCTAATACAAAGGTATAACCAGGTAATATTATATTTTCCTCTCTTTATAGACAGAGGGAGATAGATTAAGATAGATAGATTTAGATAGATGGCTATATCTCCAAAACTTATATATATATATATATAACATATATATGTATATGTATATATATATATATAATATATATATATACACATATATATACACACAAGTAAGGTACAGATGAAAGCACACTGAATATACATTATTATATAAATAATACATTGTGTACATAACATATGTACTATATGTTATATAATGTATATATAGCATTTTGTGTGTGTTACATATGTAATTAATAACATATATTATATTTAACAAATAACATATAATTATATAAATTTACTCAATGTGTTTCCATTTGTACTTTTTTTGGTGTTTTTGAGCTATGGGAGGTAAAGGTCTATCTTTATTATTTTTTAAATGTATCATCGATTATTTTAACAGAACTTATTTTTCATTTCATTTCCCCTCCACTCACTTGAAATGTCACAATTATTTATTCTTTGCTCCTTTAAC
Organism: Rhinolophus sinicus; assembly: GCF_036562045.2. Lineage (NCBI taxonomy): Eukaryota > Metazoa > Chordata > Mammalia > Chiroptera > Rhinolophidae > Rhinolophus > Rhinolophus sinicus. The sequence continues at coordinate 38,000,065 of NC_133760.1, read as the reverse complement.
TACAAAATTGAAGTTCTAATATACCTGCCATTGCAATGCCACAGTATTTTAATTACTAAGCCAAACAATATATCTTAATGTCCTTTAGGATATGTCTGTCTTTTTGTAGTTCTTTAAAAAAATTTTTCTTGCAATATTTGTAAATTAACATTTTCATATAAATTATAAAATCACAATATCAAGTTCCTTTAGAAATTTTGATGGCACTTTGATAAAATTTTGAGATTACATTAAGTTTATTGATTAATATGAATAAACTTGATATAATTATCACACTGAGTTTTTTCCATTCATGAGCATATTACTTCAGTTATTCAAGACTTTTATTATGGACTTTGGATAGTTTTTATTATTATCTCTATATAGATCCTGCATACATATACTGGGGGTGCCAAAAAAAATGTATACATGTGACTTCTATTCATCTTTTGTTATTGGTTTATATTGAGTATTACAATTTTAATAGTTTTTCCATTTCTTAACAACACATGACTTGTATTCATCTTTTGTGATCAGTATATATTGAGTATTACGATCTCAATACAGTTTTATCCATTCTTAAAATGTGTACACATTTTTTTGCACCCTCCATATACATTTTTTTCTTAGCTTTTCCTATGATATCCTACCCTAGCTACATGTGCAGGCTATTTGGGGTGCAAAGTTTAGGGCAGGACACGGTGACTGGTTCTTGTCTGTGTCTTCAGTAAGTGTGGAGCAGGGTAAGTCCTCTGACTATTAGTGCTTCTCTAGCTCTGAGTTTGCCAGTCGCCATGTTGAGCACCCATCCCTGAAACCTTTGCTTCATGCTCAGTGTTATGACCTGAGGTCAGACAGTCCTACCCCAACACCTGGCCCAGAAGTGGGTCGTGGTGCTCTGCTGAAGCCAGTTACTGAACAGTACCCCTCACCTAAACATCATGATTGTTTGCTGTTGACTTTGCTGCTTTTTCCTGATCACCCGGTCTGTCCAGCCATGTACTGGTTTTGGTGGTACGCTCAGTGTTTGTAGCATTACAGTGAAATAATTTGGGGCTGCTTCTGTCTTCTTTCCATACCTAAGCTATTTTTTTAATTTCCAGCCCTCCAAATGATCCTTCTTTTAATATCCTTAATTATTTGGATTTATATGTACTTTTGAGTATTTATGTCATTTTACTGAATTGGAGGTAGGTGGGAGAGATTATGGTATTGTCAATATCTTGCAAGGGAATTGGAATCGTGTAAAATGAGCAGCATTCCGGTGACTTCAAGCAATTAAGTGAAATAGAAAAGCTTATTTGTATTATTTTAGAAATAGTTCCATTTTAGTATCTATAACGTGATATGGAAATATAGTATTATTACCTTTTAAGTATTTACAATTATGCTTACTAGTCTCAACTCCTAATTAATTTTTTACTGAATACTGTTTTCCCGAAAATAAGACCTGGCCAGACAATCAGCTCTAATATGTCTTTTGGAGCAAAAATTAACATAAGACCTGGTCTTATTTTACTATAGTATAGGACCAACTGTTAATGTAATATAATATAAGACTGGGTCTTATATTAATTTTTGCCTCAAAAGATGCATTAGAGCTGATTGTCCGGCTAGGTCTTATTTTCGGGAAAACATGGTAGCATTTGAAATCCATTGAACTATTTAAGCTGTTCCAATTTGCAAATAGGGATCGGTATTTTCCATCTTTATTAAAACTTTTCATGGGACAAGTTTGAACCACTACATTAAGCTATATTTAGAGGGAAAAGTGAATTAAAATAAGTTTAAACTAAAGTGATATTTTATTTAGAGATTGAGTTAAAAGTTTTAATACATTTTAATTTTTGAAATTTAATTCATTTGAAAATTATGGTTATATAATAAGTTTTAATCATATACAACCCTATTAGACTTGTCACCTGTCTATTAATGTTGTATCTGCATCATAATAATTTTTGCTTTATGCTTTTGCTTTGCATTATAAATTGTAACAGTTGTCTAACCATTCTTTTTGTAGAAACATGCTTCCATTTAACTGCAAGAGCTAACATGCAAACCCAAAGCAATTTTATCTTTGACAAACTAAATTTTTGGAAATATTTTCTATTATATTCATTGATAGTGCCAGATTTAGAAGAGGAAAATACGACACTTTCTTCTCTGGGATTTGGTTGAATTATTTGTTTTCCTTTTTTTCCCTTTTGTTCAAAGATATGAGATTTAAAAATACGGAGAAAAGAGTGATATATCCAGGAAAAATATTAAGTTAAGACTTTATTTCATAGTAAGATACACCATTTATCTAATGTCTGAAGTATGGATGTGTACATTTAATTACAATTTCTGAAAAAAGTATTACATTGTCCGTTAAATATTTTATACTTGATGCCATCTTATAAGTGAAATATAAAAAAAAAAAATCAGTGAAGTCAGAGAATTGAGTTTTTTTAAAGTGTCTATGTATGTACACACACATACTCACACACACACGTAAATTGCAAATTATTGTTAAATATTCTTTAGGATTCTTATGAACAAGAGTAAAAGAGGCAAAGTGATCATTGGATAATTCTCATTATCAAACATATGGTTTGAAATTATTTCTTTAAAGATTTTTCTCACTCTCGTTTTTAACATAATACTAACTCTTGAGATTTTACAGAGAGGGCGCAGTTAGGAGGAAGATTATATTGCAGCATTCTTATATCAGGTAAAATAATGAATTTCTGTGCTTTTCACCCAACCCAAGTGAATTATGACCGGTAGCACAGTGTAGGGTTTAAGAGTACTGCTTGGACTTGAAATATAATTCTGTCCCTTCTATGGCTATGACTTTGGGCAAATTGTGTAAACTCTTTTTGTTTCAGTCCTCATCTGCAAAATGGGGATAGTAAGTCCCTAACTCATAGAGTTGTTTTGATGATGGTCTGAGTTACAGAACTTGAACAGGACTTAGAGCAATCATGGCATATAGAAAATGTAAGTCAATATTTGTTAAATAAGTTTAAATGTAATAATTTGAAGAGTTAGAATGATCACGTTGAATAGCATAGATTCAGGGGAAGCTGTGACTTATAGCAGGTAGTGTTATTGATCAAGGAGACTCTAGGATTCACAGAAAACAAATTGGAAGTTTCAGCTGCTCAGAGAACATTACAGATTTTTAGCCAATCCAGTTGTCCTCTGTATATAAAAGGGCGTGTGGACAATGCCTGCTTCATAATACCTGTAAAAGGATAAAATAAATTGGTATACTATAGAATAAAAAGTGCTATAGGATAACATATTGCCTATCATAATTATTCAAATAAAATTATCACAGCTGGGACTTCTATTTCTTGAGCTGTTGAGAACAGACAAGATATTTTTCACTTCCAATGAGAAATTGGATGTACGAAATGAATTCAATCAGTGGATATTTAATTTAATTCATCCAAAGCAGTCACTTAGGCTGGACTCTGGGACTCAGACAAAGTCTTCAGGGGCTGTTGCCAAAATTTAGAGTAGACTTAATTTTTCAAGAACGAAGCTAGAGTGGGTGTGAAAGGCATGCAGAACACAGGTGGCCATAGCATCAGAATAAGTACCTGATTCTTACAGGACATGGGAGGCCAACGGTCTCAGGCTGGATAGAAAGAAGGGGCTATAAGTAGACAACTAAACAGCAAGTGTAGGCGTTTTCAGGTGATAAGATGATACATAGATAATGTAGTACAGTGCACAAATATCAGGACAAGAGGTTCTGATCAGAATTGGTAAATGATGTAAGATTATGAGAAGCTGGTCTCTTTGCAGTAGAGCGTTCACCATCTTTATTATATCAGGTCATGGAAAGACAGAGGCTGTGTGGAGAGAGGATGAGTTGTGGTTGTCCTTGAACACAGAATACGTTACTGATGAACACGGAGAAGTAACGTAATCAAGTTCCAAAAGATGAAGAGTACTCTTTGGAGTTGTGGTCAAACCCAATCTCTAGTAGCATATTGGCTTCCTAGAAAATAACGGAGAATAAACACATGAGGGTTTATTTTTTAAAAATCAATTACTAATAATTGAGAAGTGGATATTGTAGGAATTAATAGCTTATGATTTTTGCATTCCCTTCATAACATGCAGAAAATTCATGGTTTCCAATAAAATTATAAGTGAACTCTGCCTTAAAATACAAATTTTCAGTCAGTTGGGTTTACACATTTAAACTTCCTCGACTACCCAAAGGAATCAACAGAACTTCCTTTTGTTCTTTTCAGTTTATCGCTGTTATTATTGTTTGGATTCTTTGCTTTGATTTCCTCTGACATTCCGTGCTATTTGAATCATTGAAATAATAGACCCACATCTAGTGATATACATTTCTGAGAGATTCAGGAAGCCAAACTGCACTGTGTTAACTAAATCACAGATTTTGTTTGTAGCTTTTGTTTCGTCTTCCTTGTATTAACGAGAAGACTTTATTCCCTCTAGAACTGTAAATCAGAGAATTTGGGGCTATACATAGGAGCGTTAAGAATATCTCGGCTGTCCTGAGCAGTAACTCAGTTCTGTGAAATTGTATCCACTGGGATCTGTGGGGTGCCTGAGACAGCTTTATTTCTTGAATTTATGACATTCCTTCACCTCTTCTCTTAAAGATTTCATAAACTCACAATGAAAAGTGGTCACTTAAAATCAGGCTCCAAATAGACCACAATAATCAGACTAGCCTTTTTCTGTGCCTTTCATGAATAGCAAAAGCATTAACTAATGATAAAGGCACCTGTTGACCAGCGAGCGACACACCCCAGGAACTTCTCTTCTGCTTTGAGATCCTGCCTGGTGGATTTTTCTGGGTCATTTAACAAGCCAACTCTGTCACAACCAAGCTTAATTTTTATAGGACAGATTTTGAATTTCAAAGGAACTCACAGGGCATTTTCACACCCTACTATTTGACCTATTTGCAGATTGCTGAAGAAAAAGTTATACTGTTTTATTACAGAAGCAGATGTGCTTTTATATTAGAAAACAGTAACTCAGATTTTTATTATTTATGGTTTTACTGGTTCCTTTCCTTTATGTCTTGAGAATCCAGATGTCCTTTGCTTATTTGTATTGTTTTAGTAACTGTATTTAAAACCGTAGAATGAGCTGGATTCAATAATTTAAAAGAAAGGGAACAAGAATATGGTGCAGTCTTTAGCAAGTTAGTGGGGTTTTTTTTTGCTAACTGCTTACAGTTTAACAAACTAAATGATAAGAAAAAAGTAAACACCTGATGCAACTGCAATCTAAAAGATCCAATTTGAATTCAGTGGATATGAATATATTAATATATAAAATCACGTATCTTCTAGACATCACTTGGTAGGTATCAAAAGGGCATTTATGACATTTCTTATCCAATAATAAAGCAAATATGGAAAATGTTAATACTAGGGAATATGAAGAGTACATCGTCACCAATCCAAAACAGTGAACTGATGTAATCGTAGGACCACAAGGTACTTTACATTTTCAAAAGAAACACAGCAAAACGTGGTATCTTTCTGACATTATATGCACTGCCATCTTGAGATAATTCTTTGCTTCAAAATAAATCAGGTTACATTCCTTTGATGACATCGTATCTTCAGCAATTCAGGTTTTGCATCATTGGTGTGATTAATGACATCAACATTAAAATGTCAAAAGTCCACGTGGAACAGTGAATGACGTTGGAGTTGTCTGGTGTGGTTTTCAGATCTGAGAAGTTAGGTGGGGTCTTTCAGACACACACCCATATATCCTCAGTAGTTGGTTTTTTAAAAGTGAAGTAAATTTTTTTTTCAATTTATTATTTTTTAAGTGAATATTATGTTTGGAATATAGACGCTTATTATGTAGTTTGGACTTTATACTACTTTATAAATGCACCCGTTAAATATTTCTTTCAACCTGGAGTGAGGTGAAAAATACTGAAACTCTAAGGGTGCTGTGAAACTATAAAGTTTCAAAACCCCTTGTAAGTGGAAAGTCTTTGTACAATTTTTGCAAATTTTATCAACTTAAATAAAAATAAACGTATTAACGGAGCTTTTAAAGAATTTGATTAGGGATAGTTCTTTCTAGTCCTACTTTGTGATTAGTTTTTGTAATATGTAGATATTGACGTGAAATTTTTGTTTTATTTATTTTTTGTCTTATTCCTGCCCCTCTTCCCCAACCTTAAGTAGACTTTATTTTTAGAAGCAGTTTTAAATACACAGCAAAATTCAGCGGAAAGTGCAGAGTTCCCATACAACCCTTAGGCTCAGACTGGCACCGCCTCCCCTACTCTCAACATCCCAGAGCGGTACATCTGTTACAATTGATGAGCCTACAGGACACATTGTTATCCAAATGCATGGCTTACATTAGGTTCACTCTTGGTATGGTGCATTCTATGGTTTTCCCTAATGTATAATGACATACATACAATGATACAGTATTATACAGTGTTCTTTTCACTGCCCTAAAAATCCTCTGTGCTCACCTATTATGAGTAGAAGACACCTATTAGGGTTAGCAACCACTGAACTCTTTCCGGTCTCCATAGTTTTTCCTTTTCCAGAATGTCATATGATTTAATCATACAGTATGTAGCCTTAGCAGATTGGCTTTTTCATTGAAGAATATACATTTAAAATTCCTCTATGTCTCTTCATAGCTTATTTCTTTTTAGCACTGGATGCTATTCCATCGTCTGGATGTACCACTGTTTATTTATCCATTCACCTACTGATCTTATATGTTTTTATTATATGTAAATATTTTATTTTGGGGTGTGAATGAACATGGTATTGTGTTTTTAACTTATTTGTTCATTGCTGGTGTATAGAAATATGACTGGCTTCTGTATATCAACTTTGTATCCTGCAACCTTACTGTTCTTGCTTATTAGGTCCATGAGTGTTTTGGATTGATTTTTTTTCAGATTATCTACATAGATACTTATGCCATTTGCAAAGATAATTTTATTTCTCTTCTCAGTTTGTATGCCTTCTATTTCCTCTTCTTGTCTTACTGCATTAGCTAACACTTTTCAGTATGATGTAGAAAACAAATGATGAAAATAGGCATAACTGCCTTGTTCTTGGTAGCTAGTGATTTTTTAAAATAAAATATTTCTGTTTTATTGTTTTAGGTTGGTGAATTACGTTGGTTAATTTTTCAAATGTTGAACCTAGGATATACTTGATTATAAATGAATATGTATAAAGCATATTCTCCCTGAACATCAGAACACAGAGCATATTTAAGAGGTGGATGCTTTATAATGAGGTTCTACTTAATCTATTTACTGTTCTGACTTTTATGCACTATTTAGCTATTTACACACTTGTACTTAGTGAAAATTGTGTTGCACAATCTAAATCCATCGTAACATGAACCAAGTCTCAGTCCCAGTTTAACAGATATGTCATCCAGTCCTAAATGAGATTACATGAATATTGACTGGTTAGTACAGATTAATTTAGATGAATTTAGACTTCTATAGTGCAAAGACTGAGGATTCCAAGGTGCTAGAGATGTAAAGGTTTAGATTTGGGGGCTTGAAGTTAGAACATCTTGTGTTGGGATTCTAGTGGCATCGCATGTGACATTACTCAACTGAAAAACAAAGCATATATATTTTTTGAGAATTATTTTTTGCTCCAGGTAATTCTCTAAAATTTTTAAAATCATGGATAATACCAATCCTCTCGGTTGACACTAGAAAACAATATATATTGCTCATTTTTAAGAAACTGGAATCAGATTCATCTTATCCTTTTTGTCCCTTTGTTCCTTATATCTGAAGTCTCATTTACAGAAACCCATGGTGTTTCATTCTGTGTTTGATAACCTGTTAGGTGGAAAACTTTAAAATATGTGCTATGTGTAGCAATGATAATGTACTCCATCAGATTTTATTGTTTTTCAGTGACCTAGAGATACTATTTTGGTAAAAGTCCTAGGAACATTCAGTACTTCATTAATGATAGAGTGGGGATTTGAAACAGAATGTAATAGATTTTGGCTGTATAAAGTGGAATTTATGTTATTTACAGATAGGGTTTCACTAGTTTACAAACAGAACAATACCACTAATCTTAAAGAAACAATTAAATGCCATCCTCACTAATGATGGTGTTATATCCTGTGTTCTATCCATTTTATCTGGCTGTCACTTTTGACAGTAGGTGCTTCAGATGTGTATTTGTTTGCATTTAAAATAAACAGAACCTCTAATTTCATCCTAATGTTGATGAGCCTCTAATTTTAGACTATGGGAGCAATTGTAATAAAACTTGTACTGAATAGTCAAGGAGATGAAGAGTCAATTTCATTAACCATTTATTCATGGAGTTTTCACTGCTTTGGCATAAATTACAAAAATAACTTTTTTTTTTTTTTTTTAAATGTGAGGTGACCTAGATCTCAACACTTCATATAAATTGCAAATGGTGACATATGTACAGAAATGTAAAGTATTGCACAAGGTGGAAGAAATTGTATGCATATTGTCAATGTTCTTCGATGAAAATTGAATCAAATTGCTTTCTTACCGGCAATATATGGACATGCCGATATCTTAAAAATTTGTATATAGCGCAACACATATTTACTGCTAGGAATTATCCTTGGGGAAAATGAGCATAGAATTGTTGTTTTAGGATATTCTTTGCTGTGTTTTATATAGAGATAAAAAATTGGAATTAGCCCAACTGTCCAAATATATGTCATTATTAAATACATTCTGAGAAATCCATGAAGTCTAATATTATATAGCTAATCAAAATAATATTTCCAGTGGCTTTTCCTTTATTTAATTCTGACATAGCAGGCACTCAATCAATACTATTTGAATTAATATAAAGTACATAGGGAGTGCGACAATTAAGTTCACAAACTTGTTGCAACAAGGTTGCTAACCTTTTTTGATGTCAGAGGGATTATTCATTATTAATTTGTACCAAGTGAACACATAGTTAACCAAGTTTACTATTTGGAAGTGCTGAAAAGGCTGCATGAAAAGTTAGACAAAAACGACCTGAATTTTTTGTCAACAATTCATGGCTCTTGCATCACGACAATGCACCAGCTCACATGGCACTCTCTGTGAGGGAGTCTTTAGCCAGTAAACAAATAACTGTATTGGAACATCCTCCCTACTCACCTGATCTGGCCCCCAAAGACTTCTTTCTTTACTGGAAAATAAATATTGAAAGGAAGACATTTTTATGACATTCAGGACATCAAGGGTAATACGATGACAGCTCTGATGGCCATTCTAGAAAAAGAGTTCCAAAATTGCTTTGAAGGTGGACTAGGCACTGGCGTCAGTGCACAGCTTCCCAAGGGGAGTACTTCGAAGGTGACTGTAATGATATTCAGCATCAGTAGTACTTTTTCTAGGATGAGTTCACGAACTTAAGTGTCTGACCTCATGTATTCCCCATTTGTGTTTTCATCGTTTATTTCCTCAAACCATATCCGATGCTATTTGAATAAACTCAGGATCATTAAGGCAGAAGCTATAGCAGGGGAAGAATATGAGTGATTTTTGTGTGACAAACAATTATAATTTAAAGCCAAATGGAATGACAGTATAATTGCCTTACTGTAGATTGTTGGCAGACACGGGTCTAGAACCCATTTATATCCTTGTTATTTTAGCAAAGTAGTGTCTATTTTCAACTGCAAAATTAAAGAGAAAAGAATCCTTTCAACTCTAGCAAAATGATGTACCACCAAAATTAGAGGCTATCCAATTGTAAACAGTAGTCTAATGCCTCTTGGCAATGAGCTGATGAAAAGATTTCACTTCATTTATAATTTGTTTAGCATTCCTGAGCCCCCTGTCTTTCTTTTCCAATTGAAGGGGTGGATATAGTCCTATTTTGCACATCTTTATTAATCAAGCAAAACTGGGGAACAGATGTGGGATTCTTCAGACGTTATGGGGATAGACAGAAGGAGAGCCGTAATTTTTAGGCTTGTCATTTTAAATGATGCCCAAGAGACACAGCATCAGAAACAGAGCCATTGGGTTGCAGAATACAAATGACAACAGTATATTTTAAAGGAAAGGTAAGTAAGTTGTACTTCTTTGCTGATGCGCATTCATTATGTAATAATGTAGATACACATTGCTGTTGGTTTTTGACTAGAAAACAAAGGAACAGTTTTTCTGTTCCAGAGGAGGGGGCAGTAGACACATACTTTAGTGGAAGAAAACCATCCTGTTAGATATTTTTAAATAGCTAGTATTATTCAAATATAGATCTAGAGTTTGGAGGGTCAGGACTAATTGGCCTTCAGAGAACATTTAAGTGTATAGTACACTGATTCTTCAGTTATCAATTTTTTCTTTGTTTTATAATTGTTTTAAACCCATTGCCTTATAAGAATAATTATGGTTAAAATAGCAGCCTCAATCTTCAATACTTCAAAACTATCAAAGATTGAACTGAATAATTTTATGGAGGTATCTTGGAAAATTCTTATTATTCCCAAATATATTTTAGCTAATAAAACTGCACTGAAAGGAAATATTGCAGTCATGTCTATTGCTGAATGCTGCATATATTTTCTATACTACAGAGGACAAGAATCAAATAATTTATTTCATTTCAGGTTCCTACTTTTTCAAAATTTAGAATATTTTCTTTTAAACAAAATTGTTACCATTCTTTTAATCAAAGGTAAATTCCTGCCCCCAGTATAGTAAGTATATCACATCCCAATCCTAAATTGAGACATAATCACACTCATAAGTTCTCAATATTTTAACTACTTTCTTTGGAAATTTGCATTAAAACTTTCTATGATCTATTGTACGTGCGTGTGTGTGTGTGTATATTTATATTTATAATTCAAAGCCAAGACTCTGATCCAAAACACATCTATCACCAAAAGTACTTTTTAATAATTTCCATTTATTACTAATGATTCTATTTAGCTGTCATTAAATTACTTGATTTGACTTTATTATTCCCACACTACTATTAATGGGATTACAAACAGTTATCAGCATAACACAAAAGCCCTACTCTGTGATTCACAATGCTGGAGTCCTGGGATTTGATGGGAAATTTTCCTTCTCTGTTATGTTTTCAATCTAGTCGTTGTCCATGGGAGAAGAAAAAGTTATATTTCAGGGGAATTCTGAGGAGATTTTGATTTTATGATTCTTCTGCTAAATACAAATCCACATTCAACAAATTTGAGCCGTCAGGTTAATGATCTCTTCTTGTTAGTTTACCTTCCATTTGAAACATCCCAATGATTTCACTTTTTCTGTAAAATAGGAATAGTTTTAATGGATTTCAAATTAGCTAGAAGTGCTCTTTCCTTTCTTGGCAGAAATTAAAGTAAAATATAACATTTTTTAATTTAGGAGCAGTAGTCAAATCTAATAGAATTTTTGACTTTGTTAAATCCAACCTGCAACAAAAACAGTAACAAACATACTGGGTCTTTACTATGTGGTAGGCATACATATGTTTTCAATTTATAATTTGCCTGAAAACTTTTGGGAACATGTATAAATGGCAAATATATGTGAAAATATATTAGTACACAAATATATATAATATATGATAGAATAAATAAAATATGTGATAAAAGGTAAAGAAATAACAGAAGAAATACATAAAACTGTCTCTTAGTCAACAGAAGCACTGTTAACACGGGCAACTTACACAATTTTCCTTGTAATTGCTTATTTTAATATGTTGTATAATAGGTGTGTGACTAGGCTTTATTTTAATATGTAATGTCACGATGTTCTTTCATTTAGCCGTGTTACAATGATTATTATAACCAGTGAAAACAAAGTAAAATTATTTCAAGAGTATCATGGTCTGTAAATATTTCATATTACAATCTGTGTGCATTACTATTCACATCACCGTTTTATCATAGCTGAAACTAAAGCACAGAGAAATAAAGGAACAAAGATTTTAGATTCGTTTGAACATATTATTTCTAAAATGTGTGTGTGAGGTAGGGGTTGGCAGGGATGTGCTCATTTGACACATTTGGAATCTGTGTGGGTCCATTTCACTGTAAAGTTAGTTTATTCATCTCATATAAAGTTTTCTTGGGGTGAGGAAGTTGCTGAGCACCTGAAAAAGAAGGCAGTGTCTCTCGTGAAGAACAGAAATGTTCAAGAGCCCCTTATGAATGCTGATCATAGAGAGAAGTACCATAATCATGGAGGCACCATAGAAAGAGAAGAAGGGCAGATGCCCCAAATGATAGCTCAGGTAATGTCCAGCCCTTTTTGACAGGACCAACTCTACCTACAATAATCTGATCCAGTAAGAGCAGAACTTTTCACTCACTATGCTTAGTATGCACTTATAGTAAAAGTAACAGTAATGATAGCTGATGTGTGAGTATTACATATGATACAGCTCACATTTGCATGAGTTAGCTCATTCAACACTGAGAAAATTATATTTTTTCTTTATTTGCGTAATAATACTCATAATATATGTGCGTGTAACAATAAAAGTAACCACTCCAATTTCAAGCTAGTGCTCACGTTATTTAATCTTTCTACCATTCGCAGCTTTGCAGATATTGTTATCTGCTTACCCTTTTCTTGAATTTCCCTATGATCATACTCGTATGTCCACACATTTAGTCATTAGTTGCCAGATTATTTTCATTTTCTCTCATTTTCTTTCTTTCTCCCTCTCTCTCTCTCCCCATCAGCATTTTTATTTCTACTTTGAATTTAATTTTAAGTAGGTAAAATATGCACACTGTATAAAATTCAAGGGATTTAAGGGGTGTGCGGTGAAAAACAGCAAGTCTTGATCTCCCACCTTTCTTCCAGCCACATTTACCCTTCTCAGGAACTCCCAAGGTTGCCAATTCTTTTTCAAATGCTGATGTGTAGTTATTAAGTGGAGCAAGAGAAACGATTTGGCTCTCAGTTCACAGGAGTCATTGACAAGAATTTGAAGCAAGTCTTAAGATCACACAGAGAGGAAGTGAAAGACCCACTATTTGAACCCAGGTCCTTTTGAATTTGTACACTGTTCTTGCTAACTGGCTGTCTGCCTGATTCTCACACAAGCTACTGAAAACCTCATGAAATGAAGAAAAGCCTCAATAAAAGAACATATTTAAAATGCACATAATTATTCTCAAGTAAAATGTTTGTTTCATTAATCATTCAAGATCTAGGAGATGGGGATCAAGTAGTATAAATAGTGCTCTATTTAAAATTCAACAGCACATTCTGCAGCTTGTCTCTGTTTTAGAAAATTGTAGTGTGCCTTAAAACTTGGCAAATCATATTTCATGCATCAGTATGTTAAATGTATTTTGATTTCTTTTATATAATACATCCATTTACTTTATGGAAAATTAGAAAAATAAGTAGCTCAAAAAGGGAGAGGGAGAAAGTCGCCAGAATCTTTCCACGCAGAGATAACCACTGTTAATGTTTTGCTGTTTTGTATTATTTATATATACGTTCTCCATATTGATGTATGTGTCTTGCATCTTTATAGATGAATCTATTAAAACATCATGAGGTTTTTAAAATTTTGTAGTGTGTACTTAACCCGTCAATTTATGTTATAGATATTTTTCAGTCACTACCGATAAATTTTCATGCTTTTTTTAATGGCGACATTAATCTGTTGTATGAGTTACATATAAATATACACATCTAAGTTCATGATTTAGTTTGGCTTAGAATTTTTCTTTTAAATGGTGCCCCTTTTAAATCTTGTGTTCAAAGATATGTTAGCTTGATACAAGGAATTCAGTAATGTTTTCTCTTTATTTTCTTGAAGAATTTCTGTAGACTTTGCATATGTTTTACTTAAATGTTTTAATTATTATTATTATTATTATTTAACTAAAATGTCTAACCCTTCTGGTGCTGGGCAAAATGGAGTAAGCTCATCATAGCCTCTTTCTCTCACTGATTAGAACTAAAATTTCTGGACAAAACACAACTACTTGAGAATTCTGAAGCAGGCATATTTGGAAGTAAAAGTCAAACTTTGGAGAAGGGATACATATAGGGAAATTTTCCCACTTTTTTTTTTTTTGTGTGTGTGTGTGTATTTCTCTCAGCCCTTTTCCAGAAATTGAACAGCAGGCATAGTGTTATTCAGCAACATAGGCATCGATAATTCTGAGAGAAACCTTCTTATTTCTTTCCAGGGGACCAGGAAAGTGGGACTCTGATAGATGGAGAATGTGAAGGAAACCTCCATTTTCTTTCTATCTTTTTATCACTCTGTGATCTCTCTTACCTATGCCCTGAGGCTAGAGCCCAGCCCTCCATCTGTGGCAGAAGCAGCAGGCAACTCAAACTCCAAGAGAAAACCCATCTTTCTAGCCAGAAGAACTGGCAAAAAGCTCCGCCTCCCTAACCCCCATGCACTAAAGTATGTTGAAAGAATCCCCGTTATTTTTCTCTCTCCCTTTCCTCTCATAGAATTGAGACAAGTGTGGGCCCTACTTTTCGAGGTACAAATGTAGCAGCAGGATAATACAAGAAATCCTAGGCAATTCTATAAAATAAAAGTCCTAGAGATTGGAAAGTATAAATTAAAATGGTCTATCCACAGGTGACATGATTTTTCACATAGGAAATCTCAAGGAATCTGTAAAAATTACTTAGAAATAGTGAGTGGGGTTAACAAGGTTGTAAAACACAATGTCAGCACACACAGATTAATTTTCTTTCTATGCACGAGCACAGACCAATTGGAGATAGTTTTTGTATAAAGTAACACTTACAATAGTACCAGAGAAATAGGAAATACTTATATGTGGATGTAACAAAATATGTTCACAATCTACACTGGAAATTATGAAACAGTGAGTAGGAAATTATTTTTCAGGGAGATGATCACACTTCCTGAATGTTCCTGCTAAATAGAATTCACATATCTTTTTCTCGTTGTTTTTCTTTTCTCTTTGTATCAGTAGTTCAAAATTAATGAGGTCATTTCAAACCTCATAATTTCATTTAACCTTGGTGTGAGCCTATAAGAAAATCTTGACTCTTAATGTCCAGACCTAAAATATACTGACCTTCTAATCGTGTTGTGGTTTCTAAAAACCTTATTACTCTTAAAACTACATTTCTACTTGACCTTGCTTCCAACCATTTCTACCATGGTTGTGTAGGTTTTCTTGGGCCTGTTGGCCAACCCACTCTATTCTTTCTGAGGCTGTCCCTGTTTTTGTGTACCTTGGATTATTGGTTAGCACTGATCAGACTTTTAGTAAATTTGTATTCATTTATTTCTTCCAGAAAATATTTTGATGCATCCTTTCTTGTTTCATGTGACTGCATTTGAGTTTTTATTTCATTTCTATAGCTCTGTTTTCAAATTCAAGAGAGTTGCACCAGATACATGTTAAAGATGGCAACGACGGCTTTGTTGTAGACTATTGCAATTAAGGAGAGAGAATGAACTCAACTTGGCTGAAGCAAAAGGCAGAGGATTTTAAACCCTGTAGTGAGCTCATAGAAACATACTGGCCCATGTCTGGGAGGAGGTTGATCAGTATGACTAGGCATGTGTGTTTGCTAGTTGGTGCTTATGGAAGTTAGGCTGCTGTCCTTCCACAGAGACTGGGGGATGGAAATGCTATATTTCTTCATGATTACATCTTGGAGGGATGGCTCCCATGTCCTCAAGAAAGACTTTTCTGGGTTGTATAAAGGTTTACATCTCAAAGGGGTAGAGAAAGAACTCATATTTGCAAGAACCATTTCCTAAAGTTAAATGGTCTATGAAAAGGGAGGTCAGAGGATATAATTAGGAAGTAACCTGTCTAAAGTTTAGTCAAGTTGAGGGGAACATTAAGGTCATTTTTAGTCAGTATTAAAGCTAAATGAATAATCACCTTGACATAGTAGTTCATTTACATGTGGTTATGTGTGCAGATGCTGTATACTGTGAAATCTTTGTCCTGTAGCTTTCTCTTTGTGTTTGAACTTAGAGTGGCCAAAAATGGAATCAAGAAAAAATATTGCACTTCTTAAGAAGCTTATCTTTCTTCCTCTTCCAATTAATTTGTTAGACTACAGTGTACTTTTTCTATAAGGTTAAGTGATTCAATTAAATAATCACAAGGGGCTTCAGTTTGTGATAGTTATGGATTTAGTCCTCTTACTCTTCTCTGATAAAATGTCATATATTCTCTTTAAGAACATTTGTCTTTATCCATCAGTTAAATAATCATATTTATAAAGAGCATTCTCATATGTCCTGCGTCTTGTCAAAGATCTGCCCCTTTTATCTGTTTTTACGTGGGTACTTTTGGGTATATACTTAGATAAAGAATTGCAGGATCGTATGGTAATTCTTATGTTTAACTTTTTTGAGCAACTGTCAAATTGTTCTCCAAAGATACTTCAGCAGTTTTCAATCTGACCAGTCATGTATGAGGATTCCACTTTCTCCACATCCTCCAACATTTGTTTCTGTTTGTGTTTTTTATTACAGATATCTAATGGGTGTGAGTGGTATCACATTTGGTTTTGATTTACATTGATCTATGACTAATAATGTTGGGTATATTTTTATGTGATTCTTGGCCATTTTTATCTCTTCTTTGGAGAAATGTCTATTCATATTGTTTGTTTAGTTTGTTTAGTTTGGGTAATTTGTTACTTTGCTTTTGATTTGTAAGAGTTATTTATATATTCTGGAAACTAGCTCTTATTAGATACGTGATTTTACAAATATTTTCTCCCATTCTCTTGGCTCTCTTTTTATTTTCTTGCTAGTGTTATTTAAGGAATGGAAATTTTAATTTTGATGAAGTATAATTTATGTGTTTCTTTGGTTGCTAATAGTTTGCTTTCATATCTACATTTCTCTTAAACTTATTCCTGAGTAGTTTTTGATGTTACTGCCAATGGAATTATTTTCTTAATTTTACTTCGGGATTCTTCAATGCTAGTGAATAGGAAAAAAACCTGATTTTTGTATTTTGATCATGTGTCCTGCAGCCTTGGTGAGCTTGTTTATTGTCTCTAGTAGGTTTGTGTGTATGTGTTTTTGTGTTTAAGTGTGTGTTCTTAATTTTTTTTATATACAAAATGTCTTCTGTAAATAGTGATTTTACTTATTTAATGGCCATGACTAGAACCTCCCGTGCACCGTTGAAAAGAAGTGGTGATTAAGCTATTAGTCTTTCAACTTTAAGTGTGATTTTACCTGGGGTTTTTGTAGATGCCTTTATCATGCTGAGGAATGTTTTCCTAGTTTGTTGATTTTTTTAATCATAAAACATTATTGGATTTTATCAAATGATTTTTCTGCATCTATTTCTATATGCATGTGTTATATTGTCCTTTATTCTGTTAATATGGTGTATTGCACTGATTGATTTTTGTATGTGGAACTAGCCTTGCATTCTTAGGGTAAATTCCATTTGGTCATGGTATGCAATCCTTTTCATATTTTGCTGGATTCAGTTTGCTTTTATTTTGTTGGAGATATTTGTTTTTACATTCACAAGGGATATTGATCTATTATTTTCTTCTTTTGTGATGTCTTTGTCTGGTTTTAGCACTAGGATAATACGGGCCTCATAGAATGAGTTAGGGAGTCCTCTCTCCTCTTCTGATTTTTGGAAGGGTTTGTGAAGCACAGGTGTTAATTCTTCTTTACACGTTTAGTAGATTTCACCAGGAAACCATCTTGTCCTTGTCTTTTTTTTTTTTTTGTGGAAAGTTTTTTGATTACTAATTTAAGCTCTCTACATGTTATCGGTCTATTCAGATTTTCTATATCTTATTGAATCATTTTGGTGGTATGTATCTTTGTAAAAGTTTGTTCTCTTCATCTGGGTTATCTAATTTATTGATATACACTTATTTGTAGTATTCTCATTATATATTTATAACTTATGTAATATGTAGTAATATATATGATTTGATATATAATAAAACATAATATGATTTATGTAAGGTCATTAATAATGTCTTTTCTTTCATTTCTAATTTTAGTAGTTTGAGTTTTCTCTCTTTTGTTGTTCAGTCTCACTAGTGATTTGTCAATTTTGTTGTTCTTTTCAGAAACCAACATTGGAGTTTTTAATTTTGCTATTGTTTTCCTATTCTCCATTTAATTTATTTTTGATCTAACATTTATAATTTCTTTTTACTGCTTGCTTTAGCTTAGTTTGCTTTTTTCTATCTTTTTGTTTAAGGATACGTTATTAACTAAAAATCTTCTTTTTTAATATAGGCATTTACAGCTGTAAATTTTTCTATATACACTGCTTAGCTTCATCCCATAAATTTTGATATATTTCTCTATATTTTCACCCATCTTAGAGTATTTTCTTTCTGTTTCTCAGACTATATGATCTCAATTGATCTATCTTAAGTTCACTACTGATTCATTATTCTTCCTGCTCAAATTTGTTATTGAGCCTCTCTAGTGATTTTTTTGGTTCATTACAATCAGTGTACATTTCAACTTCAGAACTTCCTCTTGATCCTTTTTTATAATTCCAGTCAATATTTATATTCTCTATTTGGTAATACATTATTCTCGTATTCTTCCATACTTCTTTATCTACATCTGAAATAGCTGATTTAAAACGTTTGTCTACTATGTCCATCATCTAGGCTTTCTTAAGGAGAGTTTTTATTGCTTGCTTTTGTCCCTCTATATGGAACATGATTTTTTGATTTTTAAATTTATCTCTTAATTTGCTCTTGAAAATTGACAATGCTTTAAAGAAGATTTTTGGAGGTTTTTATACTACCATTTTCATTGATGTCAGTATTCCTTTTATCTTTGTCATGTTACCAGGTGTTTTTTTGTTTGTTTGTTTTGTTTTGTTTTTTCCTGGTTCTTTTTTATTATCTGCATAATATAAATTCTAAGAGTTTCATCTTGGGAGGTTGTGGATGAATTGAGAACATACTTGGAAGTTTGTTTTTATCTCTGATAGACAATAAATGTAGCCCTCTTCATTTCTTCATTTTGGAGTTGGTTTTGTTTTTTCTTACAATGTTTTATTTTAGGTTTTAATGACAGCATATATACCAGTGGTGCCAAAAAAATGTATACAAGTGGACACTTTGGTCAACGTTGCTCAAGCAGTAGTTCACCATAATCGGAAGTGTCTGGACACTGATGGAAACCACTTTGAGCACCTTTTGTAATTGTAGAAGTCAAACATGACTTGTATTCATCTTTTGTTTTTGGTACATATTGAGTATTATAGTTTTAATAGTTTTTTTCCATTTTTAAAATGTGTATATGTACATTTTTTAGCATCCTCTGTGTATGTGCTAAAAAAATGTACATATACACATTTTAAAAATGGAAAAAAAGCTTAAAATATATATCTATATCTATCTATTTATATATCTATATATCTCTGTATAGGTATCTATATATACATATTTAAATATATATGTCTCTCTATATAAATATATATAGATATCTACATAGATATAGATAGATATCTATATCTATCTATATCTATATATGTCTATATATGTAGACATATATAGATATCTACATAGATATATAGGTATATATACATACATTATATATATATATATATATATATATATATATATACACACACACACACACACAAACAGGTGCTGATATATTATGTTATTTCTCTCCAAAGTCAGATATATTCCATATAGATGTTTCTAGAATAATTAGTCTAAGATTATATTAGACTCTGAAGAATCCTGATCTTTGGTCCTGGATTTATTTTGTACAAAGAGCTATGAATGGTTTATGGTCCTAGGTCACCATCATATAACTTGCCTGATTATGATGCGTGCAAGCTTCTCAGTAGTTGCACATAAATAATTGATGGGGAAACAAAGACGCCTTCCATTGGAAGTTTTAAGTTTCTCTTCCATTCCCTTGTCATCACTACCCACAGATAATTACTGTTTTTCCCAGAAGCCATACACATGTTCATCTTGTAACCATGTCCCAGGATGAATATCAAATACCCAGTATGATGGACAGAGGTTTATATACAGATTGGTTGTGCTTCCTGACTTAGTCTATGGTCTGTTTAACAGATGATACTGGCCTTGAGATGTTCTATTAGAACAGCTCCCACAGACAAGAATGCCCAGCAGAAAATTGTGGTTTAGACACTTAAAAGAAATAAGTAATTGCCAAGAAAAACATTACTCTGGACTTTTAACTTTTTATTTTTCCTTTCTAGTGTTCCTGAGAGAAACAAGTTTAAAGCTGCTATTTATAGCTTTAACTCTGGAGCACACTACAATGATAATTACTTCCTTTCATTTTCTTTTCCTTAAACATTTGGTTCTAATATTTGGCATAATCGGAGAAGGAGCTAGGTGTTATGACAATGGGAAGTGTGTGTGTGTGTGTGTGTGTGTGTGTGTGTGTGTGTATTCAGTTATCCTATTTTGATTTCCCTATTTAATGATTACTTAAAAAATACATATATATAGATTCTATTTAGCACACTAGAAAAGCCAACTGTAATCTGTGCCCCTTAAAATATAGGGGCCCGTATAGTTAGTGCAGTGTTGCTATTACCAAAGATGAGACCACCATTCGACACTTGAAACCAATAAACAATAATTGAATTCATTTTACTACCAGTGCAATGGGATGTTGAACTCATCAAGGACTTGACGCCTCCCATCATCAGCGTGTCCATGTTGTATATGCCACCCACTAGTGATAGATACTAGTCACTTAGTATCTATCTCGGTTATGAGATTGACTGTCATGGTATTACAGGCCTTGTGTTCAAATAACCCTTATTTTACTTCATAATGGCCTCAAAGCCAAGAGTCGTAATGCTGGCAATTCGGATGTGCCAAAGAGAGCCTGCAAATTGCTCCCTTTAAGTGAAAAGGTGAACATTCTTGACTTAATAAGGAAAGAAAAACAAATTATATGCTGCGGTTGCTAAGAGCTAAGATAAGAATGAACCTTCTATCCATGAAATTGGAAAGAAGGAAAAAGAAATTTGTACTAGTTTACTTTTGCTCCTCAAATTGCAAAAGCTGCAGCCACAGTGAATGATAAGTGCTTAGTTAAGATGGAAAAAACATTAAATTTGAAGTTGGAGATTGTTTTGGAAATTTTTCAAAAATATAATTTTGAGAGCAAGCACATTCACATAACTTTTGTTACACTATCTTGTTATAATTGTTCTATTTAATGTTATTATTATTAATCTCTTACTGTGCCTACTTTATAATGTATAGGAAAAACACAGTATATATGGGGTTGGTTGCTATCCATGGTTTCAGACGTCCACTGGGGGTCTTGGAAGGTGTCCCCTGCAGATAAAGGGGGACTACTATATTTCATTATCAGCTCAGTACTCTGAGCAGTTTTTTACCTAGTTCTATTAAGATCTGTTACCTTCACTTAAGGAGCTGCACTGACAATGGGATATGTCCAATATTGAAAGAGCAGGTTCTCTGTTCCAAAATGTCTTCCCCTGCCACTTACAAGCCTGCCTCAAACTTTTAAAAATACCTAGGAAGGTTATAGTCCTCCAAATTACAATTATTGTCCACTTAAGTTTGTGAACTCTTACGTTGGCTTAGCAAGTCAAGAGCATAGGAAGAGAGGAAGAAAAAGAGAATTTTTGTAGCACTTTTTCTGTTACGTTATCTCCATATAGATATCTAAAGAAAATATATTCAAGGGATGCCAAAAGAAATGGATACATATTTTAAGAAGGGAAGACTGTGTTAAAATCGTAATACTCAATCTATACCAATAACAAAAGATGAATACAAGTCACGTTTGACTTCTGCAAGCACAAGAGGTGCTCAAAGTGGTTGCCATCAGCGTCCAGACACTTCTGATTAGGGCAAACTACTTCCTGAGCAACGCTGACCAGAGTATCCACTTGTATACATTTCTTTTTGGTACCCCTGGTATATAGAAAAGGCTAGAATCAGCATTTGAATGTTCTTAAAGCTGCAGCGTGCTTATGGTTTTGTCCAGTAAAGGCAGTCATTACCAATATAAGCAGGCATAACTTTAAAGTCTTTGTATTTTATGAGAATTTATTTTTACAAATACTTGTTTTACAATTTATAGTTCATTGTTCCATAAAAATTATGTGTGGATTAGTCTTTGGGTTTGTGGACAACAGCCAAAGCTTATTAAATCTTTAGTGTACTTGAAGTGCTTTAGCAGTAGCATTATTTCAGTTATTTCTAATCAGCATTTAGAAATGGTTTGTATTTGCAACTGCATTTTGAGTTACATATCAAGAAGCCAGAAGGATTGAGCAACAATTGGAATTCAATAACAAGGAAAGCACCCCACATTAAAATTTGTGTGATGCAGGTAACGCGGTACTTGGGAAAATGTAAAACCCTGAGTACAATTGTCAGAACACAAGAATGCGTGGAAACAAATGAACTCCCATGACCAAATGTAGCTGGTTGGAGCATGAATAACGTATAACTCTCCCTTTTCTTCTAATGACCAGAGAGAGTAAGAAGGGCCTCCAATACACTAAGGAACTAGTTATCTAAAAATTCAGATTTTCTTTTCAAATTTCTGTCTCAGTGGACCTCATGTGTATACCAGTCACCTAAGGAGATGATTGCAATGTACATTTCTCAGTTGTTATCTCTGAAGGTACTGAATCTGTTGGTTGAGGTGTGGTCTGTAATACTATATTTCAGCAGGCAACCTGGGTGATTGGGACACACATTTTAAGAAATGATATCTCTGCTTACATGGTAATATATCTCAATTGACCATCATTTCTGTGATACTCTGAATGGGGAAAAACAAAAGTTGGAATAGTTGGTAATGGTTTGCATCACAAAGCATGATGCACATTTTGATTTCATATTAAAGTGAGTATATTTTAGATAGAAACTGCTTATTGTTGCATTGTCTATGACTGTGTTTTTGAATTCCCAGGATTTAAGCGAAGTAGATTTAGCAGCCTTTTTAGAATTTAATATGCCATTTTGTACTGTATCTAGAAAACCTGATAATAAAAAGAAGTATTAAGTAACAGACATTTTTACCACCCCCTTTTCCAACAAAGGTTAATATAAAGAATTAACAAAAGTTCAATCCTGACTTTAATTGTATATCTGAATTTCATCCAAATTCATATCTATTGACTCGTCAAGTAACACGTCTCAAGCTAACTGGTGCAATCATTTTGAATTGTTATCTCAGGACAATGATCATATCCCCATTAAATCAGAACACAAAGTGAGTTTTCTATTTTGAATGTAAAAACTTGTACAGACATTTATTTGAGGGGAAAAATGATATTTTTGGAAAAAATTTAATTGTATCTCTAAAGTCCAAAGGACAAATAATTAGGCACAATTCTAAAGGGCTTTCATTCCACATAAACAACTAACATTAACAGAGGTTGAAAAATTTGTCCTTAAAATAACATTATACAGTAGGCCTTGAACTCTCAAGCTAGAGGCATGTATTTAAGCATTAGATCTAAAATGATTAATAGCTTACCATTTATCGGGAAGCCTCAAATTATTTTTCTTAACCTCACTTCTATAGGAAGTTTCCATAATGCTGTGTCTTGGAACATAAATGACAGTGTCCTCCTTGTGGTCCAGTTTTGGCTTCAAAACTTACAGTGCAATAGTGTTTTGGAAGTATTCCATTTTAAAGTATACAATGTTGAGGAGATTATGAATTCTTAGTACTCCAAACTAAAGTTGGGGGATTTTTTTTTTTTTAGATGTGTCTAATGAATTGAACATTGCCCTTCAGAGCATGAACATGAATGGAGTGTCTTGGGTCACTTTTCCATCTTTGAAAGACAATTATAAAGGAGTTTGACTGACTCCATGGTGCTGCAGAGTATGTACAGGTTTACACCTGATCTGAACCTCATTACGCTAACTCCTACCACTTTCCACAGCCACCAACTGCCAACACACACTTCTGTTTATCAGGACTTATTTATTTTGCACGTACTCTAAAATCAAATTGATTTATTACAATGAAGATTTGCATAGTTTTATGAGATAATACTGACTCCTGGAAATACATTTTTTTTTTTTTTAATTCTTGGTACACCATCCTTCAGCAATTATAACCAGGGTTTTCTCTTCAGTAGAACATTCAGATCCCATTAGTGGCAAATGATATCTTGTGTGGTTATTTCTCTGGTCAAAGATAATTTGATTGTAGTTACTAGACTCAAGCTAATGGTGTTTGCTAATCTGTTTGCTGCAAGTGATAAACCAAAGGAAATAATGCTGACAGAAAGATATCAGCACAAATTATGAGAAGTCAGTGTACCATACAGCTCAGCCTTAGCTGGTTTTCTTTTCTTTTAATAGAGGAGGGGAATGCACTAATACACAGAAAACCACACTTGATCTTTGAACATATTACAGAGTTTTAGTTCACCACACATCATGCACACTGTATCGGATAACATTCATTGCCACTTCTCAAGGTGGATTAGTATTTACACATGAATTAACAATTAGAATTGCAGGGAGAGGAATTGAGTCTGAGACTAGCTTTCAGAGGCCTGTTTAATAGAAAAGCTTTGCTGCACTTTTCTCAGTCGTCCAGAAATATTGAACAATAACAAGCATAGCATCCAAAGCTCTCCTCCTCTCCAATTAAAGTGTTGGCCCATTTAGATCTGACTCATTTTAAAAGAGGCTCAAATTGGCCTTCTGCACTTTTTCATTGGTTATCATAGCACATAAAACCTGATACACATACTGCCAACCATAGGGGAGAATGCAAATCTCAGAAGTTAAATAGGTGTTAGTTTATCTGTAATGCATTTCTGAAAATAAATAAATAAAACCTTCACAAACTGTATTGCTGCAGAAAAAACAGGTAATAATTCAGCCCACTACAAATTATACTTTACCAATTATACCAAAAATGTGTTCCAGGTGAAAGCTTTGGAATTTAATTTATTCTTACATGTTTGGAAAGGAAGATGCATCTATGATTATTAAGACTTCAGATTATACTCGAGACAGTAGAAATACACGTAGTCATATAGCA
Organism: Rhinolophus sinicus; assembly: GCF_036562045.2. NCBI lineage: Eukaryota > Metazoa > Chordata > Mammalia > Chiroptera > Rhinolophidae > Rhinolophus > Rhinolophus sinicus. The sequence goes on along the minus strand of NC_133760.1, from coordinate 37,975,070 downwards.
ACATTCAATTTCTTTTTTTTTTTAAATTAGTTTCAGGTGTACAAAACAATGTAATAGTTACACATTTACATCCATCACAAAGTGATAACCTCCCCTATCTACTACCTGTCTGACATTGTACATAGCTGTTACAATTCCATTGACTATATTCCCTCTGCTGTACTTTACATGTTATGTCTGTCTGTCTGTCTGTCTGTCTGTCTCTCTCTCTCTCTCTCTCTCTCTCTCCCCCCCCCTCTCTCCCTCTCCATATATGAGAGAGGGGGAGAGAGAGAGAGAGACAGAGAGAGAGAGAGACAGAGAGAGAGAGAGACACAGAGAGAGAGAGTTATAGTTGACATTCAATATTATTCAACTTCAGCAGATTTATTTTTTAACCTTGTCCTACCTAAAACCCGATGCCTGGTTTCACAGTGGCTATCTTCCCAAAGAAAAGATGCTGGACTCATAGACTTGGGTTTAAAAGGTGGTTCTGTTAGCCCATCATGTGACCTGGAACAGGTGTCATTTGGGTTTTTAAAAACTTATGCTGAGCTGCCTTTTTCCTCATTTTTCTCATCGCAAATCAAGGGCAATATCATGTACCTTTTGCTATCCTGATGCATCTAATTTGTGAGTGCTTCGCATCATGCCTAATACATAGAAGATACACATACACAGTAATGTATTCAGTTTTCCTCTGTCCTCCCTTCTCTACTGCAATTTAACCTCCACAAATAGATAAAAATTGATCCTTAGGCTTAAATTTATGGTATCTTCAAATTTAAATATTTTCCTCTTTCCCTAATAGTCGAGGCCACCTATTTCCCACATAGTATCTATCCATAAATTGCTGAATGGGCTAATAATCTATTTGTCATATCTTTTAAACAATTATAGAATGTCATATTGTTATGTTAAAATAAAGTTTTCTTTTAAGTAATATAATAACAATCATATATTCAGAGGAGTTTTTATTTCCCTGAATCTTAACATCATAAGAAAACTCCTAAATCACGCTGCAGGTGGATGGTGAAAATGATATATTAATATTTGAAATAAATGGCTTTATGGAGAATAAATAATATATGTGAGCATTAATAAATATTACATCACATATTGATACAAAATCTACTTATAATAACACTGGCTTAAATGCTGTGGCACTTATGATGAGAATAGGATCAATAATTACATTGATTCAATGTCTGTAATAGGTTAGACACTGTGCTAAATTCTCAAAGTGTCTTATTTGAATCTCACCACCATCCTCTGAGTTAAACATTGCACCATTTTCAAAGATGAGGAGCCAGCTCTGTCAAGTAGATTACATTACATCTACAATAGGTAGAAGAGTGCAGGGCACAAGGCGGGTCTGTCCTCTTCCGTGGGATGTGCTCTTTCCACTGAACCATATGGCTTTCTGTCGATAGAAGGATCCTTTTTATTTAGCTCTTTAAAGAAAGGGGGCTGTGTTTTCCTACTGCTATGTTCCCAGAACCTAGCATGGTTTCAGGTATATATTCCTGTGTTCACTATTTTTTGTTTTTGAATGAATGAGTTAACTGAATGCACCATTTTATCCCTTGCATCTAGCATAGGGTCTTGGATATCTTAAATGACTTAAATGTGCAGTGAAATTTTAATTATAATGAAAACAAGTTCTTAATTCAGAACATCAGTTGTTAAGATAGGGATAGAAATCACTCATGGATGAGACTACTGGTCAAATCCTGGTCCAAACTCCTTCCCGCCGCAGACATGTCCCGGTGTCACAGACCTTGGAATCACAGTGGCGAGGAGCTTGCTGCCTTCTGATGCAGAACTTAAGCGTTTCTGTGACATATATCTCAATAATTAATAATCGTAAATTCTCCTCTGACTTGTGAAAAATCCCATTTTCTTCTGCTGTGGATATTATGCAATAATTATGTTTATATTTATGTTTTCCATTTATCATATATTTCATAATTATGTACCAATAAAAGCTTACATGCAGCTCGCACTGAAATACTTTCCTCTCAATAGCTGGCTTGGCATATTTTACATTTTCAATACTGTGATGTTTAGTAAAAAATGTGCCAAAGGACCTAAATTAATTTGAGTAGAATTGATCTGCAGGCAACCAGCAACTTCGAAGCACAGCAAGTGTTTCTGCCAACCCTCCTTCTCAGTTTTGAAAGATCATTACTTAGGGCAAAGACTTACAATAAAAATTAATTTTGAATTATATGCCATAAAATGGATATTATTTTCAGCATATCATTTTATGGAACAGTCATCAACTTCTAAATCATCAGAAAATGGATTTCAGGGATAATGAGAATATATGATTTTTTAAAAATGTATCCATGTTATGGAAAATTCACAAGACATGGCATATTTATTTAAATGTTTCCAATTTTAATATTTAACTTCAACTTTTATTGAGTTCTGTCTGTGTTACAGAAATTGCTAAGTGATAAAAATTTGATCAGACATAAAATAAAGTTCCTGCTTTCAGAAAATCTCAGTCTATCTTGGCAAACACATATAAATAAGTTACAAGAGTATCTGGAAGGCGTTATCATACTGGATGCGAGTTATTTTCCCTGGTTGTCAGTAATCTTGAAGTTTGTTAATAATAACACTATCAGCATTAAGATTGTTCAGACATTTAATAAACTGTCCTATGCTTCTCCTTCATTTTTCTCTTTGCTTCATTTGTAGTTTCTCGTGTTCTCCAAACCACTTATTTCCCCATCACTTTCTCTCCCCCAACGTCCCATTCCTTTATTTTCTACTATATTTCTTATCCTTCTTTAACATTTTTGTTCTTGCTCTAACTTGTGTAATTTTCAAGAAAAATCACTGCTTCTATAAAATGGCTATAGTTATATAAAATGATAATCTTCAACGTACACATAAGAAAATAAGAAGTAAACAACTAAGGTTAAGGGACTTGCTGTGTATGAGACGCCATGCTAAATGCTTTGCCTGCATTATCTGATTCCAGCCTCACTTACACACAACTAGAGATGATTGCCACCCACATTTTTCAGATGAGGAAACTGAAACACAGGTTGCCGCATGTAACGTGTCGGACGATGTCCACGTAGACCTAGAGAAAGCCATTCCCATAGACTAAGATGTACAATACTATGGCTCTGCTCTTCAGACCACCTTTCCAGGCAGGTTGAATCATCCACCACAATGTGTAGAACAAAGTGAAGTATTCTGGATCAGCCTGTGAGGCGGGACTCGCCCACGCTGGGATCCTGGCTCCAGCACTGACAACGAGTGGCCACAGGCATCAAGAGGTTAAACAACTTGCCCTCGCTTCCTCATCTGTAGGATGAGGCAGTAATAACAGCGACTTCAGTTGGCTTGTTGAGAATTAAACTAGAGGGTTTCATGTGAGTTCAGCACTTATAAACAATGTCCATCACACAATAAACACTTTACAGCGGTGTGCTAGTAAATGTTTAACAAGTGACTCTAGGGGGAAGAGTATGGGGGGCTTGATCTGTAGCATTTACTAGTTTCTGGGTGCAAGTAATCCCACCGTGGCAAATTCCAAGCCCCCATGTAGGACCAGCAAACATGGGGTTGGGAAAAACTGTGCAGGAGCATTTGGAACACAGATTTCCCTTGTGCAGAGGCAGTAGATGTAAATAACCTCCAGGCAGAGGTGTTATTACAATGTGGTAAATGATTAAGATGCATTAAGTTTGGATATTCCTTACTTTTATTTGTAATGCCATTTAATTGCTCATTTATGTTAAGTTTTTATAATGTCTATGTTTAACAACCAGTTGGCACAGTTCCTAATTATATGATTGGCCCTTGCAAGTCTATACAAGTCAGCTCCAACAAACCACGGGGTACTGTATTAGGTTTTCTTTTTTTAAAAAAAATAGACAAATAAATAAAATCAGGTATAGATTCAGAATGCTTTTCAATACAGCAGCCTCTATTACTAGTGGATTAAAATATCCAGATGAGATGAATAAGTAGTTTTTATCTTTGGTCTCTGGAGTTATCAGTGACTTATGTAAGGTGTTAAACTAACCTCATGAGGGAAGATTAAAGGACAATAATAACAGAAATTTGGTAAATGTTTTATAGTTGGTTAGTAGGAGACTCTACATTTAAACCCAATTTTACGTTATTTTAAGGGCTATGATTTGTTGTTGTTGTTGTTATTCTTTGTGTTTAATATCCCACACTACCTTGAGAAATAAGAAAAAGGGCAGGGATATATACTTAGAAGCAAGAGCTATTTTCTAAAACACAGCAGTAACTGCTAAGGTATGACATGATCAGATAATAAAATAAGCTGTTACCTTTCCAAGATCCAGGAAACCACAGCACAATCTAAACTCTTCAGTGAAATAGTAAAATTAAGGTGATTTAGGTGGACTTACTAATTTTCAGAAAACCTGCTAAGTTCTTTTGGGAAGTTGAACAGTTAAAGCAGAGAGGACAGCTAATGGTTGACCTATGTTCTCTCCCAAAGTTTAATATAATTTAAAAGAATAAATAGCTTTCCACTTCAGCCAACCTATTGCGTTCCCTTCCTTGCCTACAGTAGTTCTTTTCTTTCTTTTCTTTTTTCTTTTTTTTTTAAAGAACATCATCTTGTTTAAAGTTAAGCTAAATAAGCAAAGTTTATTTAACATCTTTGCCAAATACCCCTTTCCCCCAGTCCCCCTGGAGTCACAGGTGGCTTCCAAAGAAGCTGGCTCTGAGGTGCAATTTAGTTGCAGGTTGTTCCTATTAAGGAATGACTTGGGCCCAACACTTGTGGGAGGGAGGCGAGGCGGCAGGAGCAGGATGGACAGAGGGAGAGGGCATGCTGCGATGCACTTGTAATGGGAGCTGTGGCCAACCCCGGAGCAAGCTCCTTCAGGATTGTCCCAGATTGGCTCAACAGGTTCAGCCCCTTCTATCCCCACATTGATCTTTTATGGTGTGTGTGACTTTGATTAGAGAGGTTCTCTGTAGCAGAGGAAATCCCTGAAGGGGCTCGAGCTGAAAGGCATCTGCTGACGGAACCCTCAGGCGCAGGACACACAGGTCCGTTTAGTGAGGCGGGATCTGGGTGGCACAGCAGTGTGCCTACCATCTGTCATCAGAGTTCAGAACTGTACGTGGCTTTGGGGACCCTTTAACCTAACTGTACCTTTCATGGCTAATCCTGTTTTCCACTCTTCTAACAGATCCCATTTTCTACCAGGTTGCTTTTCTCGTCACTGTCTCCTTGCTTCTCCAATCTTTTCTTCCTAACTTTTCCTCATCTCATTTCTTGACCAAATACTAATCTCAAGATGTACGCCTGACTTGTCTGGTCCATTTGGATTTCTGAATCATCAGCGGAAAATTGCATTCTGCATTTTCAAAGATAGTCTCAATTGCGAGTAATTGCACTTTTTTCCCCATGAAAAGATACTTTTTTAATCATATAGCAATAAAATCTAATTTGCATTTTCTTATAAAGAAAACTATATATATATATATATATATATATATATATATATATATACATATATATACACATACAAAATCACAAATGATAGAAAGAATACTTTTAAGGCTATTTCATTGACTTTACAATTGGGAAATATGTCCATCGTGTCTCACACAATATTCCCAATAACTATTCATATTCAGTGCTAAGATGAATTACACAACTATCATCAGATAAGTTTAGATTATAAATTATCCTCAGGAAATGTAAGATATTGTCTTATGCCTTCTTTGTATCATAAAGAGCTCCTAGAATAGTACTAGACTGACAGAAATGATTAAAACAATCTCCTAATAAATTTGTCAAGTATCTATTAAGCCTATGAAGTGACACACAACTGAGATTCTGTATGTTCACATGAATGGACTCCCAGGCGGCAGAACCTCTAGGGGTGATTTTCTGATTGTTTTCTTAACAGTCAGTGCAAATCAGGACAGCTCACCTGCTGGGCCACCTTCGGAGTAGTTTAGAGTGAAATTTCTTAGGGAGAGAGTGTCAAGATGCATTTCATATACATATTAGTGTAGAATCTTTCAAGTGGAAATAGACTTGCACGCTCATGAATGCTGCATTGATGGCATTTGCTCATAATGCTAGCAAGGGATTAAATGTCACTTTCCCTTGGGAAGTGTCCTTGGTGTATTTCCATACATAGCACATCCCCCAGCCGGGAAAGTTTCACAAAGACAAGAGTGCTCAGCGGTACATTCAGTATTCTGCCCTCTTTTAGCACAGAACTAATTCTGACAGATGGTGAAGAAAAAAGAAAGAATCCTAACAGTTTGTTCAGTTTGAAAGCTGAAAGTATTCACTGTCTCTGTTGTTTTCCTGAGAAACCTGGAGTGTAGACAGTTAGGGAGTCATTCAGTGTGATGAAAATGCACCAAAAGTGGCCTCTCTTCTAAACATAGAATATAAGAAAATGTAAAATGACTCTTCGTGATGGAAAATGTAATATCCTTTAAATACAATTCATAGATATCATACTTAAAAATAGGAATCCTCTACACCTTAACATATTTTAATATTTGCCAGTCCATACTTCCTCTATATGATTTCCTTGCTGAAGGAACACGTTTATCTTGTAGCCAAAGAATCTCTAATATTCTTTATGATGAGCAAATATAAGTTGAGCAAATATATAAGCTGAAGCTGAATTTCTGAATGATTCCAGCTCCTTTTTTAAAAAGTATGTAAAGGTTGGTTTGTGCTTACAAAATTGTGGTAAGAATTGAAAGCCCTTTTCTGTGGGTTTTCTAGCCGTGTCTTAAAAAGTTTCATACATATTCTGAAGCTACCACCGGAGGAATACTTTATGAAAAAGAACAAAACAAGGTAAAGATATTAAAATTAAAATACTTCCCAAAGTCCAATGATGCAATTTCAAATGCATTTAAATATGATACACATGTGTCTATATTTCAACACTTTTCTCCTCTCCCTAGGACCTTAAATTAGGATCTTTGAGAAACCTTGGTTGAGAATAATACGTTTTTGTTTAAATATATTATGCCTAATCCATTTTTCTAGTCATCTACATTCAAAAGGAATTGTTCTGCTGTAGGATAAATTGTAATTCAGATGATAAATTTTGGATGTCTTGTTTTTATAATACCTAAATTATGCATATTTTTGTCAATGTAATCCATCACACAGTGATATGTAAGACATAATGTTTCAATATATAGCAAAAAAGTTATGGGTTCTGTCCAATTTGATTATGCAAGGAACTTATACTCCGTGGGGGAACAGTTCTCAGTAGAAACTCAGTAGTTTAGTATTTAATACCGAATTTGAAAGGTTTTATAGAAATTAAGAAATAACTTTTGTGTGTGTGTGTGTTTTACCCTAATTCAATAGATGTTTGATCAATTCCTTTAAAATGTACAATCCAAATTTAGAGAAAGTCAGAATTGTTAAAATAGAGATAATATTCATTTTTCTCAAGGTAAACATTTGAAGTGCATATGAAACCTATGAAGAATAAAGAAGCCTAATTTGATTATGAATTCTAATCTTTAAGGAGAATTGCAAAGGCTTGTTAAAAGAGAAATGCATATTCCTTTTTGTTGCTAATTTGGTATTAGCCACAAATTAAGGATTTGAAAGATTTATTTGAGTCACTGAAGTATGTACGTTCAATTTTAGAACTCCATTTCTTTTCTAGTTCAGAGATTTTTCGAAAACAAATCTGGGAACTGCAAGGATAATTTGGAGATATTTAAGAGTTTTGATTTGATTCAGGAAAGCATAAGCAACTCAGAATTTTCCAGGCATTTTCATCAACTACTCTGAAACCCAGAGGTCCCATATTATATAATTCAGTGATTAATTTATTGAGCCTTTGCCATATATGAAGCACTGTTGTTGGTGTTTGAACAGTTTTATTTTTTGGTTACAAAAAGCAGACTCCATTTTAATGGAAAAATACAGTATCAAAGGATGTTAAATAACTTGCAGAACTTCTGGAAGTCCCCCAAAAGTCCGACACGGAAGCTATAAAGTAAAAAAACAAAAACAAAAAAACAGAAAAACAATGCACCGTATGTGAGGAGTCCTGGCAAGGAAATCAGTGATGAGGCTGAACTGAAATGTAACCACTCCTAGACAAGGTGCTGCAAAACAAACATACTTTTGGTTATGCTGAATGTTCCACTATGACAAAGAAAGGTAGAGCTCTATAGAAAAATCAAAATTTGATTAGTCAGTAGATTCCAAGTGCAAGTCATGTGTGTTGTGATATCTGATACCTGTCTGTGCAATGGATCCCTAAGGCTGGAGAGATTTTTTTCTTCAATATAAAGAGAAGTAAGTAAATAAAAGTGTCACAAATTCCCAAAATACACTTCTCTAATGATCATTGTTGTAGTACTCGTGGAAGCTACCATGTGTTGACCACTTATTATGTACCCTTTGTTCTTAGTTGACTTGTGGTTTAATAATTAGTACTAGTGAGAATATAAAGTGAGAAAGGTGACTGGAGTTAAAAAATATATAATATAGCATATCTACAGGAATACAACAGTTTATTTCAAAGAGTTCTGGCTTTAGTGTCAAATATTAGTTCCAACATTTATTAGCTCTGAAACTAGGTACATCTTATTGTACTAAGCTTCTGTTTTTCACAAATAATAATGAAAACAATACCTGCTTTGTAGGAATTTTGTGATTTTACGGAATTTGATATAAGTGCTCAAATGGGTTCAACCAGAATTCACGACAGTAATGTCCAACATTCGTATCATTCCAAAAGAAGTGTCCAGTATCAAACCCAGTCAGACCTAGACATGTTTCCCTGAGTTATGATGGTAAAATGCATATGCGTGTCTGGGTTCTGATTTTTGAGGTTATCTTTCTACCCAAAAGAGCAGGGAAGTGCAACATAAATAAAGGCATATGGTGTGCAAACGTGTCAAGATGGATTGGTATGCAGTTAATATTTTAATAAGGAAAGAATATACCTGGGAAAGATGTAGGATTCAAATTACCTGGTGTTTTCGGAGTTAGAATGACCATAACTGAGGTGGAAAGATTATCATTAGTGTACAGAGGTATGAAGACACTTAACATTTGGGAGATATTAAATGACTTTGCCAAAGTCATACAACTAATAAATGGAAGAACTTTGGCTACAACCCTAGTAATTCCAGCATCCAAACTCCTTACCATTAAATCAGTGAAGAGGTTTTCAAACTGCGTTGGTTGGAGAGCCTAAGATTATGCTGTAGGAAATACAGGCGGGGCCCCAGTTAGCAACAAATGAAATGTACGTCAGAGTTATATGTTATATATCAGCTTTGTCTTAGGTTGGGATCCCAGGAGTCAGATATCAGATTGTGGGACAAAGATTTAAATTTAAATAGTTCATTGGTAAGGTATTCCCAGGAAGCACCAAAGGGAAAAAAGCGAAATCAGGGGAGTAAAGAAATCCAGTAGAGTGTGTGTATTAGCTGTCAGAGTACAACTGTGGGGCTCGTCCAGCCAGGGAACTCTGCAAGAAAGTATGGAACATACCCCAGAGTTCTAGCACTCAAGGCCTGAGGTTTACTTGCTGCAGCTTCGATGTAAGACTTACTCATTTGCTAAGAATTGATGAGTTTTTGATAAAAACACATATTTCTAAAAATACACTGTGAAAACTACTGAAATAACTATGATTAGCATAGGATGCTCAGACACTGGACTCTTATTTTTGGCCAAATTAATGAGTTTACCTGGGTTAAAATAATCCAAGGAAACCTAGTCCCGGGCTGTCCTGTGTCAGCTCATGTTGTGTCGTGCTGACGATTTGCTTCACTTGGTTCTGGTTCCTGGGCTGTGGTCTGGATCTTCTCTTGACCAACTGTTGGCTCAGACTTTTGGCTCTGCCCCTTCCGAATACTTGCTACAAGTGTTCTGGAGGGACATGGAGCTAAACTGGGAGGGTGTGAACTGGCCGGATTAGGGAGACAGTTGGCCGACTCCTCAAATCCATGATACCTTGAAATAGGAATGTCCTCAAGCTGGGTTACAACCTCAAGGGGATATTGGAACAACTGGTATAGTGTGTGTGTGTGTGTGTGTGTGTGTGTGTGTTGATTTTTATAAGGCCTTACTTCCTTTAGTGTTATATCTTCCTACTCTGCTCCCTCTGTACTAAATCCAGATTTGCTCAGGTATCATATCACCTAAGGAGTAATAGGCAAAAATTAGATAATAATCATCTAGAAAACAGAATTGTTGCATGGCCAAGGGAAGAAAATTGTGGGGGCAGGTTGATGTGAGAAAGATGCATCTTCCTACCATTTCTTACCACTTACCTTAACTTAAATACCTGCATGATTGGGGGTGGGCAGGAGTTAATTTAAAGCAATATTGACTGATATTTTAGAGCTAAGAATATTGTGGATCCTGATAATTCCCAGCTGTTTTAACTTGAACAAGTTACTGAATACCTCTGAATTTTTGGTACCTTTTAATATGAGGTAAGGACATCTTGTTTAAAAACTTTTTGTCATACAAATTTTTATCATCCCTTTTTCCACTATTATTCCAAGTCCTATTGTAATCTGTCACCTGACTATGCAATAGACATTTAAGTGGTCATCTTGCCTCCTCCCTAACAAAAATACTGTGTTTACCCGAAAATACGACTGGTCTTATACCATATTTCCCAGAAAATAGGACCTGGTCTTATATTAATTTTTGCTCCAAATGACTCATTAGGGCATATTTTCAGGGGGTGTCTTATTTTTTCATGTACAACAATCTACATTTATTCAAATACAGTTGTGTCATCTTCTTCTGGAACATCGTCATAATATACTAAATGTGTCCGTCTGGCAGACGATCGTAACTGGGGCTTATTTTTGGGGTAGGTCTTATTTTTCAGGGAAACACCGTACCTTCCAGAGTGATTTTTAAAAAAAATATGAGTCACTGAAGTCCACAGTTGACTAGGGTCTGCCCTGGGGTCCACAGTTAGTGGGCTTCCTACCAGGGGCCCAGGTGGGCATGGATCCTGTCTGGTCCCTGGTGGTTGGGACTGGCTCAGTTTGGTGGCACTGGAACAAAGGTCCACTTCAGGGCCCATAGTTGGGTCCTCAGATCGCAGGCCTATTAGTTGGTGGGTGGATCAGTGTAGCTCCTGCCATGTCCCTGGGAGTGCTCCTCCCAGGTCATTTTGGGGATCCCTGAGTGGACAGGACTGTCCCTGGAATATGGTTGAGAGGGGCTGCAACCCAGTCCCAGGGTTGTTTCAGTGTCCACAGCCAAGACTGAGGTATACTTATGTGGCTTTAGAGCACAGGTGGAGGTCGCTTCCACCATGTCCCTTGGGCAGGCCGGACTGCTCCCAGACTGCCGCTGGGGAACGGGGAGGTTCAACAGACCATGCGACGGCCATTTCTGGATCCCCAGGGTGCAGACAGGATTGTGTCCTGCCAGGTACCTGTGCTGGCAGGGCTGCTAGATGACGGTACCTGGGAGGGACTGGAGTTCAGTCACAAGGAGCTTTCAGAATCAACAGTTGGGCTGAGTTTGGTGAGTTTACCTGTAGGTGCTGTGGGACCAATGGCTGAGATGGGCTGGGGCGGGTTCAAAGGCCACTTCATGGTCAGCAACTGGGATGGAGATCTGTGTGCCTGTTACCCAAGGCACAGGTGGGTTTTACTCTTCCAAGTCCCCTCGTGTATGCCAAGCACACTCCCATCACAAGTCCCTTAAGTTTTCTCACTTTCTCTTTCTTCTTCTGGAAGCATTCTTCTTCGGATATCTGTTAAGGGTGGGTCCTCACTTCATTCAAGTCTCTGCTCACATGTCACCTTACTGTAAAGAACTTCAGGACTAGTTTATTTAAAACAGTTCCCCGTCACTTTTGATGCCCTTATTCTGGGTTTTCTTCATATAATTATTTTGTATTGATTTGCTGAATTTCTTCCTACACAAAAATAGTAAAATCTGTGAAAATGTGGAATGTGTGTCTTGTTTTCTGCTACGTTATACAAATGGAATGAATGGATTTGTGTGTGTGTGTGTGTGTGTGTGTGTGTGTATATTACCCAGAATAATCATGTAAAATTATTGTCATGGTGCCAGTTGCTCAATTCAAATTGTATGTGTTTTTTGTCTAAAGCAGGGGTCAACCTTATAGGTCTTGGGCAAAATCTGGCTTTCCACCTATTTTTTTTAAATAAGGTTATAGTGACATAACTATACCTATTTTTTATGTGTTATCCATAGCTGCTTTCCTGATATAATGGCACAATGGAATTGTGACAGAGACTGTATAGCCTGAAAAGGCTAATATATTTATTATCTGCTCCTTTACAGAAAAAATTGACTTTTTATCCAGCAAAAATGAAATACATGAGTGGACTGAATGAATGAAAATAGTGAAAATGAATGAATGAATGAATGAGTTAATGACTGACTGAATCCCAGTCCTATGAAGATAGTGATGAGAGCCATCAGTATGAATCCCCATCTGACTTTTTAGTATTGAGTTTTAAGTGAGCAAACGTCCCAATTTTAACAAAATGTGAAGTTTGATTCCTTACACATTTTAAAAATAAGATGCTTGGACTAGTTGAACTGTGAGGCCCAGAAGCTGAGGATTTGCCAAAGGTCACAGAGTAGGTCAGATGCAGAAATGAGGCCAGGTCTAAGGTCTCTTCATATTTAGCCCAAGTCTTTCTCAAATATATATATATATATATATATATATATATATATATATATATATATATATATATATATATATACATACACACACCTGGGTGTCACTGAAAAAAAAAAAGCCATTTCAGCACTTTTCTTAAAGTTGATTAAAGCCTGCACCTCTATTATTGTCAATATTGTTGGTAATTCTCTTGTCAAGTGGTAAAAATGGATGTTTTAAAGAGAATCTTAATTTTAAATGCTTTCTACAGTGGGGTAAATGTGCTTTCATGGCTGATTTAGTAAATGAGGGTGATTTCTGTGTCTTCTTGAGATACTGTATATACTGGAGAGATATATTCTACCATGCCTCTCTCTGGGCAGACTGACATTGGAGCAATTTTTGTTATTCATAAGCAAAAGAATACAGAATTTCTTTTCCATCTACCCAAGTGTGAGAACAACAGTGTCACTCTATATTAAAAAACAGTAAGTTTTTATTTAAAAAGGAACATTGTGAAGGAGTCAGGAAGGTGGATTCTGTTCCTGGCTCATCTTTGGTCATCTTGAACAACTGCAATTTTTTTTTTTCTTAAGAATTAATGTTGTTGTTTTTATTAGCAGTGTGACATATAGCAGAATCCCTGATTCATAGTTGATATTCGTTAATACTTGTTGAGAAACTAAATAGAAAACACAGAGTTTATGGTTAAAAAAGAAAAATGGGGGGATTTTTACATACAAATTAGAATTTGCAAAAATAAGAGAAGGTTAATAAACCTTAGGGACCAGGTCAAATATGTTTTGTTGTTGGTGTTTGCTATGTTTTGTTTTGAGGTTTTAAAGGCATTTAGGTGAGCTGGAGCTGTGTACCTTTCCTCACTGGGAAAAGGGCCAGGGCACATCTTTGGGGGCATATGAAAATGTCTCCATCATTTAAACCATGGTAAAAAAGAGACTAAATATTACACCAAACAGCCGATATAAAAATTACTCTAGTCACTGTGCATCTAAGAAAACCCTTTTATATCCTTTGAAGTAGTGAATGAAGCCAGAGTAATTCTGTAGAGTAAACGGAAAGAAGGTTATGTTGGTCAAAATTCTTCTGGTTGCTCGTGAGAGAAACCCAAGTCAAAATATGGTGAGTTGAAAGAAACAGAGGTGAGTGGGAGTTTATTGGCTTATGGAACTAAAAAATATAGATCTGTTTTTCCATCACAACTGAATGAAACCAAATGCTCAAATTGTCAAAAATCTATGTTCCTTCCATTGTTCACACTTACTTTACTCTGGGTTGAGTTTATGCTCATGAGCCCTCTCTGTGTGGTGGTAGTGCCAGGCCAAATAACCCGAGAGCCCATTTAATCAAGGAAAACTTATGACACTCCCTCGCTCAGCCATTCTTTCAGATGTGAGTGTCTCCTGGACAGGAGTAGTAGCTTACATCTATTTTCTTTGGTCATAAAAAGGCAACTTCCTCTTGGGAAGCTCGCTTTCTTAGTTTATGCAGTGATTCTTCTGGATATGTAGACTACATTTGATGGACATTTTCAGGACATCAAGATGCAGGCCAGTGTAAACTGCAGAGTTTGTTGATCACGATGTGTCTGTCAATGTTAATTTGTAACATATGGCAGATGTTGATAATGGGGGAGGCTCCTCATCTGGGGAAGTTGTACTTGGGAGAACCAGTATCTTCTCAATTGTGCTGTGAACCTGACACTACTCTAAAACTGTCTATTAAAATTTTCAGTAAACTGTATAAATTTTAATGATTCATTTAATGAAATAAACTCGCCCTGGGGCTTTCATCTGGTTTGAGTCCTGTGCCCAGTCCTATATATTTAGTGGCATGATGCCCTGTAACCTGCCTGATCATGGGCAAGGAGGCAGGGCCTCATCCGATATCTCACTTCAAAATACAAAGCAAAATAGGAAGACTTCTCCAACAGAGATGTTAGGCAGGGAGCAAACAACAAGGAATCCAGTCCTGTGTTGAGAAAGTAACCTAACATTCACCTGCATTAATGGGAAAATAGAGGAAGAAAGAGTCCTTCAAGGAGATTAAAAATATGTAACAAGTTTGAGAGTGGTCTCCTCTAAGTGTACAGAATCTGCAGAATGCAGGGGAGATATAGTGACGATCTCGGTGTACATTTCAGCTGCCCTGTTTTGCTTGATTTCCGATTTGTTTAAACTTAGAATAGGTTTTACGAAGGAAAGTTATATATAGATTTTAGAGAATATCTTCCCCAAACATTTAATGTTATCATTAAAGGGACTGAGGACACTCAGAGAGTTAAATCAGCTTTTTTTATCCAACAATCTGCTCAAGACCTGCTCTCTCAGGTTCTGTACGGTGTGTGTGTGTGTGTGTGTGTGTGTGTGTGTGTGTGTGTGTGTACGTGTACTTTTCCCTTTTGATTTTATCTCCGTATAGTCTCAATATATAGGTCCTCTACGCTGTAACTTCATGATTGTAAAGACATTATGCAGTCAGAAAATTCGAATAGAGGGGAGAGAACTAATAATTTATTCTATGCCTTTGATAATCAAGCTGTATGTTGGAACCTTTGTATGATTTATTTGAGCAAAATATACTGAGCATCTATTATGTGCTGACACTGAGGACAAAGAGTGAAAGAGATAGCTTGTTTCATAGACTTTATAATCTAGAGATTTGGGTAATCACTCTAAAAAAGAAATACAGGCGGTAAACAAGGAAAAGAATGATGGGGCAGGAATCACTAATTTATGTTGTGGATTGGAAGATGTACCTGAAATGGTGAGCAGAAATGTGAGTCATAATAAGAGGCCAGGTATACACAGATATCCAGAAAGAAGGTTCCAAGCAGTGTGAAACACTAGTACACAGGCGCGTGAAAGAAGCCCACATGTGTGAGAGACTCAGAGCACCTTGGCTGAACCATGTGAAAGCTGGGGCTGGGTGAAGTGGTATCTTGTAGGTCTTCATCAATGGTTTAGGTTGCACTAAGTGGAACCACTAGAGGATTTGAAGCATGGAGAAATTATATATATATATGATGTATATATAATATACATCTATATGATATGTCTATATGATATATGTCTATGTGATATATATAGACACATATATGATATATATCTATTTGATATATATATCTATATGATATATATATCTATATATCTATAGATATCATATATATATATATATGTTCTTAATATCACCAGAACCCGTGTTTCAGATATTATCATGTCCATTTTATGGATGGCAAAAATTGATGCTCAGAAGTGCCTACAATGGCAACTCAGTGTCTAAAACAGGATTCAAGATAAGGTCTATAAGCTTAAAATATTATTTTTCACTAGATTAGTGTGCCACTCATTATAGCTACTAAGTCAGTTCTTTCCCAGAGAATTACAGCCATATGATTTGGATGAAAAAAAAAAAGGAAAACAAATTAGCCTGTTTTCCAATGGGAGATATAAAATAACTATGTTATATATTACATATAATGTATTATATACATATATTATATATTACATTATAATATATAATGCATATAATATAATATATATATATTTCCCCAATCTGCCTTTGCACACATTCTTGATGTTTTCTTCATTTTATTGTAATGTTCTGTAATTCGTTTTCAAAGCTGAATATCAAAGTTCTTTTATCTTTTTGTTTTATTGTTTTTGAAAACCAGGATCCTATAAAACATTTCTTGTACTATACTGAACAATCCAAATAAAATTCAACATGCATGAAAAAATTATCCTAAGTCTGAAGATCAAGAATTAAAAATAATAACTAAGGTGTTTTTTTTTAATCACATTCACTAATTATCAATTTGCTGAGCAACGTTTTTTTAACTGTTGCCTCTTTAGTCATTATATTTAAAGTAGTGTTATCTATAATTAAAGAGATTGACTGAATTAATATTTATTAATAACACTTTTCAATAACATCACTCAGGGATAAATAGCATAAATGTGGTATGATTTCTCTCTCAATCTCTTTTCCTTCCCCTTTGTTTGAAATTGATTTAATTTTCTGTTTACATGGTGCATTTGTAGACATCAGTTAATTCTGTTGTCTTTCCTTGGCAATCACACAGTATCCTAAACTGCTAATATTATTCCACAGGATAAAAGAAAGCATTGGATTACAACTCCGGTTTTACAACACACACATAACGCATGCACACACTAATTCCACATGAAATGGAAGGCAGCTTGTGGATCTGACAGACTGTGTTATTGTTCTTCGAATCTTTAGCATGTTTTCAGATAACTTGCATAATGCCATAACTTAAGGTGATCACATTTTCAGGTAATCAGGAAATGAGAGAAATACCTAAGTTAAATAATAGAAATAGGATTTAAATACTTCATTATAATATGGAACGATGGGCCATATCCATATGAATTTCATTTACATTTTAACAATTTAAGGAATTCAAATAAGTCCAGAAAAATAAAACTAAATATGGAGAAAGAGGGAGATATTAAGAGGCGAACATTTTATGAAGAGCTGGATGTATGTATGTCAGTGATTTGATATGGCTACCAAGGCAACTGAGAGTGTCTCAGGCTGCCATTTTTAGATTATTTTGGCTGTGACTGGGATGGAACATATCAGACAGACTGTGTTTAGCTCCAGAAATCATTCCTTAAATGATAACCTGATAGAGTGAAACTGTGGCCTAGGAGAGACATGGGAGAGTGAAGGAACCCAAAAGTAACTTCTTGGATTTTAAATTTTTTATAGAGTGCATTCAGCAATCAACCTGAGTTGAACTCCCAGATCATTCTCTGGGGAATTTTAGTTTAGTGAACAGAGCAGAATGTATAAGCATCTTGGTACTTCAGGTAACCTTCATGCTTAATTTTCTTGGTTGATGAAATGGGGAGGGAACAGTTCCCCGAGGGTGGTCGTTGGATGAAAGAAGACAGTCATTACACATACCTAACGCATTTGAGATGCTCAGTGAAGATTGGTTCCTACTAGTTTTTGGTTTATTCTTTTCATTATAATAATTACTAATGGAAGTTGGGGGTAATGATACTCAAAAATAGAATAACCCTCAGAAAGATATATAACCCCCAAAATTATTTCAGCCCTTGAGATTGCCAAAAAATACTACCAGCAGTTACCATAGTCTCACCCTTTAACCTAATACGCAATACCCATGTCATCTTTCATGTATACTTTGACATGAAAAATGTTGGGGTGCTTTTTATACATAAGAAAAATAGTGACGTTATTTTGAAGTAACACTAGCAATTGTGTGAGGGACAATTTGCTTGGGTAGGATAGGAGGGACCCAGGTTCAGAAGGTGAATTCCTACCGGAATTTCATGTCTGTATTGTAATATCCAAAAAAAGTGGTAGAGATGATGGATATGACAGGTTTGAGATTCCATTGATGGTTTTTGCATTATTCCACTACAGTTTTTTAAAAAGTGGTCTGTAGCTCATCCCAAACAGGAGGAAAATATGTGTGTGTGTGTGTGTGTGTGTGTGTGTGTGTGTGTGTGTAATGCGGGAAAAACACATATTTTTGTCAATTTCTTAACTGTAAAACAATTTTCTGAGGCACATTATAATGTAGAAAATACCTGTATTAGGTAGAATCTGTTTCTGATTTGTCAGCTTCAACTGAGTTCACTTATTCCCATTTTTTCCCCCCAGATACTCTGATCAGCACATTTAGGACACCAGCCATGTCAATTTGAAAATCAAATGTAAAGGAGGAATCCAACCTGTTGATGTCCTTCTTTTGTGGATGGTTCAGTACTAGTTGCCTTAGATGTGTGATCTGAGTCCATATTTACAACTGGGGAATCAGACTTACAGTGTGTTACCTACTCACGGATCCTCCAGTGGATGGAGTGGGGTTTCAAACCCAAGGCTCTCTGATTTTAAAGCCCACTGTCTTCCTCTTCTATCATGCTGCAATCTATGTCTACTAAAAAAACTTTGCGATGTTAATCCTGTGTCACCCACTGTGTAATAACGTAATTTCCCTGTGGGAAACCGATGGTGTACTGTAACTGAATAGCAAAGAGGCATGCACTGCAGATGACTGTTACAGCCATCCCCCAACCGGAGACTGTGTTTGTGTTTGTGTGTGCCCGTGAACGTGAGCTTGGGCGCGGCTGTGTGTGAGTTTCCTGTGTTCAGTGTGCTGCAGATCTGGTGGCACGGTGGACTCCGTGAAATTCTGGAAATTCTATCGCAAAACCATCCACCACGCACAAGAACAGCCTCAGAGAAATACCTACAGAGAATCGCAATTAGCACTTTCTAAAATGGTCTAATTAGTGCAAAAACCTATTTCACTAGCAACCGAAATAGGACTTTCATTTTAACCCGTTATTAGTAGTCCTTTTTTATGAATACAATTACCAGCGTAGTTGCGAGCTGTGGCAGAAATCAAAACATCAACATATTCATAATTCACTGAAACAGTTTCAGATGTTTAACCTTGTTAAAAGTTCCTTCTAACATTCACCGCCCAGCAACTGCCGCTGAATGATAAGGAACCCAGGGAGACACCTGGGAAAAGGAGATTATCAAGAATGAATAGTTCATTTTTGAGGACTTCTCTAAAACTCAGTGGGCAACACGGGTTTGAGTTTACAGTCTTATATCTAAATGTCAAAAGAACATGTTTTTAGAGGAAGGGGTGCATCAGTCTCAAATTATTCTTTACCTGCAGTTATATTGTTTTATTTGTTTAGTGGTACTTAAAAGTAACAGAATCTAAGCTGGGAGCACCTGGTCCCCATGCTCTGGCTCCATTTTTTGGTGCATTCAAAGGTTATTGGCCCCTTGGTCTCAGAGATCACGGTACCAGTGATGGGAGCCCCTCACCACCCTCTGCAGGCTGCGTGGTGGTGTCCCTGCTGCTTTCCTCCATGGCTTCATACATTTACCTCTGTACCCCATGCAGTCCAGAGGTCTTTGAAGAGCCAGTGCTTCTGGGTCTACATTTGCACGACCTGAGACTTCAGTTTGTGCAGTAGGGAGGGCTATGAGCTTCTTCAGGAAGGAGTCAGCCTTCCTGGTTCTCTCATTTGCATAACCCAGGACCTATCTGTGCGGTTGGCCAGCCTTTGAAGCTCTAACCCTCTTGGGACTCTTACTTGAAGTCTTTGAACAAGTTGTAGAAAGGCTTCTCTCAAATGTTTGAGATAACCTAGACTCCTTAGCGATAGGACTGAGGTTGGTGTTTTTGTGAGGGGAAGAACTGTGTCATCCACCCATTGGGCTGTTCTGGACTTATTCCTTTTTCTTACCCTTGTGGGCTCCGTAGAAAGCTAAGGACCAGAAGAAGGATGACATTAGAGTCAACTTGTCCTCCCCAGTTCCATGGGGATGGGAATGTCTTTCGGAGTTCTGACTTTTTCCTTTGGGATTCACCAGTGGATTAGGAAACCCTCTTGCTTCCACCCTGTTCACTCGTATAAACTTCATTCTGCAAGGTTGAAATAAGTGGTCTCACTTCCAAACCTTTAGCTGAGTCTACAACAGGCGTGCCGGTTACATCACCTCTTGCAGTCACCGCATGCATGCTGCTCACTGGAGAGAGACAGGGAGTTCTGTGGACATCTGGAAGGACCCTCTGAGGACAAGGACAGGTTTGCGATACTCCCTACAAGCACAGTACGTCTCTCTGATGATATGTCAGAAGTGCCTGGCCTGGCCGGCTTCCTCCTGAAGGCACTCATCTGACCAGTGCTGTGTATGTGTCCTGAGTCTGCATGTTGGACACACACACACGCATCCAGCATCACTGAAAGAGGTGGCCCCAGACATCCCAGGGACCATGTGAAAGCTCCTGATGCTGACCTGATTTTGATCTCCTTTTCCACGCAGCTCCACATCAGGGCAGAGAGGAAGGAAAAATGAGTGAAGGAGAGATGCAAGTGAAGCCAGAAAGGTCTTCTCCTCAACCTCTGTAGCAAACAAATCAAAACCTTCAAATTAGCAGAACCTTTGAGATTATCAAGTGCAGTCTCCTGTCTGATGCAGGAATTCTCTCTAGAGAAACGCGCGCACACACACGCCATTTGGTTTTGCCAGAACAGTTCTAAATTACCACCGGTAAATATCATGTAACAGTTTTATTTTATACAGTTGTGTTATTAGGTTGGTGCAAAAGTAGTTGCTGTTTTTACAATTATTTTTAACCTTTTAAACCTCACCTACTTTTGCACTAACCTAATAGTATTCCTTTAAAATGGATTGCTATCCATTACACTTCTGGTGAAGGGGAGTAAACAGTTTACACTTGGGTAGCAACTAAGCATTGTGTACATGTGCACAGACATGTTCGCTGCCGTAGATACACACATAAACCTGTTCATGGCGGTACTGGGACATGGATTGTGGCTCAAAGGAAGGGCTTTCTAATAGTCCAGACAGGCCCACAAATGACCAGACTGCCTGGATTTGGTAGTAGGCATTCAAGAATACATTGGATGGGCAGGATGCTGTATAAGGTGTTGACACAATGGGCGTGAGATTAGAGGAGTAACAGCTAAGAACTCTCTGCAACTCAGCCTTGGGGACCACTTTGAGCAGTACTGGGAGCCTCTCCGATGTGGCGAGGTGTCCATACGGTGGCATACATGGCACTCAAGCCTTCCAAAGGCAGTTCATGTCCATGCGAGCCTGAGAGAGCACCAACAGCTCGGAGGCCCTGCTTTCAGCTGCTCTCCCGGAGCTCCCTGCCCCATCTTCTGGAGTCTCTGCAAAAACTTACCACTGGGCTTTAGCTTATCCATTGTGTCTGTAGCCGGGGTGCTCTGTAACCCTCCACTGACTGGTGTAAAGAGAAATGAGGAAGCTTTTCCAAGAAACATAAAAGATGTTTTGCAGTTGAAGGAGTGGGTCACAGCTGAAAGGTGAACAGACCAGCTGTGGCAAACTTCGGGAAAAAATTGCTGCTTTTCAAGATCATGGGCAAATATTTCATAAACTTCATTGGAGGAAACCTGATTAGCTCTAAACTTTTATTAAGCTTGTGGCCGCTTGCTTGGGTGTCACGTCCGTACCTGGCATATTCTTCATAGTTTGCAGTTAGTTCAGCCAGTAGCATGCCATCAGGTAGTGCCAGGCTGGGACTGGACATGGTGGGACCCTGATCTCCACGGTCTCCATCGGGACGTGGCGGTGCATGTCGAGTACGTCTCTTTGGCTGGTTGGGTTAAATTTGCTCTAGATGTCAGTACGGAGTTGAACACGGTTTCTCATCTTGGCAGTGATTGCCGCGGTTCCTCGTGGTGGTGTGGCTGCAGCAGGCTGTGTAATACAGGAACATGCGTCTGCTGCCCGGGCCTGTCTTTGTGAAGACAGCTCCTCCACACCTTCCTCACCACGCCTGCCAGGGCTCCCCAGGGTTCCTGCTTCTCTAGCAGGTGGGGGCCCAGCGTCCTCTGCTGTGGCATTCAGCCTCAGAGCCCCGGGAGGGAGGGAGGCCCCCGAGAACTGTGGGAGCCCTTTCTGGCCTGACCAGACCACGCTGCCTTGGGCTTGATTTATGGGTGCACTCAGGAAGGGCTTCTCCCCGAGTCTGACACCTGGTCACCACCACTTCTGTCTTTGATACATCCATGTGAGCCACTAACCACACTTGCACAACTGCTCCTGTGCCTCCAGAGTCTTCACCTGGGCTTAGACCATCCCCAGGGGCCTCTGTCCCCCGTTCCCCCTCATAGTGACCCATGATCATCACACGTCACTTTGTCCCTGCTCTTCTCAGGGCAGTGCTCTGTACAGCTGAGTGGGAGACCCTGCCAGGGGTGGGGTGGGGGGTAGGCAGTGTGGCTAAATTGGTGTTTGTGGGTGCAGCAGCACGCTAGACAAAGGACATGCTAATCAACTGAGAATTGAGGGTAATCTTACGCCAAACCTAACGTTCGAGGTAAAAATCAAGGCGGTGGTGGGTCAGATGCTTTGTTAATCAATAATAGAAGACTGACTTCTCCTTCTTTTATCTTGTTGTATGTATTCTATTACAATCCTAAAAAGCATGATAATTTTATCTGCGGTAACAATGATGGTGTGCATCGCACTGGATGAAAGAGGAACATATTTCTTTACAGATGGTCTCTGAAATTTGAAGAAAGCAAGCAGAGATGTGTGTGGAACGTTGACTCAACACGTTTCAGATATGAAGGCAGACGTTGATTGTGGAGATGGAGACACTGAGCGCATCTGATGGACAGAAGTTCAGTATCCAAGCAACTTACAGCTCGTCCGCTATGTCAAGAACCTTGGAGTCACCTCCAGTTAGCAGTGGGTCTCCTCCTTTTGCATCCTTTGCAGAGTGCAGAAGTGTCTACAGAGGGGTGAGTACATTCCTTTTGGTTTCCTTGATTGCTATGCTGCAAGACATTCATTTTTTTCCCTCCATGTGGACAATGTATGTATATATGACTTAATGACCTTCAACTACCTTAAATGATTTAATGACGTTAAAATGCACATGTCACTGAACACTGTTTATCCTTGACGTTTGATGTTAACAAATTCATTTAAATATAGCTACTTTTACTCTCACAGTCTAACACTGTGTGCTAGAATGTAAAAGTGATGGCTTTCTTTCATTTTGTTTCTATTTACATTTTCTCTCAACTGCTCCAATCAGGTGATGAATGATTTTGAGCAAAGGCTTGTCAGTCTAAACACCCACAGGTCAAAGCTGACGAACCGTGTATCTGGCTGGCTGCCTTCCTTGCGCTTTGTTCAACACAATAGCATTGCAGTTATCAGAGCAAGGTTCTGATGCAACCTGGGTTCTACCCCAATTCTTTCCCTCCGGGCTATGGGACACTAGGCACGTTTCTTAAATTCTAGGAGCTATGTTTTCTTACCTGTAGTGTTGGCCTAACGACATTGTCTCTGTAGGTGTAGAGTGAGAATTTCATAAGCTCTTATTTAAGGATTGTTTACTGTGTACACAGTAAATGGTAGCTGTGCTTACTCATGAGTTTCAAGGATCCCTTTAGCCATTAATGTATCTGACACACAAAACTTTCGAATCGAGTGGCCTTTTCAGTCTGTTTAGGACATTAGATGTTCTCGTTGCTTGCCCTGTGTGCGTAGGTAGTGGCGATGCAGAGGCGAGGCCATCACTCCGTTCCATGGTGGGAAGAGCGCCGGGGACATAAGTAGCTCTCTTCTAGAGCACAGGACACATGATCGCACTGATCTGTGCAGCAGGTGACCTGTTGTTTCGCTCTCATGATTTCTGCCAACGTTTGGCTGAGGAGAGGAGAGAACACAGCAGGCATTTTTATAAAGGCCCAGGGGAGAGGAACTGGAAGGAGGAACAACAGTCAGTGAACTGGACACTGAAGAATCCAAGCAGAGAGCCAGTTTTCAACTGAGTTTCCAGTTCCATTCTCAGGAGGGAGTCAAGAATCAGAGACAAGGGGATGAGGCTGAACTCTTTCTGGATGAGCTGTTAGGACCTTTGCAGCTTTGTCATGTTGCATCTGATCACGTCAACATTAATTGAACACCTACTGTGTATTAGGTTAGGTGTGTGTCAAAATGGGGATAGACAAATGGAATAAAAATTATGAAATCATTTCTGCCTTCAAGGTATTTACAGGAGTTGAGTAGGGTTAGATAAATACATGACTGGTGTACAACATCATGGAAGATAAATTATGTGAGAGGGATATGCACTAATTTATACAGAAGCACAGCTCAGAGGCAACTCAAGGTAGGAGAAAACTTCATGGTGAGTTGAAGATAGGATAGAAATAACTCAGGCAAAGACTGGGCATGATGGTCATTTTAGACTAAGGGAGCAGCTTGCGCAAAGGCCGATCACAAGAGCATTCAGAGAATAGTTAGTAGATCATGTGACCTTAGCGTAGAGTAAGTAATAAAACTTGGAGAGGAAAGGAAAGCAAAATGGAGATTATTGAAGGCCTTGATGCGGCGTCTGGATTTTTCCTGAGTACCATGAGCCTTTGAAAGCAGGTGAGTAACTCAATCTGAGTGTGCTTTAGCAAATTAACTCTGGTCAGCGAGGACAGCGGACTAGAGGAAGGTAAGAGCTAAAGGAGGCGAGGAATTTAGTGCCTTCAGTTCTAGAAAACTGGTAAAATACTGAGCAGTAACAACAGTCTGAAGAAAGAAAGGTACGCGCAGATTTTTGAAAGATGAGAGTCATGATCACAGTCACTATGCGATTTGATTCTCTTACTCCAGGACTAACTACATCCTGAGATCTTGAGTTTTGAAGCAATTCTAATTTAGTCCTTCATGCATTCATTTGTTCATTTAGTCGTCCATCGAACCAACATTGCACAAACACTTTATGTGTTGCAGGATCTGTGCGAAAGATGGCAGATACAGAGATGGTACCAAAGACCAGGCCTTGAAAAATCTCATAGTATTTTTAGTATTAGAAATAGACATATTATAATACAGTGGGGTCGCCAGGGCTATAGTGGAGGGGTGCTCAAAAGATGCCATTATGCATTGTGATTTCCTCTTGAACAATGGCGGTGGAACCAAATGGTTGCTTTCCTTTACTGAAAATCATGTAATCATGTACTTACAAAATAGTTTTTTGCTGCATCTGTAAACTTAGCTTTGAGGATTGGGCTGGAAGCACAATGTCTAGGCTGGAACCTTTCCTCTTCTTCAGATTTTGGGACCGTAAAGCCTAGATTCACATCGTAGCTGTGCCATTTGCTGTTTGACTGACCTAGGATAACGGTCATTGATAGATGCTTCACTCCATCTTCTTTTGTTTCGTTTCCCTGTTGTTTTCCTCTTCTGTCTTTTTGTATTTTCCTTTGTTTATTATTTTTTCTTTCCTGTACATGTCAAAGGTCCTCAGAATTTTCCGACTTTTTTTTAACAAATCTCTCAAAACTGCTTCATATTTATATATAAGTATACCCTGTCACCTTACTAATTTGTGGATAATTTTGTATGAGACCTGGGTCAAGTTATATATAGTTTTTAGCCCTAAGGAAGCAATGACAAAGTAGTCTTAAAAATTTTCATTGGTATGTTAGTAACATTATAATTTCTGTATATCAGTGATATGAAAGAATTCCTTATTGGCTAGAATCTTAATTTATCCCAATGGATGTTTTAATGGGAAAGCATCTGCCAGTCTTTCTGACCCACTCAAAAAGTAATGGAGATATGATTCCACTTATGTTGCATGACACTGGAAAGAACTTTTGAAAACAGAACAAAACAAAGTTTTGAGTCCCATCTGTGACATTCATTGTTTGTGTAAACTTGTGATCTTGGATACTTTACTTGATATTTCTGAACATTTAATCCCTTCCTTTTAAGGTAAAATGTGAATTGATAGATCACAAGATTATAATGGAAATTGAATACATTTATGTTTATATAGTGCAAAGCATAGTCCGTGATATAGTAATTGCTCAATCAACGGTCAATATTATGTTTAGCTCTCTATGCTGATTTTTTTCTAGAAGTCTTATGTGATGAAATGATTATAAACTATAAAAATATTTCAAGAAAATCATTTCCCTTTCTACCAATAATTTTGAGTGAAAACATCTTGAAGTTTTACTCATTTACTTTTGTTACACTATCTCTAGGTTAATGCAGTGAACAGAGAAGAAAATAATGACTTTAGGTTTGTGAAGCTCCCTGGTGACATGAAATCAATCAATTAGTTCATTGTACATCATCTTTCTCCTGCTCATTATACATACCAGTGGAGTAAGACAGCTATTAAAGTCTATTAACCTGATACTCCTCTTTAAATGGAAGAATGTGTCCAGTGTCGAGGATAAAAAATATTGAAGAAGAAAGTTCCGTAGAGTTCAGATGGTCAGTGTCTTCAGGTTTCCTCTCTCTCTTCAGCAGAGATTCCTTTCTTGGACATGCTAAGCAGTGCCTCCAGGAGAGAAATGAATTCACTGCAATTTCCTCAGCACATGTCTTGTTCTGAGCCTAAAGTCCCTCAATGTGGTTTAAATATCCCCAAGGGAAATGTCCTCCAATTAAAATAAGTTGTTTAGAGAGTTCATCTGAAATATTAAAAAAAAAAAAAAAGAATGACTCCGTTGCAAGGCCCTTCTGGGAATCTCAGATTGAATTTGAGGAAATGGATTTTAAGAAAAGGCTTATTATTGGTGAGCCGTGCTCTAATATCACTTGGTTAAATTTGTAGATTTTGCCCATTTCCATTATCATCTGCCACATTCTTCTTAGCTTTGGCATAGTGTGAATTTTATAATAGATCATAATACAACAGATTTGTTTTATATGATGCCTGTACTTCAAACTTAATTCAGAATTGTTCTATGATGTCAGGCATTCAAGTCAGTGTAATCGTTAGTGAAGAGTAGAATGGGAGACGAATTGAGATAGGTAATCAAGGGAATGAAAATATATTTTCATTTGGAAATTGATGGAGCTTGAGAGGGTAAAACATATACAGGGAGAGAGGTATTCCTGGTAATAGGAGCAATGGAAAATAAAACCTCATGCTCACTGTGATAAAATAGCAGAGAGGATCAAAGAGAAGTAGACGGCTCCGAGGACTGGGAGGACAGATAGACGATAGCTGGGTGGGAAGTCTAGCCACACTTTCCATTAGTCCCCCAAATAGTCAAGTATGTACTTGGATCAAAGTAATAATTTTACTGCTAAGCAATAAAACAAAGATAAAAATAGTAATATACATACATGAATGAATTTCACAGGCACTACGCTTAACAAAAAATCCATGCAGGGGTGGCCGGTTGGCTCAGTTGGTTAGAGCGCAGTGTTCATAACACCAAGGTCGATGGTTTGATTCCCACATGGGCCAGTGAGTTGCACCCTCCACAACTAGAGTGAAAACGACGACTTGACTTGAAGCTGATGGGTCCTGGAAAAACACACATTTTCCGAATATTCCCCAGTAAAAACTAAAAACAAAATTATTACAAAAATCCATATACATATGAATACATGTTCTTTGATTTTATGTGTATGATTTTTAAGAATAGACAAAACTAATTGATGATGATACAAGTCAGAATATTAATTACCTTTTGGAGGAGAGGGACAGTGTCTTTAGTGGACAGATATAGAATGGAGCCTCCTGAGCTGGTAGGAATTTTTAAAAATCTTAATCTGTTAGTAGATAAATTGTTGTAGACATATGTAGAAATCCGTAGAGATGTATTTAGATTTGTCCACTTTATTTTATGTTATATCCCAACTTCTTTAAAAAAGGAGACATTTGTAGGTTTAGTAAATCAACTTCTATATTTTGGTATACATTTTCTGCATTGAGTATTTTCAGCGCTGGTGTAGTTTTTCAATTTGGCGCTTACAAAAACGATGTGAATGTTATATGACTACATAGAATTGTGTGTTTGTGTGTTTGTGTTTGTGTGTGTGTGTGTTGTCTGTGTGTGTTTCTCATCTGTGGTGTTAAAGGAGAGAAACAAGTGAGCCTCTATATACTGCCGTGCATTTTATATTTATTATCTCTGTAAACTACCCTGTAAAGATTCTTAACTACCCTGTAAAAATTCTTAGAGATTAAGTAGGATCCCCAGAACTGATGAGGTTAAAATGCAACGCCAGAAAAGTTATACAAAACCATCTAAATCTAAAACCCACAGTTCCTTCCATTGTTACTTCTCTGTATAGAAGATGTCAGCCAAGTAATTTAATAATATTCCAATTCTATGCATGGAGAGAGTTTAATTTTGTTCTCTTCACAGATGGAAATATTATGGGATTTTTAAAAGTTGACATGTTCACTTATTATTTGTTTACTTCATTTTCAACAAGGATTTGAGGCAAGTAGGGATTTCAAGAGCGTGGTTGTGGGATGGTTAACCTTCTGGTAGGACGGGGTAGGTAAGAAGATTCATTTTTGTCAATATCATTAATATCTCTCATTGGACACATTTAACTTCTTGCTAAAACTTTTAAATAATCTTTTCAGCCTCATGGGCACAAAAACTCGAAGGTATGAAAGCTTCATTCATTTTTATGGAAGACTACTGAAATTTCAATGTGTACTTACTCTATTTTAGTTCCGTTAGAGGAAAAAAAACGGGGAAGAATTTTGCTCAAATACTTGATAGAAACCTTCATCAAAGTATAAGGCAGTCCAGGGGATGATAGGCGAGTCAGAATGGAGTGAAACGGGTTCCTCTGACAGAAACCTTTTTTTCCTTTTGAATCTAAAATGTTTTAACTTTACTTTGTAAATTCTATTTTATGGGCCTCATTCCACTCTACGAAGTCACCCAAAACAAGCCACCTTAATACTCCTCAAGAGAGCCTTTTATGTTCCTTTGAAGCCATGGCAACACAGGGTGGCCTGTATCATTAGGGAGAATGATACTCAGTGCCCATCCACCAGAGTGTTGGAGAGGGGTGTCAGAAAGCCTTCCGTGGGATTGCCCAACAGAGATTGAAGCAACTTGTGTAACTTGGGTAAAAAGAGACAGAAAACAAAAAACTTGCATAATATATCACCTTCTAAGACCTTATATGGGATATAGTAAGAAGGCAAAAAATCTGTTATTTCAGTACTCCAATCCTTTCCGCAAGAATGCTCCTTGAGTTATAAAAATGGTGTTCCCTGGGTACAAATATGAAGTAGACCAGGGATTCATTCATGTATTTTATAGATCTACTCACACACAGCCGTACATTTCTTAAGGATACGTTGGCCTAGTTTCATCATCCCTCACTGATGCAATAAGAAACCAAAATTAAAATTAATCTCATTAATTTCTTTCTTTCACAATGGTCCATGATTTAGCAGTACCACAGTTAAGCTTGTACCATCCTATGTGAGCTATTCTATTACATAGAACATGTTGCAATAGCGAGTTCTCTTTTCCCCCCACCTTTCCTTTAGTATGTAGTATTTATGCAAACATATTTATTTAATTTGCACATGGTAGACACATGGGAAGGAGAGCCCATGTGATTGACATGAGGCCAATATAGCACGATAAATGTCGCAAGACCATTTATTAAATGAAGTTGAGAGACATTCTGAAATAAATGCATGAATTAAAAGTGAAGGTGGCAGTGATAAACTGACCTTTTCCCCCCAGATTGCCGTGGGCTACTGTGGGGATGGGCATGGAGTTCCTAGTAGTGGAAGAGCTCATTATAATATGGCAATACCTAAGACTATTTTCTCTTTGTTATATTAACCTATTCAGTATGGACACTTTATATATAGGTTTGGGATATCTATATTGAAATCCCCGTGATATTCAGATACGTAATATGGCATGAAGAAAACTTTCTAAAATTTTGCACGCCGCATTACCCTAAGAATACAGGGTTTTGTATAGATGGAAAGGAGGTGTTCTTATTAACAACTAAATGAAAATTGACTTGGATTTCTCCTACACAGTGATATAAGAACATTATCTAAAAATGATATAGGGCGTGTATGAGCCGAAAGTACAAAATGCACATGGCATTCAGAATAGCAATAGTGATATTAAAAATGACACCTTTTGATACTTGGTTGTAGATGATCCTGGATATTGTCATAATTACCATTACATATGGGGAAATTACATTTGCTTGGCATAAGAAATAAAATAAGTCATAAGTATATGTGCATTCAATTAATGTCAAACATTCTACCTCTCTCTTATAAAAAGATGGTATACTATCAAAGGGGAAAAAAAAAGCCAGGAAAGAAACAGCTTGGCATCACTGAGCTCACATAGCTACAGCTGCTCATTGAGAAGACAAATTATTTGATGCTGAATATTTTCACAGGTTGTATGCATGTATGCATGTGTTGGTATCTTGTGCACACAGTATCAACAAACACTGACCTTATTTATTCTCTGTCAAAATTCAGAATCTGTATTCAGTCACATGAGGTGTAAACATTGTTATACACAGTGTTATTCAAAAAACAAAAACCACAAAAAGCAAAACACGATTTCAGTGAGAACAACAAAAGAAGCTACTTTCTCATTTAAAAACGATTCTGGGAACTTGAGTAATCAAAATAGAGGCACCAGCCAGTGTGGGTGAGGACTGTGCATTGCTTGCTGTCCCAGGTTCTGATGTGTCTTCCATGCCTCACTCCATTTGGACCACAGTCCAGTCTTCTGGCAGGGACATGCCCGAAACCACTTCTGCAAGTTTCTTTGCTCTAGAGATAGAGAAGTTGGGGGGAAAGGCTCCTTTTATCCAGCTCCAGGAAGCCAGAAAACATTGAGTAAGCTTTTAGTGGGATTCAGAGCTACTGCCTAATATCCACTCCATCATTGCATGCAAGACATGACCAGCATTGAGTTCTAGTAAGAAAAAGAGTGGCGTAGACGATGTCTGAAGGATTTTCTAGTATTTAACACTTTTGTGTTCTTAATTGTAAAATTACCATGGAAAACACAGCTGTATATGAATGGATATTGAAAACATTTTAGTGAAGGAGAGGACACAGTATGTCTACCATTTCCTTTATTCTGATAGATTTCTTTTGAAAGTACTTGGTCTGAAGCATTAATACTTGCATGCGAGTATGCTATATGTAACTACCATAAGCAGGCCATTGCTTTGGTAAGGGCAGAGACCGTGGTCTTTTTATTAGCACAGCTGATCCTGTCAAAGCTTTTCTCTTAGGATGTTTTTGAATCTATACTACCAATTTTATTGATACTTTCCTGGATTGAGATCTGGTTTGTGGGTTTCAAAGTCTTGACACTTGAAACAAAAGACGAAAACAGATATCTGATACTTCAGGATGCTTCAGAGAGAATAACATTTATACAAGCTAGTGGTCTTCAGGATGGGCAATTTTGTTCTGCACTTGATCCTGAAGGAGGCTTTAAAGAAGAAATGTAAGAAAAATAGGACACTTAGAATAATGAGTGTTAACTTTTGTTAAATGTGAAAACTACTTTGAAGTCATTGAAAGAAACAAAAAGATCTTAGAAACGTTTTTCCTCATTGAAAGATGACAGATTTTTAAAAAGTCAAAATGTTTCTAGGGACATATATATATAAGAATAAGGCTGTGTTCTCTGAATGACTTAATTGTAATACTGTCTACAGCGGAGACCAGCACACTTTTATGGTAACGAGCCAGTTAGTAAATATTTTAGCCTTATGGGCCAGACTGTTGCAACTACTCAACACAGATGTTATGACACCAAAGCAGCCATAGATGATATGCAAATGAGTGGGTGTGGTTGTGTGCCAGTGAAACTTACTTATGAGAACAAAATTTCAATTTCATATAATTTTTACATATGAAATAATCTTTTAATTTTTTTTCCAATTTGTTAAAAATGTAAAAAGCATTCTTAGCTTATGGGATAAGATAGGTGTTGGACCAGATTTATCCCATGAACCACGGTTTGTTCATCCCTGGTCTGTAGTAATGGTTTGGAAAGAATATCAGTAAGTAAAAGATATAAAATAAAATAGAAAATAAGGGGGAATTTTGAACCTAAGTTTAAGCTAGCCTGTTAGATGATGTTGTCTTGAGAATTTCACGTCATTTAAAATAATATTTTACACCTTCAAAATATTAACTTTCCTAGGTTTGACAAAGACTTGTTTGGCATGTTTTAAGTATTTACACTGCATCAAAGCCAGTATGTTTGCAACACAATTGATTGGCTACTAATATGTTCCAGGCATTGTGCTTGAGGTGAACATAGAGAAGTAAGGATGCCCTCGCTGCCTTAGAGAAGCTCTTACAATGTGCAACTTGGTGTATTGTATTTCTACTTGGAATTATTCAGTGGCTTCCGATTGTCCCAAGTCTGAAGTTCCTAGTATGACTCACATTCCTCTCCCCAACCTGGCCCTTCCCTTCTCTTTAGGAAAAAAACAGCCTACTGCCTATGCCTCAATCTGTAGGAGGTTTCTTTCAGTTTGTTAAATACAGTCTTCTCATTTTGCAGTAAGAATCCATCAATCCATCGGTGTGATTCCTTCTAACTGTAAGGTTCTCCATCTATTTTTCTGGCTAACAACAATTAATCCTTAAGTGACAGTTCAAGTAACAAGAGGCCTTCCTTAACCTCTAGATGAGATGAAGTCTCCTTTCTATATGTTTTTATGGCACCCTATACATTTTCTTTCAATTACTATTTATAATTAATGATTGAATATATGTCTTCTCGACCCTCCCCCACCCCTTAGCCCAGCACTGTAGGCCAAGGACCCCGTCTGTCTCACTCACCATTCAGCCTTGAAGCAGAGCCCAACTTGAGAGGTGCTCAAAGGTGTTTGTTATATTGGATTCCATTAGAGACAACCTCTCAGTCAAAAGATACAGACCAATAAGTAAACAAAATATAATTCTAGAAGCAAGATATTAACTGAGCAGTCTTGGAACAGTCTGCACCATTCGAACTGGTCTTTAAATTATCTTGATGGAGTAATGTTCTTGGAAATGATGAGACTTGTTCAAGAATGAATGTTTTTAACTGACTTTCCTGCATTAAATAGTGATGTCATAAGAGAGTAATCATTGCAAATTAAAACATTTTAAAATTCTGAATTTTGTAAATTATAGAGGTGTACGCCTATTTTCCTCTGCCCAACATTTCAGATAGTACTACCCAGTAATATCCGTTGTTAAGCTTTTGTTTTGTATCATTGCAGACAAGTCCCGAGGCCTTTATGAAACTATTTTTAAAGATGATATTAAAGGCTGACAAGAATCAACTACTCTTTTTTTTTTTTAAATGATGTACTTTTTAAGATAGGAAAAATTTTACCACATTCGCCACTTTTCATTTTATTTTAATATCTAACTTGAAATGGTTCTAGCCTGATGATCACCTAGATTGAAGAAACTCAGAAAGGTGCAAAAGTATCACATTTATGTGAGTTGGAAAATTGGGAGAAAAGGACTAAAATAACCTACTTGTTTTGATTCATATATGGCTAGCCTGTAAAAATCTGAAGTTACTCTTTTGGACACTTCTTTACAGAGAGTAGCATTTTGAATATATTTATATTGCCTCTACATACTGTTCTGTAAATTTCATGCTGTGTTCTTCATATCTGTAGGTTAGGAAAATGATTAGTTTAGCTGCCATACATTGCTACAGTTCAAAAATATTATAAAATAAATTTGTCATGTCGATGTTATGCAGATGTTTCTCATTTTAAGTCATTTGCTTGACACTTCCAATTGTGATTTGTTTTTTTGTTTTTTTATTTTATTTTTTCCTTGTTTGTTTGGTTTCATTTTTACACTTTTACCCAAAAAGAAATCTTAAACTAATAACTATAAATAGATGTGAGCTCATATAAACCCACATACTCAGAAGGAGCATGTATGCACACAAGTACAGTTTGACCAGGCAATTAAAATATATTTTTTTAATTATACGAATGAAATCACTGTCATTAACATAGGATGATTTTAAATAGAAGAAACTTGTGTCTGCATGATGTTATTAAGAGTACTCAGTAGTTATAAATAAAGTGAGGAAATTGAGACCATTTTATTTACTTCTAAAACCTCTAACGTAGTCAGACTAATAAAATGTAAATTTAGAATCCTCCTCAAAACAACATTCCTGGTAACTAGTAATAATAAATGGGATTCTATTTGTGGGTTTTTTTGGTTTGTTTTGTTTTTGATGGGGGATTAGGTATATGTTCATTTATTATCCATTTATTTGAGAATATTTTAATCTCATAGTTCCCATCAATGTCCTCTAACAGTAGTCTAACTGCAGTCATATGCCACTTAACGATTGGGGTACTTTCTAAGATACATCGTTAGGTGATTTCGTCGTTGTGCAAACATCATAGCATACGCTTACACAAACCTAGACAGTACAGCCCACGACACACCGAGGCTCTATGGCATAGCCTATGGCTCTAGGCTACAAGCCTGTACAGCACGTTCCTGTACAAACCAATGTGAGATTAAATCAAGCACAAGAGAAAATGATGCGATCAAAAGACATAAACATAAGATGTATGCGGCTGCTGCCAGTGCAACGTGGCAGACTGTTTTACAGCAAACTATTTTTTTAATATAAGTAGAACGAGTACACTCTAAAATAATGATGAAATGTGTAGTATAGTAAATGCGTAAACAAGTAACATAGTTATTGTCATTATCAAGTATTATGTATTGTACATAATTGCATGTGCTCTACTTTTATACGACTGGCAGCACAGTAGCTTTGTTTACGCCAGCGTCATCACAGACACGTAAGGAACATGTAGTGCTACCACATTACTAAGACCCCGATGTCACTAGGTGGTAGGAATTTTTCAGCTCCATTATAGTCTTATAGAGTGGCCCATCATTGACCCAAACGTCATTATGGTGCATGACTGCATTAAAATTTGAAAAACTAACATTTATAGGTTTGATGATACAATAGTAACAAAAAGATACAATAGTAACAAATTTACTGCCACATCTGTGTAATTCACCATAAAGTGGAAAGTAAGTATTCTGGAGGGAGGTGCTTAGTTAAGGAGCAATTCTCATTAAATGTCCAGACTTCACACTAAATGTCCAGTCTTCACACGTCAATATGTTTTATTTGTCTTCTACTTAATGTTTGTAAACACATTACACGAAGGAAACTATATTATGCTCATATTTCAGAATTTGGTGAGCCCAACATATCACTAGATATAATTCAATTCTGGTATTTATTTTAAAAAATTATTTTAACCATTTCCTTGATGAGAATACTGAAGCACCATTTCTTAAAAATAAGTTACTAGCTCATTCATTTGATTAATTACAAAATGACTTTCCTAATCGTCCTACATGTCTGAGTACCTTTCTCCCTACTAAATTTATAACTTCCTGATATTACAAAAAAAAGTCAGTGAAAAATTTCCAGTGCAAACAAGTAAAATCATGAAAATTTGTCAGTAAGTGTTTGTGAATTCAGACAAAGCCTGATAGTAGTCTTTGTGATTTTCAAAGAGAGCTGCCATGAGTTAGATTGTGCATCAGCATTGGAGCCCTCCCCAGCTCCACCTCCGCCAACAAATAAGTCACCAAAATGAGAGTTGAGTTTTCATTTGAGCCAATTGCAATGTTAATGCCACTCTGATGTTGGGATGGGGAGAAAGTATACTGGCAATTAGATACCATGGAAACACTGTGGTGTGTGTGTATGTGTATGCCTGCAGATATGTATATAACGTGCAGAATTATTTACAGGGTTCTTTCTTGTGCTGAATATTGAGTCAACCTATTAATGGCTGTGAATGGTATTTGAGCCATTTCAGGAAGATCAAATGTGAATAAGGAATCTACTCTAAGAGCTGGTTGGCCGGTCCTGAGTAAAGATTAAGAGGTAGATGGTAGAATCTGAATATCAGATCCATACTGCGTAAAATGAAAGTGTAAGGGACAAAGGCTAGATTCAAAGGCAGGAAGTTCTGGAATCACGCAGACAAACTAAAACTAGGTTCCAAGCGGTCTCGAGTCAGGGAGTGCGTAAATAAGGAAGGCTGGTAAGTTGTGGGTCAGAATCTAGATAGTCAAGCGCAGTTTACTTGGAATCACAAGAGGAATACTACCCTGGAGATATAAATCCCATTTAGAAAATGGAGAGTGTGGTCAAGTTTTCCGATTAGGTATGTTAGAGAAAGGAATGAGTGGTAGATGAAGTGAGTCTACAGATACATCTGTACGTGGACTGCATGTCTCATATTTATTTAACTGGGACCACAGGAAAAGAAAATGAGCTGGTCAGCTTCATCAACTTGACTTTTTGTTCTTTACATTTTTCTCTGTATTCTGAACACTGACTCAGGGATGACGTGTGAGACCATGGAGTACACAATTGTTTCCCTCCCCAAATATCCTATCGTGCTTTGATGTTGAAAATAAATAAATCCAATCCATTTGTTTCTCTCATCTATTCCTTGATTTCTACCTATTTCATTTCAGAACTGTCTCAAATGAGAATTAATTTTTATTGTGCCTTCCCATACACTGGGGAGAGAATGTCTTCATGCATGAAATTTCTGACTTTTTTTTCTTTTTTTCTCAAAGTCCCGGCATTTTTGCCTCTCAACACTCTTTCAGCACTTGACTCTTTGAAGGAAGGAAGGAAGGAGGGAAGGGAAGGAGGGAGGAAGGAAGGAAAGAAGGAAGAAGGAAGGAAGGAAGGTTACAGAACAGGTACTGAACATCAAGCAGATAGAACTGTGGGTTATTGTGTCTTCTTTAGGAGAGAAAGAAAAAAGCTGATTTTAGCTCCAAAAATTGCATCTTCTAATACACATGTACACTGTGGCAAAACAGGAACATTAAAGGGGGGAAATGAAATGAAATAGGTAACCACCTTATCTGTTTATATACTTTATGGGGATCAAATGAGATAATGAGTACAAAGGCTCATTTACAATCTCCTATATAAGAAGATTGGTGTCATTAACCTTTAGATGACTCAGTTTCTTAATCAGTCAAATTGGGATAAAAGGCTTATGCAGAGTCACACCCCTCATATACTAGCAACATGGGATTAGTGCTTACTGATTTTCACTTCCATTCTCATGCCTTTTATTTACCTGCAGTTCAAAGAGAGTGCTGCATTTGAAAGAGCTTTGCAAAGACAGAGAGAGCAGACTTGCAGGAGGGAGGGCGGTGGGAACTAGGGAAAAGCAAGTCAGGACCAATACTTCAGGGTGAAGAATTTAGACTCTGTCCTGTAGGTGTCCTTCAGTGATGGACTTGAAGCAGGGATCTGGTATAATTGGTTTGCATTTAGAAAGACACCTTGGCAAAGGAGCGGATAACATCTCAAGAGCCAGCTGGGAGAAACTCTATAGCCTGCATCATAGTCAGAGGGGCACCGGTACAGAAGTGGTGGCACAGGGACTAAAGACTTACCTGGAAGTAGAAGGATGAAGATGGAGGCGTATGTCTCCTTCGCTTCACCCCTGAGGGGTCATTGTCCTCTGAAGCCTAGCTAAGGAAAAAGAGTCTCAGCTGTGTGCCTACAGGGACAGATAGTATGTCACATGTCTGGAACTGAACCTGGAGATGGGCTCTGACTGAGATGACGATCTAAAGCAGGTTTGCTCCGTGTGGCCCTGGACCAATAGCATTGACACCACCTGAGAATGTGTTACAAATACAAATTCTTGGGACCCAGCCTACACCTACTGAATCAGAAAGTCTGGGGGTGGTCCGAGAAACCTGTGTTTTAACAAGCTCTTCAGGTGATTTTTTGCAGTTTGAGAATCACTAGAACAGCGTCTCTCAGCTGGAGGCAATTTTGCTCTTCAGGATACATTTGAAAAGTGTCTATAAAGGCTACTTGGTTCAGATCTCTCTCTCTCTCTCTCTCTCTCTCTCTCTCTCTCTCTCTCACACACACACACACACACACACACATTATCATTGATCATTCCACTCTTACTGTTGAGGGTATCAAGGCAAAGTAATGTTAATTATCTTGCCAAAGTGCTTATTTGAACCTAGGTTCCACAACTAATTTTTTTAAATCTCCTGGATTTGATGATTTCCTCCTCTTTTTTCATATTTCTCTCCCTCTCAAAATTGAAA
Source organism: Rhinolophus sinicus (assembly GCF_036562045.2). Lineage (NCBI taxonomy): Eukaryota > Metazoa > Chordata > Mammalia > Chiroptera > Rhinolophidae > Rhinolophus > Rhinolophus sinicus. Next base: position 37,936,916 of record NC_133760.1, on the reverse strand, counting down.
TGTTAATTATAGTATGTGGTGTGTGTGTGTGTGTCTGCTAGGTTTTACAATCCAAAAATGAGTAATACCAGATTGCTGTCAAGGATTTCGTTGTGCATTGGGGTAAACATCACATTGTGTGTGTGTGTGTGTGTGTGTGTACAACTGCTGTAGTAATATTATCTAAAATGATTTAGGTTTTTGGAGGAGGAAAAAAAGGGGAATTTCAGGAGTCTTTGCAAGTGGTGAAGCATATCAAAGTACCAATATAGGTTGGGAAGCAAGAATTAACAGTAGAAAGAATCACAAGACTTTAGTATTTTTATCTTATCCTTAAAATTTTAAAATCTTCATATATAACCCATCAAAATGGAATTTAAAAATTTACAAACGAACAAATGAAGACTCAGAGAGATGAAGCATCCAAGGTTACACAGACAGTGAATGGTAGAGTTCATATTAGGTTTCACAGATATTTGAGTCAGTACTTATTAAAATAGGCAATAAAAATTCTCATGAGCAGTGACTTAGAATGTTCTTTCCTATATTCAGTTTTGAGGAACTGGGTCATAGCAACAGGTGATGAGGCTGGAATGGGAAGGAAGGAGGTGGGAAGAAATAAGGTTGAACAGAATGTCTGGATCCAGAAAGAAGTACTGGAATATTAATCTCTTAAAGGAGAATAGCAATGCCTAGTATTTTGTGTGATTTCCTATAAAACTTTCTTGTCCCCATAATTCCTCTTTCTTCAACCAACAAAGGACACTTTTAATTACAGGTTTTCTCAGTTTACCCTCTAATTAAACATTTTTTGTGTGTTCTCACTGATAGAGCAGAGCATAAATCGATTTGTCTTTGAAGCCCCTTTAAGCATAAGGACTCAACCTAGTACTTTATCTTCTGTTCCTCCTGGGCCATGAGGAGTAATGTTCCAAAGACCACCTAACTCTAATCATTGTTTCCTCAAACATGGCATCCCCTGTGTTACAGTGATTCTAAAACTGTGAGAGGAAATACTAGGTTCTTTTGCCACCCATTTTTTTTTTTTAATGGCTCAATCATCTAAAATATACTAAAATAAATTAGTAGAAAAATGAGTTACAAAGACATTAAAATACTGGCGTCTTTTTCATTATTAGATTCAGTCAATAGATTGCTCTGTCAAGACTGCTATTAAGGTTTCTAGATTTTTAGCCTTCATTTTTACACGTAGAGTACCGTGGATTAGTACCAGACGACGGCAGCAATTTCTGCACCAGACTTGAGTAGCACACCTCACTGTCCTCAGAGTCTGTGCCGCCTGAATGGCACCCCCTGCACTTATGAGCTCAAACATTTTGGGGTCTTATGGTAGCTATGACTTTTATCTTGCTAGCCTTTCTTACACTGAAAAGACATTTACTGAACATCATCTTTGTATGTAGGGAGAGAAACATAAATGATAGTCTTTCCTATTCCATGTCCCTTTAGGGGCAGGACGTATACAAATTATATACACTCCTAATCACTATTTTAAGAAGGATGAATAAAGTTCTTTGGGAATATAGAAGATGAATGATCAGAGGTGAATGGGTAACTAGATTAGGAAATGGTTCCAGATAAAGTGTGTTTTAATAAATGAATAGGTCTGATGTTTTGAATCTCAACGCGATCCCTACTCGTGTCCCTTTTGTAGCATACAACCTAGCTTAATGTAAGTACTCAATAAGATTGAATGGTTGTACTGAATTGCTCATTAAGAAATGGTTAACTTTATATTACATGAATTTAATCTCAACAACAAAACAGAAAGGATAAAGAATTTTTAAAAAAATGTTTCTACACAAGCTTTACTTATAGTCAAAATCAAACGATGGCAAGAATTTTTATTGATAAGTGACTTAAGATAAAAATATCATTGAAGTAAAAATGCTGCATGAAAATTCAGATCAATATTTGTTTTTAAGAGTCACAGAATTCTTTCTCAGAGTAAACTTCTCTTTGTCTCTAGACATGTGAATACTTCTTTGAAGGGCTTCTCTACTTAAGGGCGGTAAAAGCAAACTTGAATATTGGATATATCAGTGTGATTAAATGTGATCAGTGTGAAATAATAATGCACTGGCCTACCTCAAGGTATGAAATAGTATATGGAATATTTTGTGTAAAATCAGGTGAATCGAGAAGAAAAACAACTAAATTTTTTTCTTCTGTCAAGTAAATATTAATGAACAAATAAATAAGAATGAATGAATAAATGCTCTTTAAATCCCTGATCCTAATTTCAGATGGGCTGACTAGCAATCCTTTACCTAATGTACTGATTATTCTATCATCCAGGATAATTATTTCACAGTCTCCCTTCTTTGCTCTACCTTTAATCCTAATTTATGACCTGGGTTCCTATTTCAATGAGAAATTTCAAGCAATTTGACAATTGCTTTCACAAACTGGGGACTCCACATCTGCTCATTCTGTGCATCTGTATCAGTATATCCTGTTTTTTTCATCATATTACAATAAGTAAAATGCTCATTGTCTGGAGGCAAACCCTTTTACTTATGCAAAACTCCCATCTCCTCTCATTATTTAAATACATAAACACATCACTCCTCCAATTGCCCTGCTATTCTTTCCATCACCAATCCCTCCCTTTTTATTAGCTAATTCTCAGTGGCATACAAAGGAGCTATAATTTCTTCAATCTACAATGAAAAATAATACCTCTACATAGTTCATCTCCCTCGAGCTACCAAACTATTTATTTTCTCTCTTTAAATTTAAAACCATTACAATTTTTCAACTTCTGTTGTTCCCTAATTCCTCTCTTCCAATCATCTCTTAAACCCACTTCAATTAGGCATTCACTTCTACCATTTCAGTGACAAACCTCTTATAATAAACCCCATAATGTCAATTCCAATCGACTTTATTTTTTTATTTGATCTATCATCATCAATCAATTTTTTTTCTAGTTTTTTTTTTCAATTGATTTCTAACAAAATTTTTGGCTGTCTTTCTAACTAACTGCTGCTTCTCTAAATCCTTTTCTTCTCCAAATACCTACATATTATAATGTCCAAATACCTACATATTAAAATGTCAAGGATTGAGGCACTGGGTCTCTTTTCTAGCTATAATTACTCTCACATCCATTCTCATGGCTTACATAAAGTCTGTATCTACAGACAGCTTACAGTTTTCTCTCTAGCCTGGACATGTCTCTGAGTTACACATCCAACTTCTTTCTACATGTCTCCACTTGGATTAGGTGTTTCAAAAAGAACATATTCAAAACTCGTTTTTAGATTTTCTTTTCCCCATCATGGTGCCATACCACATTGCCAATGGCAATTCTACTGTTCAGCAGAGTAAATTCTTAGAACTTGAAACCATCACTGATTTTTTTTTAATTCTTCACACATCTAATCCATTAATAACTTCTGCTTGTTATGCTATCAAATTATATCCAAAATTTTACTATTTATGTCTTCCTTTATTGCTGTCATCCTTTCCCCAGTATCATCAGTGGTATTTGGCTAACTACAGTTATGTCTAGCTGGTTTCTCTGCCTCTAGTCCCATGGCGTGGGTTGCATTTTAACTCTTACAAAGATCGAGATGACTTTGCTAAATACATTTTTCCTCATATTTTTCAAAATTCATGTTGTGTACTGCCTGTGGTCAAATAAAACTCAATCATTGTTTTTTCACAATGCCATTTATAAAGTCTTTATACAGTAGGATTATCTGAATAAAGCTAAGACTGAGTACCAAACATGTAAAAGTCAATACCAAAATGAAGACTACTCAAAGGTGTTTGAGAAGGATGGGGAAGGATTGGAACCTGTGGCACATTAGAAGCCAGTGACCAACAGGTTATGCTTAGACTGGAGGCAGGCCTCATGGAGGAAAATGTTAGCAATTTCCATATGAGCGCAGTAATGAAAAGTCACTTAGTTTATTCTAAATTGCAAAACTTGGTCACTTATCAACGAGTGGAGTTAGAAGTTTCTCTTTATATTGATCTGCGTGTCCTTCCTGACATGCAACTGACAACGATTACATGGGGATTACCCCAGTAGATAGTACATTCATGAACATTGATGATATTCAGTAGATAATGAATTCCCAACCACTGGAGATATTCTCAAACATTCAGCAGAATGTTTCAGCTGAGATTTAAGTATTCATATTGGATCAGACAACGTACAAGTTTCTTTTCACTTTATAGTCAAACATTTTAACACTAATGGTTACTGTAGAAGCAAGTCGTGTGTTTCACAAATGCTTTCCAGAAGCTAACAGTCTGGTAGTTAGATCAACAAAGACACCATAATATAATAAAATTTGTGATCATGTATTAGTTTTCTATTGCTGCCATAACAAATTACTACCTATTTAACAGCATAAGCAGAACAAATTTATTAACTAACAGCTCTGTAGGTCAGAAGTCTGACACAGATCTCAGTAAGTTAAAATCAAGGGAGTCACAGGGTTGTATTCGTTGCTGGAGGCTCTAGGGGTGGGTGTGATCATAATAACATAGTGGATCTGTCTCCCTTCGGCCCCATGATGATAGCCTAGGGATATTGACAGCAATTATGTAAAGCTGGCCCTACGCTGTTTGTTTTATAGACTACAATAAGACCTTTAATGCAATTTAATAAGTTCTTAATATTTTCAATGACTAGGGACAGAATGATCAAGCAGCTATGACCTCTGCCCTCGATTGGCTTATACAGATAAGTAAATGAGGGAAATACAGATAAATAAATGAAGACCATTACACAGTAGCGCAAGAATTCTGCTGGAGTAAGATGCTAAGGGAACACAGATCAGGAGAAGATAATAAAGACTGGGATGTGTTTCCAAAGGAAACAATTTTAGGTAAAAGGATGGGAAATGAATGATACTCCAGATAGAAAGAGAAGGATCTGTAAAGTGTAGAAGGTGAGAGAGTTGGTTGAATGGCTAATGTAGAAACTGCATGATAGGGGAAAGAGCCTGTCAGTAAATGTTGAGAAGTAAATTAAGGTTAAGATAGTGTTAGGATTTAAGTTTAGACGTATTATTTTACCAAACATATACAATAATTTTCTAATCATATTTGTCTACATCATGATTCTGCTAAAATATGGCCTACCTTTTCTCGATGGTCTCAATTCTGGCTTACCAAAGCCCGTTAGCTAAGTACCAACACTGTGAGATATCATTACAAACACTCTGGTAAAATTAAAATGTTACATTTATCTGCAATTTACATGGAATTCATAGTTAAATCAGGTAGGCTTAATGGCTTCAACTATACCATCCATCCATCCATTCATTCATCAGACATTTAAGGATGTTAAAATAATAAGAGACACTATCTTTCTTAACTCCATTGAGGATATGTCATGCAAAGTAACATAAAAGTTGGTGTGAGAAAATGAGTGATGGGGAAAACACATGGAAAACTCTTAGCACAGAACTTGGCTCATAGTGAACCAAGTTCTTTCTACAGCATAAAATAAATTATAATGATTTGCTCGTTTGTAGTTTTAGAATGAAAACAAATAAATATTAGAAATCTGACAGACATGAATTCAAATTGGAATACTAGATCAATCATTTACTTCTGTATGACCTTGGCCAATTCTGGTATTCCTTTTAAGACTCAATTTCCTCAATTTTAAATGGGGATAATTGTATAGATTTTGCAGAACTGGTTTGAGATTTATAATTTAGATATACACATAATAAAATATATTATTCCATTTAATTCATTTCAATTCAAGCGTCAGTACATAACAGATTTTTTAAAGTAACCATTTTGCAAATTTAAATTTATTTCCTCTTAATTCTTTTCAAGTCAATCATCAGCATTATCAAACTTTATCATTTATATAGATGATAGGCAAGGCTGTATAAGAGGATATTACAGTCTTTTCAGATGCTTGCTTTCATAATGATGGATTATCAGTAGGTAGAGGTTAAAATGAAAGGTGGAAGAAAGTTGGCTCCCTGTGGGAGTTTCCAAGAAACTGTAAAAATATATAGAAGACTGGCTCCATTCAATACTAAAGATACATTAATACCTGTTAACATAGCTTCTTTTTTTCTCATTTGATGGACCATTTATTTTATATAGGTTTTCATTTACTCATTAAAGTGGTATGCACCATTAGCTTGGACTTCTAAATAGATAGCAACATAATAAGCTACCTGCAGACAGTCTCTGGAGCCCTCCCACACAAACCCAGAATTCAGCCAGCAGAATTTCACATTCCATATGGGGTCTTTTGGTTATGCACAAGTTATATGTTTGTATTTTGCCTGGGTCTAATAGTCTGTGTTGACAATCATGATGAAAGCCCCTCTTGATGAAAAACATGCAAGAATAGTTCAATTAAGTGAATCTCCTGTCTCCAACTTGTGCTTATTTGGCCACAAAACATCCTATTGGCAGTCTTTTTATTTAAAATCCCAGAATGTTCCATGAAAGTTGCACTGAAGAATGGTATTTCTATAATAGATTTGTGAAACTTTTTTTAAATAATAAGAGTAATAGGAGCCTGTTTCTTTTCAAAAGTTCAATAGGACTTTTGAAAATTGCAGAAGAATGTAAAAATAAAATAGCTCCCAACCTTTTATCCACTATTATTACCATGTATTATTAAATAATTTATTGTATATGATTTTACTTTTAAATAATTTTGTATTATGGATATGTAATGCCAGATTTTTTGGTTAATGGCATGACAGAACAAAACTGACGAACACAAACAGCAGCACAACAGCCGTCCATTCTTGGGTAGCCTCCTTCTACACTCTCACCCTCTGTCAAAGAAAACCCAGAGCTGGGCAGAAGTTAAGGCTGTGAGGGCAGATTTTATTCAGGACTATTGCAATAGGGTAAAAGAAATCCCAGTCTAGACCAAGGTTCCCTTCTGAATACAACAAGGACAGTGTGGATTTATAGCCAAGGAGCAGGGGGGCTGGGTGGATGGAAAATTACTAAGAGGAAATGTGGGGTCTGGGGAATTCTTGCTAAACTGACTTAGCAAGGGTCTTGCTCAAACTGGATTTTACAAGGAAATGTACAGTTAGGCCTAGAAAGTTCATGACTCTGACCAATATTTGGTCAAGCAAAGAATCTTTGTTACCCCAAAGAGATCAAAGGCAAAGTAAGGGGAAAAAAGAATACAAATACAATGTCACGATTGTCTACTGCTGATATTATTACCGTTATTTTTGAGTGTGATGTATCAACTACCTATGTGTTAAACTGCCTTATTGAAATACTTTCTTTAATTCTCCAACCAGCTCCATATATTCAGTGCTATTATCTGTCCCGTTTTACATTAAGAACACTGTGTTAAGATGTTACATAACTTGCCTAACGCCACACAGCTAGTAAGAGTTCAGTCGTGGAACCAATGATTCAATGAATCGTGCTTATGTAATGAAAACCCAATCAGAACTCTAGACACCTGAAGCTTGGATGAGCTTCCCGTTTGGTGATGCTTCCCCTTGTTCCTGGAGGTTGACAAGTCCTGTTTCCACAGGGGGAGAATGTGGAAGCTCTAGGTTTAGGACCACCCAGACCTCTCACTGTGCATCTCTTTTTTTGGCTGGTCCTGATTTGTATTAGTTGTAACGAGACTATATAATCATAAGTAGAGCACTTGCCGAGTCTTTGAGCCATTCTAGTGAACTGTCAAAATTGAGGCGTCGTGGGGATCCTCGTGTTTGTAACCAGCTGGTTAGAAGTGTGAGTTCTGGGAACACTGGAACTTTCTGCTGATGTCTGACATGAGGGCAGTCTGGTTGGGGACTGTGCTTTCAACATGTGGAGCCTACCCTAGGTAGCTAGAGTTAAAACTGCATCGAGTGTAGCAGATACGTAACTGTTGGTCTCTGCCCATGTATGCACACATTCTTGCACTATTTTGCTATGTGTGTTCTCAGCTTCTGAGTGCTTTTGCTTGTAAAGGTCAGCATCTTTCACTTTCTTTAGAGGACTGTCAAGGATAATAGAGCCAGCTTGACCAATGTTGTGGGTTGAATTGCAATCCCCAAAATGATTATATTGAACCTCTAACTCTCAATACCTCAGAATGTGACTGTATCTGGATATAGGACCTTCAAAGTGGTGATTAAGTTAAATTGGGGCCATTCAGGTGAGCCCTAGTTCAGTCTGAGGGTTGTCCTTATAAGAAGAGGACATTTGGACACACAGAGAGACACCAGAGATGCCTACACAGAGGAAAGGCCATGTGAAGGCACAGTGAGAAGGCAGCCATCTGCAAACCAAGGAGAAAGGCCTCAGGAGAGATCAAACCTGCCAACATTTTGATTGTACTTTCAGCCTCCAGAACTGGGAAAAAATCAGTTTCTGTTGTTTTAAGTCACGCAATCTGGTATTTTGTTATGGCATCCCTGGGAAACTAATTAACTCTATGTACAGAAAAGTGGGAAATGCTTAAGAAATATGTTTCTATGGTTCACTCTTCTAACTAGTGACTCACTAGCGCATCAGTAGGGAAACCTGATTCTTTTGCTTTGAGACAGCACCAACTCTGGGACATAATTTGTACCTCATACTTCCCTGCAGGTTCTAGCTGAACTTAGAACTTTACCTGAAATTGTACCTTTGTTCAGTTTCTTTTCCCCACTCCATTACTGCTTTCTCTTGGGAGCATTTTGTTAATAAATCACTTAACTGTGAATTGTAATGTCAAGATCTAACTTTTGGGTACTCCATTGTAAGAGAAGGTACTTATTCTGCTCTCTCCCTTCCTATAGGATCACCACAGGCTGACTGGTCTCTTGATCAATATTTACTGCCCCTCTCAAGGTAGTCACGCTGTGTAACTCTCACTTTCTAGGTTTATTAATCTCCTTTTCTAGCCATCCTCCTTGACCTGAGAGTGCAAGCAGCTCTGTTGTTGCAAGTTCCAGAGTACGGTTCTATTCTCTGTGGTGATCCTACACTGAGCTCACATTGTGTCAATAGAAAAAAGAAAAAAAAAGTACATAACAAGAAAATCTTTATGTATAATTATTGACTCTAATCACAAAGTCATATACCGGGGTGCCAAAAAAATGTATACAAGTGGACACTTTGGTCACCATTGCTCAAGCAGTAGTTCGCCATAATCAGATGTGTCTGCACCGCTTTTAGCATCTCTTGTAACTGCAGAAGTAAAACGTGACTTGTATTCATCTTTTGTTTTTTGGTATATATTGAGTATTACCATTTTATTACAGTTTTCCTTTCTTAAAATGTGTGTACATTTTTTGGCACCGTGTGTGTGTGTGTGTGTGTGTGTGTGTTTATTTTATTTTTTACTGTGTTTATATCATAGTTAAGAGAAACATATTAATGAAATACTTGAGTATGTGGTTCCCACAGCTTTGCCACCTAACATGTAAATGACCAGGGGCAAGTCCAAAGCACGTTAGCAGTATCTTTATAAAATAGGGATAATAATATTATATATTTCATCTTTTTTTATTTTTTCATTCTTAACTTCAGTTAACATAGCCAGAACATTCACACTGGTCACTCAATGAATTATAACTTCTTATATTATTATTGTCTATCAAGTACTCTATTTTTAGAGTGTTAGCGTATTTTTAGTATTTTAACAGACTATTGTAGAGGACTAGAGTATTTGAAGCATATCGTTGAAACTAGAGTTAAGAAAAACCTTTTCTTTCTTTTATACTTCTTTTTATGCCCTAATAAGCAAAATTATGCCCCCCACCCACTTCTACCAGAGCAGGAAGTACTCGAACAATTGGTCCAGCAGATGCTTACATTCACTCAACACATATTTGCGTGTAAGACGTTGGTCTAGGCGCTAGGAATAACAGTATTCATGGCACACCAAGTCTAGGGCAGCCATGATGCATACGATACAAGTAAACAGTGGAGAAATGTCAGATCACCACTTTTCCATCTGAGAAAGTGATAGGGCTAGGAGTTGTAGATTCTCTTTATATGGGAAGTCTGCAAAGACCACTAACAAAAGTGACATTTGAGAAAGACCTTGACATATAAGGAAAAGCCAGTCATGAAAAGGGATAGGCTGCAGGACTTTCTAGGTAGAGAAAACAGCAATCACAATGGTCCTGGCATAGGAAAGAATTTGTTTTGTTAAGTAAAAATAGAAAGTAATTGAATGAGAAAGCAGTAAACCTTTGGAGTTCTGTGACCTACATAGGGGAGTTCTCTTGAGATGTTCCTTATATACAAATAAAACAGTTCACTTTGCATTAGAACAACAGCAAACAAAAGTCATCCTACCATAAAAATGTTTGAAATTTTCCTCCAGTGCTCTCTATGTAAATTGAACTCATCAGATTACTGAGAGAGCTATCCATATAACCTGTAAAACAGAGTCACTCATAAGAACCTAGAATTTCAGATACCTTGACACATTTGTTTAGAATAATGCTGAGTTCCCAGGAAGACCAGAGATGCATAAAGAAGCCAAAAGAAAAAGTAAAATGTCAAATAGCTGCTCAGGTTTTCCCTGAAATAACTCCTAGGCAGTGACTTTTGAAATATACAGCAGCTCATTTAATCCATATTTCTCCCAGATCTGTGCTCTTCTCCAATTTTGTGCAGATGAATTTAAAATTTCCCAGATAAAATTTGGCTCTGAGCTTCTAAATGTTCATCAAAGATAAGACTAAAAAATTCAATTATGCTCCCTCCACCTTTTTTTTTTTCCAAAAGGAAGAAAACCTTGCCATAATCAGTGGAGCTATTTTTAAATTGCAGGAGGGCAGGGATGAAGTTACAAATTAATGAGCTGATGTCATATTAATGTAGTCTTTTTGATCTTGTAATCATGAGCTCTTTACAAATTATGTTTGGTTTCAAGATTGTGATTCGAGACTCCTGGTTGCCGACATGTAATTTAAATACCATTAAAAAAAAGCTCCAGATGTTTCTTGGGAAACATTTCTTATATTTAAGAATGAAGCTGTGGAGAACAACCTTACCTAACTAGCTATGTGCCCATGGAAAATTTGCTTTATCTCTCAAGGACCTAGATGCTCTACTGGGATTGGTTAATTTTCAGGGGTCTTTCAGTTTTGACATTATATGATAATTGTCCATGATTGATAAATGTAGGAAATAAGTCATAAAACAAAAGTCTCAGAATAAGGTCAGGTTATAGCCTTAGTAGGATTATTTTTAAAAATTAGAAAGCCCAGGTTACACATTGTTTTTCAAGGGAGGTGGTGGTGTCTTGTCATTCTGCTTTAAGATTCTTGTTGCCTACACGCTGCTGTGCCCACAGAATCAAACTTGACAATGTAGGTCATGCTTTTTTGTGATCAGGGTGGATTCGAGCAGGACCTTTAGTGACTTCTGTGACAACTCTTTCTGAATTTTCAGTGTCCCTTGACTGGGTATAAAAGCTGTTACAACAAAACATTTTTGCTATATGTGGGGGCGGGGTGGGGGGAAGGGAAGGGAAACAAGGAAAGGAAAACAACCCAACAACAAAAAACTTGACATTTAAAAGTGATTTGAAAACAAAACAAAAATCAGAATTATAAAAAAGCCAGATCAAAATAACTGTGCAGTCAGAAACAGTTCCTAAGAGAGGCAAAATACTTTTTCAAAACTGAATGTTTTTGTTCTTCTCTAAATAATCTTCATTAGGTAGAAGCTATTTATTTATTGAAGGTCAGGAATTTTACCTTAAATGCTAGAATAATTGGATGGAGCATGTGTGATTTCTGCAAGGACCACTCCAGGAATTGTTCCTCGTTTGTGGTTTGAACACTTTCAGTGGTACTTTTTTGACAGATGTGTGGCTATGAATATTTATAGTATTGCCAAACATGAAAAATAAAATGTTTTCATGCAGCCCTAGAATGAAATGTATATGATGCTTTTGGAAGAAATAGAGAGAAATGGTAAACAATATTGGTCTTTGAAACTGAATCTGTAGTATGACTTATTTTTGGCATATAAGGTACTGACATTGAATGGTTTCAGAGTGAATAGTTTATTAATTCCTTTTTTTTACTTACACCACTTCAGTTATTTTTGATAAAAGTCATCTCTGGTTGTGGAGTCCATTGTTTCAAAATTAATTCCATTAAAAAGTTTTAGGTGTGCGTTTCTTAATTGAAAACAGAATCTTGGGTGTCCAGAAGGCTGAGCAGACCCAAGTAGCTGAATACAAGATGTATTAGATAGGATCTTAAACCAATCATATTACCTGTCTACATCTTTCAACTTTTGATGCTGTCTTTCACATAAACATTCATAGTTTTATTGAGCAAGGGGCCACATGATTTTCAGCAGACTCAGTTATAAACGCCTCAGAGGACCAACACATAATATTAGTTATAATCTAAGCAAATACATATGACAATTGTAGGCACATGCTCACTTTATAGGGGGCAATTTTTTTTTACCTCAGGTTTTGATTTCTGGGGAATTGAGTCTGAGTTTTAAGTGATGCTTTTAAAGGAAATAGAATTCCATATCAGGAAGTAGGGACAAGGCTAGTGATGAGAAAAAGAAAAGTCAGCACAATTTTCTGTTTATAAATCTGGTCCACCAAGTATGGCTGATTACAGGATCTCATGGGTCAATCTACTAGGAGGAATGGAAAAGAATGAGTCTACCAGCATTGATCTTTCAGCTGTCAGTGATTCTACCACAAAGCACCAATTCCTGCCTCTGCTTCTGGGTATCGACTATGTGGGAACAGAAGGTTTTCCTGTGCCCCAAACATTAGCAGAAGCATTGGGATAGAGTGGCAGATGCATGCCAGCCTGCAGGTTGTATTGATGTGAATCTAGTTGGAGAACACATAGAATGGGCTCCAAAAGCAGTAACTAGAACAAGAGACAGTTTGGGGTTGAGTGAAGGAGGTGTTTGATTTTATGTGGCAAACGGTGGCATTTTAGAGTTCATATAAGAAGAAAGGTGTACAATGTGTGTTTTACCTCTAAACCTGTTCTCTTTGAAACTGTTCAAATAGAGCAATCCTTTCTCAACTGTGCATTTCCAGGTCACGTTCATAAATGGTTGTATACTTCTGCAATAGCAAGTATTCTGAACTAGGAGTGCTTAAGCAATTGTGAATTGAAGTTTTTGTGTTTGCGTTATGATGGCCATGCTTTCTCACTAATACCACATCTGAGATCGTGACTGTTTGGTCTCGCATCTCCATCCTCCATCTTTTGCCTGCTCCTCCCCATGGGATTAGTCTTACTCATAATTAATTTCACAACAATCGTGTGTTTGTGTTTAGTGCCATTTAAGTATTCAGTTCTTAAATAGCACCACAAAATAGTGTGTCCCACTCAACAATTGTAATTTCCAATTTAATATGTGTCAAATAACTTTTATTAGTTAATTATTTTAATGTATAACACTATTTAAAGTGACATGAATATATATATATACACACACACACACACTATAAAAATTAAAATAGTGTGAAAAGTGAAGCGAGGGGATTGGGAGGAAGAGAATTTGAGTCAGAAAATATGAAGCCAAAAGCCAATTCGTGTGCAAATCTACTCCCTCTTCTCCTCTGCTTTCATTTTCCTCCTCTTTTTTGGACTTCTCCTTCATCTTCTTTTTTCTCTTAGCTAAAGATGAGTTTGTATTCTTGATAATCCTAAGTGACCATGCTTTTAAAGTACTTTGATCTTACATATAGAAGATTCCATTACTAAATATGTAATGAGATAATTTGTGACTAAACCACAACTTGCGAACACCCCCAGGCTTTTGTACAGTCAGCCCTGAGTTTATGATATAAAACTGTCACGGAAAAAACCCTGATTCAAAATACGCAACTTACAACTTAAAGTCCTGACAGCATCGAGTTATCCCATAGCTGGAAATGTTGTCTAAGCTGAGGCAAAGAACAATATTGACATGAATTGATCAGAATGAATTCTTCCAAAGAAATGACGAAGGCTGTCATTTTACAAATTTCAGTAGTGAAGTTTGGTTACCCAGTAGGAAACCTTTTTACCAATTGGGAATAACGTTATTTGTTTACCAAGTGGTCATAACGTTATTTGTTTATATTAGTGATTTTCTAACCACTGGCACAGTTATTTTAAGTAAAATCTGATGGGAAATAGGTAGAGAAAAGGGAGGAAACCTGCTCTTATTTGGAATGAGAATCGAGAACCACAGTAGGTTCAAGACTGTTTCTTCACATATCCATGTTCTTATGAAGGCTCTCCTGTCACCTAAAACTTAAATTCGTATGCTTTTCCCCTATTAATCTAAATTCTGATTGCTAGTCAATAAAACAGAGCTAATACTTCTAAAATTATTATTAATATATCATGTCTCTTGTCCTCAATTTATTTGTCTTAGCATTGCTTATTGGCTCTGAATCCCTATAACCACTATGAGTTCTAATGAATATTCTAAGAAACTGAACCAAAAGCATAAGAATTGGTTAAACTGTTCTTGATATATTTTTCTTCACAATACCTAAAAGCATGTGGCATGGACACCTTGTTTTCCAGAGCCATAGTGGCTGCTATGAAGACTGTTACTGAGCCAATCCCCACATGCATTTCACAGATTGCATAGTTGAACTGAGAATATGATTAGAACATCCAAGAGCCTCAGATCATTAGTCATTTCACGGGGGGAGCAGATGGCTTTCCGAGTAGAGGGATCTTCACCTCCTACAGAATTTGGACACCGTTACAGAACGAAGCCTAATTGTTCAGAGAAACATGTTTGAGTTACTTTCAATCTGAATTTGTAATTTTCCGTTATCTCATGATGCATGTATGCACATATGATACATGAAATGCATTATATTAGTGGAAAAGATTCCTAAAAAGAGAAGGACCCTCACATTCATCCAAGCCAGTCATCATATGTATCTAGTAAGAGTATAGTGTGTAAAGAGTGATCAAAGGTGCTCTGTTCTTTGGAGGTATTATAAAAAGAAAGTAGGTGTTATATACACATAACATATAAGCCAGTTTTTTAATCCTTGGCACTATTGATATTTGGGGCTAGATCATTTCTCCAGTGTGAGGGGCTATCCTTTGTAATGTAGGGTGTTTTGTAGCATCTCTAGTTTCAACCTACTAGAGGCCAGTAAAACTGGTCCAATTATGACAATAAAACCAATTATGACAATCAAAGATGTCTGTAGACATTGCAAATGTCCAGTAGTTGCCCTTGGTTAAGATAAATTGATATACAAGTATCAGAATATCAGAAGGGAAAAGGCAATACATTTATATTCTACATGACCAAAGGGAGGAGGGTCGTGAAAGAAATGGAGTCCAACTTCATTTTCTATGTGTTAGTACAGATGTGCTCTTTATTCAACCATTCATTTATCTATTTCTACATATGAGTCACAGAGTTAGATAGAGACCGTGAGGAGATACAAAATCCTGGTCATTTTCTTCCTCTAAGAACATAATCTCCCTAAGTATATCGTCAAATATAATTTCATATGGTATTGTAGTACACCACCACCAAGAAAAACGATAAAGAAAATGATAGGTATTGGATTTTTAAATGTGAAGTTAAGGACTTAGAATGGCATAGAAAGTGGAATAAGGGAACTGATTATTTAGGTTTCAATCCTTGATTTTATCATGGTACCAGTGTGTGATTTTGGAAAGTTTATAACAAACTAACTTGGGTTAGTTTGTTAGGGTTGCCATAACAAAGTCCCACGTATGGGGTGGCTAAAACAAAGAATGTATTTTCCCACATTCTGGAGGTTAGAAGTCTGAGATCAAGGAGTCATGTCAGTAAGACTGCTTTCTTCTGAGGCCTCTCTCCTTGGCTTGTGAGTGGCTGTCTTCTCCCTGTGTTTCACATTGTCTTTCCTTGGCATCTTTGGGTCCTAATTTCCTTTTGTTATAAGGACACTAGTCATATTTGATTAGAACCCACCTAGTAACTTTATTTTAACTTAAACTTGTCAAAGACCCTGTCTCCAAATATATTCGGAGTACATTTGGAGGTACTGGAGTATAGGAACTTAAACATATGAATGTAGTACAATTCAACCCATAATATCACCCTTCCAAGTCTCCATTTCCTTATCTATAACATGGGAGGGGCATATTGCATATTTTATAGTTGATGGCTGTCCAAATTAAATGAAGATAAATACATGAGAAAATACACACACACACACACACACACACAATGCATATACTATATAATATATATTATACTATATATACAATATATTATATATATGGAATATATAATTATACATAATATTTATTAGTTGTACTCATTAAAGATAGCATATATATGTGCTATCTTTAATTGTTACAGCATTATGTACATAATATATACAGGTCATTTAAAATATAACAAGTCTATAACAAAATTAACTGTTATAATATTATTTTATTCTGGCTGAACAAAAAATGTTAACGAGAAGGAGCCTTCGGGTAGAGCTGGGAAAGCACATGCAGATGAGGGAGCATGTGATTCAGGGAGGAGGACACTACAGACAATGTGCAAAGGCCCAGGAATCCATCTTGGAAGTGAACAGTATTTCCTTGATTCTAATATTCGCAATTTTTTCTGTTATTATTTAGAAAAGAATTTGAAAGCTATATCTGACACTTGAAATGCTCCCTTCACCTTGTTTCTTTCACTTTTCCTCACTTCCAATCTGTTATTAGAACATTTTCTACTCTCACTAGCCATATGACCCAGGGGTTAAAGTGGTTGCATTTCACCTGCAATATGGCCAGAAAGTGGTAGCAGTGACAGCGTCAGTAGGCAGAAGTTTAATTGATCAGGACTTTTTCTGTTCTTCATCATACATCAAATGTTTATCTGAGCCTAAGTGACTATGGAAGTGCAGGTGTAAATAACGGGACAAAGAAAGGCAGGATAAAGAATGGGGCTTGAGGAGATAAGGATGAGCTTGGGATGAGACAGGTGAGCTGGTGAGTTACACAGGAGACTATGCACTGTGGGCTGCCATCCCTCTTTCCACCCTTATGAAACTGGAAAAATGTACATGTGGAAATGTGATGCTATTTTTTGTTCCTGACCTCCTCATTGGCTGCCAATAAAATGGTACAGAAGAGCCATGACATGAGAAAGACGTGTTGAAGTAGCTGATATCAAATGAACCTGAAGCTCTATAGTTTCAGTACTGTATGTGAGTTTCGTATGGATGAAGCCTCATCTAGATGTATATGCATGAATATATACATATGTGTTCTTATATTTTATCGAAAAATAATACCACCTAAATAGAAAATATGTAAATCAGTATCTAGAGTATATATCACAGGGACATTTTGTTACGTTTGTACATTAATAATTTTTGACTAATTGTTATAAAGTAAAATATTTCTATGGATTACAAGTCAAATTTCAGTTAGACTTCTCAAAGCTCATAGGGAAAGAGGACTTATTTCTCTAGTAGACTAAAATCCTCTTGAAGTTGAGGCTGTCCCCCTAACCTCAGTGCTTTTCAAGGTTCGTTGATGTTGGTTGAGTCAATGGAATTCTTCAATTTAGATATGCCTAATATTGAATGTCAGCCACAACTCTTCAAATACTCATTACTTAACCTCCCTGATTCTGAGTTTGTCTTTCCTTTTATAAAATGGCGATAACATCTGGTCTCCAATTTCATTATGAGGAGTGAATTCATAAAGGCATGAAGAGTACCTAGAGAAATATCAGTGTCATCGTAGGTGTATGCTACACATTTCTCCCCCTCGCCTTTAGCCTCATTGAACAGGGAGGTATAAATCAATGTCTAATGACATGGAGGAATACAGAAAATTGAATTTTCACATAAGCAAGTTTCTGACAATTTATCGTAACTTAGGGAAAAATTTTTTTTTTTATGAGAACACATTTCAAATTATAATTTGACTTCATATAGCCTGGGAACACTAAACACATCATAAACCACAAAAACAAATATTTACAAAGACAGATGCGTGGGAGCATTCCCATTACCACTGCGTTTCCCCAGGGAACTCACCTGACCTGGAAAGGTTTCTGTAAGTTTCTAAAATGAAACACAATATATGAATTTCCTCCTGAAGATAGCAGGCCATTTTGGAAATGCCTCACTGTAAGAAACAGAATCTAGTCCTGTCCTTTGGTGCTTTCAGGGTACAGACCATGTTGTGGTAAGACCGGTTTGGTAGACACACAGACTGCAGGTCACTTGTGTAGAGAATTCAGCCCCGTTTCAGAGAATGGGGGCTGGGAACCAACGGGAGCAACGCCATTCTTAGTTTTAGTCAATTTTTGGCCTCACTGTGCTTTTGCATTTCCATTTTCTCATCTTTTGCATGTAGTTTTTTCGTGTGTTAATTGAGCACCTGATTATTGCGGTGAATTTTTCTATAATAATGAGCTAAAACTGACTTTACTTACCTGTCATGCTCTCTATTCTCACTACTTTCACACACATGCACCTCTATGTTTATGACACAACATGCTTCCTTTTCACTAAAGCTTTTCTTCATGTCTGTCTTAAATAGTAGCTAACGATTTCTGCTAGATTTGGGGAGTGTTCTTATATTTTTGGCCATTTTGTCCTTAGGATGTCTAATATGCAGCAATTAAATATCTAAACAGTCATCATCACTATATTATTAGTTCATTGCATATATTCTTCCTGAAATCACACAATAACCAAGAGGGATCGCCATTATTAGCACCATTTCAGAGTTATAGAGGGAAAATTAGGCTTCAAGGAGCCAAGTAACCCACACAAATTAGCAAAATAGATAAGAGAAGGTGTGCCTGGTTTGTGTCTCCAATCTTTCCAGCATTCCTCGCTCAAAAAGGAAAAAAAAAAACAAAGCAAAAACTGGTAGGTAGAACATTTAACTGAATGTAGAAACTGAAGTTTGCTGGCTGATAATTCTGGGTTCCACGAAGAATGATGAGGGAAAAAATGCCTTTAAATTCCCATCAAGCTTAAAATCCATATGTACAGCTGCATAGCAACAGCAATCTTCATTTTAATTTACTTTTATTTAGGTCCGTCTCAAAGGATTTTGACATGAAAATACATTCTCTAAAATTAAAGTGAGACAGAGTATTGAAATATAAATGAAGACACAGTGGAAAAGAAATGGAAGCACAAAATTGATTTGTGCAGTTCAGTCTTCGGGTTCTCTTTATTAATTGTTCTGTCTACTCTTGTTTTTCATGGTGTGCCCCACATAGAAAGCTCTTCAGAATGCGCCTGGACAAAGATGGCACTTTTAGTACACACCCATTTGATTCATAATAAAGTGTCTCTAAATCAAACCTAGGGGAAGAGAATTATAGAGAGATGAGTGAGACTAATGAAGGTACTTTCCTCGCCCTGATGGGAGAACTGGATGGAGATTAAAACCAGGTGCGTTCTGCATGAGGACAATGAATCAATGTGAAAGAGACTTTTTTTTTCCTGTGATCTTAAACACAACGTTATGTGTAAGTAACCTGCTCCAATACAGGCGCGAGAAACCGTAATCAAACAGAGACACTGGAAAATGCAAACAGAGTACCAGTGAAAAATGGGAGCCTGGAATGAGGGAGACACCAAGGGCGGTGTGATGGGTTCAGTGCAAACAGGGAGTATCACCGTGCTCTTTCACGTTTGCTTTTCTGTGGTGGAATATCACGGACAGCATGCAATTGAGACCCTTTCCACATTGTTGACAGTATGTTTCTGACCTGCCATTGTCTCAATTCTAAGACAGTCCTTTTTACACTTTACGCTGCAGTGAAATTGATCTGTGTAAAGTTTCCCAAATGCATTTATTTCTTTCCTGATTTTGTGATTTTGGGGTATGCTACTTTCTCTCCTTCAGATTCATGACTCCTACCTACCCTGTCTCTGCCTTCCAGCGTCAATTAAACATTTCCTCTACTGTGAAACATTTCTTGGATTTATCCAGGCAGATATGGGGACTTCTGTGCTCCTAGGACATCTTATATCAATTTCCCATATAACAGATATGATGTTACATAGTATCTGACTGTGGTAGGGCTGTGTTTCCGCTAAGTCTGCCATGTGTCTACCACAGAAAGTTATAACACTCTGGAAATAAATCTTTACTTGTCCACCTCCTCAGATTATAGTTTAGAATCAGACAACACTATGTTTCAACCCTCTTCTTTTTTTTCGCCTGTGACAGACATCACTAATCTATCTCAGCAGGTTTCTATTGAGACATGTTTTTTGAATTCTTCACGATTCAGTACTCAAAACAAGACTATCAATCCATTATAGATGGCCCACCACTTAAGGCTTAAACTGCAATTTTTAATATTAGCATATTGAATATTTACTATGCATGTATGTTATTGTGTGTTAAGCCGTTTGCTACACCTAGCCTAGAAAAATACCAGACACAACTTTGTGTTGATTGACTAAACCATGTGGTTAATTAAATTATAGTTTAATCAATGTTTAATCACTATATCTTTCCTGAAGTTCTTTTAAATTTATCTTTTTCCTGCTTGTCCCCCAAGCACATTGGTTCTTAAACAGTAGTCTTTTAAAGGTACTCTTCATCACCTGTAAAATGGAAAGATGCAAATATATGTAGACATAAGATGTTTCCATATTCATTTGCTTATTGGCTGTATACAATCTTTCTTCCAAAGACCAGTGGGGAGACCATGGAGTTTCTGGAAAATCATAGCAGTAAAAGGGGATACTGGGGATGTGTCCAATTGACAGGCCGTGTCCGTTTTGTGGGGACTGTGCACATGCTATTTAAAAGTTGAGTGTGTTCCTAGGAGATAATCAAAACTCTTGTTCTCCATTTCTCAGTGGGTGTTCTGCCTAGCCGCCCTTCAGATGGCATTTCTGAATCTGTACATTTTAGAGTGTGTATGGAAGGCTTGCACATGTGACCTGTTGTTGCGAGTGCCTGAAAGGGCAGTCACCACATTTCAGTCTCTTCCTGAAAGTCAAGGGGACATTAACCCCTCGGCAGAGCCATATGTCCCTGCGTGGTACTCATGACATGAGTGGGGAACAAAGTCCCGGCACACAGGTTCAGATAGAGTGAGTAACACAGCTTTATTTGGTAGCCAATGTCCCTCCAGAGGCCAATACTCTGGTAAGCACAGAAGGTTATTAAGAATGGAATAGAATTTAATAAGGAACCAAGTCCCAGAGTCAATTGGGGTGGAGAAAGTCCCTGGTCTGAGAGAGGCAACTGGGCCCATGACAGGTCTGAGGCGAGCTGGTCTTGCAAGGAAGAAGTTCGGAGAGTCCCCATGTTGTGGCTTGCACCTTGCAGAGGGTCTCAGCCAGAGCGCCCTTTTGGACCACTCACAGCATTGCTCTGGAGCTCTGCTTTTATCCTCTTTTCCTTGGACTTGTTTACTTCTTAGGTGATAACCAGAAGTTGTTTGCCAGGAGTTTTTTTTACCTCTTAGGTGATAACCAGAAGTTGTTGTGGTGAAGGTGTTTATCACTCAATTTTGTTACGCTCAGTTTCACACATAAACAAACATGTTTACTTTCATGTATATACGCTAAACATACACATGTTTCCTTTCACTTTACTCTTATCAGTCTCACACATGTGCGGCCATAGTCCTGTCCCTACTAGTAAACAGCTTGTTTTGCAAAGCTCAATCCACATATATATTTTCTACGCTCTATACACCTGTCGCAAGGGCTCCTCTGCTGGTAGACGGTCTTGATGTGGAATTGGAAGGCGTTGTCCCTGGACCTCGTTGTTTTTCCTACTTCTACCCTGGGGGTGAAGTTGTCCATGACTCCACATCTGTCGTATTTTTAGTGGCTAACAACCACCAAATAGCTAAGAAATTCATTGGTGCTCAAATAATGACCACCAATAAAAGCCCTCAGAGAACTGATTTTGAGTATAATTTAAGTCCATTGCTTGTACTAATCAGTGAACCAATGATTCCTGTAATTCCCTCTGGTGTTTTAAAGATCAGGAAAAGCGATTGCATTCACTACAGATGAGGTATCAAATCTCCTGGAGGCTGCACCTTGCACAAAGTGGACAGTTATGTACTTTTTTTTACTTAAAAAGAGAGGGGATATATTTTTAAATCTAGATTAATAAGATTGCCTATCTCTACTGAATAAAAACATTGGGTAATCATTCAGCCTGCTATTCCAAATAGCTTGTATTTTGAACTAAAAGTTATGTATAATTCTTTTATAAATAAAGAAGATATAATGTGGAGACATATATGCATTTCTGAAATTCTGAACATATGTATGGAATTTCATATGTACTTAGGATGGGGTATGAATATGTTCTTTGAAAAGCAGGCTTCATAGATTTTGACTTATAGCCTATGATGATTATCTTCTTCCATTGATGTGTTCTCCAAAACTATTTAATTATGTAGTAGCTAGAAGGTACATTTTGTTGTCAGGAGAAAGAAGTAATTATTAGAAAATAACGCATGAGTACACGATTCAGAATGTGATGCAGAAAGCTTATTCTCCCATTGAATCCCCAGTGGGACCATCTAGACACAAACTCTGATGATCATTACAGAGTCCCACCTTCCAGGGCCACCTCCCTTGTTTCTCCCAGTTTCTTTATATTCCATACAACACTTGCTTTCTGATTTTCCTCCCTTTACTCCTCTGCATTGGCTTATTTTCAGTCACTTAGTTCCATCTGGTGATCTTGATGGAGTTGAAAAGAAGTTTCTATACGTTCTTCAGTTTCCTCCAACAATTTCTCTTCATAAGATATAATTTTCCTCTAACACGTGGCCTTTCTTGTGACATGAATCTGGTACAAGCATTCCTATAATCCAGTCTGTGCATGATCCTAAAACTGGGATGAGGAGAGAGGGTAATTAAAGCACTGATCACGGTGCAATTCATCCCATATGACTGACAGGCCAAGGAGCAGTTGCTTCTCCCCTATACCAGTCATAGTAAAGTTTCTGTGATTGAAATATAGTATTGTTTTAATTATTAGATTTATTCTACTTGATAATATAGTCATGTTAAGCAGTTACCAAGGCAATTCCATGTCCTCTTTGATAAAACTGGCCATTTATAAGTAGATGGTGTCCAACAGACATATCCCAAACCTTCTAACGTGGAAGTTGGGCTCTATTTGAATCCCGTCACTAAAGGGCATGGAATAGAACATTGATTGACTCAAGTATTGGTCTTTTTCTCTCCTCTAAAGGGTTGTTGAGTGGTCAAGAATAAAGAAAGTGGATATTTGGCTGCATGGAACATTAAAAACAATATATTTTTCTAGAACAAAAGAAAGCATTTATTTTTTACTTTAGTTCAACAAAGAGTTATTGAGCCAAACTAGAAAAACATTTAATTAAGTAAAGGCCTAAAATGATATCTTTACACAATTTTTATTGTACATAAAGATATAAAGAAATTATAGACCATGTACTAGTTACACTGATTTTTTAACAAGGAAAAAGAAGAGATAGAGTGATTCATCGTATCTACATGGATAAGAAATGTCTGTGAAAACAAAGTAACACATTCATCGATAGCTAGGTCCAGAGGTATATATAGAAATCAACTGGGTATGAAAAGCAATAGAAGATGGAGGCATTTGCTAATTACAGGTAATGAGACTAAAATGTTCCAAAGTACATATATGAGAAACATCAACTTTGTGCAATTCTAAATTGTTTGCAAATGAAGTACCACATATAAAGCAAAACAGCAATCTGGAGTATTAGGGAATGTGTGTTGAGGAAAAGACTATGGTGTGTGTGTGTGTGTGTGTGTGTGTGTGTGTGTGTGTGAGAGAGAGAGAGAGAGAGAGAGAGAGAGAGAGAGAGAATCAAGTAGGAGCCAAAACAGTATAAACTTTGGGCTTTATTCCTGTTGATAATGGTGATGATGATGATGATGACGACGATGATGATTGGCTGCTGTAGAACCATTTACTCAAAGGAATGCTTCCTGGAGAAATAGAATACTGGAACTGCAGTGCTGCCATGATTTACGTTGGGTGGAGACCATGACCTCTCCCAGAGACTCAATCAGTTCCTTCCCACTCCAACATCACTACCTCACAAAAACTCCCACTGACTATCCCAGAAGCATTTCCTCAGATCTGCTAAATGTCTGTACGGTGCAGTTTAAGACCCCCTACAGAGTAAAACCATGTTCAGATTTTCCTTTCACTCTAGGGGAAGTAAATGAAGGGAAAAAAGGGAGATCCTCGAGGAAGGTAAAGCCCAGTTATTTTGTTAGAGAAGCCCCAAGGAAAGTTATTGATAATCTAAACAACAAAATCAGTGCTGTCAGAGGTAGAGAGAAAAAGGTGGGTAATAAGCAACATGCATGGGATTTGGGAGTTTTGGTTTACTTACGTGAACTGTTTGCAGTGCTAGATAAGAACGACACAGAATAATCTAGGCTATCTTTGAAGGTTCCCAACTTGAGGTAATTGGCAGCGTTTCTAACTTCTTTGCTCTACAAGAGCTGAGAATTTCCTTTTGTTATTTGTTTTGCCAAGAAAAATCAAAATTCACTTTACTGAATGCAACACAATTTGCGTATTTATTTATTTTATTTATTTTTTTGGAAACCATTAAACGTTTTCTTCCTATTGAGAAAAAATTGTTGTACACCACAGACTGAAAAGATTGCCAGGAGGCATTTGTGTATTTAATGTTCCTCCAGTCAAATATACTTAATCATAATTAAACTCAGTTGAATGGCTTTTAAAAGAAGTTAGTCGTTAATGTGATTGGCAGTTTTCTGTGCCTTTGACAGTATCTAATGAAATACGCCTGGGTGGCAGGCAACACTGACAAATGCTAAAATTTATCTTCTATGATCTCTAACTAATGTAATGCGATTATGTTGAATCCTCTGTTTTCACAAAGGCATGTTATGACTTCCCATTATCTAAATAGGAATGATAAATGTCCAATATTTTCATTAAATGTAAACAATCTTGAGATCAGTATTCTTCAGCTACCTTTTTTAAAAATTGAGAGTGAGTATTGTTTTGTAGGAGGCAATAAACAGACAAATGATTCCATTTTTTTCTTTGAAGGAAGGCTTAAACTATCATATCACAGATGTTTCAAATTCATAAGAAGGAGACATAAGATAGTGAGAAAGTGATATTGCAGATATCACTTTGGGATCACAAGCCTGCAGCTTGCT
Source organism: Rhinolophus sinicus (assembly GCF_036562045.2). NCBI lineage: Eukaryota > Metazoa > Chordata > Mammalia > Chiroptera > Rhinolophidae > Rhinolophus > Rhinolophus sinicus. The sequence goes on along the minus strand of NC_133760.1, from coordinate 37,911,814 downwards.
TGTCACCACTAGATGACAACCTTGTATGTTCAGCAGTCACTAGGTCTCTGGTTTTCTACTGGTGAGACTTTGCGTAATTCACCATATTTTCCAGCATTTCAAAAAACACATGGAAATATGAACATATTGGAAACAAACTTGAATCATGGTTATAAATTGTTCTTTACTGTCAACAGCATTACTTCTGTGAAGTAGAAGTATTTGCTCAAAATATTAGTCCAAATAGTTTTTTATGTTCTCTACAGTTTTAAACAGTTTGGTTTGATTCTACTGATGTTTGTGCCTCAACAGACTTTATTACGAATTTCCATGTAATTGCTTTTCTGATGATAAGGTCACTTTCTGTGATGCTTTCAAGTTGTCTGCTTCTCAGTTTATACAGCCACAACCGGTTCCCTTCTGCTTTGAGGAAAGGATTATGACCCATAATACATTACTGACCCAAAATACCAATAGTGAACCTAAATAAAGCCATGACTGAGAAATCTGGTTCTGTCGGCCTCAACTTTCCACTCCCGAAAAAGTTATTGTGATGTCGGTGGAAAATATGGATTCTGGAGTTAGGCATAGATAATAACTAATGAGATTTGGCACGTTTTCTATTAAAGTCTCTTGTTGCCAGGGTCGTGTGTGTGCGCGCGTGTATGTGTGAAATAGAGGTAATATTTACTATATTTCTGGGTAATTTTTGTGAAGTTTAAATGATAAAAAGTATTCAAAACATTTAAGAGTCCCTGGCCCAGGGTTTATGTATTTTTCCTCTATATTTCATTGAAATTATTAAATTTTAAGGTGGTCTTCACTGTCCTCCAGCACGTGACCACAATGCACCATGCACTTAAGTTTATAGAAACATCATAATTATACGTGTATACTTATTTGTGTGATTTCATATTTTACATAACTCTCTTCCCGATGAAACTATACACATATGCTCCAGTATTATAGAAGTCATGCTTATTTTTGCTCACTATTATGTCCCAAATATCTAGCCCAGTTCCTGTATAATTGTAAATGAATATTTACTAAATTTGAGTGTCGGCAATCAATGAATTGATCAATTATAGAACCATAGAATAAGAGATAGGAAAAAAGTTGAAAGGAGAAGAAGGTGAGGGAAAAAGTCCATAAAAACATAAACAATCAATAATAAAGTGTCTTTTAAACATTTAGGTAGTGTACAAATGACTCTGGCTTTGGAATCTGGAGACTTGGATTTTAATTCCCGTTTATATCTGTAATAATTTCATGACTGAGGGCAAATTCATAGCATCTAAAACTCAATTTTCCTATCCGATCGTTTGTAGACTAAGTCCTGATTTTTGATTTTTTTTTGAATCAAATAAAGTAGATAAAGGAGTTCTTGGTTCTGCATGTAAGGAGCTTGTAAGTTGCCACTCTCTCCTAAGACAAATGAAAAGCTGAATAGACGGAAAAATCAACAACTCTTGTAGGATACATAAGAGAGGTGAGGCCACAGAGGAAATCATGACCCAAGTTTGAGGGGAGAGACAGGCTGCTATAGGGAGACATGGTTTTACCAGAATGGAGACTCACAAGCAGAAACCACTGTGAGAATCAGTGTCCGGTAGAAAAACCTGAGCTGTGATTGATGAATTGCTGGAGGCTCAGTGTGGACAAGTCTGAAAGTTACAAACTCCAGGGGTACCCATTCGTGGCAGAGTGGGGCACAATATTGTTAGATTTACTTGTAGGAGCTCAGCGAGTTTCCCACAGTAAATAATGAAGAAAAACCCCTCGGTACTTCCAGCAAGGTGAGGACAAAAAAGAATAAATTTTAAATAAAACAGAGCACTCTTCTGATTAACAAGGTTTGCCCTAGGAGAGCTAGTTAAACAGAGCCTAACCTGCTGGAGTATTATCAAAGACTAATTGACCTGGAGAAAGGGAAATATCCAACTCCAACCCCTCTAGTCATCCTGTCCCACCTAAGGGAGGACACAAAAACTGATGAACACTAGTGAATTTCACTCTGTAGAGGCATAGGTTCACTGAATGACTGAGAAGTACCATAGGCCTATAGTACTTGTCCATAACACTTGTCCTTCCCTTCATCTTACCATCGCATTACTAAAGGTCTATTTACAATAGTTTTTTTTGTTTTGTTTTTTTTTTAACCCTATACATTATGTCCTGCTATCAAGAAAAAAAAAATTCCTGGCATATGAAAAAGTAAAATACACAAGTTGAAGAAACAGTGTAAGCATCGGAACATGACATGGAAAGAAGGGATGCTGTAATTATCAGACTGGGAACTTAAAACAACTATGATTAGTGTGCTAAGGGCTCAATTGGATAAAATAGCGTGCAAGTACAGATGGCAATGTAAGCAGCAAGATGGAAATCCTCAGAAAGAACCAAAAAGAAAGGCAAGAGATTAAGAAACATTGTAACAGAAATGAAGACTGCATTTGGTGGGTTTATTAGGAGACTAGAAATAGTGAGGAAAGAATCTCTGAACTTGGGGATATCTCAACAGAAACTTCCAAACCTGAGAAGTAAAGAGAAAAAAAAACCTGAAAAAAAAAAGAAAAAAAAAAAAAAGAATAGACTATCCAAGAATGGTGAGACACTATAAAAGTGTAGGGAACGCATAATAGGATTATCAGAAGGAGAAAAAAGAGGAAGGAACAGAAGAAATATTTGAAACAATAATGATTGACATTAAACCACAGATGGAGGAAACCCAGGGATCACCAACTAGGATAAATGTAAACAAAAAAACAAAACTACATCTCGGCATATCCTTTTCAAAGTTCAGAAAATTAAAAATAAAAAATTCTGAAAGAAACCAGAGGAATAAAATACCTTACCTGTAGAGGATCAAGGATAAAAATTACATTTGACATCTCCTTAGAAACCATGCAGGCAGGAAAACAGTAGAGTAAAATACTTAAAGTGTTGAAAGAAACAATCCACCAACCTAGAATTTTGTATTTTATGAAATTGTCGTTCAAAAGTAAAAGAGAAATAAAAACTTTCTTAAACAAAAACTGAAAAAATTTGTTGCCAGTAGACCTCCCTTGTAAGAGATGTTAAAATAAGCTTTTTAGTGAGACAAAAATAATACAGGTCAGAAATTCAGATCGTCATAAAAAAAGAAAAAGCGTTGAAGAAGAAATATGTGAAAGTAAAATAAATACCTTTATTTTTTCTCTTTATTGATCTAACAGCAGTTTGTTCAAGAGTAATAGCAATGATGCATTCTATTATGTATGCTTATGTCTAGATCACATACAAGTATATATGCTTACGTATGCTTATATATTGCTTATATATAAGTAAAATGAATGACCGCAATGATGCAACTGATGGGAAGAAAGAATTAGGATTATTTTAGTACAAGGTACTCATACCACCTGTGAAGCAGTATAGTATTATTTGAATGTGGACTTGGACTATTTGTAAATGTATATTGCAAATTCTAGGGTGACTACTAAAAAACAAAACAAAACAAAACAAAAGAAAATGGTATAACATATGTTAAGAAAGAAGAGAAAATGGAATCATGTAAAATACTCAATTAAACCCTCAACCCACCCACGTCCCCAAAAATAGTGGAAAAAGGGTAGAAGACAAAAATATAAATAAAGAACAAGGACAATCAATAGAAAATAGTAACAGATATGGTAGATGTTAATCCAACTATATTAATAATCACTCTGAATGACAATAGTTTAAATATACCAATTAAAAGACACATTGTTAGAGTGGATTTAAAAAACTCAATTATATGTTGTCGACAAGAAACCCACTTTAAATATAAACATACATATAGATAAAAGTAAATGGATGGAGAAAAACATACTACACTAATACTAATTAACAGAAAGCAAGAGTAGCCATATTAATTTCAGGTAGAGCAGACTTCAGAGCAAGGAAAGTTAAGAGGGATAAAGACATAAGCATGACATAAACATTCAGGGATCAATTTTCCAGAAAGATATAACAATCTTTAATATGTATGTGACTAACAACAGAGTTTCAAACTATTTGAGGAAAAAAACTGCTGGAACTGTAAGGAGAAATAGATGAATCCACTATCATAGTGGCGACTTCAATAATGCTCTATCTAGTCAGACTCTGCAGGCAGATCATCAGTAAGGACATAGTTGAACTAAAAAATATCATCAATCAGTTGGATGCAATTAACAGCTAGAGACCACTTCATCCAACAACAGCTGAATACACATTCTTCTCAAGCTCACATGGAACATTCACTAAGATAGAACACATTCTGGACCATGAAACACACCTTTAAGAACTTACAATAATAGTGTCCTTCGATAGATGATTGGATAAAGTGATGTGGTATATACACACAATGGAATACTATTCGGCCATAAGAAAAGATGAAGCAGTACCATTTGCGACAACATGGATGGATCTTGAGATTATAATGCTCAGCGAAATAAATCAGACCAAAAAAGTAGAGAACATATGATTTCACTGATATGTGGTCTATAAAACTGAAAACAACAAAGGAACGAGACAAACAAATGAAGAAACAAAAACTCATAGACACAGACAATAGTTTAGTGGTTACCAGAGCGTAAGGGGGAAGGAGGGAAGTGGTAGATGAGGGTAAAAGGGATCAAATATATGGTGATGGAAGGAGAACTGACTCTGGGTGGTGAACACACAATGGGATATATAGATGATGTATTACAGAATTATACACCTGAAATCTATGTAACTTTGCTAACAGTTATCACCCCAATAAAGTTTAATTTAAAAAAGAACTTACAATAATAAAAATAATGCAATGTCTGCTCTCAGACAATGATGGAATTAAGCTAGAAATCAATAACAGAAAGATGACTTGAAAATCCCAGAACATGTAGAGACTAACAACCCACTTTTAAATAACACATAGGTTAAGAAGAAATCTCAATAAGTTAAAGGAAACGGAAGTAAATTAAAATGGAAATTTATCAAAATTTGTAGGATACAGTGAAAGCATAATTAGAGGGAATTTTATAGCATTGAATGCATACATTAGAAAAAAAAAATCTAACATCAACAGTTTAAATTTCCACCTTAGGACACTGGAAAAAAGTAGAAAATTATATCCAAAGTAAGCAGAGGAAAAGAAAGGGGAATTAGAACAGATATCAATAAAATTGAAGACAGGCAATCAATAGATCAATGAAACTAAAAGCTGATTTTTGTTGTTTTCTGTTTTTGAAAAGATCAATAAAATTGGTGAGTCTCTAGACAGGTTAACTAAGTGAAAAAAAGAGGGGGCACAAATTACAATTATCAGAAATGAAAGAGGAGACATTACTACTGATCCCATGAATATTAAAAAGAAAATAAAGGAATACTGTGAACAACGCTATGTCACAAATTTGATAACCTAGATGAAATCAACCAATTTCTTGAGAGACACAATCTGCCAAAACTCACACAAGGAGAAATGATGAGAATAGGACTATATATCTATTAAAGAAAGAAATTGAATCAATAATTAATAACATTTCAAAACAGAAAGCACCAGACCCAGATGGATTCATTGGTGAGTTCTACCAAACATTACAGGAAGAAATTATACAAATTCTCTGCAGTCTCTTCAGATGTAGAAGCAGAGGGGATACTTCCAACTCGTATTAAGTCAGCATTATACTCGTAAAAAAGCCAGACAAAGACATTACAGTAAATAAAAACTACAGACCAATCTCTCTTGAACATAGATACAAAAAAAGAAAACCTCATTAAATGTTCACAAATTGAATCCAACAATATATGAAAAAAATTATACACCACTACCAAACGGCATTTATTCCAGGTATGCAAGGCTGATTCGATATTTGAAAATCATTAATGTAATCCATCACATTATCAGGCTAAAGAGGAAAACGAACACTATCATATCAATAAATGCAGAATAAGCATGCGACAAAAGCCAACTGTAGTTTATGAAAATAAAAGAAAAACAAAGCAACACAAAAACTCTGAGTACATTATGAAGAGTGGAGAACTTCCTCACCTTTATAAAGAATACATACAGCTAACATCATACATGGTGAGAAAATCATGTGGACGGTAAAGCGTTAAGTGGTTGTCCACAGGTAGGTGTGTTGAGGAGGGCTGAATAGGTGGAACAGCGAGTATTTTCAGAGTAGTGAAAATACTCTGTATGATACTGTAATGGTAGATACATGTCCTATATTTGTCCAAACCCAAAGAAGTACAAAACCAAGAGTGAGCCCTCAGCTAACTGTGGACTTTGGATGGTTATAATGTGTCAGTGTAGGTTCATCAGTTATAACATTCCTACTTCTCTAGTGAGGGATGTTGATAATTGGGGAGGTTAGGCGTATGTGGGGGGTGTCAGTGAAACCTTTGTACCTTCCTCTCAATTTTGCTGTGAACCTAAAACTGCTCTAAAAATGAAGTATTTAAAAATAATAATAAAGTAAATGTCAATATGCTTTGTAAATTGTCAAAGGCATAGAAATATTGGCTGTTTTATTGTCGTATTATTTGACATAAAGCAACACTGCAAACTCTTCAAAATCACAGATGAATGTACTAAAAAGCATAGAGAGATGGGCTGGGACATCTTTAGAACCTTCTGTACCTAACATTCCATAATCTTTTACTCAACAATGCCAGCATTTTCTGAAATCTCCATGGGACACTAGTCTATGTAATATAGTATTAAAAATAAAAGTGGCCTAACAAATGTAGAAAAATAATCCCTTCTCTTGCATAGTGATAATGCACTATTAGAAGTTTACAGAAAGAAAAAAAAGATATATTAATATTCTCCATCATTTTTTTTTTATGTGTGCCCTTTGCCCTGGTTTGGGTTATGAAAAAAAGAGAATGAAACAGATAATATTAAAATTTCTTGAGTTCCAATTGAGGCTTTTAAAAAACAAAATGGAATTCCCTAAGTGTAAGCATTATGGAGAGTTAATTGCGTTAAAAATAATTTACTAGGACAAAAAGAAATCACATATTTCTATTTCATGCTTTAGCAGAGGTTTGATGAGGGTAAATTGAGTTTGCATTGGAATTATCTTGGAAGGGTTGGGAAAGCAGATGAGAGAAAAACCTTGCAGACAGCTCCATAAATAAAGTGCCAAGCACAGTTGTCAGCACTAGGGAGTTCCGAGGAAGGAGGACCGGTGCTTTCAGCCCCCATTCCAGGAAGTTATCACCAGGTGCAACATCCATCCTCACTTGTCTGTGCATCATTCAAGGATCCTCTAGAGGAAATGACGAATTGAACATCCCAAGATGTTCTGTGCCCTATCACAGACGGAGCATGTTCCAACTGCCCCATGTGGATACATATTTGTTAATATTCTAGGGCACTGGTAAAACCCTTTCTTCCCCCAAATCGATCATAGTCATGACATCACATGGCAGTGGCTGGGTCGTAAAAATGGTGATACTGAACATCAGAGAAAATTCTCTCATTGTACATGTATCTTCAATATTGTTTTAGTCTTCCAAGAGGTCCTATAAAAAACCTGACATGGTTAGCATGTTTTAAAAATGTTGGAAACATGGAAGAAAAACAGAGGGTTGCTAGAGGGGCGGGGGGGGGGCATAAGGGGAAGGTGAGGGTTTTGAAAAATAGTCGGTAACCACAAGATGGTCATGGGGGTTTGAAAATTAATTTGGGGAACGTACAGAGGGATAGTGGATGGGGGAGGGGGGTTCACACAGTGTGAGAGATATAAATGATAAACGTCTAAGTTTTGCTTTGTCTTGTGCACCTGAAACTAATTAAAAAAAAAAAAAAATATATATATATATATATATATATATATATATATATATATATATATATAAATGTATTTGCCTTCAGAATAATTATTCTAGCATATATCCTATGGAAACACTGTTCCTCAATGTTGAGAAATATCAATAAAAATATTGATGATTCCTGATTGTACAAGCCTCTTTCCTCAGATGGTAGAAAATAGGTGGAAAAATACACCATCAAAATGCAACTTGGGACAAGATTTTGACAGAAAGGCTTGGATTAAAAATGAAATGTACAATCACAGGCATGCATATTTATCTGCTTGTCACAACATAAATGTATATAGATAGCTATTTTTTAACATATATAAATATAGGGTGTTTTGACAGATGTGACAGGTATGTATACAGATATATCTATCGCTATCAGTGTTTTTAAAACTAGTACGATCAGTGCTTATTTCTAGCATTTCATTATTTTTTAGTCATCGTACACCTGAAGAATAACTGTGTCTCATTTTTAAAATAAGCAAACCGTTTTGCTTTTCTGTTAACCTCTGACAGTGCAAAGTAAAATGATTCATTAAGTACATACTCTATGATTATTTATGAGATGCTAACTAGCTGTGTGATGTGCTAATTATTAAGAAAATGCACATTTGGAATATCTCCAGGTGTCTCTCTAATTCCTCCTTTTCCCCCCAGGTGTAGTTTTTCTCCCTCTCGAAGACCGTTAGGGTATTGTACCATTTCTTCACCGTACTAAAAGAAGTTTAAGAATAAAATTCAAAAAGCCATTGTACCTTTTAGTAAAAATGCATAGTGAAAAAAGATTAAAAAAAAAAAAAAAGATTAATGTGACAGGGAATTAAATGTTCATAAGATTTTTAATTTTAAAAAGTCTGTTTTTTATACAACGTGAACAGTATGACCATAATGTTTTTAAGAAATAAAATAATTATATCTGTAGCAGAATAATTATTTTTACATTTATGTTTCTCTTTGTTTTGTTATTTTCCAAATTTTAAATATAAACAGTTATTTTTAAATTAAAATATTGCTAGTTTGTGAGTTGAGAAAAAAGTAAAATGTTTTTTAAAAAGCCTTTCACACACAAAAAAAATGTGCATTGCTTTATTATTGATAGTAACGACAGTAGAAATAGATGACATTGATCAATGAACCGGGACTTTGCTAAAATCTTTGTGATCTCACATAGTTATCTGAATCCTATGAGTTGATGAAATATTTCAATGACCTCCTTTAGTTCACCTACACGCACCCTTGACTCTCTCCAATCATTTTCACACTTTAGGTGATGTTTCTGAAAGCAAGTTCTAATCACGGTCATTCCCTATCATTGCTTAAAATGTTTGCCTTGCTTCCCATTGTACTCAGAATCAAGGTAAAACACCTAAATAGCCTCCAGGGTTATATTTGGTCTGGCTTCTGCCCAGCTCCCCAGCCTTAGCCTTTATAATGCCTTCCCTTGCTTTCTGCAGTCTAGTCACGCTCATTTTCTTCAGTCTCCCAGACTTGGCAGAGATCTCCTGCTCCATACATAGTATGCTTCTACATACTTCCCTCCACTGGATTTTTCTTTTTCCTTTTTTCTCCATCTTTTTCTTATGTATTTGCAACCTTCGGATCTCAACTAAACTATCATTTTCCTAAATGAAACAACCTAGATTTTCCTAACTTTCTAAAATTCCTATTGCATACACTCCCATAGTCCCCTGTAACTCACTTTGTAATGCCCACAATTTTGGAAATTTTAAAGTCATTGCTGGGATGACTCGATTAATGTTTATCTGCTGCATTGACTATAAATATGAAACCAGGGCAATGTTTGCTTTTATTCATGATCTTGACCCCGTGGCTAGTGAAATATTTGGCCGATGATGGAAGAGTAAACAAATACTTGTTAAATGAAGGCTTAAGTATGTAAAAGAATGACTTAATGAATACTTTTTTTATGCTTAGCTAGTGGTATATCTGAAGTGGTAGTTTTAAAAGTATTCTTACTCTATTTGCAAAGTAGAATGTAAATAGCGTATATTTGAAACAAATTATCTCTAGTTGATATCAGTACTGGGTATTTTTAAGATGGAGGATTTATATAAAAATATTAGTTCAGCAAGTTGGTGAGGGTCTTGGTAGAAATATGGGTGGTAAATACAGATTAAAACAAAAAAAGAACGGTTGATACACATTTTATGTTGTGTTGTTTGTTTGTTTTAATTCAGGCTAACCAGAGCTTTGGTTGCTCTAAGTAATGAGATATATAACAAAGGCGGTTTGGGAATAAAAACTTGAGGCTAGTTTATTGACTAGTGTATAAAAACTGCAAGCAGGTTTCATTGAGAAATACAGTATTTTCAATTCAAGAATTTACCATTCTCTTTGGATAATATGAGACATTGTCCAAATGACTAATATGGAGCAGGAGTTCTACTAAAATTTTACCAGAGAAATTCAAAACCAAGGTCATGCAGAGAACATAAAGTAGAATGGTTCCCTGTTCCTTGAACTCAGAATAGTTTAGTGAAGTCTCTTTTAGGAGAACAGAACTAATCACTGCACCATCTACAAACTTTTCTGTTCCATTGATTTGATTGGCTATTAACTAGTGGTTTGCTGAATCCACCCATCGTTTGATGGTATTGACCTGTGAGTTCAGTAAACCGTTGAACCATTTAGAGCATGTATTTCCCTAGCAGAAAATTTCATGGTCAAATGGCTAGAAAAAAAAACACTCTGAAAAATATTTTTCATTGGCTTTAAGCAGCATTTAAATCTAGGAAGAAGTAAAGTTGTTTTTTTCAAGCCCTTCATGCTTAATTTCTCCTTCATCTTTCCCCTTGATGGTCTTAGATATGCTGCTTTGATGCTTTCCCACCGGAAGTCTAAGTTGGTAGAGAAATAAAGAGAATTACTGTCAGTTTCACCAAAGAAAAAATGGGCTCACCCTGGGTAGTTTCTAGGAGAAAAGGTGTGGTATGAAATAATAATTGGATGTGTGATGCATGTAAGCCAATGGAGATAATGTGATTCTTTTTCAAAGATAAAATAATACTAGAAGTCAAGTGTAGTCGATAGGACAGTATTTGCAAAAGTGAATATTTGAAGATACTGTGACTGACTCCCTAGGGAGTATTTGCTTAGCATGAATGATTGACAGTTGTAATTAGGCATGGATTCTGGGAGGAAAATGGCAAGTTATGGGAAACAGATATACTTACACAGGGATGTGGAAAGTCAAGATTTGATAAACTTCATTCATCTTAGATTGCCAGCCAGATGAATTGAAAGCAATTCTCAGGTGGTTTTAGAAAACAGTGGACTCTGAGGTCAGAATGCTGAGTGGGTACTATTCTTTCCTCTCCATGTTACCTTGGACAATTATGAAACCGCTCTTTCCTTCATTCCTCATTTGTAAAATGGGGAGAATAACAGTGTACTAATGGGGCTTAGGTCATAGAGTTGTTGAAAGGAGGTAGAGCTGATGTTTGTAAAATACGTCCACATGCTTCTCACAGCCTGTGTCTGTAGCAGAGCTGTTAGGTCTCATCCACATATACTCGGCCCTCGCTAGTCCTGGACACAGGGATGTACAGGACCCTCTGAAGGCCTCTGTCCCCAGGGCAATGAGTGGCTTTGGAGAGCTAGTCTCCATCAATGACTGGATAGGCATTCATGACGAAATACCCCATTTCATGTTTCCCTTGAGTCAGGTACTAAAGGTCTCTCAGAGGTCCCCAATGGGGTGAACCCCAGTTTCCCACAGCAATTACCTTCTCATTAATGCAGTCTACATCAGCTTCCCTCCCTGCCCATATGACTATACAACCCCTTTCTAGTGTTTCCTGAGATTGTTTCCCAAATAAACCTCTTACTCTAAAATACTTGTCTCTTGATTTGTATTTGGGTCTGATTTGGGGGGAACCCAATTTAAGATATCGGCTAATAAAATGTAAGCTATTATTATTACATATTAGCATAAATTTGATTTTGGCTGAATGACATTCTGTGTAAATTACCTTGTACATTTATGGCTCAGAGAAGGGTCTGAATTTTTATTTTCCCTTCCTCTCCTTTGGGAATCATGGAGAACTAGTACCTTTTCAACTTTTTCTTAATATTTTAGATTATTGTCCTTATTCTCTATTGGGCTTTGAGATACGGCTCTCAAGTAAACCGATTAGATATGCTGGCTTCACATTTTTCAGTGGAATTTTTCCTGAAATCAGCTTTTTTGTTCTTGTCTTAGCCTGAGATCCCATGAAAGAAGGGTCTGGACTGTTCAGAAAGTTGCTGGTAATTCAGCCCCACAGATTGTACTTTTCTGTCCTCCATGACCCTCCACAGCATTTAGTAGACGTGGCATCTCCCCAAACCACTCAGACAGATAAGAGAACAGTCATTTCATTGGTGTCTCGAGAGGTGTACATGGAGTCAGGAGTGTGTGATGACCAGTAGTCCCGGTATTATCCTTTACCTGCTTCTTATCTAAATAGGCAAACGTGCAAATGCCTAAGGTTAATAAGTAGAAGCACTTCCCGAATCCAGGAGGGGTAAGTAACTCTGGTGAGGAAGTACTGAAGGAACAGAGAAGATAAGTATTAAAGATTAAATAGGCATTTTTCAAGAAGGGAAGATTGAGAAGTGAGACCAAAAGACAGTTAATGCCGTATACAAAGGCCTGAGGTTTTGAAAGCTTGTGTAGAAGTCCAGTGAGGCTGGAACACGAGCACACATGTTGAAGTAGAAAGAGATCATCCTGGGGAGATGGGGAAACTTGTCCTAAGTTTATGCTGAGGCTGCAGAGCTCAGTAGTTCACACATACCAGAAAAACTTGGGGTGATGTTCATTGCAGCATTTGTCACAGTAGCCAAGACATGGAATCAACCTACATGTCCATCTCCAGAAAAATGCATAAAATAGTGTCACACACACACACACACACACACACACACACACAGAGACACACACACAGACACACACACACATTATTTGGCTAGGAAAAAAAGAAGGAAATGCTGCCATTTGCGATGATATGAATGAACGTTGAGGGTGTTGTGCTAAGTGAAATAAGTCAGACAGGAAGACAGATACTGTGTAAACTCACTTATATAGAGAATCTAAAACAATTGGACTCAGAAACAGAATAGATTGACAGTTGTCAGGGGCTGAGGTGGAGGTGAGGCAAAATGAGGAGATGGTCAAAGGATACACATTTCCAGTTAGGAGTCAATTCGGGGACCTATGTATGTACAGCGTGGTGACTATAGTTAATGACAGTGTATCATATACTTGAAAGTTGCTAAAGGAGTAGCTCTTAAGTGTTAAAATACTAACAGTATTAGGTGATCAATTCTTAACGAATCTGATTGTGGTAATCATTTTACAATATACTCTTATACATACATCATATTGTCATATTATACACCTTGAACTGAAACAATGTCATATGTCAATTATGTCTCAATAAATCTGGAAAAAACTTAACAACAACAACAACAAAACACCTGGAGAGCTTGTTAGAACACAGATTGCTGGATCTCACTCTCAGGGATTCAGATTCAGTAAATTGAGAATTTACATTTTTAACAAATCCTTAGTTGACATGGATGATCCTGGTCCAGAAACAGTACTTTGAGAACCACTGAGCCAAAGCGATATTTTTCATTTTATCCTGAAGGAATTGATACTAGCAGATGCTAATTTTAATCACGCTCTCCAGATTATTTCTAATCCCCTCTTTTACTGTATCTTCAAGATTTTGAAAATTGCTTTCATAAGATAGCTAAGTCCACATTCATCCAGGAGAAATTTAGCTTGTAGTTTGTTCCATGAAATATTCCATGAAATATTTAGAGTCCGTGACGATCAGGACACACTATGCTGAGAATGTCCTACTTTGTTTAAAAACATGACTAAATATAGTGACCAAAAAAAAAAAAAAAAAAAAAAAAAAAAAAATGTAACCTGCTATTTTACATGTGAAATGGCCAGAAAAGTTTGTGAAGAGATAAAATCTGTCTTTATACAGACCATATGTTCTTACTGATGTTGAGGAAATGTGTATTATCTGATTTAGCAAGAGCCACTCCACAAAAGCCCTGGGGATTTCCTCCTGCAGGAGAGCACTTGATGACAATTAGGAGGTGAAAAAGTAGCTTTTATATTTGTGAAAACAAATGGTTTTGTTTACTTCTGTATTTCCAGTGACTAGAGAAATGCTCAGCATATAGAAGAGGCTCAAGAAATATTTACTAAGTGAATTATTGAATGCATGTGGGGCCTTATTTCATACGTTTGCAAATTTCAGCCAGGCATTTAAGCAGTATCTCAAAATTAGATTATTTCTCCTTCACTAAGTAAGTGTTGCTATAAGTAATAGCTTCATTGAAAGCCTCACTACATCCTTCCCCCTTTCTCAGCCTCCCACTCACACAGATGCTTATACAAAGTACATACAAAGCTTTTGGTCTCCATGCTTCTTGGATAATAACTTGAGAATCATAAGAATAATAGAATTTGGCAGAAATCTTAAGAACTATGTTCAATGTGTTGAAATGTGGATGATTGAGGTCAGTGATCTGATTTCTGTGTATCTTTCTTTCAGTCCCAAGTATAGACCTTTAGTAAAATGAGAATGGCAAGAATGTAAAAGTAAAGGAACCAGCATTATGTGTCTTGCGTTAGGCACATTTTAAGAATCATTTTTATTCTCATAAGAATTTGTAAAGGAAGTATTTCTGTTTCTACCGATTTCTATCATATTCCTAAAGAAACTAAGGCTGAAACACATTAGGTAGCGTAATCTCAATTAATATAGCTATTCAGTAGAGGATTTGAATGAAAAGAACGGGGAGGTTAAAGGTGAGTTTTGTCACTTGTCTTAACTGGTATGGATAGACTCTCTAACAGATTATGAATGGCAGTAAAAATAAGCAGATGAAAGTAACAATAATGTATTAAATAAATAGGTCTGTTCATGGAAGACCTTCTATCTCTATTAGAAATACTCTAAGAGTAGAGACAATTGCTAAAGTTTGGGGAACATTATTTTTAATCCTATCACAGGCTTGGTACTCTGCTAAAGACTCAGAAAACGAAGATGCGTAAAACTTGGTCAAACAGATGAATAGAGAGACCCTATCCATAAAGGAATTAGATGTTGTAAATACAATAAAAGGCAGACATGAAAATATAAGGGGTAAACAGGGTGTGGAGGGAGAGGAAAATCACCAATTAGGAATCTTAGAAATTATTATATATGTAATTTATATGGTATATATAATTACACATATGGTTGATTATCTGTGTGTGTATAATAAGTAACTGCAAACTGAATAGTTAATGAGAAAATTGGTAATTTTTAAGAGAGTAGTGAAGAATTCATCCCAAACTCAACACAAAGAGGCAAAGAAACATTTAAAGTAAAAAATGGAATGAGAAGATGGGAGCAATGGAGGACAGATTGAAAATTCCACTTCTATCTGGCCGGTATTTCAAAAAGAGAAAATGGTGGGAAGGATGTGGAAGCAACATTTATGAGGAGGTTAAAATTTTCATTTTTACAATTGAAGGAAGATATTGGTCCTTAGCGCCAGGAGTCTCAGTGAATCCCATTCTACATAGATAAGAATAAATCTTACCCTGGACATCCTAGTGAAACTACACATTTGAGAAAAATCGTAAAATCTACAGGAAGTCACAGTTAAGTCGACTAACAGCAAATTTCTCATCAATAATAATAGAAGCCAGAAGATAACAAGGTATTACCTTTAGAGCTGGGGAAACAATAAGAGACAGATTAACTAGTTTAGTTTGCCCTTAATTTTGAAAGATAAATGAATTTTCAGGATTAAATGAAAGAAATCCATCCAGAAATACTCTCTAAAAGAACTATTAAATGATGAACTTGAACAGAAACAGAAAGGAATCCAGAAGGAAGTTGAACAATTGAGGAAAAAGCTGAGCAGAGCGAAATGCACTAATACTTTTTATGTTTAAACAAACATTTAAACTAAAGTTCTAGATGACAATAACAAGCTAGAAATCTCAAATTGTTGGAAATATGCTAACTGTATATCTTGGTTGGGTCAAGCATAGAAATACTTAATGGCTAGGTTTGTTGGAAAGATTTATAAGTGAGTAGGTATGTATATATATATATATATATATATATATATATATATATATATATATATAATTCAAGTTATTTTCGAAAGAATAGAAGTTCAAACTTTACTTTTAGAATCTATAGACGGAAATAAAGAATAAAACTGAAATATACGAGAAAAAAGGCAAAGAATGATAAAAATGTCTAGTGTATGGTGTTTAAGTCCAGATATACAAGTCATTCTAAGAATTGTTAGACTAATATTACTATTTAGGGCCCGAAATTATCTCATTGGATTTTTAAAATGTACAATATTTTATGTTTATAAGATACAACATTGCAAATTACACAAGAAGCTTAAAATAAAGGGTTGGGAAAAAAACAATATCTGTGCAAACACTGAAGAAATATAAGTACTGTGATAATATTAATATAATAATGATTGAATTTTAGAAAAATGCATATTACAGATAAAGGATATGAAATGTCTGTGTTAACCAACAGTAAATTTATAATTAAAGTGTTGTATAATTATAAAATAGAAATACCATTCAGTAGTTAAAATGACTAAAACATATCTACATGGATAATAATCCCATACAGTGCCTGCATTTAAAAAGTAGCAAAATGCGATGTACAGTTTTATATATACTTAAAGCAGTCAAAATACTGGTAATATGTTTGTGCACATTTAAGTATGATAAACTAAACTTAGTACAGTGGTTGTCCTGCAGACAGAGTCTCTGATAAACATTTAATCACTAAAGATTCTAAAATGCTCTAATAAGATCTTAGAAATAAAAGTCTAATAAAGTGTATAGAGATAAAATCTATTTTAAGATCTGACACCTTGTGTATGTGTGTGGGGGGTAAGTGGGGTAAGAGCATATTTGCTATTTGAATCTTCAGTTTATGCCTCGCCTGAGACTAGGACATCAACTGTAATTAGCAATCCAGGCCACTAGGCAGAGGAATGAGGAAATCAATATGCGAAACTCCTTTCTTTGGAGGTTTCAACTCTCAGAGGCAATGACTTGAGTTTTGCTGAGCTTGTTCAGCCCTCTCCTAACCTTCCTTCTGCTCTGATTATTCTCAGCAGCTCGTTCCCATCAGTCACCCTTCTCACGGAGCTCCCCAGCAATCACACAAACCCAGTTTGCATCTGTCAGGCTCTGCCTGAAAAAGTCTGATTTCATGCAAAGATCACTTCTCACTGAGCCTGTAAAACCCAGAGAGGGGCTCTGTCATTCAACAGATGGGCCACAGGCAAATAGAGAGGTGGCCCTGGCGTGTTCCTGTGTCAGTGAAAGGCAGCTTTAGTAATTTACTCTTACCTCAAACACCTTTTATTCTTAAAGCATTTTCAGCGCCATACTGGCACTTACTTTCTCACGTGGCTTATAATTAGAGCAATGGCTCCTTTACTCAGATGATGACATCAGGGGAAACGGAGGACGGGATGTTAGAAAAGGCTCAGACTTACCTCGGATCTGGCTTGAAATTCTCAACCAGTCACTTGAAGTGTGTTTTTGGAAGGTGACTTACCTGCAAAGAGAAAGGCTCCTTACCCTTACACCTGCCCAGTCTGACTTCATTCCACAACGTGGACACACTTCGGTCTCTCTCATTTTCTGCTTTCCAGCCACAAGTGCTTCCATCCCTTTTTACGCTGTCTCATGCCACAGTGTTTTTGCTCACGCTAGTTTCTCTGCAGGGAATGAGTCCCATCCTAAACCCCAGTCCACTTCGAGTTAACCTCTAGTTTTCCTTCAGATTATACTTTCCCGGGGCTACCTTTACGGACAAGGTAAATCTCCTCTATATTCTCATAGAGACATATCCTCCTAACAATATTACAAACTCACTTTTAGTTTTGTGCTTATTTCATTAAAGGCTGTCTCTACCAAATGATGTGAAGCTATGCATACGGGACCATTTTAATTCTGTGCATCCAGCACCTCATCACCCTCCGGAACGGGTTCCTCACTCAAAATTCCACTGTTACTTGAAGCCTCAATCTGCTACCTGGCTCCTGCCATCTTACGGCCAAGGGCCCGGGGTAGGAAAGGACTGGGAGCTGATTCCTGTTTCCAGGTTGCAGAAGACTTCAGAGATAAACAGTAGCTTACTTTAGTGCTTGCACTGTGGAAATCCAGGTTATAGTTTTAAAATTTAGAATAGTTTTAAATTGGTACAAAAGGGACAAAGATAGCATAGCGTTCTCATAGACCCTGCACCCAACTTCTCCTAGTATTAACATCCTACCCTGGTCCAGTACATTTGTCACAGCTCATGAATCAATATCGACGTGTTGTTGTTAATGAAAGTCCATGCGTTGTTAATATTTCCCTAGTTTTTACCCAATATCCTATTGTGTTCCAGGATCCCATCCAACAAACCACATTACAATTAGTCATCAAGGCTCCTAAGTATCCTCTAGGCTGTGACAACTTTTCAGTTTTTATTTTGGATGACACTGATAGTTTTGAAGAGAAGTAGCCTGGTATTTTATATAACGTCTTTCAATTTGGGTTTGCCTGATGGATGTTTTATCGTTATACTGGAGTTCTAGTTTTGGGGGAGGAAGACCACAGAGATGAAGTACATTCTTCTCATATCACGTCAAGGGTACATGCTCTCAATGTGACTTCCACTGTTGGTTTAACAGTGGTCGTGTGGCTGATGGTCCCTGCTGCACAAGTTAACTCTTTTTCTGCCCTTCTCATACAAAACTTTTTAGAAGGAAGTCACTATGTGCCACCCACACTTAAGGGGTTGGGGGGTGGGGTGGTCAAACTTAAACTGCTTGAGGGCTGAATATGTAAACTACTTGAAAATCTTCTGCATGGAAATTTTGTCTCTTCTTTTTCACTTATTCAGTCATTTGTTTTTTATTGGTGTGGACTTGTGGATATTTATTTACTTTCACTATTGAAAACTGTGCTTAACTCTTTCTAAGCTCTATAGTTCAAAAGGGCTAACAGGCACATCCTCTTGTGTACTCCAGACTAACATTGCAAATACCCCGCTGGCCTCATATTACAGCACCTCAACTCTGTTCAAAATAACTTGACTCCATAGCTCATTGGAACATAGTAAGATATGCTGGCCTCACTTCATCCAATATGCACAATTCATCCCCATACTAGACAGAGAAGTTTTTAACCCCCTCTTTTCCTTTTCTATGACTTTCTCTTGCTACATAACAAATTATCCCAACACTCAGTGGCATGGACCATCCATTTATTATGCTCCTGAATTCTGTGGATCTGGAATTCCAGTAGGTCACAGCAGAGATGATTTTATTTTGCTCCCCTTATCTGTGGCTGGGTGGGTGTTACTCCATACCTGCAGGTTAGAGTCAGCTGAAGCCTGTTCACATATGTGTCTAACCATTTATGCTGATTGTTGGCTGAAAACTTAGCTGAGTCTGTCATCCAGAACAACTACATGGGACACCTGGGATTCCTCATAATGGTGATTGGATTACGAACATTAGCTTATTGGGGGGGGAGAGGGGAAGAAAAAGTGATACTACCTTTCATAACCTAGCCAAGGTTGTCACATAGGTTCATTTATTTCCATGACGCCCTACTTGTAGAGGCAGTAACCAATGTGTGAATATATCTAGGTTCTAGAGGAGGGAACATAGATTTCGCTTCTCGATGGGCATGGAAAGGTTCTGGAGAAATGTGTTGGATTCCTAATAGTTTTGCAGCCATTTTTGGAAAATAAAGCCTGCTACTCCCTCTTAGGGTCACTTGCTAGGACAATTGGAAATTACCAGATTGTGTAATTCTGAGTTTGTGGTGGCTGCTGGGCAAAAATGTCTCCAATTGCTTAACTCTCATTAAACAGGCACTAAGTTTGTGTTATTGTGTCTGACCCATCTCCACACCTTACTGATCATGGCTCCTCCAAGTTTTCATTCACTTTTCATGTCCATTGTCCCATTTCTTTGGAGCCCCAGAAAATTTCTTATCTAAGAACATCATAAGAGCAAAAGAAAACAGGCATTGCCAATAGTTTTTAAAAGTGGTAAAAAAGGAAATGGGGAAACAGACTTTTTCAATTAGAAAAAAAAAAAGTATCACCCAGAAATGGAAAACAAATGTCTCTGATTGACCAGAGAAGCACAATAGGCATATCCTATTGGAGAATGATAGCTTAGCTGACCTTCACCCAGAGAATCCACCTGTAAGCAAATTAATTTATTGGCAAGAAGAGGTAAATCTTGACTCTGCGATATTAATGGCTGTGTGGAATAAAATTGTCGTGAAACCTGAACATTGATAATTCAGGCTAGTCAATTAATGCTGGTAAAGGGGTTACAATGCACATTGTTGCTTTCCCCCAGATCTCTAATAGACATAACCCAACTGGTAGGATTTATTTCATGTGACTAGAGAATTAATAATAAACTGCTCATATAAATCAGAGAAGAGATGTAGCACTTTGTAAATGGAAACGACTTAGCTGTATGAATATTCCTCTTGCCTCACAAATCCTGGTTTCTTTGCTCCCTGCTGAAACTGATGACACGTGAAGAACCATATACTTCAGCAGTGATGTTTGATGTTATTAATGTCCCCATTGAAGTCCCTTTTACTTCTAAGACTTTCCACATGTTTAATCTGCACTCTGCTTGAATGAGTGCACATGCCCGGACTGGAAATGAGCACTGGTGCTCGGTATGCTCATCAAAGACCGCCCTTCTTAATTTACCGTTACCTTACTTGCCCAGGACCACTTTACTATTGCTTTTCCTAGATATATTTATTCTACGTGTTTCTACCAGTGCTCTGTATTTCTTTACTGTGTTTATCAAAAACTTTAATAGTACGTATATTTGCATATTTAGGCATTTCCCAATTGGTTTTCCCAAAAGACTCCAGCCTTAACAACCCCACCATGAGATACACATACACACACACAATATGTGTATAAATACACACAGTCTCTGCAGGCATGTATACATTGAAAGAAATAGTACACACATGTGTTTGTGTGTGTGCATTTGTGTGTGAGAGAGAAGACACAGCAAGCTTGTGTCCCGTAAAAAGTAAGATCATTTTTTTTGAGTTTGGTTTTGTAGTTCATAGAAATCATTCACAATTTAGACATCTATAGTGCCAACGAATTATTTAAGATTTTTATTTCCAGCATATAATATGTTCTCTATTACTTTTTTAGGCAAAGAATCCCTTTTAATAAAATGTAATTATTAAACCCCTTATGAATGAGAATGACATATCACTATCATAGATATATGAGAAATGTCAACTTTTGGTTATAATATTGTTGCAAAAATTTAAGCTTATTTTCATATATTTGCTTTGAGGCTTATTGTTGGTATATTCTCTCAGATTATTCAACAGAAAAATCCATTTTGAAAATTCACAGATTAGTCATCTGGTTTGTTTTACTTTATAGCATTTAAATATCTTATTTTTATCCAATGAAATAAAATTTTTAAGTTACAGTTTTAAAGTCTATTGTTTTTTACAATTAGTCAGATTGCTTTTAACCTGCTAAAATATTAATATCAAATTTCATTTTTTTCAAATTATAGCAAAGATCACCTTCTTTTATAGTGTTGTGCTTTAAATATTATGTGTACATATTTTAAAGCATGCATACATATGAATACATATGTATACCATCTTTCAGAATGGTTTATATATTTTAGTTGGCACTAAAATATCTAGTTAGAACTGACAATGCATTACAATTGGTATATGTATTGGTATACAGTATTTTAAAAATATTTAACCCCGAAATGCTTTTATACAAATGGAGCTTCTGGAGTCTGCTGACAATTTTCCATCCCCCAGGGATCATTTTAATTTGATATATTTAGAAAGTTTAAGCCTGTGACAGTGCCACACATGAGCAATTTTATTGAAATAGAAAGAAAAGAACAAATATATTCAATAATTGTTTTATTGATGTGAAGGAATGAATAATTCATTGTTTCAAAGTATCTGTGAATAATTCTAATTACCTGCTTTTAAAGGATATGAGACCCACTAACAGTACATTAACAATTTTGATTGAACACCTGCTATCCAGTAGTATATAGCAGACATCAGAACCAAAATCCACTCTGTGTGTGTGTATATGTGTGTGTGTGTTTCTGTTTGATTTTCTAGCTAATCATTATATACTGTGTTTTTTTTGCCTCTCATAAAGTGCTTTGATAGTTGTAAAAATAGATCATTCAAGGTGATAAAGCCAAATTATTTCGAACTCAAATTTATTATGCATTTTGTAAGAGTCTGTATTCATCTGTAGCTATGAAATACACTTTGAAACATTATAAATGCTTTCTGAGGTTTCCTGGGGTAGGGACTTACTTACATATCTCTGCATTCTCTTTGCTGACTAGTGGATAAAAGCAGTCTTATATCTGCCACTAACCAGCCATTTGAACCCAGACTTTCTGGACTCTACACCCTGACCCCCATCTACACCTGTAGTTTAACTATAGTAGCAGCTGATCCAGCCTGTATTCTACTTGATTGGCCACATTACAAGATGACTAAAAGTTTATTTATATAAACGTAAAACTTTGACTGCTGATATATTCAGAGGCAATAATTATACAATAAATACCTCAAAAATATCCCTTCAAAACAACCAATGTACAGCTGAAGAAGGCAGCAAATTATTTGTTCATCATATCCCATGTTAACATTTTATGCCTCTATAATCCAACTAAATAAATAGTTGGCAAATTTTGATAAACTCTTGGGTTCTTTAAATGTCAGAACACGGGTATTTGACTATTCAATAATTTCATTGTTATCTCTACTCAGGTTAATCAGTGTAGATATATCTGTCTGTTTTCTGTATTTATTGCAGATTTATTGAACTAAGTAAGCCTAAATTGCTACTTGGTGGGCAAAAAAGGGTTGAATTTAATTGTAGCCTCTCATGATAGATTAAAAACCAACAAACAATCATTGGGCATCTCTCAAAATTATTGGCATAAGGAAAGCTCAGTTTCAGGCATACATTTGTGTGATTATGTTTAAATAGTTTAAACTTTTTGAGGTCATTTTCCATCTTTTAAAATGAAAGATTCCAAATAAGAGAGTGTTTAAATAAATCACAGTCTACCCGTACAGTAATACACTAAGCACATTTTGTAATGACGCTAATGAAATTTGTAGAAATTCATAAGCATATAAATATTACACTTAAAACTGTATACATATATTCATACATTGATTAAAATATTACATAATGTTAATTATTATGTCTTTGGATGATGGGTTATGGGCAATTATTTTCTTTTTATTCTTTATTTCTTCAATGTGGAATTTTTAATAAATATTCTATTTGTGCTTGTGAAAAATATTTCATTAATTAAATTGAAAATTAAAGATTTTTTATTAAGATTTGAGAGCTTGAGGGCATGGTAAGGAAAGTTTATTGTTTTATGATTCTGATAGTCCTAAAAATTAATCTTAATATAATTCTTAAGAATCATTATAGAAAAATATCTTTACCCACCTTATCATAATCATTGTAATTTCCTGGAATTATAAGCTATGTCATGGATGATTTTACCCCAACGTTAAAACTTTTAGTCTTCAGGTTTCTAAACAGTTAGTAATGAATATCAAGAAGGTCAGAGGGAAGTCAAGGAGATCTTTTAATGAAAGTAATTAAAAATCCAGTTAATGAGCAGATTTCTGTTATAAGATCATGGAAAAAAAGATGATATTGCCACTATTTCTTCTTCATTCCATTTGTTGCATGCAGAAAAAAGAGTTGGAAAATGTGTTACTTATCACCCCAAATCTCTAGAATATAGCTTCTTCACTGCTCAGAGAAGAGGAGATGGATAAAACATAATCATTTTGCATAAATTACTAGAGTTTACCTATATCAACCTTTATAATAAAATACTTTCTGTATAGAAGAGAATTCTAAGTAGTAAACATATTTTTAATTTCATTTTAAATGTTTTAATTTTGAAATATTTCAAATAAATAAAAAATCTGTATCAGGGATGATCAATAGAAATATTATGCAAGTCACATGAGGTTTCAAATTTTCTAAGTCACATGATTAAAAGGAAAGAATCGTGAAATTATTTAAAAACAACACTATTTTATTAAATTTGGTGTATTAAAATATCACTTTGACATATGATCACTGGAAAATTATTGAGATACTTTTTATTTGTGGGTTTTTTTTGTACTAAGTCTTTGAAATGTGATGTGCATTTTCTACAGCTAACTCTCACTTTGGACTCATCACATTTCATGTCCTCAGTAGCCCCATGCGGCTCACGAGTACTGTGTTGGGCAGCACAGAACGATTACATAACTCACCATCCTATGTCATTTAACATGTTTTCATTCTTTAAAGAAAATTCTGTGAAGAGCAATGTGGCAAAATGCTAACACATTGCAGGTGAAGGCGAAGACTTCGATTTGCTGGGCAGACGCAAGTTGTGTTTTTATGTCAGCCTGCCTGGCGTTGTTCATCAGTGCCTTGGTATTCATACCAGATTTAGATTTGGGGTTTTTGTTTCTTGTTTGTTTTAATTGCTATTGACATTATCATTTCTGTGATTCTTCCAGTAAGCAGGATTTCAACTCCGCGAAACAGAGCGCTTACCTCCAATGCCCTGTCTCTTATCAGGGGATCCTGCCCTAAAAAAGTGTTGCTGACATAGCTTGAAGTCATAAGGCAAGTTTAAGTAGGTCCATTCCGCAGCTCACTTTTGGGGTCTAGACCGCAGGTTGTTTGTTTTTCGCTGAAATCTAAAATGTCGACTCAAGTCTCAAGTGGTTGGTAGCAGCTGATCCTATGACATTCCCCACTACGGTCCCACCGTTGAGAAAACAGCTTCCTGGGACTGTCTTGGGCAATGAGCAAGAACTCTTCCAGAACACTTGAGCATATCACGACTTCCATGTCATTTGCAATGATTGGTTCACTTCTTCCTGAACCTATCATTGCCTGGGAGAAAGATTATACCCTTCCTCCAGTGAGGCCCCTTTTAAATCCGTCATTCAAACTGGCTACTGTTAATCGAGAGAGTGATGGCCGTAGTTCCGAGGCGTGCACATGATGCCGGCTTTAGCGCTTGTAGCCAGAGTCTGGACTTTCCATCTGCCATTCACTCCACCGAAACAGCGGTCACACCCATTCTCTGGTTATTAAAACATCAACAGACATGTGCACTGTTTTCAGCGAATGCCCGGAAAAGAGACAGGACCCATTCTCTGGGATCTATTCTGTAATTTTGAAGTAATCAGTATTCCAGATAATAATAGCAATTGTACATTGTAGTTGCCACATGTGATTAGGTTAAAAAAAAAAAAAAGGCTATTTAAGCAATGGATACTAAACTGCACCATCTTCTCCAGTTTCATTTCTCTTTTGAGTCCTTTTGTCTGCATCTATTCACGTTCATCTCCATGCCTTTGTTGATCCTATTTTCATGCCTAGTATCCCTCCCTCTTATGTTTTATCAGAATTCTCCAAGTATTTTGAGATCCCGGTAACATGAGAGCTTCCCTGTGAAGGTTTTTGCATTTGTAAACAGTGACATCTTCCTGGCAGTACTTTTCAAAATGGCAACCAATGAGTGAGGCAACTAAACAGGAGAGTGATGTATTACTACCCATTTTTAACCCAGTAGGCTTTCAAAGTGGATGTAAAAAATGGTGTTATAAATTCTCTGGACTTGCCATCCTCTGCAATTCCAATTTACCTAAAATATTTCATTAATTATGGTTGTGGTGGATAAAAGGTTTTGTTTTGTGTTTTTTTTTGTTTTGTTTTGTTTTTTTTAAGCAATAGGCTAATCCTGTTCTCTGTTCACAGAAGTTACAAAACAGTACATTTAATTAATACCACCTGAGTTGCTATTATTCCATCAAGTAATCATGACATATATATATATATAAATTCACTGAAAAATGCAATTTGGGTAATGCAATTAAAATATATATGGCATACTTTCTTACTGCTTTCACCTTTTTTTCCCCAGCATATTTTGACAAACAAGTATGGTATACATTTTCACAATAATGATTGGCCTCTGAATAAACATTTGAACAAAGTCAAAGACCAGTAGGGAGTAGGTGATCAGCCAGGACCTTCCTTTTTACTTATACTTCAGACAGACATAATACCATGTTTCCCCAAAAATAAAACCTAACCGGAAAATAAGCCCTAGTATGATTTTAATATGAGACCTGGTCTTATTTTCGGAGAAACACGGTATACTATGGCTTCCCACTATGGCTTCCCTATGCAGAAGAGAACATATTGCTGGCTTCTATCCAAACCACTCTTTCTCTTTTTATAAGCTTAGCTCTCCCAGCCCTCCCTTTGTCAATACCCACCATTTTGTTGCAACAATTTGTAATTAGCCTGTTCATTTTGACACTTGATCGATTTTTTCCGGTGTCCAGGACCACCACAAACTCATCAAAATTAAGAAAAGTTTCCCTTCGTTACCCACTTGGATACAGCACAATGAGTACATGTCTTGGCAAAGATACAGTATCTCTGTGCAACTCAGATAAAAGACTCCCCTTTTCCCAGGTGAGCCGCCAGCTTTAGCTCTTACTGGCCCCATGGCCCTTGCATACTAAACAATCTGCACACCTGCGTGCAACAGTTCTACAAGTCCCTGACCCTTCTCTCTGTTCTCCTTACTTTATGATGTTAGTTATTCTTTTCTGAAAAGATACTTTTGTAGATAGAATGTTTTCATTAGCACTGCTCTGCTTCAGGCCAGGTATTGCACATATATGCACATTTTGATTTTTTTCCTAAACAATTTTCTCCCAAACTTGGCTTTCATCTACTCCACTTTCCTGGAATACATTTTACTATCTACAGAGTAGTAATCCTTGAAATTCTATATTTGTCCTTTCCAGTGGTTAACTCAGAATATTTTCTATTGATGTCTTAAGAAAGAAAAAAGCATGAAAACATTTACCAAAATGCTCGCAGTGTTTCTTTAGTTGGTGATTTTTTTCTCTTTTCCTAAGTTTTTTTTTCCAGTTTTTCTACAATGATCATGCATAAATTAAGCAATGCATTTCAAAAGCAAAATTAGTTTTTAAAAATAAATAAATAGTAACCATCCTTTTTTCAATGCCTATTGCTTTCTTTACACTCCAAACAAGAGTTGTTGGTTGTTTAGTTTGTTTCCTTTTTCTTTTCTCTCTGTCTTTTTTTGTTTTTGCTTTGGTTTTTAATTGTGAGACTCTAAGATTTCAGGGTGGAGGTATAATTGTTGTTAAAGTTACGATCTCAGGTCACTTCCACCTGGGCATAGAGTGAAGTGTGATATAATGGAGGCTTAGAAAAGGGGGTCTACAAACAAATCATTATTTCCTAACAATAGGAAAGGGAAAAATCACATAACTTGGTACTCCAGGTTCTCATGCTCTGTGAAGGAACACCTTTTTTTTCCACAGAGCTTCCTTCACCTTCATGTTTTCCAAGCTACTTCCAGTTAGATTGACCCAGGATTTCAAAATTTATTGATAATTTTAAGACCTTTCTCTGTCTCTCTGTCTCTGTGTCTCTCATTCTGTCTAACTTCTCCTAATATGTTGAAAATTCCTCAACAGTTCTCTTCATGGGCTAATGTACTCGGGCACTTTTTATGAGAATGTATTTTCAATTATGAAGCCAAATAGTTAATGTTTGCCTAACACCAAAAAACACAACAGTCAATTAAGAATTAAGAAAGAAGAGGAAGTAGGAAGAGAACAAGAAGAAGAGGAGGAAGAGGAGGAAAGGATTTGTTTTTCATTTTTGCAGAGAATGTATGTCTGCTGTTGTAACTTGTCCATTATATAAAGTACCACTCAGCTATTAATTACATTGGACAAAGTTAACTAAAGTAATTTTTTTTATTATAACATTTTGTTGAAAAAAACAATTAACCTGTTTTGTCCTAGAACTGATTTGCATTTTTTTCCTCCACTGATTCTTAAACACTGAAGATATGGAAGGAGAAAAACATCTTTAGAGATGGGTCCCATTCTTAATCAGAGCCAAATTTCGGGGACCAATTCAAATTAATGCTAAATTCACGATTCATTTGATATAGCATGCATTATTTCATCTAAAACCTTTGTTCCACTTAATACCGTGTGGCCCTTTACCTTAAGATACCACTTATTGAGTACCTATCATTTGCCGAATAATAGTAATAGGGTGGCTAAGATTCCTGGAGGACTCATAGGATAGTGGAGAAACAGATATGCAAATATATCAATCATATTAAACACAGTAAATGCCATGGCAGAGGAATGAGCAGGGCACATTGGGAGCCTAGAGAATGAAAGTTACAGTTCTTTCTTTAATCCCACTTAAGAATTTGAGGGGGGGGGGGGGATGTGGATTAGACACATGAAAGCCAATCAGCCTCTGCATCTTTTGTGCTGAGATTACACTGTGATGCCATTATTTCTTTGTATCTTCATCCAAAGGCTCGAGGCTAATTTATATGCTTGAATGAAAGGCAGCTAGAGCTTATGCATGCATGCAGCGGATAAAAGCCCAGTCTTGCCAAAAACAAAACAAACAAACCAAATAAAATTTTAAAAAGGAAGGAAGAAAGAAATGAAGAAAGAAACCTGAGCCCTGCAGTGGGCACAAAGCTTCGCTCTGCAAGAATGTTAAACCCTATTTTATTTCTCTGCCACTGAATTTAAAATGAGATTTGAGGACTGTAAGTGTTAAGAGGAGTGAAGCAATTTCAAGTGACAGAGTTCAAAGGAGGTGGTTATGCATTTCTAAATGGGTACTGAATCTCTGTTAGAGATATTTTGCACTTAGAAATAAAGAGTTCAGTCGAGACCATCACCTAACTTTTTGGAGAAAATGGCCTATGCAAATAAATCATATCTTTTACTGAAAGCTATGGTTATAGTGATTCTAGTTTTAATTCACTTGACATTCCACAAATATTCATTGAATGCCTACTGTGTGCTAGGAGGTAGGAAACCAAGCCTAATATGTCAAAGGGATTGGTATGTACTTTATAGCCCCACATGGTATTTGTTACTAAATGTTTTTCAGCTATAGGTAAATAAATAAATAAAATAAATAGCTAATGCTGATTTGGCTAGAATTTGAAACAATCAGACAAAAGAACAGGCATGTAACTACATAAGCAACCATTTCTTACAGAAAATAATGACACAAACAGAATTTATATTTATTGACAGAGGGGTATGTAAAGAAAAAGCATGTATTTTTTGGCTTTTCTTTGTTTTGTTTGTTTATTTGCTTGTTTGTTTGTTTTTTCAGACATTCCAAAACGGATGTTGTTCCCCACTATGGCACAATGAACCATTTAATAAAATGTGAGACATTTGTACAAAAAATGTGCCATGAGTATGGAAGGAAATACCGTGTTTCTCTGAAAATAAGACCTAGCCAGACCATCAGCTCTAATGCGTCTTTTGGAGCAAACATTAATATTAGACCCAGTCTTACTTTACTGTAATTGAAGACTGGGTCTTATATAATATAATATATTTTGCATCCAAAAGACACATTAGAACTGATGGTCTGGCTCTGGCTTATTTTCAGGGAAACATGGTTTATACAGAATTAGCCTAAGACTAAGTCTTCAGTCTATATTCGCGTAAAAAATAATGTTACCAGCTGCAGCTATCTACTAAGTTTTGCTTTCATTTTACTTGCAAAATAGTATAGAGAATTGGCAGGGTAGGCATTGTATCAATATTTTATATAAATCCTGAGTTTGCAATGGTAGGACATATATATCATTATTTCTAACTAGCATCCCTGCCTCTTTGGTCTTGTGGGAAAATCCTCAGTTTTGCCTTGGGAAATCATCCTACGTCCTTCCCTTCCTATCCCCATTTACTTATACATTATGGTCCCTCCAAATGGTCCTCATTAAATTATCTTGTTTCAATTTCTATGCTACGTCACTCCCTACTGTGGTCATTTACTCAGTTGAACAATTAGAATATTTCATCCCCTGACAACAATGATTGTGTCAGAAATAGGCATATCATCCTAAATGGATGACACAAAATGTTCCATAGCATTTGTTACAGGGATGATAAGGAATAGGTCTTTCTTTCAAGATTCTCCAGCTCTAAGAACTAGATTAAGTCAAAAGCTGCCTTTGCGACACAGTCTATGCAGAATGTATTTATATCAGTCAAGTGACACAGCTGGTCTGTATGAAGCAGAGAGAGTGAACACTTCCAAGTGAATCAGAACATAATATGGGGACTCTTCACCTCTTTTGTCTGCTATTCTTTGTGTTGTATCTGTTGTCAAGCAACACTCCCCCCCCCCACCCCCGCCCCGCTTTCTTGGTGGATTAAACACTGTCACCGGTCCGCACTTTCATGCTGTTTTCTCTGCAACTGTAAAAGAGCTTGTATCCTCCTAACAACTTCAAGGTGGGCCTCAG
Source organism: Rhinolophus sinicus (assembly GCF_036562045.2). NCBI lineage: Eukaryota > Metazoa > Chordata > Mammalia > Chiroptera > Rhinolophidae > Rhinolophus > Rhinolophus sinicus. Next base: position 37,881,487 of record NC_133760.1, on the reverse strand, counting down.
AATTAAATCTCATAGCCCCACCTTGAGAATTGTTTTCAGAGCCAATCAGTGTGGTCGAGAGGCTGGGACAATGTACAGATGAGCCACATTTAAATCAACGTGCAAAGTCATGATTCTGGGGCGTGAGGTTAGACTCCCTCATACCACATGGATAAGGATCAGGGAAGTGCTGATTTCCTTATCTTGCCAGAAGGGAAAAGGCGCAGTAAAATGGCAAAAATAACAAAAGCCTAGGTCAGAATCCATTACGGAACAGAAACATGGAGAGAAGCTAAACTTTGGAACCGGAGGCCCTGAACCCAACTCTGTTTGAAATCGTTCATGCATATCAACCGATTCCATTTTGTTTGCACTAGGTTTTATTATTTGAAAGCGAGAGTCTTGTTTGATAGAAAGTTGAAAAGGAGACACATTCTGATGAATTTTCTGAGCTTTAGAGAGATCACTTATTTGTCCTTAATCTGTGCTCTGATTAGTCTCAGTTTTGCTATTTGCTGAGTCAAGGGAAATGTGCATCGTGCCACTACTCTTAATTTCAACTGTATTTTTTAAATAGTATACTATCATGCATGTGTACTTAGTTTTTAATTGCACTCGTTTGTGTGGTTTAATCTTCTCTTTTACTTTGAAATACTATCAGCAGATACCTGCTCCAATATTAGCATTTCCATCCCCTCTGACTCATTGGGAAGAACCATTTAAAATCACATATTGAAAAGATGGTGAAGGGAAGGAGATTAATGAAAACACTTTATTTTATAATATCAAAATTGCTAGTTGGAATTATTCTACCTATTACATACCCTTTTGGTGGATCTTAAATAGGGTTCCACAGAAGAAGACACTGAGATGAGCATTACTGCGAAAAGGATTTATTTGTTAAGAAAATCCTCCCAGGAAAACAAGTTGTGAAATAGGTGAAGCAAAACAGGGAAGGGAAAGAAGGGATGCAGTTCCGGCAACATCCCATCCTCAGCCTGATCCTTCTCAGGAGTCCTGAAGGGTAGATTGCATCATAGAGTTACCCCAACTTGAGGGAAAAAACGGGCTTTGATGCTTCTGTACCAGTCATTGGCTAAGATCCATCCCTCTCTGGGGTGGTATGTAATATGTAAATTTCCAGGCACTTCTCCTGTCATTCAGAAGGATAAAGTGACTCTAGTAGTTATAGGGCAACTCTCTCAATAGTCACAGATACAGCTTTTAGAAGCAAAAGCACTCATAAGCTAGATAGTCACAGAAACAGTAGAGAGATCTGAGATCAGCTAGGCAGAATACTGACAATGTCTCTAAATAATAAAAAATGCAGGTAAACTGAAAACACTGCCTGTCTATAAATCTATACCATTACCACTTTCCTAAGTAATTAATTTAGTATGTCTTAACTGGTGATACTTAGTTTCAAAACCATAAGTGGTAGTTATTCTTCAATATGTATTTTTAAAGAAATATATTGAGTAACTTTAGACAAATTCAGATTTTGACATTAACTCAGTGAACAATGTCAGGAGCCAGCATAACTTTATTTTTGCTTTGTTCAGAACACTAAGCGTTTGGATATGTAACATGAGTCACCTTTCCCAGAGGGACTGTTAATGAAGACTGTTCTCAAACTAAAGCATTTTCAGGGCCTCAGTTATATCTTTGGTGTCTCTGAGTTCAGTTGTTATGAGCTCCTCAGGAGGCTGCGGTGGTACAACTCCACTTCTTGCCTTCAGAAATCTCCTGTAATTCATCTTCATGTGCCTTCAAACACAGAGCCAAATGAAAGTCTTTTATGATCCAAAAAAATTCAGAATCCTCTCCATTTAAAAACACAGAAATATGACCTGGTGTTCTTTTTTTCCCCGCTTGTCATCTTTTCCCTAAACCCCCAACTTCATCCTCTGTCTTCTAAATCTTTTATTTTTAATCCTAAAATTTCCTCTAATCACACTTTGGTTTCTTTTCTCATGGATCTTCTAAGAGCCTCTACATTTTATTATGTCAATCAACTGTGGTTCAGTTCCTATTGTCTGTTTTTTCTCATGGGTGTGGTCATATATTTATTGTGCCTCGTTATTCTTGATTGAGAGATTAACACTGTTTATTTAAAAGGTAGAAATTAGTTGAGATTCTATATATTACTGTTTTCTTTTTTTTCTTTTTGCTTCTGGCAGTCAGCTAGATTTTAGTGCACAAGTCATCCCTGAACATAACTGCAATCCCAACTTGAGTCATTAGCATCAGAGGTACCCCCTTTATGAGAGCGGGTCTATTTATAGCTCACACTCCCTCCCATGATCAACTGAAAACCTAAAGGCTTTAGTAATCCCTGTCCTCGTTTTGGGTCCCTAATCTTCAGTTGTTCTCTCTCCAGCTTCAGGAGTCTAGCAAAAGGTTCTGCTTCCCTTTACAGCTTCTCGCCTGCCATGTTTGGACTTAGCGATTGCTTGGAAAGGAAAAGCAGTGGTCAATATCTGCTTCACCTTTCTTTCTTGTTTGGTTCTCCTTCTGGAAGTTGGGACCACCGATTCTCCTTGACTCAGTAGCTGTTTGATATCTTCAAGTTGATTTTTAAAAATGTTTTATCTAGATCTTCACAGTAGAAAAGTTGTTTTGCAGGAAACTAGTCTTCCATTGCCAAAGGGGAATATTAATATATCTCTGCGAAAGGGAAACATTGTGGGGGACTAGGGAAAAAATCTAAGTAATTGGCACATCCATGAAACCCACATAATTTCCTTTTTCAATTATCTAGAATCTGCATATGATTTCAATGTGTTTCACATGATTAGAAATCCATATGTGGACAGAAATGTATTTTGTTTTTATAAAGTGATGTGTAGAAAAGGTTCATGCCTAATATAATAGCATTGGACAAATGGCTGTAAAAATCATTCATCCCTACTTTATTAAGAATCTGTCAAAAATTGAGAGGTATGATGGGATATCGTTTTAGTGAAATTTAAGATAAATTGCTAAAATAATATAAAATATTGTATTCAATGCATTACTATGCTAATTTTGTAAGTTAATTCATTCAACAAATATTTATTGATAATTGCCAGACACTGTCTTAAGCAGTGGTGATACAGCTATATTAATCATGCCTTTTCCTTTCTGTATTTTATTGTGTTTTGACATGTTGGGCCTCCTGGAATGGAGAAAAAGCCCCTCAAATGTTAGCTAATTTGTAGATAGCAAAGAATATGTTTGTGAGCACGCCTTTGCTATGTAAACCAGCCGATCTTGAATCAATGCCTGCACCTCCCTCCCTTATCAGGTTCTTGTAGCCTGGGACGTTATCCTCCTGCCTTAAATCACTCCAGTCCCGGCGAACCAGAGAACATCCTCATAGCCTAGAGCCCACTGCAGTTATTCAGACTGTGCAATCCCAAATCTGCTTAGCTGATGACCCCACCTTGCCCTTCCGTCCTCCCCAAAGCAAAACACCGTAAAGGCTTTTGCCCATGCTTTGCCCTTTCTCCTGGCTGCTGACTGACCCTAGTGCTTGCCCACATGGCCCTATGTGGTATGGCATGCCTTCTCCTCTTGGGAACACTGTATAACAAACTGTATTTTCCCTGCCAGCCATCTCCTGATCTGTTCACTTCACCACATCTGAATAAACAGAGTCCTGGGTACCTCTTAAAACAACAGATATGAACAATGTCTGTGGTCTCATAGAGGACAGAGACAGTAAATGAATGAATGAATGAATGAATGAATGAATGAATGAATAAATAAATAAATAAATAAAGTTATGAGGTTATAAATGCTCTGAAAATAAAACACAAAACAGAACAATTTGAGAGCTGCTTGTTGATAGGGCTAATTTAGAGTGGTGCAGGGAACTATGAGCGAGGAAGGGCTTTCCAAAGACATTAGCTTGATAAGAATATTCAGCCGTGAGAGTGCTGTTGGATGGAAAGGGTTCCTAGTGTCTGTATTCAAGGTAATCAGATTGAATTTTATTGGTAGGTGCTCTGTACTCATAATTCCATTTTCACCCACTTGCTGGCCTCACCTCTCATTCTGCCACATCTCAAATTCCCAAAACCTGGGATCAATAGAGGAGCAGACAAAAATTTAGATTTATTATGACTAATTATGAGCTAACAATGGCCACGTATAGCTGAAAGGGAGAGAGTTTTAGTATATTTATTTTCCTTAGAAAAATTAAAAGTTGGCACCAACCATCAAACCAAAACTTTATCTGAGAAATGACACAATTGCCTTGATATGAAATCCTGCCTGATTACCATTTTTGGTCTTTTCAAATAAAATGAAATAAGATAAAAGAAAAATGTAGATGATTTTTTTTCTCTTGATTTGAAAAAAACCATCAGATGAATTTTATCCCGATCCTCTTAAAAAGGAAAATTAGAGGTTGACATCACTGTCTGTGGCAGCAAGATACCATCTTTCCCTAGTAAAACACCTTTTCACATATGTATGAATAACACTGTATTTCACTAGCCTGGATTCTTTCCTTTGAAGTACAGACCTGAGTTCAGCATAGAGAATTAAGAACTGGTCTCGGCTGCTCCAGCGAGTAAGTCACGTTAACTCAGAATGTGAACAGCACAATCTCACAGGAGAATCAACAAAATTCTTTGCTATGAGTGCTTTGGCCCATAAATAAAATAAAGCCTTTACCCATAAAACTTAGAAAATACAAGCAAATATAGCCCAGTTTACGTGGTTTTTGTAAGATTTTTGTAGATTTTGTAGGTTTTGTAAGGTTTTTGTAGATTTCCTTCCTGAAATCTACTCAGTACAATGACTTATCTGTATTGCCGTATTTGGTCTAGGAATTTTGAGCAGTGTTGTAAAAACATTAACGATAACAATCCCAGTTATTGTTCAGTTGCTACAGAAAGTCAAGCACGAGGAGAGGCCTCATTTTCATTGTTTTAAAAAATTCTAGTAGTAATTAAAACTCTGCAATATAATTAAAAGTATTAAGTATAGACCATCAGACATTCCTATCTTAGGTATGTACCTAAGAGCATTGAAAATATTTTTACACAAAGTCTTATAGGTAAATGTCTATAGCAAGCTGTTATCATTCACAACAGCTAGAGCCTGGGGTAGCTGGAGAGAATATAAATTATAAATATTCATCAACAGGTAAATGGATACACAAAATGAAGTACATCCGTACAACGGAATACTACTCCACAATAAAAAGCATACATAGAAAACCAGAGCTCCACAAAATAGCAAAGGGTTTTAAAATCTTTATGCTGAGGGAGAGACGCCAGGGTCAAAATATCCTGTTTACAGGACATATATTCTAATCCATGATATTAAAATATAAACCATTGTTTACCTAGTGCAGAGAGCAGAGGAGGGATGGGTTGCAAAGAAACCTTTGTTAGTGATGGAAACACGAGAAACCTTTGTGAATGATGAAAAGGTTCTGTAACTTGATTTTGGTGGCGGTCTCAGTGGAATATAAAACCTATTAAGTTACATCACAGTGGATGGATGAGGTGTTTTTGGATATAAATTATTTCTTGATAAAGTAATGAAGGAAATGAAAGGATGAGGAAAGCAAAGTTGGGCGGGGTACTTGTCTAAATTCACACTACAGCTAAGAAGCAAGGAAAGTGCTAGGGTTCCTTGTCAGTTCTTTCTGGCCCTCAATCTTGGGCTCTTTCCTTTCCATCAGAAGTGAGAAAACATAATTCTTGAAGAAGTTTTCTTCTTTGCACTTTCAGAATCGTATGTGAGCATTTATTATGTTATTAATTTCACAGTCAGAAGTATTCGAAGTTACTTACAGTGCTATAACTTTTAAGTCGGAGATACAAAAATAAGCTTTTATTTTGATAACTTGTCTGTGACAGGAAGCCTTGAAACTTTATGTGTGAATTTTTAGATGAAACTACTTGGAGAGGGTCACATTATATAAATAAAATATGTGTTTTACTTCATATTTTGCTGCTAGAAATATGTTGAATATGGTATGTATTTTTAGGATATTTAAATAGGTGGTTTGAAATTAAATGCACAGTTTTCCTGTTTAAACAGTTAACTCAATGGTGGCTATGAACATTCTTTGATCCCTTTGCAATGTATGTGCACATGCAGAGATCAAAGTAACCTTCTCTCCTATTAAACAGGTACAGAAACTGAGACAACATACATTTTGGCAACACACATAAAGATATTAAATGAGGGAGAACTCACTAATGTTTAAGCAACAAATGAGTGAGTGAATATGGAAAATATTTTTTAAGTTTTCTTTAATCAATAGGAAATTATTAACTAACCATTGTCATGTAAATAGAGGTGGATTTGAGACAACCTTGATGCTTTTAGTCTTTCCTTCCAATTTGCATTTATATTGTATAGATGAGATAGTTAATCTCATCACTTTATATTTGTATGATGAACCAATGCATGGTAACTTTCGTTTTCCAGCAAGGCACTATTTTAACTCTGCAGTAACTAGTGAATAGCTAAATAACACAGGGTTGGTAAAAGCAGATTAAAAACGTCTGAAAGAGTTCTGAATGGGATCAAATTGAAAGGCAGTACTGAATACCAAAGCAAAAACTCACCCCAAGATGACCTGTTTGCCACAGTGTAAAATTCTATCATAGTTTTGTATTCTGCTCAAATGCAAAAAAAAATTGGCTACAAAAAATAGGTGTCTTTGTATTTTGTTTTAGTATTGACAAAACCATCTGCTGAATTTAGTTTTGATCATACAAATGCAAATTAAGAAATGGAGGCCTAGACTCTGCAGTGGGATGACAAATTTGCCAAAAAAACAAAAACGATGAAAACAGTTTTCATGCAGGTGTGACTATCCTATGTAGTTAAGTAGCATCGGCTTTTTTCTGTTTGAAGTTGGGAGATTTATAATGTACATCTTCCCCTTCCCCAAGACCCGGTTTGAAATACAGATAGAAGTTTTTTGCCTCTTTCCATCAAAATACACCTATTGTTTCCAATTAATAAAGGACATTTTTAATACCATATTAATACTGTGGTCTATCTCCTCATCTCTCAGTTGTAAAGATATTGAAATATCATTGTCAACATCACTGTCTCCAATGCTGACTCAATAGTAAAGATGATGATTCTGAGAACAGTTTTGTTAAAGCATGCTGACATTGGTAGACATATGATGGACATGAACAGAATGTGTGTGGGTTTTTTTTTTCCCCATTTCCAAGCTATTCAGTTTCAATAATGTTTAGGTGACCCTGCTCTTTATGTATATTGGGTTTAGCATGTCTTTGATGGCAGTGATAGGATCAGCACTTTGAACTATACAGTGAAGTTAGTGTGAAAGAAAGCCCAGCTTCACTCAGCTAACATATTCATTGTCTTTCCCCAGCCTAAGATACCTTCACAGCCTAAATTAAAGATAGGCAACAACTTAACTTCGAAAGGAAGAGTGAGCACCAGAACCAATTGGACTTCTGTTTAAATTCCCGGTCATAGTCTTATCAGCTTTAACTCGTTGTAGGGTAAGCGTAGGTAACAAATATCAGGCGTTCTCGTCTCATACATGCAGTGCCAAGCTAACTGTACCTAGCTTCCTGAACTGTTGTGAGTGTACCATGTTCACCATGCCAAGGGCCATACAATGTGTCTGTGGTATAAATAGCTTTTTGATGACTTACCACAGACACATTTACTGTTTTTATTTAAAACCTTTATATTCTGGAACTATTTTTAGCATCATTAATGATAATAATATCTTCTAGTCCTCTAATGCTTTTTAAATATGCTTTCAGATGTTTCTTAAGCCTAAAAGAACTTTGATATTATATTAATTTTAGACTTGAAAATTAATATAAGTTTAGACTTGAAAATTAATATAATACTGAGGACTAGAGACCATGATTTACCTGAGGATGAATAACTACTACATGGTGGGTTTGCATCTTAACACAGAATTTCTTACTTCAAAGTGAATGTGGTTCCACTATCCACACAAACACTTGGATTTCAGCCCAAAATTAATGATGCTGCCTTCATGGGCGTCAGATCTGGGACTCAAATTCAAATCAGACTAACCCTTACAAGTATTGTGACACTATACTTGTGAGAAATTAAACACTCTCAGCTCACTTCCTGCAAGTATAAAATTGGGACCCTACAGTACGTATGCCATATGCATGTTGTAAATATCAAATGATCTAAGATGTGTACAATCGGCAGGAATATCTCCAGGACCCTTGATGCAACAATCCCATTCCTCTTAATTAACTTACATTTAATTGTAAGTATGCATTTGCCAAAATCAGCATAAAACTTAATAGCAGTAATTTTGTAGTTCCTTCTACCTTCCTCATGTATCTGAAAACTGAGTCGGTCAGCATTCTTGTCCCACGCCCAAATACTCTACCACAAGATGGGTACCCCCTCTGTTCACATTATTCGTTCTGTACTGGAAAAATCACAGGGACTCCAGGTCTCTAAAAGTTAGTGTGAAATTGCATAGGTATTTATGCAGCACACCCCTATACACACACACACACACACACACACACAAACACACCCCTAAATCGATGGCCCTGCAACCGTGGAGATATAAAACCTTACTCTCAGGAAATGCTTCTTTCTCTTCACTGCCTGAAGAACACAGCCTCCCTCCTTCCTTTCGTCCCGCTTTAATCTTTCTTTGGACTTACTGTGGAAGCCACAGACTGGGAGATCTGTGGGCCATACGCAGCATGAAGTCTCGTTTTCTGACAACCACACAATATTGGCTCATACTGTGATTAAAAATAATAATATGTTCCCAGTCATTAAAGGGCAGAAAATGTCACAATTTCACATTTCTTTTTGAAAAACCATGAGCTCTAGCGTCACTAGGCTGGCATTCTGGCAAGGCAACAAGTGACTGAAGCTGAGTCATGGCTTCCACCTTCCATCTGCCAAAGCCCCACCACTGTCCTCCTAACTGTCGCTCAGTGACTATTCTGATTTCCCCATTGCATTTCTTAGAATTTCTTTTTAAATTTATTGGAGTGACAATTGTTAGTAAAATTACAGATTTCAGGTGTACAATTCTGTAATACATCATCTATAAATCCCATTGTGTGTTCACCACCCAGAATTGGTTCTCCTTCCATCACCATATATTTGATCCCCCTTACCCTCATCTCCCACCCCCCTTCCCCCTTATGCTCTGGTAACCACTAAACTATTGTCTTGTGTCTATGAGTTTTTGTTTCTCATTTGTTTGTCTTGTTCTTTTGTTGTTTTTGGTTTATATACCACGTATCAGTGAAAGCATATGGTTCTCTGCTTTTTCTGTCTGACTTATTTCTCTTAGCATTATAATCTCCAGATCCATCCATGTTGGCACAAATGGTCCTATTTCATCTTTTCTTACCACTGAATAGTATTCCATTGTGTATATATACCACAACTTCTTTATCCATTCATCTATCGAAGGACATTTTGTTTTGTTTCCATGTCTTGGCCACCATAAATAAAGCTGCAATGAACATTGGAGCACACATGTCTTTATGTATAAATGTTTTCAGATTTTTTGGGTAGATACCCAGGAGAGGGATTGCTGGATCATATGGTAATTCTGTTCGTAATTTTTTGAGAAACCTCCACATGGCCTTCCATAGCGGCTGCACCAGTCTGCATTCCCACCAACAGTGTATGAGGGTTCCTTTTTCTCCACAGCCTCTCCAACACTTGTTACTATTTGTCTTGTTGATGATAGCCATTCTGACTGGGGTGAGGTGATATCTCATTGTGGTTTTGATTTGCATTTCTCTGACGATTAATGATGTTGGGCATTTTTTCATATGTCTATTTGCCATTTCTATGTCCTCTTTGGAGAAATGTCTCTTCAGGTCTCTGCCCATTTTTCAATTGGGTTGTTTGTTTTTTTGTTGTTGAGTTGCATGAGTTCCTTGTATACTTTGGATATTAGCCCTTTATCAGAGGTACTGTTTGCAAAAATCTTCTCCCATTCAGTTGGTTGCCTCTTTATTTTGTCGATGGTTTCTTTTGCTGTGCAGAAGCTTTTAAGTTTCATATAGTCCCATTCATGTATTTCAGCTTTTACTTCCCTTGCCTTTGGAGTCAAATTCATAAAATGCTCTTTGAACCCAAGGTCCTTAAGTTTAGTACCTATGTTTTCTTCTATGCAGTTTATTGTTTCAGGTGCATTTCTTAGAATTTTGTATGGCTCTTTTAACTCACTTGACCGTACCAGTCTACCCCCAGGGATCTATTTGTAAATACTGAGATTTATAAAAATAGAGCAATATAACACTCTCTCTTATTTCTTTATAACAGTCATCTCAGTATATAATCATGCATATATAATTGTCATTCTCTCCCACCAGATTGTAGCTTCCAAAATTTGAGACTCTGCCTCATTTTAGTTATTATTTTGCTCCTAGAATGGTGACTGAAACATAGAAGGTTTATAGTAACTATTAGAATGACTGAATGACATAAAACCCTATAACTCTTCTTTGGAAATAAGGACACAAATTGTTGACATCACCTGGCTCTTTAGTGTCAAAGAAATGAACATAATATTTAAAATTAGGTTACCTACACACGCATGCACGCACGCACACACACACACACACACACATCAATAAGAAACCCTGCTCTGCATACTACACTGATACTGTTTATTAATTTTGTTATTAGTGTTACCATAGACTTCCCTATTAACACAATGAACATACATAACGTAAGAGTATCTGTTGAACCAGCAATAATAAAATCCCCACAAATAAAGACAAAAAATAAAATTAATAATCCAATTTAACCTCTTGTTTGCTCCCAGAGAACTTGGGCCCCAGCTGAAGAAGCAATGGATGTTCAATCCATACTTTCCAGATTCAGCTCTAACCCCCTGTAACTCAAAGTAATGAGCGCCTTACTTTGCTCAGAGGACTCTATCTATTAGGTTGGTGCAAAAGTAATTGAGTTTTTTGTAGTTATTTTTAACCTTTTAAATGGCAGTTACTTTTGCACCAACCTCATAGTATTTAAAAATGCAAAATTATCGTAAAATATAAGCATTTTATAAAACAGCCTCAAATTCAAGCCAATTGTTTAATCCAGTAGTAACAGTGGCAGAGGTTGGAGTAGTAGAAATTGTATAGTGGTAGTGGTGGGAGTATCATCGTTGTTGTCATCATCGTCATGCTGAGACAGATTTGTAGGCCCAGGATGCAGCCGCTCTGCCTGGCGTGCCACGTCCGCACACCAACACATAACGCTTGTGTCCCTGTAAATGCCCTGCTTGAGCATAAACGTGCTATACCCACTCAGCCAATATTAATGCGCAGCCAGCTCTGAGGGCTCACCTCCTTCCTTGTTCCTTATCCATTTTTACTTTTTTTCTCTTTCTTGTCCCTTATTCTTTATCCTATAAAGGCCTCCTGCCTTCTGCCCCATTTTGTGGTTCTCTAGATCCTGGGGAACAGAGACTGCCCACTGCAGAACGTGTTAAATAACGTTTGTTTGCATCACCTCAATTGTCTTTCTCAGCTGTTTTAAACAGTGATGATGTGCTGCAAGAAAAAGCAAAAAAAACATCTTTAGTTAAAAGTAACACAGTCTAACGGACACAGGTGGTTTGCGCTAATGAGAAAGGCTTCTACACTTTTAGCTGCACGCATAGGTCTGGGTTTCTCACCAAGTTCAGCCTCTAAAAGTGAGCTGCTCCACGTTGCTGTTATTCAGGCACAGCCCCTGATCTTACAGAGCTCACCGCCTGGAGATGAACTGTGTGCATGAATGACCCACCGTGCAACATAAGACATGGTGTTCTACGGCTGAAAACAAAGGACTGGGGGGAACACCAAAGCAACCTTGATTAATTCTATCTAGAGACTGGGAAACGTTTTAGAGAAAATAGACATTACAGTTACACATAGGTGTATAATCCCCCAAATATTCAATTACACACACACACACACACACACACACACACACAATTACCACATGCCATTGTGAAACCCGCTATGTAAATGCCACATTTATTTTCACTATCTGTAACTATACACTGGGTTGCTATAACAGCATAGATTAATTAAGGGCCTTTCTGTTATAGATCTTAACTTCTCGGGACTTGGAAGCTTTAGTCATCCTCTACCTGTACATTTTATTTTGAAAAAAAAAAAAAAACAACAACAACTGAACAGTCCTCTTTCTCCTCATTTTCAATTAAGATAGACTTTGGTTTTAAGAAATCCTTTTTTCCTTGGCATCATCTTCCTTGCCATAGAGTACAAAGGCAACAACGCATTAGGATATTACTTTTTTTTTTCCAAAGAATAAACAGAGGGACAAATGTGATATTCTTGTAATTAGATAAATAAAGATGATTTTGCTTTACTCCTTATTTGTCAACACAAATCAGATTATTATTATTGCATCATTAAGGAAACATAGAAGGATTCATTTTTCTTCTTTGTAGCTATTATTATGTTAGTTTTAATTAAAGAAGAAAATGTTGAAAAATAGCTGGTCAGGGAAATGGTGTTCCCCATTTTAATATTGCCAGCATCCTCCTCAATGAATATTAGGTCTATGTAAGGATTCTATTGCATTTTGGAATTGCTGTAACACATATTTTCCTCTAGTGCATCATTCACAATGACTACCAGTCTACCATGGTCCCAGACACTCCAATAATCGTGGAGTGTCTGGGACCATGGTAGACTGGTACTCATTGTGAATTACACACTCCACGATTATTGCAACAGTCAGCTTAATAATCGATTGTGGGACGGGCCTACCCATTTGACCAACTAGAATAGGACATCATTATTGTAGGCCTTATCATCAGTACCTGCAAAGAACATTGTAAAGCAACATTGTACCGATGGAAGTAGATGGGTTTGGCTATGCCAGGAATGCCCAATAATTCTCCTAGCCCAGCATGCTGAAGTAAGAGCAGGTGTACAAACTGTCTCCTCTGGATAACCTTATGTGCGCTTATGCACAAAAACATTTCTCTTGCAACATAAAAGCAATTTCTTTTGGATAAAAAAAAAAGAATATGATTGGTTCCTGATTCGGACCCTGCAGCCTATCATCAGTGTCTCCTCTAATCACCCAACAAGTGTTTATCCCTACTGTGTTCCTTTTGGAGATGCTTCTCTGCATACTTGGCTGTATGACAAGAGAGGTCCCTGTGCTTGGAGAGCTTGGGTTTGTCTTAGTTTGGGTTTTCTTGAAAGCAGAGCCTGCGAGGTAGACTTGGGCTTAAGTAGTTTATTCAGAGGTAATCCAAGAATGCAAACTGAGGGAGGTAGGATAGTGATACAGAGACAGACGGAAAGTTAACAAAGGGTAACTTACTGAGTTGGTTATTGCCGTGGGTTTCTGGAGCTTGAACCCACTGGAGCTTCTCTCAAGAAAGAGAATGCATGTTGAAATTGCTCTTCCAGAATACAGGACGATGCAGTGCACATACTCTTGGATTTCTGTCCCTGTTGAGCATTAATTCTGGTGGCGACTTTCCATAGCTTCAGAGAAAACAGGCAGAAACACTGCAAAAAGGCCCAGGCCCCTGCAGGCGGGAACCTGGCTGTGCACAGGGAGCTGTCCACTGTCAGTGTGCTGAAGTGGGCAGAGTGCAGAGTGAGGAGATGCTACCCTGCTCTTAGCACCTGTGTTATGTACACTTGTACGGCACCTTGAGAAGAGCACACTTTATGTCAGACAGCTTTATAAATAGAGTCATATTGTCTACCAACAATGAAGAGATCAGATGTAACTAGAGGGCAGTGGCAGTTTCTGGGAATGAATGCAAGTCAAATCTGAGCCTGAATTCCTTGCTTAAAACTCTTCAGCAGCGTGATCGTCAAGCTGCTGATGCTCACAAATAGCATTACAGGCCTTCAGCGACTGTGTCCTGCGTGACTCTTCTGCACCTCCAGTCGTGCTTCTGTCCCCTGCATACACGTCTTACTCTAGGAATATCAAACTATTTATATTTCCCTGAACATATGAACCCTGAACGTATCATACTGTTTGCAGATGTTGTTCTTTTTTCCCGGAATGATCTTCTTTGAGGGTCTTATGGAAAAAAAATGACATGACTTCCAATTCAAGTACTATCTCTATTCATAAGCCTCTAGTAATCCACCAAAGTAGGTGAATCTCTCCTGTCCCTGCCACATACACTTGACACCATCATGGGAGAGGTCCATGCATTTGCAGCATTTGAAGGATATAACAATATTTCTTAATGTGTATATCTCCTTTGAGCTCTTAAGGGCTGCAGCAATGCTCTGTAATCTGTATTCCATGAGTCTGACATGGTACCTTATACACAGTAAGCAGTTTACACTGAATGGATGGTTGACAAATGAAGTCATTTAAGATGATACAGCTTCTCGTGTAATCTGTCAGGCTCTAATTACTCTTTGTGTTGTAGAATATATTGCAGAGATTTGTGTTTTACTCTACTTTGAGTTTTCTACAATTTATTTGTCATACTTCTTAAACAAACAAACAAACTTAGAAACATCAGTAAGGATGCAGCTAGTCACTTCTATAAGTTTAACCTCTGTAACGTACGCATCTGAAGGTTGTGTTTCTATAACCATTTTCTTCAGAGAGCTGTGGCCTGCTCCATGGTGTGGTCTATGAGCTTTGCTCCACCTCTCTGAGAGTCTCTGACTTTTGGAAGTTCTTCTCTGAACACGAGCGAGCATAAGAACAAACAGAAACAGAGACTGACTTCCAGTTCATGCCTTTGATGTTCATATTTGACTGCTTTTTTAAAATACCCATCTTTTTACTTTTTGACATCTCAAGGATACATTAATACAAAGCACTGATACATTTATTTAAAGGGCAATTAGGTTTGGTTAAATAAGCATACTATTAGAATAATGGATGGTTTAATCAGTATAATAGTGACAGTTGACTAGCTTCACTAAAAAACAAAAACAAAACAAAACACGAAAAACAACTGAAAACAAAAAAGAAAAAGCCCCATCACCAATCTGACTAAAAACACTCTATTATGCTTGTATGACTCTTTACTGAATTGCATCTGTATCATTGGCAAACCAAGGCTATTATATTGATTATCTGCAATGGAGCATTAAAATGAAATTGTGTTGTTAGTGGAACTGGACCAGGCGTTAGTGCCAAATGTGAATCTGGGTCACGGAACATGTAAATGTTATGTGTCCATAGACAAATCATTGTATTTCAGCATTTTTGTGCAGTAAATACGAAGAATGGACTAAATTAATTGTATATTTGATGAGGTTGTCGCTAGTGCCTTATTAGAATTTCCAGAGAAGTAGCCTGTAACCTGAGTTACAATGGATGGTTTACTCCTGCCTGAAATTTTGTATCAGCACAGGATATCAAGAAACTTAACAATGAATTTGACTATGTTTGGAGACCAAAGTTTTATGATAAATTAACTTGAAATGACAGCATATGAAGATTCACTGAGTACAGAAAGACCTTATAATAATCCTCTTTGTTCTAATATTTTCGTCCCAGCCCCCTTGACTCTCTTCCTTTATTTTCTTAAGACTCTATTTTTTTCTGTTTACTTTCACAAAAAGAAATTTCCTTTTTCTCAGATTCTGCTCTTCTCTCTACTGTGTACTCCAGCTAGCACAACTGAGTTCTGTTAACTGGCAGAGAAGTGAAATCATTCTATCTCCTTAGATTTTTGTAAAGAGGGAAGACAGTTATTGTCATTCATTGTTTTAAAATTTCTTTTTAGTGGCATAGACACATGTATGAATGCACACACACACACATGCACACACACACACACACACACACACACACACACACAACGCTTAGTGATCAAGGTCAAGAAATTCATGCATTCTGTGAAGATCACAACTGAATTGCTTTCTCATTGATAAACCATGGAAGGATTCCAGAAAAATAGCCTCTACTGGGTGAATTCTAATTCAAATATGTTTTAATGCTGTATGTTGGTATTGGGAGGAATTTTTCAGATTGCTATGTATTTTCTATACTAGATTTTGCATATTTTTAAATGTCCCACACATCTACAAGTAAGTTACTTATTCTTTTTGAGACATATGCATCCCTTTTTGTAGTTTTCAAAGTGAATTTAACATGACTTAGTCTGAAAGGCTGTTTTAGTAGAGTTAAAACTAATTGTGGAGATTTTAAGTAGATCACTTTCTCCTACTATTAGCATAGTGATAAGGAAAAAGTAAGTGCTTAATAAATACTAAATATCTGCCAAATATAAATGTTAATGGTCCATAGGACAATGTGTGGTAAAGAGAAAATGGCATTTAACGTAAAACAGACGGACTCAGTTTTGTGTTACCCATTGCTGTGTGACCTTGTTTAAATTGTTTTACCTATTTAACGGGAAGGTAATACTTATTTCATACAATTATGCAAGGTAGGGGTAGGGAAAGTTTTAAAAACCTATCTAGGTGCATGTTATAGCTTAATATATATCACATAATAGACACTCAAAGTATATCATCCCCCCTCTTTTCAAAAGGTGTGCTTTTAAAGATTCAAAATTTGAAAATATCATTCTAAAAATAAAAAGTATATATAACATTTATTTCAATACTAGATTGCATTTCAACATCTAATTGCTTCATGTATAAAGGACAAAAATGAACTATTCACTTCAGTGACTGCAGTCCATTATTTTGAGTGTTTTGGGAGAAAATTTGAGTTACTTGAGGAAAACATGAATTTTGGAAATAAAGACTAGCCATGGGTTGCCATGTCTGTAGACTGATGGATGATCAAGCTGGATCCTATGAATTTGAATGAAAAAGTAATACAACTCATCTCAGAAGGCAGTTCCAGAATTATCTGTAGCAAAGTAAAAAGTATGGCCTCCCCAAGCTCATGATTGCAGCTATAATCACATTGTCTCCGTGCAACGCTCCGATTTTAAAAATAATTGGCACATCACATATGCTGCACTTCAGGTATTTTTTATCATTTCCAGGCACACTACCCTTTCCATAATAGCTTTTGTTTTTATTGGACCTCACTTCTGGGCAAAGGTCTAATCCTTGCAGTTGTATATCCTTGCTGGTCCAGCGTTTTGACCAATCTGCTCTGTTTTGTTTGGTTTGTAATGAGTGGAGTTACACACCTTCATCTAAAGCTCATATCCAACTTTTATCAATATCTGAGTGAGGTTTACAGTATTTATGTACATTCCCAAACAGAACTGATTTTGAAGTGTACTACTGACACCAAAAGGGTTGGCCCAGGACTGGTTCACGCCTTTCTGTCCCGTGGATCCAGAACCACTGTCCCCTCTCCTTACTAATAGGTTGTATACATTTTCTTTAATATCTAAAAGTGTAAAAGTTGAGATCATCCCCCTTTACTCAGACAATGTAATCATTGTCCCACCTTCTAAAGAAGTGTAGAGCCCAAGTTCCTAAGGGCCTATACATCCCCTTTAAAGCAGGTACCCTCATTTATTCCAATGTGATGTATGTCTCTGCTTATACCATATAGTGATTATGTCTTATATGACAGTTTTTAAAAATTTTTGTTTCTTTTATTTATTTCAACAAACAAACCCAAAAGCAACCTTCAGTGGTTTGCCCGCTCTGATTTACTGTTAACAGAGAAACCAAATGCCCGTGCATTCATGGGGAGGGTTCTGTCTTGCAGTTGGCGTCTTGTAATCATGGGCAACGTTTTCTGCCTTCCAACCTGAATTTGAAAGTTATCCCTCTGCCCCATGTGGTCTGAATGAAGACACAGATGTTGGGCTCAGACAGATACCTGTTCTGCCATCATCAGTGAAGAAGGACTAAATTAATAAAAAGATGGATGAAAGTTAAAGAATCTCCAGTCTGAGGATGTAGTCTCCAATCCCAAAAGATATCTGTGCCAAATCGAATTCAGACTTTGGCTGAAGGATAGAACTTCTCTGCATGGCGGATGTTGTGGTGAGGATTGCAGAATGACGGGGGTTTCTCCTTGAGCTCCTTGTTTAGGAAGCCTCATATTCCATTTTAGTTCCTTCCTGTGAATATCTTCCCCCATGTTTTTAAAAGGCTGAATTCCTGAAGGCATAAAACAAACAAACCTACATTACCTTTGACAATTAACCAAGTCACCAGGTATTGCGTGTAGTTCTTTGTACACCATGTACAGAGTGTCTGTCCCACATTCATGATCAGTAAATGCTGTCTCTTCTTAATTTCAGGCAGTATCAGTGCTCGTTAGGCATCATATTGGATCCAACTTAGTAAAAAGAATGTTAGAGAAACACCACTATTCTGCACTTCGAAGTAAGCAACGGTGTGGTAGGGATCACAAAGAAATACAAATACTTCTTTTTATCTTATCACCTCTCCCCTAGTTATGTTTACAGTGTCCAGAACATTCGATATGCTAAATATTTATTGAAGGAATTAAAATGGATTTGAATGTTAATTTTGCACTTACTGGCTATTTAGCTTGGAGTCAAAATCTTAGAGATACAACTTTCTTCCAGGTTAAAAGGTAATTCTGACACATTCACAAGACTGGTGTTATAACTAAGTTATTTTATTTTATGTAAATTGCCCAATAATATCAAAGAAATAAAGAGATCAGTAAACTTCAGTCAACTTTATTGTCACTTAGGCCGTTTGGAAAAGGTTTGACTTTGTAAACAAAGACTGTAGCAAAAGTGACATTTCAGGTCTATCCTTGAAATAGCATCTCCTTTTAAATCAAGATAAATGATAACAGTCTTGGTTGTTTTATTGGCTGTCCCAGTGCACTTGGCAAATACTTCTGAGTCAACAATGAGCATGGATATGCCATTGTTTGGCAAAGGATAAAAATAATTGCATTCACGTCTCTGTGTCCCTCCCCACTGAGAAGGACGAATGATTTTCCTGGACAATGTTAGTCCGATATCCAATATAAAGTAAAATCAACCTGTTCAGGTCACACGGATAGAATGGACTGCCACTGTCACCTGTCTTTAGAAGGAATTTGAGTCTGATGCCAATGAAACTGCCTATAACAGCTAGAGGATGAGCCGTTATAAGACTTTTCTTCTCACGGTTTAACCCTTGTGTTACTTGGATTTTTTTTTTTTTATGGTAATTGATCCTTTAAGAGAAAACCAATGATTAACACTGAAAAACAAGCATTCAAGATCTATCTATCTATCTAGCAATAGATATGTATATATAGATATACATATATATATATATATATATTTCTAACAATGAAATATAATTTTTAATTCTTTCTAATAATGGTTATTTCTAATACCAATTATTTCTAATAATGAAATATTAGAAGACACCTAAATATCTTACAATGAAGGAATAGTTATCGGTACTGGCCCGTATACTTGACTGTGATGCATGCATGAAGAGTAATAGCAACGAAATACCTCTAGCAACAGTGCAACTACATAAAAGAAAATATTAAATGGAAAAGAAACTGTGTTTCAAAAATAGTTTTTCTCATAAGCATAGTCATGTAAAAAACAGAAACTCTACCAAATACTATGCAAAATTAATAATAGCTCTGTTAGAATGATTGCCCTTTTCTTAGTGTCATTGTTATGGTATATTGCTTTTAAGATTCAAGATTAGAAATTATTGTCACAGTCAACCCTCGAAAGAAAAACTCTTCTGAAAAATTAATCATAGCTGTGTAAATCTGTGTGTTTTAAAAGGGTACTTATCACAGTGTTTTTTGTATTAATGAGAAATTGGGAACAATCTTAAATGTACAACAATATCTTACTAATTTAACAAATTCATATATATGCAGAAGAAGGAATGCTATGCAGGCATTAGATAGCATGTTTTCAAAGATTATTCAATTACATTAGGATAGATAAGTAGGACAAAGACTGATGTGGAATCAGAGAACATCTTTATATGTACATATAGTAAACAATTACTAGAAGTGTATAACACACTCATATATCAAAGTATTAGCAGAATTTACCTATGAACGGTTTATATTGTGCTTTATTCATTTCCATGTTTAGCTTTCTTTACAATAAGACTTAGTCCCTTTTAAAATAATAGGAAGCACTCTCTGAAGAGCTTACATACTTCAATAATGGGTTTCTTAGGTTAGGCCACTGCCAGTTACAATAAATTTCCAACCCCCTGACTCATGGTTTTTTTATACTCCATTCAATGTCTCATGTTGTGGCAGTCATATATAGATGCCAAGAATAATTTCCTTTTGGTTGGTTTTTAAGTAACTCAAGGGAAGGGATGCTGGTCTCTTAGAAATAGCATCCCCAAATCTTTGTAAA
Organism: Rhinolophus sinicus; assembly: GCF_036562045.2. Lineage (NCBI taxonomy): Eukaryota > Metazoa > Chordata > Mammalia > Chiroptera > Rhinolophidae > Rhinolophus > Rhinolophus sinicus. Next base: position 37,861,248 of record NC_133760.1, on the reverse strand, counting down.
ATTATTTTGATTATTTTATAAGTGATCTCAACACATTTATCTGTGTGAATCTTCCCTGTCCCCTATATCTCATTTGTCCATGTTCATCTCAAAGGGAGTTCACTCCTTGCAACTGAGGACGCACCAACTGGCCCCTTCAGTAGCTGCTTGGGGTACTAGATCCCAAGCTTTATGATGTGGCATTTCATCCAAACACAAAAGTGGTGGAAGAAGCTGAAACTTAAGGTGTGTGGCTAGACAACTGTGCTGCAAAGAAGCAGCCAAAAGAGAGAGTCCCACCAAGTCAGGCTGAATCGCTGTGCTGGAGGGACAATCTGCTGCTGGCCTGGTGATCATAGCACTAAGTCCATTGGGGGAGGAATTTATGATGCTCTGGATACACTAGAGACGATAAAGGCCATGATTGGAAGAAGGCTTGTCTGGGTTCGGTTCTCCCAGAAGCAGACTGTGAGACCAGAATTTGAGTTGCAGAGAGTTTGTTGGGAGGGAGTTGCAGGAAGCACCCAGGGGAGAATTGAGAAATGAGACAGGAGAATAAAATCCATCAGGGGTGCAGTATTTGCACGCTATTTCTGTTGGCAAGTAGGGCTCTTTAGATAAACGATCTCATCTAGGAGGGGGGAACTGGGTTACTTATCCAGTGATTTTCATCTGTGATTGACTGAGGGTCGTTCCCTGGCACTTCCCACCTCGCAAGCACATGGGCTGAGTGGGCACTGACAGAGGAGCCCCATTAAAAAAGCTACATGTGCTTGCAGATGGAAGCCACTGAGTGACCAAACACGCTGTTGGGATGCTAAGGGAGTGCAGCATGCCAGCAGTCTCTGCTCCAAGGAGAAATGGACAAGAGTCGGAAGATGCAAATCAAATTATGATGGATCTTCCAGATCCAGTGGAAACAAGTAGGGAACATTGTAAATTCTTGGCTAATATGTCATGAAGATTAATCTGAAGACAGTCTCCTGAATGGATAGCAGGGGAAAACATAAAATAAGATAGGCAATCTAGAAATAAAGTTAAAACTTTAAATGCCCTTATTGCCCACATAAAATAACCTCTCCCCGCTTCTTCAGAAAAACAATCAGAAGGGTGAAAAATCCAAAGACAAACACATTTATTTTATTTTTAGGAATGGGTTAGCAGGGGAAATAATTCTGTTTAATTCAGAATGACACTGAAACCTATATTAAAAAGCATTCTGCACGTTCAGATTACCAAAATGATAAGCAAGACAATTAGGAAACATATTTTCTGTATAAAAAGGGCGATGGCTCTACCATCCATAGAACTCCTTCATTAGAGTAAAAGACATCGTCAAAAGGCCTGAGTTAAAATCCTGCCTTAATCATTTCATCGGTATTGATTTTAAAGGAAGTTACTTAAATGAGTCTTTGAGAATCAGTTTTTTTTTAAAATGGCCTAGACATTAGGACTGTGTGGGCATTAAATGAGATGATACATGTGAAGATGTTGGCACATAGTGAGCTCTGGGTGAATGTTAGCTCTTGTTACCCACTACCCTTACTTTTACCACCAACTCTAAACACCCCCACTCTTCCCATTACCCCCATTACTGTCTTAGTTACTAAAGTGACTGTAATCACGCAAAAAGGTGGACACAATACAATCTCATTCTCTCATCCCGTCTTTCTCATTTGTCTTCTCTCACACACACATACACAACCAGACAGACTTAAATGTCCCCCAAATATTTTTAACTAATCTGATATTTTAAAAATGATGAATTATATAAAAATATAGCAAACCTTAACTATCATCCTTTTTAAAAGAATTAATAATATTACATTATAACACCTGGATTCAAAAAGCATCGTAAAGGACAAAAGAAACAGTTACGGACATTTATTTCTAAGATTATTCATCACAGTGATAATTAAGACAGCCAAAAAGTAGAAACTATATAAAAACCCATCAAGAAAGGGATGCTTTAAATTATATGTTTATATGATGTAACACTAAGCAACCATTAAAATGCCGTTTTGGAAAGATATTTAAAGACATGAAAAAATCTTCACTGTATTTAGGTAGAAAACTTTATGGGTATAAATAATCCAATCTCCTTATAAGAAGTTTATAACAATTAAGAATGATGACCATATTATTTTAAAATGTATTTTGAGTGTTAACTTATTTAATTCTCCTAAAAAATCTGTGGAACAAATGCCCACCATTTGTGTTATACAGATGTGACTACTGTAGCTAAGAGCTACAAAGGTTATACAGTTCGTAGGTTAAACTGGAGACGAATAACTCACGATCACAACGAATGGTGGTGGTGGTGGTGTGTGTGAGAGAGAGAGAGAGGGGTGGGGGGGTGGGGAGAGAGGTTTTATATAAGATATATTAGGATTTGATGTTTTTTATATTATCAGAATTTCTCCAAAGAATGTGTATTGCTTTGCTATTCACAGTTGTTAAATTATAGAGCTCTCAAATAGAAAGGAGATAGAAGAAATAAAGTGGAAATTGACAGTCCAAGAAACAACCTCCATTTTCAACAGATATTACAGTAGGTTTTTAGTTGAATGATAATGGTGGTGCTACCATTACAGGTTTTTATTCCCTTTTAATATCTGAAATGTAATGAATTAGCATATGGAATGTGCTTAGTACTAATCACAGATTACAAATGAGAAAACGTCTGTGGTCTTAGTGAGCTTCTGGATTAATAGATGAGCTGCGTCATTTCTTCAGGTTGTATAAATGTAGAGAAGAGGGGTAGCATTTAATCTGGGAATGATTAAAACTTTATGGGGAAAGAAAGGAGCGCTGGAAGTGTGCTGAGGAAGATTTGTACATAACACCAGTAGCTTTAAGATATAAACATGATTTTATAAGCAGAATTTATTTTAATATCATGAAGAGTTCTATATTTGTGTTACTGTTATGTTGGTGCAAAAGTAATTGTGGTTTTTGCAATTTTTTAACTTTTGGAACTGCAATAACTTTTGCACCAACCTAATACTAATATTAGTAATAGATTCCTTAAGAATCTTTAAGAATTGTTTAAGAATCCAACCCCAATTTTATTCCATGTACTGAACAAAATTAGCCTTACTTTCCTGGTTCTTCATGAGCACTGATGGCCTTGGCTAGGGTCCTACCGCCATGGAGAGAGCTAGGACCTGCCAGGGTCTTTATTGGCATTTACAGTTCTCATTCCTTTGATATGTTCAAAGCACCATGTGAGGCACTGAGGGATGCCCATGAACAAAACAGGCACGCATCAAAACCCAAATTTCTCCTATTGCAGAACTTGAGTCCATCAATTTGAGAAGTTTGTTCCAAAGGCAGTAAATTATAGGAAATATCCAACCTTGAAAAACACCACATGTTTTTTATGTAGCGCCAACCTAAGCATTTTGTAAAAAGAATATACAACCAGAACTGAAGACTCAAAAGTAAACATCTAACACCTAACACACCTAACAGCATGTAAGATGAACTTAAAAGAGAGAGCAAGGTACTACTGTATGTTGTACAACATATTGTAGAACAAATGAATTGGTCATTTATATATATATATATATATATATATATATATATATATATATATATATATATATATATGATTTACAAAGCACAGTTCTAGATGCATCTATTAGTTTTTTGTTGTTGTTTTTTTTTTATTCAAGTTGCAGAGAGCATAGAATGTAGAACTCTTGGGGGGAAAAATCTGTCTTATCTGTCTTACACATTTGTCCTCAAAGACATTATATAATTGTCATAACTATTAAGATGAAAGAGAGAAAAATATAGTATATTGATGACATATATGAGGCTTCAGCTGGTCACACACTATAACACAGGCTGTAATAGAATTCTAACTAGCATACTCAGGTAGATTGGAGAAATACTCTGTACTCTGCATTTCATTCACAACAAACCAGTGCAATTTAAATTTTACAGAATTCACACATCATGTATATCTCATTACAAAACTTTTCTTCTGGAAACTGCATATTGTTTAAAAAGCAACCTATTTGTGATTTGGTTTTAATGGTATTGCAGAAATGGTTTTATATTATAATGAGCGTCAAACAAGAGTTCCATTTTAAAACCCACTGAAGACTCAGACCCCTTTGCAAGCTAGCTTTCAGATGTGGGACAGCAGTAGTCTCATAAACAGCGGGCAGTGAGAGCTAAAATGTCTCGTGAGATGGTTTCAATTGAGTAATAAAAATTAAAGCAAATTTGAGCAGTGCTTACAAAGACATGCCTCAGCCTAGAAAGGATTTATGATCTAGTTGAGCAAAGCAAAACTCCCTATCTGGGAAGAATCCTGTGGCTGTGTGTGCAGTGATTAGGCTTCTCTGGGAAAGAAACGGTTCCCTGTGTGAGTCTGTGAGCATATGTATTTGGAGGCCTAGTGTGTTTTCCATACTCTGACTGCTGACTGCCATCAGTGCTGTCAGTAGATATATGTAGATTGCCTTAGAGCTTTGGGCTAAATTCTCCCTAAAACAACTGGTTGGTCTCTCTCTCTCTCTCTCTCTCTCTCTCTCTCTCTCTCTCCTTGGAATTACAAACTCAGTGCAACAAGGGTCAAGCAGGTAACAAAAGAGTGCGGTGTGCTGGTTGGGTGGGGACTGTGGTAAACTCAGCAGTGCCCACCCCATCTGAAGGAAGCAGCACTTTAGCATAGGATTTAAGACCTTGACATCTAATCATTTGCTAATGCATCTCTCCACTTACCAGGTATGTGGCGCTGGTTGGGCAAGGCAAGATACTCATCTAATATGTATCCCAGTACCCACATTGGGAAGCTGTGACCATAATAGTATCTGTGTATAAAATAGCTCCTCTGACGGACCCCGTGTGAGGGGCTGCACAGTGATTGAAAAAGGAAAATCCCAGCACTCTGCAATTTACATTCCAGTGAGAATGAAGTCACTGATACATTTTTTTTAAAAAAAATGATAATAATATACAATATACTCATTATTGAAAAAAGGCTACGTGGGCAAAGAAATGGGTAGGATTTTACTATTTTAGTGAGCATGTTATTGTAGAAGTGGATGGGTGTTTGCATTTATTACAGGCTGTCTTTTATACAGGCTGTTCTCTCTGTGAAGGACGAATTTGAGGACAGCAGTGAGTCAAGTGAGAGATCAGATAGGAGGAGCATTGCAGGGAAAGGCATCCACTGGAAGGCCTCTGAGCCTGGCATGTGCTTGGGGTGTTTGGAAACAGCATGGGACCAAGGGCCTGTAGAACAAGGGAGCAGATAGAGTTATGGGCGAAATCAAAAGATCATGCAGGGCCTTGCAAGCTACTGCGATGGTTTTGCTCTTTATAAAAGAGGGGAAGTTCTTGAGCTGAAGAATAACATGGTGTGACTTGAGGTTTCATTGAGTGACCGTGGGTGTGGCTTGCTTGGGGGAGGATGGAGTCTGAAGGAGTTGGGTGACGTCATGGAGAAGACAGGAAGACCAGGCTGTAGTTGATGGTTGCGTGAGCCCAGGAGGTGATACGGTGACGGAGACGACAAGTGGTTAGTTTCAGGATATGTTTGAAGGTAAAGCCGATGGGATTTACTCATGGGTATAGGATGGGTTGATGGTGAAGCTAAGATTGTTTTTAGCAAGGCAACTGCAGATTAGAGTAGACATTTACTGAGTTAGGAAAAAAAGAGGGGGAAGCAGATTTTGAGTTTGAGAAATTAGGGTTTTGTTTTGTGAGGATTTGATGGAAAGATCGGGTCAACTGTTTAAAACAGCACCTAGTGTATTGTAGTGAGTAGTAAAGGTTAGCCATCATTACCATCACGATCTTCATTTCTGTTATTATGTTAATTTAAGACCATGGCCATCCTGCCTTTTGCTTTTTCAAGTAGAGCTGTAATTTTTGTTTCATGATAAAATATCTTCATTTTAAATGTCAGAAACCATAAACCTCTTATTGTAGCTGCAGCTGGAGTGGAAAGCGCTGTGTACACATTTTAATGATCTCTCACCTAGGCACCTGCTAGGTCTCCACTTTGCTGCTGCAGGCCTTTCTCTGGAGCCATGGGAATGTGCTCAGCTCTTGAGCAGGTAAAGCCTGAAAGTACAGGACGTTTAATTCCCCAGGGGAGCCCCTCAACCAGTGGCATCCAGGCTTTGGTTTCAATTAAGCCTTGATGGATACATTTGCAGGGACCATTGTGATTGTTTCTAGGCAGTTCTTCAGAGGACACTGGGCAGGAATGAATCTAGTTGCTGGGAGTGGTTAAACAGCTGATTAACATACACTTTATTAGCTTTTGCTCTGTCCTTCTCTGACTCTCTCTGCAACCTTACTCTGAGCTCCTGTGATTACCTCTAATATGAAAATAAATTATCTGATCCCAAGTTTCTGTCTTAGGCTTTGCCTTCAGTGGAATCCATACTAAGTCAACAGCTAATAAAAAGAAAATAATCTGAAAGCTAAAAATACACATCATGCCACCAGTTTGCTGCTGATACTCTTGCTATTATGGATGCCATTATTCCATGAGGAGTTGTGCTTGGCTTGACTTATTGTCCTACTCAAGGCGGAGAAAAAGCCCCTTTTTGTCAGGAGAGCTTACATGACCATAAAGCATTCCTAATACCCTTATCATTTGGATCGATAAGTGGTACTAGGGAAAAAAGACATATGCACAAATCTGGTTCTAATTCAGATCTCTAGAAGAGAAAGTAGGAAGTAATATTAAAGAAATATCTTCTTATGTGCAAACATCAAGTTAGGTCTTACATAATATTTCACTGACTATTCCTTGTCATTGACATTGAGGGAAGGCATACCTTATATTTCAGATTATAAACAAGGACACACAAGATGTTAACAAGATGTCCAGTATTGCGCGGCTAGTTTGTAACAGACCCAAGATACAATATATGATGTCTGATGTCTTAGCCTATACTCTTTTTAAGGGATTTTATGGGCTAAGGAAAATATTAGAATTCTGGAAATTAAGTTTTATCTCTGGTGGCAAAAACAATCAAGGAACGAGAAAGAAAATGAAAAGAAAGTGAAGCTATTGTAATTGCAAGCATGGTTAACTTTTAAAGGTTTGCCTTATAAGGGGTTGGAATACTTTCAAGAGAAATGTTTATCACTTAGTCATGCAGAATATTTTCCCCAAGTCATATAGAAATTTGCCTCTTAAAATAGTTTGAATCTATTTAATCTGATTAAATATTTTATCACTTTAAAACCACCCTTTTCCTCTTATAAGTAAATTTACAGGAAACATATTTGTTTGGATTTGGAAAGTGTCAGGGATATCTCTATGGGGTAATGGTTTATTTTCAGCATTTAAAATTTTTAATATAATCTAAATTCAAACACCAACCTATCCATATTCTAGTGGGTTGTATTCAGTTTTACCAGTGTCCAATTAAATCCCAATTAAGTGCATTTTCCCACTAATTTAATTAATTTTCATGGCAATCACTAATTTCAGTTATTTTCAATGCACTTTTGATTAAATCACTTTATTGCAAATTCCCTTCCATAACTTTCAATCAGCCTCTGGTTTATTCAATCTGTATACCCAGAATCAATATGGTATACCAAGCGTCAGCAGGGCTCTTTGTACCTAATTGAGATGGGAACTAATCTATCTCATTTAAGTCACTGTGTTACAGTGCTGTGCACAGTCCCTATAAAAGTCCACACTTGTGTGAGAAGCATCACTGCTGGCTCGCAATTGATAAACCTGTCCAAAATCATTCTGATTCAGCAAGACTCAGTATTTGTGTGGAATTCTGCCCATTTCAGAGCCCTTCACAAACACTTGCCCTTGGACTTCCATGTTACCCACACGCACTCAGTTCCCTGAGCAGTAGCATCACAGGGGAGGGAACCTTGCTGTCAGTCACGCCGCTGCCAGTTCTTTACAGTGTCACCTGGTTTGGGCAAATTGCCTAACCCTTTGGTGCCCCAGGTTTCTCTTTCAATAATGTTAATTGTGTGCCATTTTGAACTGTTGTCTGGATTAAGATGTTTGGAAGAATGTCTGACTGACAGAGGTTTTCTCAGTTTTAGCTGCTGTTAATACCATGGTTTACGGCTATAAAAACGAACATACGTTAAGCACCAGCCATGTGACAGACTATTCTTTAGCTGTTACTATCATGACACCATGATATCGTACATTACATAGAAAAACCTAGTAAACTAGGTGCTGTTTTCCTTGGTTTGCAGATAAGGTGAGTCTCAGAGAATCAGTGGCTCAGCCCCTAATGTTATTCAGGGAGAGAGATTTGAACCCAGTCTATTTGAATCAAAGCCTAGCCTGACTCTAGCATTGCGCTGTCTTCAGCTGTTAAGATGTTTCTTTGTGTGTCAGATTTTTATTATAAAACTTTACTATTGTAATAACTTGTTCCAAAAAACAAAACAAAACAAAAAAGCACCCACGCATGGATGACATAGATAAAAGATGGAGATAGAAAGAGAAATAAATCTGGGCATTGTTTTTACTGTAGGGAAGAAATAATGGTTTTGGAAGAACAGGACGCAAGCCTCACAGAATTCTCCAGCATTAAGATTAGGGCACAACACGGTTTGCTAACAGCTTTACTGTCAGAACTGTTGTCAGGAAGGTCCAGATTGGATAAAGTATGGTGAAATTTGGATAGGAGAAGGTATGTCATAGATACAATTTTATAAAAATACACGGGGAGCTACAAGCCTTCCTGTGCACTGTATCACACACTAACTGATGATCTACAGACATCTCTGCCTTCAGCAGTGATTAAAATCCTCTTGTAAAGTAGAGACAACAGTTAAGGCCAAATGAGGGGAAAAAAAAATAGAATGGAATATCCTGCCAAGTTTGTCTGGAACAGAAACATCAGTGATCTAATAGGAGTTCAAAGGCCTTAGAAAAGGTGGGCTTAAGACCAAGAAGGCAGCGTGCAATAAACAACTCTAGTCCAGGTATAAGACTGCAAGCAGGCTCTGGAGGCAGGTACTGGGTACCGGCTGGGAATGAGGATGCAATGTGAGCAAGCTGGGAATCAAAGGAGGAAGATCCTGGCGTTGGCCTTCATGGTTCCGTCGGTCCTGTGGTTTCCCGTTCCCTATCTGTAGGCAAGAATGCTATGGGAAGACAGGCCTTGGTATCTTCAGGTTAGGATCAGTGGAACCCTGGGGAAATCAAGGCACCTCATTTGTCGCTACAAAGTTGAATAGGTAGCAGATGAAGTTTGTCACCTATATAAGAATCTAATGCAGATTTATGGGCTACTCAAGGAAAGGCACTTGAATGGACGGTGATAGGTTTCTGCCAGTAGTCAGTAGACTCAGTGAGGGATGCAGGGTTTGGTCCCTGCCTTCAAAAAAACTTCTAGGTCTCTTTCCCCACACTATGCGTCGACAGATACGTGTCTTTTGACAACTTCCTTGGAGGCATGAACACAATACTCACATTTCATATGAAATACTGAGATCTTTTTTGTTGTTGTCCCCATTGGTGGTTTGGAAGTTAGCGGTGTTCACTGATAAACAGTTGTTCATTGTAGAAGCTATAGAATGGTTTGCAGACGTTAGGAATTGAAATGACACCACATTTCCATGTTTTAAAAAAATGGTAATTACAATTATAATGGCAGTTTTAGAGTGTTTGTAACAGCATGAAATTGTCCAGTTAAAAAAGAAGGAAAGGTAAAATAAACAAATCTAGAATAATAAAGCGACACAAAATGGAAAAGTCTGGTGTGATATTCTTTAGCATGCTGCTAACACAGTCATTTTAAGGGCAGATTCCATGCCATTTCTAAGACTTTATTCCCTTTTTAACAAATAAAATTTGATAATATTTTCCCTCCAAAATTACCCTTTACTGGTCTCAAAATATACAATGTCTTGAGTAAATTAAAATAATGAACAAGAGATGGGCAAATCTCAAGATTATGCTTTGCTGACATGGTATCAGATGGAGTCTGAATAGGTTTTAAATAGACAAAGAGTAGTTTATGAAAACCACAATTGCAGCCCAACTCAGAATGCAACACTTTTTTTTAATCCTTATCCATCGCTTGAATTGCAATTTAAAATATTTTATCATAAGAAAACTATAAATGGATTGATATTTTCCCTCCACATAAATTCCCAGGAATTGTGACTGTTTTCTCTAATATTGCAAATGTTTGACAGTTGTACTATGGCAGTTAGAACATGAGGGCCTGATGGTTGGGTCAAACCAGGGCAGTAAGCCATGAGTGGGAGAAGTAGCATTCTGTCTCCTTCTAAAAGGAGTCGAGTTAGCGTTCCTAAAGTCATGAAAAGTATCTTCTGAATCAAGTTCAAGACCACACTGAAAATTGGAAAATACGTAATAAAGTGGAGATCGGGAGTCAGAGGAGTATGTTGAGGGTAGAGGTTTAAGAGTGAGGCTGTGAATGAAGGCTCTCCGGGAGGTCTCATTAGTATTGTGCTCAGTAGACGCTGTGGATCCAAAGCAGGGGCTTAGGGGAGCTTTCCTGCACCTCACAAATTGCAGCCATTTAAGGAACAAAGAACAATTCAAGGAGTTAAAAAGAAGGAGAAGGAAAGCAGAAGTAGGGGATAGGTTAATGAGAAGAAATGGAAGACAGTCATGGAAGAATTAGCTATCATGAATTCGTTTCTTATCCCTCTGCTGCATATGCTACTTATAATACCTTGAATGAGATTAATTCTTACACCTCTGCTGAGATTCACTAATCCTGTACCGCGCTGCTATTTTAAAGATAGGTTTCTTTGTGGAAAAGATTTGGGCTCAAAAAAAATAGCTCAGTTGCTAAATGCATACCATTTTACATTCGGAACAGAGTAAATTATTCAAGTGTCTTTAGTGTACCTGTCAGAAGAATGATTTGAAACGTACACATACATAAAAGAGCAAGGATGGTAGTAGGAAGATAAGGTCCTTGACCCCTGGATTCTGTTTTGGCATCTGATAGTTATATAAAGCCAGTATTTCCCATTATGAGACAAAAATGAATCCATATTGATCTCTAATCTCTCTTGAGCATCCTTTTGGAAAAATGATACGGGCTCGCATTTATTCACAGAGGAGGTACCAATCATCATAGAACTCAAATGATTTGTTTCAGATGAAAAAGGAGCATGGCACCAAATTATAGTGGGCCCCGGGGCAATGTGTTTGTTTTATTTTCTCTTCTTTCTGAGTCAGGGTGAATATTGTTGTTTAAAACTCTATTATCTCCCATATTTAGATAAAACCTATGGCATCTTATTATAGTATAAAGTAGTTACATGCAGTGCAAACATAATTTGTATCTCTACTGTCTGTTTCTCCCACAGAATTAAAAAGGCAGGAGTTTTGTTATTTATATATCCCCACACCCACCCCACCATACCATGCTATGCACACAGCAAGATAACAGTCAATGTTTGTTTAATGAATGCTTGGAGAATGCCTGTCCAGATCTCAGGAAAACGGTGTCCTTGCACTAATTCTGTTGGTTTAATTGAGTCCAATTGCATATATCTTATAATGTGAGCCAATTTAAATCCGTTTTGGAAGAACATAGAGTACAGATCATAAATTAATGAAAATCACAGTGATTTATGGATTCTTGTTCCCATAGAAGACCAAATGTTTCATATTTGCAATCATCTCTGCAATCCCAAGAACCAATAATCTGGGACTTCTGTTTGTATTCAGTGTTCACTCACTGAGATGGTTCAGATTGAACATGACGTTGGGGTAATTTCTCTAACACCAACTGTCTCATCTGACTATAAGTTTCCTTTGGCTCCCATTAAACTTTTGAACTCCTGCTGAAAAAAAAATCTGGAAAATTGTGAGTATAAGTTGGGCATATGCTCCCAATTTTGATCTGAGGAATCGGAACTGACTATAATTTACATTAGATTATGCTCAAACATTTTCACTAGTTAATTTATCAAAACACAGATGTGTTTTCCAAATACTGACTAATTTTTAAATTCACATTAAATTTTCAGAGACATTTAATCCATATGCTTCGTACTGTAGCTCATCATTTTGTAGGCGAGAACAGGTCTAAGTTCAGGACTATTTTTTGACTAAGACACTTGGAGTGTTTTTAATTAACATTTAAAACTTTTTTTTTTTTAAGGCAGGAAGTTATGTTTGACAAAGTTAAGGCCAAACACCAAAAGGTTAGTGTTTTGTCTAGAACTCAGCATACATGAATCTTAAATGAATTTTAAACCTGGCTACAATAAGCTGTCTCACTCCTTGATAAAATGATAGTGAATAAAAAGTTTGCCATTAAGGAACTTCTAAGTGAGTATTTAATACTAACTAGAGATCAAGGAAAGGTTGATGAAAGGAATCAGTTTGTTAAAGAAAACAAATCCTATATACTAATAATCAGGCCATGCAAACATGAATAGTTTATTTTATTTTAAAGAATTCAATAATTTCTGAATTTCTGCCCACAATTTTTTTTTTTTTCCACTTAGAATTAAATTTAAAATCTACCTTAGAAACTGCCTACTGCAAACAAGTCAGGTAATATCTGGTCGTGTGTGTATGTGTGTGTGTGTGTGTGTGTGTGTGTGTGTGAGAGAGAGAGAGAGAGAGAGAGAGAGAGAGAGAGAGAGAGAAGAAGGATAGGAAAAAGAGGCTTCTGAGTTCTGAGGTCATGCCTAATGTTGAGAATCATTGATTGACTTTTGGTCTGATGATACTCTGACAAAATGAAGCTGGTTTAGCAGGGTCTTGGAAATGAATCAGAACTGTCCATTACAAGGAGTAAAGAACAGATGGGAAGAGCATAACAAGGGAGGCAATGGGTGTTAGGAGAAAAAAACAAAAAACAGGAAGCGATTAAAGGAGAATCAGAGCTTTGACAACCAGAAATAAACTGCGGCCTATGTGTATGGTAGCTGGCCTTTCGAGGACCTGCAGTGACCTTGTCCCCTTGCACTCATGCGCTTGTGCAGCAGCCTCACACACTGAGTCAGGGTTGGCCTGGTGACCAATCAAATGTGACAGGAGTGACGGTGTGTAATTTCTTTTGTTTCCTACATTATTACTTTTTAATTGGTATGTAATGGATATATAACATTGTGTGAGTTTAAGATACACAGAGTATTGACTTGATACATTTATACATTGCCATATGATTACTAGAGTAGCACTAGCTAACACCTCTGTCATGTCACGGAATTATTATTATTATTTTTTCGTGGTAGGAGCACATGTAAGTTCTAGTCCCTAAGTCATAAAAGGAGTTGCAACCTCTGCTCTGGTCTGTTGAATTGCTCCCTTTGGAGAAATCCAGTCACTACGCTGCGAGGACACTCAAGAAGCACCATGTAGAGAGGAGCTGAAGCTCTTATGAGTGACCCGCCTTGAAATTACACTCTCCGTCCCAGGTGACTGCAGTCTGGGCCACCATCCATTGTAACCTCACGAGAGACCCCAAACAAACCACCAAGCCACCAAGCCAAGCTCCCAAACTCCATGCCCACAGAAACCATGGTAAATTGTCAGTCACTGTTGTTCTAAGTTATTAAGTTTTGAGTGGTTGGTTCCACAGCTCTAGATAAATACGAAAGTATCAAAGTTGATTCAGGAACCGATTATACTCATTCATTCAAACATCAAATATATATTGAAGGCCAGGTACTTTGAGGTTTTAATGGAGAAAAAATTGACATAGTCCAGACCTCAAGAACTTACATGTTACTAAAGGTGGATCCTTTTTCAAATGGAAGTCCAAGATCAAGGTGCCTGCCTGGCTGAGTTGTGGTGAGAACCCTCTTCTGGGTTGCAGACTGCCTTTTCTCATTGTATCCTTGCTTGGCAGATGTAAAATCATTTTAAAAGTTAAAAAATTAGTAATACAGTAATTATAAATTAACACATTCCAATGAAGGGAATAATAAGGGCTGAAATGAAGGAAATCAGGGGGTAATTGGGGGAAGCCTTTTTTTTTTTTTTTTTTTAAATGCTCAAGGCAGACTCCGAGGAGATGCCATTTAAATTGGAATGAGAAGGCTAAACGAATGCTGCTCGTTCATTCATCTGCAAAGGAAAACATAGATCCGTGTGTGCACAGGTCCTGGGTTGAAGAAACACTTTAAAGGAAGAAATGATGGTTAGAGCTGAGTGAGTGATGAAAAGTATGCGTGAGGAAGGTGAGATGGGGGTGGGGGGAGGAGCTAGATTTTGCAGGATACCATAGACCGTAGTAAGAAGTCAGGATCCACTGAAGGATTTCTAGCAGTGGACGTCACATTCTCATCAAGTTCAGTTAATGGTCCACGTAAGAGTACTCCTTCTTCATAACAATAACAGTTTCATTAGGGACTGACTATTTCTGATGACCAGTCCAGGGTCCCTCGCCTTAGTGATATTTCTTGATAAATACCAATATTTCTGCTGATTTTGAATGTGTTCATTCAGTGGAGAACCATGAGATGAATACTTTTTATAGACATTTGGAGAATGATTCCTGGTACGTAAATTGGTTATTATCTATTTTAGAGTATTTAGTGTTCTCAAGGATAAGCATCTTTGGGTTTGGTTTGTATTTGGAATGCTGTAATAATATGATGAAGACATAGCAATAAAATACAGAATCATTTCTGTGGAGTATTATGGGTCTAAGAGGCGAAGACTCTTCCAAGACAAAGTTCTGCTAACTTGTAGTTTACAAAATACTAGGTTGGTGCAAAAGTAATTGAGGTTTCGGACTGCAAACTTTAAATCATTATAACTCAAACATATTATAGGCTCAAACACATCTTTATTAATCAACATAGGAACTATTACAATCAACACATTTTTACCAAAGAGAAATAAGTCTGTTTATTCCTGGAGCATAAAAATCTGTGCTTTGGGATTCAATGAACTCTTGGACAGCATTTTCTGCATCCTGCTGGTTGTAGAAGCATTTTCCCTGCAAAAAGTTGTCGAGATGCTTGGAGAAGTGGTAGTCGGTTGGCGAGAGGTCAGGCGAATATGGTGGATGAGACAAAACTTTGTAGCCCAATTCGTTCAACTTTTGAAGCGTTGGATGTGCGATGCACAGTCGGGTGTTGTTGTGGAGAAGAATTGAGCCCTTTCTGTTGCCCAGTGCCGGCTGCAGGCGTTGCAGATTTTGGTGCATCTCATCATTTTGCTGAGCACACTTCTCAGATGTAATGGTTTTGCTGGGATTCAAAAAGCTCTAGTGGATCAAACTGGCAGCAGACCACCAAACAGTGACCATGACATTTTTTTGGTGCAAGTTTGGCTTTGGGAAGTGATTTGGAGCTTCTTCTTGGCCCAGACACTGAGCTGGTCCTCGCTGGCTGTCGTATAAAATCCACTTTTCATTGCACATCACAATCCAATCGACATATGGTTTGTGATCGTGTAGAATAGGAGAAGACGACACTTCAAAACAATGATTTTTTTTGATTGGCGGTCAGTTCATGAGGCACCACTTATCGAGCTTTTTCACGTTTCCAATTTGCTTCAAATGCCGAATGACCATAGAACGGTCGACGTTGAGCTCTTCGGCCATTTCTGTGTAGTTGTAAGAGGATCAGCTTCTATGGTTGCTCTCGGTTGGTCGTTGTCAACTTCCGGCGGCCACTGCGCTCCTCATCTTCAAGGCTCTCGTCTGCTTTGCAAAACTTCTTGAACCACCACTGCGCTGTACGTGCATTAGCGGCTCCTGGGCCAAATGCGTTGTTGATGTTGCGAGTTGTTTCCAATGCTTTACGACCCGTTTTGCACTTGAATAAGAAAATCTCTCAAATTTGCTTTTTGTCTAACATCATTTCTACAGTCTAAAATACATATAAAATAAATACCAAGTAATAAGTCATTAGCTAAAAAACATAAAGTGAGAAATGTGCATTAAAATGATATATAACATAACATTTATTTAAGAATTATTCTAATACCAAAGGCAAGTATCAACAATGCAAAAACAGCAATTACGTTTGCACCAACTTAGTACCTCCCTATAATCAGGAAAACTATTTTCTTTACCTGGATCCTCAATATACCAAAGAAATTACCAGATGTAGCAAGTATAATAATCTTTTTTCTAGTATAAGGAACACTAATTGTGCTGAATCATAATACAGATACAGTTTGACAAAATGTAATAATGCAGGTAACATTCAAAAGAGAACACATTAATTTTGGGTTTGCAATTTGCTACAATTCAAATAGCCTATTACTTTAATAATGGATATTCAATTTGAATTTTGCAATTTTTTTTCCAAAAGGACTGTCAACTCAAATTCCGCAATTTGCATTTTTTTTTTTTTAAACATTTCTCATCAGTGGAAAGTACTGTTTGTCACCTGCAGGTAATAATTTCCTATCCCAACTCTTAGTTCTGGTGAATATTTTCCCTTTCAAAGAATACATTAAATCAAAAGAACACAACATTTTATGCTAATGCAATCTTTGTGAAGGCTGAGATAAAATTTCAAGTATTGATAATTATGAAAACCCTAAAAGAGGATTCTAGAAATATTGGTTTTCTTATTTCTGGGGATGCTGTTCTGTCAAAAAGAAATGATTTCATATATTCATTTTCAAAAGACTAGTTCCAAGAGACGTATTTCCAGGAAATACCTTTTTTCAAGCAGGCCATTTAATGAACCCCGTGAAGAACAACATTTCATAATTATGTATTTGCAAGAGACAGTAACATATATCATATATATTATTTGTCTTTGGAATAATCATTTTAATTTTAAAGTATGTGTCAGCTCAAATAGTAAATTTTTGAATAATCAAATGCATTCAATAATTCAATAATAGCACACACATTTACTTCGCATTCACTCTGAAGATTTTGCCAAGAGTCAGGCATTCAAAGAAGAAAAGAATTCTCCTTCTTCAACCAGCTATTAGCACAGTTCAGGAGGTGAAATATTTCATACTATACTGCTATAGGTCTCAATGGAACAAATGAAAGAAGACAACAGCCATAGTGATCTTGGAAAGAGACCAACGTGAAGGAAGGAAGGCTTCCTGGAGGAGGTGACATATGAGCTGGGTTAGAAGGCTGAGTTAGAGAAGTAGGGAAAAATATCATAGGCAAAAGAAACAGCCTGCCCAAAGACTCAAAGTGAGAAAAAAATGTTGAGTTTTGGAAAAAATTGTTGCTGGACAAAGCTGGATCATAGCATATCTATTTTTTGCAGGGTGGCACAAGGGGAAAATAATAAAGAAAGAGCAAGATTAAAAGGGGCCTTCTTTGCTATATTATGCTATTGTGACTTATTCATGAGGCAAAAGAAAACCATAGGGACATTTTTACTGAGATATTAAATCAACCTTAGGAAAAAACTTAAAAAACTAGCTTATGGATTTAAAAAAAAAAAAAATGTCCTCTGTTGTGTTTGCCATACTGATATTGTCTTAACACTGAATTTTTGAAGGAGAAACTCAATACTCTAATACCCACGAAGGTAGCTGGCATGTCAGCCTTAGAGAGCAAAATCCTTAATTAAGGCTCTGATCAGCCACAGCGAAGCAGCCCTCTTTCCCATATTGATCTGGATAAACTGCTTAGGAGAGTGAAAATGCCATCCTCTCTGTTTATTTTCCTTACACAGCCAGAAGTTGAATTTCCACTGTTTGGGCTTCAGCAAAATAAACGGACGATGCTTCACTCTGCAGACTGACCACCCAATCTCCTCTCTTTATTCTGAAGAAAGCCACAGCTGCCCACCAGGCCGGCTGTCACATTCAGCATGCTTTTGCCCTGGCCATCATCTCTGGGGAACCTGCTTTCAGAACATGGGTGCAAATGTCCTCTGGAGGACAGTTTAGGAGACAGACAATCAACAGCCTGACTGGAACACTTGAAGAAATAAACTGTGTGGCTCTTTTGAGCAGAAAGTCGTTAATGCAAGTTAGGAAATTAGGATACCCCACGACCAAAAAATCCTTTTTCTTCAGTCTGTTTTTTGTGTAGCCAATATGAAGCCGTATCAAACGCTGTTTGTGTTTGTGAAGAAATCGGGAAAGCTATTTATTGATATGCAGTTAGGTAATCATTAAACTGCTTTTAACCAAATTTCAGAGAGTTTATAATTGGATTAAAGACAGTTTCCTATATAATCGTAGGTGTGGAGTTCCCATGCCCAGCAACATATTCGTGTTAAAATGTTCGCAAAAGTTAAGGGAGTTATTAGTTGTAAATACCATGCAGTTATCCACAGTTGGTGTCTTAGGGTAGCTTTCCAGCTCTAGAACCTGAGATGAGATCCATGTGCGACTGACTCACTAAGGAAGAGCTTCTGGGGAAATTGCCTGCGATCAGGTCCTTGCTTGGTTTTTTCCCATTTCCTCATCTGCTGCCCCCACTCTCCTCACAATCCCACACAGGGTAGTTTCAATCTGAGCCCACAGGGGAGTCTGTAGAGGAAGGCATGACCTTTATGTGTCCTGACCCACGCCAGGCATGCCAAATCCTTCCTATTCCAACAGCCCTCCTCAGAGGACCCCAAGGGAGGAACTCCAGCTCTTTTCATGTTGGATCTAATATCCGCAGGTGGACACTGAACAGGATCAAGATGTGGGATAAGAGCTGTCACTTTGGGGACAAGAAATGACCCCAGGATTATATTAACTATACTTCACTGCATCGTAATACAGTGCAAAGGGTCCTGTATTATTTGAATGTTTCACACAATTTGACATTTGTCCACATACCTTTGATATCTATTTAATCCGACAGATAAACTAGACATGCCTGCCACACTGGAAGACTTGCAAGACATGTGCACTCCAGAAGGTGGAAGATGGAACCTATAAAGATTCAAAGTCTTACTGCATGAATATAGTTTTTAAGGGTCTGGTGGTCTGGCCAAACCGGGATATCCTCTCTAAAGTAAAATGCAAATAACTGCATCTCACATCTCTCACAAATAATAAGAAAACACGTCTATTTGGTCATTTTCTATTCTGGATGCAGCACATTCCACACATTGCTCCAACTGTTTACCTAATGACACAGAAGATCACCCCCATAAGTAGGGTTTGCATTTAGAGAGGGTTAATGTCTAGTTCCAGCTGTGGTGCAAACATTTGGCCATATGATTCAACAGACTCTATGCCATTAGATGTTGCCTGCAATGGAGAAAGATACAACATGGAGTTTATGTAGCCCACTTAGGGGGAAATGCTATGTAGAAACCTAGTTGACTTGTGATTTTTTTGTGTTTCTTTAGATAGGCCTACACTGCTATGAATTTCCTACTTAGGACTGCTTTCTCTGCATCCCATAGATTTTTGGGTCATTGTGTTTTCATTTTCATTTGTCTCGAGATATCTTTTGATCTCTTCCTTGATCTCATTGCTGACCCATTCATTATTTAGTAACATGTTATTCAACCTCCATGGATTTGTGTGTCTTCCAATTTTTTTCCTGTAGTTGATTTCTAATATCATAGCACTGTGGTCAGAGAAGACAATTTGTATGATTTCAATTTTCTTAAATTTATCGAGACTTGTTTTGTGGCCTAACATGTGCTCTACCTTGGAAAATGTTCCATGTGCGCTTGAGAAGAACGTGTGTCCTGCAGCACTGGGGTGGAATATTCTGAAGATATCGATTAAATCCAAGTGGTCCAATGTATCATTTAAGGCTGTGGTTTCCATATTGATTTTCTGTCTGGAAGACCTGTCTCTTGTTGTCAGAGTTGTGTTGAAGTCCCCTACTATGATAGTGTTACAGTTGATCTCTGTTTTTATGTCAGTCAATATCTGTTTTATATATTTAGGTGCTCCTACGTTGGGGGCATAGATGTTTACTAGGGTTATGTCCTCTTGTTGGATCAATCCCTTTATTATTATATAGTGCCCATCTTTGTCTTTTAATATATTCTTTGTCTATTTTATCAGATATAAGTATTGCTACTCCAGGTTTTTTTTCTCATATCCATTTGCATGAAATATCTTTCTCCAACCCTTCACTTTCAGCCTGTGTATCTTTTGATCTGAGGTGAATCTCTTGTATACAGCATATGCAAGAGTCTTGTTTTCTTATCCACTCAGCCACTCTATGTCTTTTGATTGGAGCATTTAACCATTTACATTTAAAGTGATTATTGATAGGGTCATAATTATTGCCATTTTGTTATTTGTAGTTAGATTATTTTCATCTTTCTTCTGCTTACAGAAGCCCTTTTAAATATTTCCTAAAATGCTGGCTTGGTAGTAATGAATTAATTTAGCTTATTCTTTCCTGGGAAGCTCATTATCTCTCCTTCAATTTTAAGTGATAGCCTTGCTGGATAAAGCAATCTAGGTTATAGGCCTTTGTTTTTCATCACTTTGAATACCACCTGCCACTTCCTTCTGGCCTGCAAATTTTCTGTAGAAAAAGTCATTTGATAGTCTTGTAGGAGTTCCCATGTATGTAACCCTCTGTCTTTTCTTTTGCTGCTTTTAGGATTCTCTCTTTGTCTTTAACCTTTGCCATTTTAACTATAATATTTCTTGGTGTGGACCTGTTTGGGTTCATCCTGGTTGGAACTCTCTGCATTTCCTGGGCTTGTACGTTGGTTTTCTGATTAGGGAAGTTTTCAGACATTATTACTTCAAATATGTTCTCTATCCCTTGCTTCCTTTCTTCACCTTCTGGTATTCCTATGATGTGCATGTTGTTGAACTTGATGTCATCCCAGAGGTCTCTTAAACCATTTTCATTGTTTTTTATTCTTTTTTTCTTTTTGTTATTCTGCTTGGGTGATCTCTGCTAACTTGTCTTCTAAGTCGCTGATTCAATGCTCTGCCTCATTTAACCTACTGGTAATTCCTTCAAGTGTGTTCTTTATTTCAGTTATTGTGTTCTTTAGTTCTAACTGGTTGGTCATTATGATTTCTACATCCTTCTTTATGTCATTACTAAGCTCCTTAAACATTCTTATTATCAGTGTTCTGAACTCTGTCTCTGATAGATTGGTCACCTCTATTTCATTTTGTTCCAATTCTGGAGGTTTCTTCTGTTCTTTTATTTGGGACATGTTTCTTTGTTTCCCCATTCTGGCTGACTCTCTGTGTGTGCTTCGATGTATTAGGTAGATCCCCTAGGGTTCTTAGTTCTTGCTGGGTTATCTTATGTAGTATGTGTCTTTTGTATTTGACTTGCACCACTTCCCTATTCTCCTGTGCGTGTGCTCCAAAAGTAACCCTTGTGTTGTGTATATTGTCTTCTTAAAATTGAGCTTTAATTCCTTTTGGTTTGTCACTTGGTGGGATTGACTCCTAGGCTGACTAGCTGTGAGACTTGGCTCTGCCCACAGTGGATGTTCTGCTGCGTGAGGGTTGACCACTTAAATGTGGTTTGGCCCCTATGGGCTCTTGTGCCTGTAGAGAATTTCCTCTGGGTATGTCACCTGTAGGTCAAACCCAGTAATACTCTGGTTTGGTCTGGAGTTGGCCTCTGGGTGTGTTGAATCTTGTGCCTCTTGACCTGGGCACTAGTGTAGGGCAATTTCAGAACAAAGCAAATCAACAAGCACAAAAACAACAGCAACAAAGAAAAAAAAACAAATACACTCACATATAAAAACAACTGATAGCCCACCCACAACACTGGCAAAAATATCAAAAATACCAAAAATAAAAAAATGAAAAATAAATAAAAAGGGCAGCACTAGTCTTGGCTTAAGCCCACCAAGTGACCTCCAGGTTGTCCTCTGCTGTACAAAGAGCCCTCTGCGTCTTGTGGAGGCACAGCTGTCCACCTGGTGCCCAGAGTGACCCTGGCACTGCAGTTCTAGATGAGTGGGGCTATGGGGTGTGGTTGCTAGTTTTTACAAAGTCGGTGCAGTTTCTGCTCTCACCTGTACATGCGTGCACTGGGAGTACCACAGCCAGCCCTGTGCCCAGGTCTTTGAGTCTTAGAGTACTTTTTCGGGGGTGGGGGTGGGGGTGGTTGGAGGTTAGAGGGCGAGATTTCTGAGCTGCTAAAAGCCCAGAGCTGCATCTGCCGCCTACTGCTGACCCCTGGTTGTGTCTCCGCAGTTGTAATTGCCCTGCCCTAGGCAGGCCAGAAAAGGTGGAGGCTGGGGGTAGAGGCATCCTTCTCTCCTAGCCCAGCAGTGTCACACTCTTCCCAGCCTCTTTCCTGGGTCAGAGTTGCAAGCTGTGTCTTCACAGATGCTGAGCGCTACAGCCCCTCTGTATTCTGACACTCCTCCTCAGTTCAGGGGCCAGCTTGAGTCTCTGGAAGGGTGGGGGCAGCATTGGGAGAGTGGAGGGAGGAGCCCAGGTATGGTGTTTACTTCCTTTGTCTGACCTAGGGCCCAGCTGGAGGTCTCAGGTGAGGTTACTGTCTCAAACACCGGATAGGCTACTCTGGGCAGGAGGGATCAGCTGTGGGATGCAGGGAAAAAGCCCACCTCCTGGCTCTTGTGGTCTCTGTTCTGTCCTGGGACCCCCTATGTTTCCTCAGCAGGCTGCATCTCCACTCTGCTCCCTTTCCTCTTCTCTTGCTCGCCCAGTTTGCCCACCTTCAAGTAATCCTCGGACGAGTCTCTTAGCTGTTCTGTGTGACGAGCAGAGAGTCCTTTGATGGGTTATAGATGTTTAATTTGTGGTAAGTTCCAGAGGAGAACTCAGGAAGACCACCTTGCTGCCGCCATTTCTGTGACGTCTCTTCTTTACTTGTAAATGTAAAACTATGCACATGTCAGAAATTTTTCTCAATAGATGATTCCATTTTCTCCTAGTTATCTATCCTTTCATTTTAATACGGAATTATTTTTGCCTGCTGAAATAGCTCTTGCAGTGTAGCGACGTCACCATTATAATATAGCAAAACTAAGGTAGAGCCCTCCTCTGCACCCCCCTTACCTTCACCCCTTAGCTGGCAAGAGAGATAAGTCAAATAGAAGCCATCTGCAATGCTAGCACAAGATCAAACATAATATTTTATATAGGAGATGTTAGAGCTGGCATTTTTTAGTTGATCGATCAATAACTATATATCATAGGATAATAAAAAAAGCTTCCTAAATGTAGGCAATTAAACATTGTAAGCTTATCACTATTATCGCTAATAATTCATCAGTGCTTTTCCATTCAGGTCCACTGTATGTACTAAACAAATGCACCTACATTTTCTAGTGGGTTATATGATTCTAATAGGATTACTGGCTGAATCAAAGGACAGTTACTGTGCAGTGTTCAGTTTACTCTTCATACCAATTTTGGTCAAAGGAGATAAAGTGTAGAGTCGGGAGAACCAAATAATCAATTTGGTAGTACTTCAAATGTAGGAAAAGTGAATAAATCAATGAGAGAGAGAAAGGAGAGGAGAAGCTGTGATATTTTTTAATTTCCTGGATGTGACGTAGCATTTCTCACACCAGTGTCAGCACAATTTGAAGTTACTGAAGTGAAGTCTTATTTGCTGGAGTAGAACCAGCAGGTTCTCTAACAGCTGCTGAGATCCCTACCTACGCGTATTTTCTCTTTGAAGACTTTGAATTCAGCATCATGTTCTCTGCCAAGAATTCAATGGGTTGGAGGACAAACCTGTAAAATATTGGGATGGCAGGATGCTTTACGGAGAAGGAATGATTGACCAATCCACATATTAGACCATTTGTCTACATCAGGATACTGGTAGAATTGTGGCAGGTTTGAAATATAAAGGTTTGAATATTAAGAACACTACAGTCCTATTTCCAGATACTGTTGTAGCTACTAGAGGTCTGGAAAGAAGAGAGGTAGGGACTGTATTTAATTTATTCAGCTCAGCATAGCCCCCAGGTATACTCTCTTCTATCTTCATCAGTTTGCTAAGGAATACAATTCCAAATCCCTGGAGGGACCTTGTGTTGTTTCTTCTATCACATTCAAGGCTCAGTGGGGGGAGGGGGAGAAGTCTACTTTTTTTTTTTTTTTTTAAATTCCTGTGCACATCATCAATTTCTTCTTTTCCTAATCAAAACAAGTGACGGTATATCAAGAAATCAAAACAGGACTCCAATTTTTCTTCTTGTGTTTATCTATATCTCTTTTACCTATTTACACATTTAAAAAAATTTTTTTTGAGCATTTCGTCTTTTTTTTAATTAAATTTATTGGGGTGACATTGGTTAGTAAAGGTTCCAAGTATACATTTCTATTAATATAATGCATCATCTATTGCATTATGTGTTCACCACCCAGAGTCAGTTCTCCTTTTATCACCATATATTTGATTCCCTTTTCCCTCATCTACCACCCCTCCTCCCACCTTACCCTCTGGTAACCACTAAACTGTTATCTGTGTCTATGAGTTTTTGTTTCTTTGTCAAGTTCTTTTGTGTCTTTAAGTCTTATATGCCGCATCTGAGTAATATCATATGGTTCTTGATTTTTTCTGTCTGACTTACTTTGCTTAGTATAATAATCTCAAGATTCATCCATGTGAAAAAAAGCTCTATACATATCTTTAAAATATCAATGTCATTTTTTATATTGTTGGAGTCTTTAGCTCTTAGTGAAGTCTTTAAGACCAAAAGTATTGTAATTTAGAACATGAGACCGCCCCAAAATTGTTCAAACCTTCTAAGAGCCATATTCAAACACTGGCTTACGAAACCAGCAACCCAGTCTAACAAATATTGCATTTTGTCAAACAATAATTTGAATGACACATAAATTCACTTTACTATTTGAAGATTGACAAGTATTTTGAAACGAATTGCACTATTGAAAATACATTGATCAAAATTATTGGCTAACTTTGTGACACTATCAAATCAAAATTAATACAGTCATTGATCAATGTATGTGTGTCAGAATGGAGAATAATGTGTCTTCAAAATGAAACGAAACTATAATGAATCTCTCAATTATTTACCAATTTTTTAAATAATTCATTAGGCTAATGTCAAACATTTTATTCTTTAAAAGTAGACAATATTATTTTTATTTTCTTTTATTTTTTCCAATGGAAGTTATTTTTATAGCACTCACACATTTTGGTGCAACTATCTTTATAAATACCTTAGTTCTTTTAATTGTATTAATGGTGTGATTATCACACTGAATATCCTTGCCTACAACTTTGACTATTTCCATTAGGTTTTAAGTTCTGATATAAATCAAACACAAAATCAACTTTTTCTCTTTAAACTAAAAAAAAAAAAAACCCACAAAACTACAATATACCACCTTCTATGAAAATGCTTTGGACTTCAAAAGCCACTGAAAGCTATAAGCATATTTTGGTAAAAATATAAATATACTTTTATACATGTGAAGATGCCAAAATAGCTTTTGTACGTTTGTAATGAAGAACATAAAGTCAGCATGAAACTTTTTTATTTTCTTCATCATATTGTGAGAGTGAGGAGGTGTTCTGTTTTCTCTAGGAAAGATGCAAGTGGAAATGAATTGAAAATACATTGGGAGGGCTGGCCAGGTGGCTCAGGCGGTTAGAGCTCCATGCTCCTAACTCCGAAGGCTGCCGGTTCGATTCCCACATGGGCCAGTGGGCTCTCAGCCACAAGGTTGCTAGTTCAATTCCTTGAGTCCCGCAAGGGATGGTGGGTTCTGCCCCCTGTAACTAAAATTGAACACAGCACCTTGAGCTGCACTGCCTCCCCGATGGTGCAGTTGGTTGGAGCGCAGGTTCTCAACCACAAGGTTGCCAGTTCGACTCCCTCAAGGGATGGTGGGCTACGCACCCTGCAACTAGCAATGGCAACTGGACCTAGAGCTGAGCTGCGCCCTCCACAACTAAGATTGAAAGCACAACAACTTGACTTGGAAAAAAGTCCTGGAAGTAAACACTGTTCCCCAGTAAAGTCCTGTACCCCTTCCCAATAATAAAAAAATAATAATAATAATAATAAGTAACTGTGGTTTAAAAGGTTAAAAATAAGTGCAAAAACCGCAACTAAAAAAAAAAAAATACATTGGGAAATACTCCTATCAGACATATAGAGACCACTTGACTGTTAATAAAATGCATACCTGGGTATTTTTGTGAAGGTGTGATAAGCACCGATGATTTTTAGTATATTGAAGTTAAATCCTGCTGAACACAATAGAAATGTATGCTATCTGCCTAGAATGTAATACACACACTCACACACACGATTCATTTTCATAGCTTGAAATATAACTTTTTAACTTTGAAACATGCTCCAGAAGTCAGAGAATATTCTCAGGTGGAGGGATGCAAGTATGCAAGTATCTGAGATAAGAAGTAATCAGCGTAGGTGGGGATTGTCCACTAAACTATGTGGCCTACAGGTTAGGCAACACTGTTAGATCACACTACATTTGATTCATTCTCTGTTTTCTGCACCCAAACACATTGTTGTACATAAGCCCTAGACACGCACCCACTTTTGAAAACCATAAGCAAAGATTCTAAAATGCCTCTGGGCGAAGAATAGCTTTTAGTAATCTCTTTATTAGCCCTTGCTCTGCCCAGCATTAATCACATCTCTTTATAGATGTTCAACCAATTTAATTTGGTACCCGGATAGAATGTCTCATGTGGAAACAGAGACACTCTCTTTACTCAGTCATAACTTAATTCACACAAATCCCTTGGCTTGGGGTCTGGCATCCCTGTGGAATTAACTTTCATTTATTTTCAGTTTAAATTAATTTTCAGTAGCCAACCAATGGCATTTGGAGACTAGAAACCCAAAGAATATGTTTCCAAAGTTTCTATTGAAATCTTTTGAAAGACTGTATAATTGAATGCATTAACGTTTTAACAGTCTGCATTGCATACCAAAACCCTCTATAATCAAGTGGCTGGTGAATAAATTCTTGGCATACCCCTCTAGCTTACTGTAACAAATAGAACAGACATCTTTCTGGAATAAACCTTGACCACTCAAGCTAATGGGAATCCAGTTAGGTTTTTGCCAACCCCAGGAAACATCCATTATCAATAGATGCTGAGAACATTATATTAAAAATAAGTGTTTTAGGGAGAAAATAGAAAGTGCCTCAAAGTTGACAGAAAACAGAATCTGTGATGGTATTATGATTGATTTTGGAGAGAAGTAGCTGTGGATGCTTAAACATATGAATTGCTTTAAAGTATTTTACTCTTGTAAGAGGACATATTATTGACCTAAAAAAATACTAAAGTATCTTGGTAACTTGTGATTCATATATAAATGCATAGTAAGAGATTGTTTTAAATTCATATTATTGATCTAATTGATTTCAACAGCTCCAAGGGAGTCATTGAACATTCTGTAAATAATATATCTGGTAAAGATTGGGTCAGTGTTCACAAAATCATTGGGCACTTCTGGATTTGATCCTGAAAGTAATTGGAATGTTACATGAAGGAAAAAAAATAACCTAGTGATAAAAGTCAAGTATAAACAACCGTGTTTTGTTTTATTAAACACTTCTGATGGGGAGTTTTCCATGCAATATTGAGATCAACTATTAAACTATTCAAGATAGATAAGAGAATGTTACAAATTTAAGACAATATTTTAGCTAGTGTCTTTGTATTGTGAGGGAGGTAGACTTAGGATCAAATGCTTAGTTTTGCTCATCTTTTATTTTTATCCTCTAATTTGAGCAGAGGAGAAAAAGGGTGTCTTCATTTTGAGTGTTCAACTTAGAATATTTAGGAATCACTACTCCACAGGAAGTACTAGAGTACATTTTCAATTTATTAAAATTCCAGAAGTACTGTAATTTGTAACTTCCTCTCAGGGTAAGATCAATTTAAGGAAGGAGAAGGGATAGCTATTTCAAAACCCCAAAGATATCACAGCATTTAGACTACAGCTTTACTTCCAGAAACTGTTTCTCTTCAAAGACTAGTGAGTATTTTCAACCTTTGAAAGTAAGCTCACAAATTGTAATCCTATTGCCCCATTCTAGTTGTCATAAATGTAGAAAGAAATTAAGCCAAACTTGTGTCACATGACCCAATGTATAAAATGACGATTGGATTTATAAAAAGAAGTGACTTCAAAGTGAGTGTTTGTCAACTAACAAGAGTGCAAGTTTGTAACCTTGAATTACAAGCACACCATAATAGCATACCGTAATAGCATATCGTGTGGCCAAATTAAGCCTTGAAAAGATGGCTTCCTGGGCATCCTACAGGGGGATACTGTCTGTCTTCAGTAGTAATGACAGGAACCAACCCTACAGTACAGAAATCTTTGATCTATTGCCACTTAAGGACAGTTGCCAAATGAATGTATGAATGAATGAAAAATAAGATATTTGGATTAAGTCAGGGATAGAAGCCAGGTGTTTATGTTTTGTCATGTTTTGTTTTCTTAATTGAATTCTCTCTGATCTATTGTCCAGAGACTGCCAGGATAATTGAGGCTATATCCCAGCATAACCAGCAAGAGTGCCAGGCAGTGACATAGATGTGATATTTAAGTCTCACCCTTTTCTGTAGTCTGTAACTCCATTGTGGCCTTTCAACAAAGTTCCTTTGTAAGGAGTTGTGATTCTTAAAAAAAAAAAATCAAAACAGCCTTAATTCTAATAGGTAATATTTATCCATTGAATAAGCTCCTCAGGGCAAATTTGTTTGGAAGATTTTCCCATGATCAGAAACAGTAGGTTGGGACACTGTAAGGCTCTGTGCTTTGTATACGGAAGTTGGAGCATGGTTCACACAAAATTGAAGGGTGTTTGATGTCTTTATTAATGCCGATTTTTCCCTGTCTGTAACCTTCATAACACTTCAATTCTATGATGAATTCAGGAGGGATAAAATCTTGAATAGTTTATAATAGCTGCATTAGTAAAAATCAATTTCAGGGACAATTAATAACAACTCAGTACTGTTGTGTCATAGCAGCTGACACAGAAACCTGTCTACTATGTTACTCTGGTCAAGTTCATGGTCTCTCAGGTCCAAATGCCCTGGTTTAAATATAGGCCACCACTTACCTATTTACAAAACTTTGGGCAAAGTTTTAATATGCCAAAAATGAGGGTAATGATAATGCTTATCTTATCAGATTTTTGTGGAAAGAAAACAGATCAATCTATGTAAAGCAGGAAAGTTCCTGTCTAAGCGTAAACAGCCTTAACTACCAGATGTTGTTGCTGTTGTGTGTATTATTAAGGAATGTGAGTAGAGCTAATTTATATTTTCCTGGTAATGCAGTGTAGACATTAAAAACAGAGTGAGGTAGAGATATACAGGGTGCAGATGTGTTAGAAGGGTGATAGTAGGTCAAAGGCATGGCATTGTTCTTTGTGCTGTTCTCTTTCCTGTAACTTTTCTGCAAGTTTGACATTTCTTTCAAATAACAAATTAAAAAGAAGTGCAGATGAAAATAATTGATGAAAGCAGTTTTAATCCTAAGATCAAAATATTATTTCCACCACCATTAAAAATACTATCACATGGGTGGATCTTGAGATTATCATGCAAAGCGAAATAAATCAGACAGAAAAAGTTGAGAAACGTATGAGTTCACTGATATGTGGGATATCAAACTGAAAGCAACAAACAAACAAGACAAACAAACAAAAACTCATAGACACAGACAACAGTTTAGTGGTTACCAGAGGGTAAGGGGGGTGGGAGGATGGTAGAAGAGGGTAAAGGGGGTCAAATATATGGTGACAGATGGAGAACTGACTGGGTGATGAACACACAATCCAATATATAGATGATGTATTATAGAAATGTACACTTGAAACCTATATAATTTCAGTAACCAATATCACCTCAATAAATTTAATACAAAATATGATCACATTGGTTATGTGAATTAGCTAGATAGTGGTGATCATTTCACAGTATATAAATATATCTAAACATCTAATTGAGCACTTTAAATATATACAATTTCTATGTGTCAATTATATCTCAATGAAGGTGAAAAAATAGTCTCAGTTGCATTTCATGAGAATTTACAACATGTCAGACACTGCCCTAAGCATACTGTCTTCATATTCCCAGGTAATACATTAACTTATCCATCCCTGTGTTACAGAAATGATTATTCTGACATTGAAGTTTGCAAACTTTGTACAATTTAGCTCCATATACCCAGTGCAATGTGACACAAACCTACCAGCTAAGACCTACTGGGATTTGATATAAAGTGAGAAAGAAGTGTGACACATAATAGGCTAGATTTTAAATCTACTGGACTTGCTTCTGAACTCCAGCTCTGCCATTAACTAGTTTTGTGACATTAGCCAGATCCCTTCTCTGAACCACAGGTTCTTCCTCTATTAAAACAGAAATGATCTACCTTGTAGCTGTCAAGGATTAAATGATTTTAAGTACCAATACTTGTTTGTAAAATGATTGGCACAATATAAAGGCTTAATAAATGACAGTTACTGTCACCATCTGTTAAGAGATAGTGTAAAAAATAAATAAAACTGCCTTTATGCTATGTAATTATAGACACTTAGAAAATCATAAAATCTGAGGTGATAGATCTATACTTCTATAAATGTATGTAAGATGAACCAGATGTATAAATAATTCAGAGAATAGATTTAGATACAAATATCATTCTGAGAGGATCAAAATCTCGCTCTCCTTTTTATTTTTTAAAGTATAATTTTCATAGAGTATATAAAATGAGTATTTAGGCAGAACATGGTACAGTCTTTAAGGGGTAGCAGAAAATGCAAAATTTTTGAGGTGATTTGACATTCATTGTGTTTGTGAAAACCTGTTGTGTTGCCTTGAAGGATAAAATTATTTGGGGAGGGGGTCGAATTTTACCTTAATTACTGCAACCTGTTCTGATTTCTTCCTGGAAAACCCCTTGACAACCTTTTATGTGAAACTTGAGTGAGGACTTGGTAAATTATTCAGTACTTTCAGGCCAAAGCCTAATCTAACTCTATTCTCAAGAGTAAATATTACCTGATTTTTTTCTTTTAAACATATTCAGGTAAGAAACTTTAAAATAAAAGTCTCAGAATAAGAAGGTGTCCAATGGAAGGAGAACCATCTCCTGTATAAATCGGATTGTATTCCAGAAATTCACTAGTACCTCAGGTTTTCAGAATCTTTCTGGGGTAGTTATCATGAAGCTAACAGACATGTAGAGCATCAAACTCTGCCTAATCAGGCCCAATTCCTGGGTGATCATTGTCAGTGGATTTGATGCCTGCATAGATATTAATTACACAAATTTCAGGCAGGATTAGACAGAATACAAGAAGAAAAAAATCAGACAGGCCAGGAGGAAAAGGTTTCTTCACTTATTTTAGCAGCTTAGAAGTAAATCATAAAATGTCAAGCTACAGAAATTGGCTCCGATAAATATGATTTTTTTCCTGAATTAGTTCACTAAGCTTTTATCCTTTCTGAACACTTTCAGTCAATCCTAAACACTTTAAATGCCAAGCTTAATATTGAACAGTTATGCTACAGCACATATAGAAGATTGAAAGCAGCAGTTATTCTAGAGGAGAATGAGTTATTTTATCTTCATTTAGACCCCAAAAAGAAAAAAAAAAAAATAACCATCATGTGAAAAGATGATAAATAAATGAATACTTCCAAAGAAGCCAGGTCATGATTACCAAATGGGAAAATATAAATTATAAAAAAATGTATAATCATTTCAGCCATTATGTCTACAGGATATGCCTCCCCCACCCCACCCTGGGGAGTTAATATGACTGAGTTTCTGTGAGGGAATATATGGTTCTAATTGTAATTTAATTTTACGTTCTTATTTAGGGGGATTTAGATTTGACAATGACCATAAAAATTGCATACCAGCTGTCGCTTGGCTTCTGTTCCGGCGCAGTCTTTGCTCGATGCACATGAGTGAGTCCCAATAATGCTGAGGGAACTTGTGCAAGGAAGGATAGTTTGCATTTCCAGGACTTCTGTTGGAAATACTCTTCTTTGTTAAAAAAAAAAAAAAAAAAAAAAAAAAAAAAAAAAAAAATCACATATACCGTAAGCATTATCTATTTTCCAAGTTTCTCAAGGAAAGGCTATTTTATGTCATTTAATTCCCAAGTGGTGATTTTCAAAACTATTAGACAAGAATCACAAGGGACCTTAGAAAGGATACAGATCTGGTAGCGAAGAGATAAGCGTTCAAGACCCAGCAGTGACACTTACTAGCTGCATGACCTTGAACCAATCAGGTAATCATTCAGGGATTTGTTAGTTTACCTCATTTTAAACTAGCTTGATTTGATTTTAAGTTTCCTGAGATCAGGGACCGTGTCATGTTTCTATTCTGTTTACTGTACTAGATGCAAAATAGATGAATAAAATATTTCTTGAATGAATGAATGAATGAATGTTGACACCATGATTGATAACAACTCATTTTTTCCCAAGCAGAGGAAAAGTATGTAGGGTATCATAAAATTACAGTGTACCTGTTATTAAAGGACATCCTCAGTTGATTTTATTGGCATAGAATACAACTTACGGCAGAAATAGAAACCTTGTTTAGAAATATGAAGAAATCAAATGGGTTATTCTTTGTTTAATGTTCAAAGAAGTCACCACATGGCTCTGTTTGTAATCAAGCAGCTGCTGTTTTATTCCCAATGACAATAAAACGCTTCGATGGTTTGTTAGTAAAGGGCCCATTCATTGCTTAGTTCTGTAGTTTTCCAGAACTTGTGTCAGTACATCTCATTAACATGAAAAGTCAGAGAATTTTTACCCACTGACGTCTGAATTTCTCAAAGATCTGAGTTGTGTTCGCCTCTAGATTCCCACTCTTACCTTGATATCTGGGACCCAACAGATTCTAAATAACATCTGTCACTTAAACGAATACTGTAAAGATAAAGGACTTAAAAAAATTACACTAAAAAATAAAATGAAATCATCAACGGATATTTATTATAGATAATTCAACATTTAAAGAAATTTGAATTTCCAAATTAAAAAAACAAAACGAAACAAAGAAAACATGCTTTCAAGAAAAGAAAAGAATGGTGACAATTATCTGGTTTTAAATTGCTCACCAAAGTAATCTAACATAGTTGAATGTCTAACACTTTTAAGTTTCTTTCCTCATTTATAAATATAGTCTCTTCATTTACCACCCACCTTTAAAAATTATATAATTAGTCACAGATTAAGTTTAAAGATACATAAGCTCCCCTAGCTATAAAAACCAGAAATTAAGACCACCAGGCAGGTCAGTGTTACAGGTGAATTTAGAAAACAGGACTTCTAATTTTTGGCTTGTCTTTATTCAGCTATTAAACCCTATTCTGCAACCATTTCCATAAAATATCTGGGTGAACTTTCTAAGTCAGTACCCTCTCTAACCTTATTAAATAGAAGATCCTTTCCTGAGCTAAAACATTAAATGTCTAATAATTTCCTCTAGAAGAAACTGAGATTTTTCTAGGCAAACATAAATCATTTTATCAGTGGGAAAATTATTTAAACTAAGGATTAAACATTTTTATTGATATCTCCTTCCTTACCTTCATTTGGATATAATGTAAATATCATATGTAGTTTTAATGAAATGATTTAGAAGAGTATTTTTTTAAATAATTTAATCCAAATACTTTGTTCAGCAGAAATTTAAAATGAGGTTTGTTTCTCTGAGTTATGTGAGACGTATTATACTCATTGAGTGATGGTTAGCAATGTTTTTAAAACACTCAGCTATTGATGATTTCGAGAGCAGAATTATTTAGTAAACTTCACAATTCTCAACTTCAGTGTTAGAATTGTTTTCCCTGAAGCATTCCTCAAGGTAAAACCAGCTTGCATTCTCATTATTTCCCAGCTCATCTTATTATAGTAAGAAAGCAAATATTATTGAATTGGAAGAGGAGACTGAAAATAAACAGTGAGAAAATATTTGTTTCTCCAGATGTTTTATAAACACAACTTTCTCCCATGTTTCTCCACTAAGCTCTTAAAATCTGGCATTCTCTAAGTCAAAAAATGCCTACTATAAATTAGGATAAACAAAAAAAGTGAAGTATATGAAAGTTAGACTTGAACTTGTTCAAGTGATGTTACTTCTGTGGGGAAAACCAGTGTCCAGCACATATTTGGAGAGACTAATATCTCCGAATAGCTAGGGTCATGGACCAGTTTCACTGGGGCAGAATTTACAGCAGCAAATGCCTTCATGCATGAATAAGAGATTGTTAAGACAATGGACTCAGCCAAGCCAAAGTCTATGAAGAAAAGACAGTGTCCACATTTTAGGGTCATTTAAGGTGACAAACCATCTTGTTTTACTTAATACTGATTGAGTTCTCAGGATGCAGAAGTTTCCCCTTTAAAACCAGGGCAGTAGTAAGCAAGCTATTCTGGTTTGCATGGGACTGAGGGGGGGCGGGTCACAGAAAACAGGAGTTTTAATACTAAAAGGAGGAAAGACCCACAGCAAATTGGGACTAGTTGGTTGCCTTACAATGCTAAGCCAGGAAGTGCTGGAAGTGATATAAATTTCAGAATTGCAGAGGCAAACATGGATGCTGTGGACCAGCGTATATAATCAGGTAATGAAAATAATATAGGATGAGATTGTGGTCTTGAATTAATTATCCCATTACTGCATGATTTACTGTCTAGTTATGTGCACTGGAAAATAAGTGGATGAATCAGAAGATAGCAGCACATTTGAATTCCTAACCTGACTCTACCACTTATGAGCTATGAAGCTTAGGGCAAGTAACTTCACTTTTCGTAGCTTCAGATTTCCATCCATGAAACAGAGGTAACAGTTCTACCCTGCAGACTTTTTTACAAAAATGAAACCAAATGTTTGAAAAAATGGATGACACATTATACAGAACTGTTGTTCTTGCTGTTTTTATTTTCCATTTTAAAGGCCTAAGATCTAGAACAGAAAACAGGAAGGACATCAATATGTCATTATAGCTAGGCTTTCTGTAAAATTGTCAATTTTTATTTTATTCACTTAGTTTGTAATTTTTGATGATTTACATAATTATCAAATAAATGTATCAGTGAGTATCTTCAGAGGTCGTCTTAAAATATATATTAAATACTCAGATACCCTGACATTCTTATGCAAATAAGATTAAAAGGTAAATGCTGCAGCATATACAGAGCTTCATGAGGAAACTAGAGATACCAAGGCAAAATGTAGATATTCAATTGGGGACCTTCATTATATGTTGCAAAAGATCCCCTTTTCCCTCTTGGAGACTTTCAGAATTTAGAGACAGAATGCAAATATTGATGTTTAAAGCTTCTTCAGACATACACTACTAATTAAATCAGGATAGCAGTAGATGATTGATTATTTTATTTTTTACTTTTGAGAATTAATACAGGTGATAGATATGGCTTCCCATTAGAGTGTCAAATCCAAAAGAATAGCTAGAAAACAGTCCCTGAAAATTCTCTTTTCAAAATTTAAAAAGAAATTCATACGGGCAATCATAGGGGAGAGGGGATTTTTTAAGAGCTGAAAAGGGATTTAGAGATTGTTTTGTACATTTTCTTTATACATGGGACAAAGGAAACACAGACTGGAGAAATGTCACATCCCAAATTGCTTAGGTATTTTCTCTGAGTTTTAGTATCTAACTCAAGTGAGAGAAAAGCAACAACAACAAAAATAGTTCACATACAGGATTGTGAAATATACTATCTTTTTAAAAAAATACTGTAGTGAATTGGATTACTGTGATTAACATGTAGATAAATAGTTAAAGGAAAGATCCACTTTGAATGGAAAAGATAAATGTTTGGTTTATTCTAATGATTGTTAGTATGAATCAGAATTCCTTGATATTTGGTTGTTTTGCTTCAAATATTATGTACAGTTAGCAAAGAAAATTGTGATTGGATTTACAGAGATGATTTTCTGTCCAAAGCTGAAATTTGCTGATGGGGAATAATATCATGTATCTACCTAAGTGGGAATAATTAGTTTCAGCCAAGATTTAGGAGTCATAAAGAAGGTGTAGTGTGTGTGTGTGTGTGTGTGTGTGTGTGTGTGTGTGTGTGTGTGTGTGTGTTGTAAGGGGAGACACATTCCAACCAGAGATTACTCTTAACACCCAACAAATAAGGAGATGGTTGCTTGGCAATCATGAGCCACTGAAAGGTAAATCAAAACAAAACAGAAATGAAACAATCCAAAGCAATCACTGAGAATTTGGGACATACATCCAATAAACATTTGTAAGAGATCACTGAAATCACTAATCAGGTTGAAGACTCAATGGCTGTTACTTTAAAGAAAAAAGACCAAAACAATTCCAATATCTTTTCTTCTGAAGTCTTCCGTGGAAGGGCCAGAGTTTGCCGTAAGAAAGAAAAGTTCAGTAAGATTTGTAGGTCCTGTTAATTGTACTGTCCCCTTATCTTATATCTGCATACGTATTTCTTTTCTCTCTACCATTACCAATTCTCACTATCACTCTACTGCTCTCCAAAACATAATGCCTCTCAGAAAAGGTTTTACAGCAATGATTGACTTCAGTCCTATACTCTACACAACAGTGTGACAGATGTTTGGAAGTACAAAAGATGCCCCATGAGCCTCAGGGCCTGTTCTATCTAAGTCCTCCTGGACCTTCCCAGGCTCTGCCCCCTCTCACATACTTACCTGTTTCTATTCCTGCCATAGTGGATACTCGGCTCCATAAAGCCTGTCTCTACACTGTGTTCATTCCAGTTCCTCAACTTAAGGTATCTCTCTACATTTATTAATTTAACCCTTATGTCATGATGTGACCATAACTTTCTCTATGTATATATTTCTCCTTGTGGTAGAGATCCATTGATTTCTATAACTCTGTTATAATATCCTTTGTAATCTCCTTCATTAAGCATGAACCTGTTCTTGTCAGGCTGTGAGTGCCTCGGGATCTGTGACCGTGGTCATAAACCCACTTGCAGGATATTTCATATGATTGACTTAGGGTTAGGTTTACCATGTTTTCCTTGACTTCGACTGTTAGCTAAGCAGGCTTTAAGCAGACATCCCAGTGTAGGTGAGGGAAACATAAGGCATTTCAGAATACATATTCTGAAAAGGTTTTGCACCAAGAATGTTGTTCTAATTTTCAATACAAACCAGTACAACTCATACTTCACCTTATCATTCCTGTGAACACAAATTTATTATATATAGTTTCAGTTAATCATTTTTAGAATTACTGAATGTTAACCTGCTTTTGCAGAAAATGTACCTTTTTAATCGTTAAGAAAAATTTAAAAATACGGTCACTCTTGTGTCGTGTGTTAAACAGAGGCATTTGAAGCCACATATGGTATCTTCTATGCAATTGATGTCATACTGAAAAACCTCACTTGATTGTCTGTTAAATAAAAATATGTTTTTCCTCTTTCTCTATTAAATGATATTTTGTCCTTGTAACATTTTTCTGTAAGGCATTAGCTTTCAGCGGTTTTCTCTTATCAAACTAGACAAAGCTTTCAACTTAATTGAATTTGAAAATACAAAGATTGACTGACTTACCAAAATGTATGTGGTAGCTTTAAACACATAAACAAAGTGGATGAACTTGGCACATTGCTTAAGTATGCCAGGTGAAGAAAAGGCCTAGTAAAAGAACAATTTAATTAGAGATAGAAGAGTCAATAAAAATGAGATTAAGTATACAATAAAATTTATGACAATGAACTTGACTTTTTAGATCTTAAAATATCCAG
Organism: Rhinolophus sinicus; assembly: GCF_036562045.2. Lineage (NCBI taxonomy): Eukaryota > Metazoa > Chordata > Mammalia > Chiroptera > Rhinolophidae > Rhinolophus > Rhinolophus sinicus. Next base: position 37,823,686 of record NC_133760.1, on the reverse strand, counting down.
CTACATATACAATCTGTAAAACTTTCTAAAGTATGTATATTAGGATTCCATCAATGTAGATATCATTATATGGAAGCGTTTGTTAATACAATAGTTCTCCCACAATGTTAAAAAATCCACATAAGCAAGGGAAATGTAATTTAAGGAGCTAGAAAGAGAAAACCAATCATTAAGCATAAGCATAGCACTTGAACTCACCTGAGTCTACACACCTGTTTTGTACCAGTGGTGCCGTAACCTGTGAGTTGTGGCTAAGACACTACACATTCCTAGACCTCAAAATCGCTTCACAAGTGACTCAAATGTCTCTGTTGTCTAAAGTATCTAGGTTCTCTGTTCAGTCGAATTCAACCCCCAGGACGTTCATGAAATGCCTAGGGAGAGAAGGGTCTGTACTTTCCTGGGGTCATTTGTAGTTGTGAGGACATTTCTTTCTGTGCTGGGGGAGCAGGGAAACGGACAAACAATGTATAAAATATATGTTGTCAGGCATTCCAGTATAGTAATGAGCTATATATGTGTAAATAAAGTATATGTATTGTGAAGTGGCTACTAAATTTCTGTACAAGTCTTCATGTTGACATATGTCTTTGTTTCTCTTGAACAAATACTTCTGAATAGAATGGCTGAATTATACAGTAGATGTATGTTAGCTTTTTAAGGAAGTGCCCACTCGTCTTCAAAGGGTTGTATCATTTGGCATGGTCACTAGTAACAGTTAGAGTTCCAGTTGTTCCGGCACTTGGTATGTGGTTAGCTCTTTAAATTGAGCTTTCTCATGGGTATGTGATGGTACTTCATTCTAGTTTTAATGATTTTCCCCTAATGATTAATGATATTACACATTATTTCATGTGCTTGTTTGCCATTATTACATGTTCCTTATCTCTGTTTATTAAAAATATTGGCCCATTTTTAATTGGATTTTTTGGTCTACAATTGCTTTTCCTAAATTATTTTTATATCCTGGATTTAAGTAGTTTATTAAATATTGTGCAGGTATTTTGTCCTGTACTGTGGTTTGCATTTTCACATTCTTAACAGTTTCTTTTAGAGAGCTAATTTTTTCTATTTTGAAGTCCAATGTATGATTATTTTTTCTTTTGTGTTTTTTGTCCTATTTATGAAATCTTTGCCTAAGAAAATGTCACTGAGATTCTTCTACTATATTATCTTCTAAACTTTTTAGAGTACAGTACGAATGGTCAAGGTTCATATTTTTTTCACATGGATATCCAGTTGTTCCAGCACTGTTTGTTGAAAAGATTATCATTCTCCATTAAATGACCTAGGAATTTTTGTTGAAAATCAGTTTACTGCGTGTGTCAGACTAATTCAGGCCTTCTTAGTCTGTTTTCATTGATCATTATGCATAGTTTTTCAACAATACAAAACTGTCTAGATGATTGTGGCTTTATAAGTGTTCAGATTACGTAGTGTATATTCTCCAACTTTGCTGTCACTTTTCAAAATTGTGTTGGTTGTATTAGTTTTGTATTGCTGCATGATGAATTATCAGAGACTTAGTGGCTTAAAATACTGATTTATTATTTCAAAGTTTCCTTAGGTCGAAAGTCTGAACAAAGTATAACTGGGTTCTCTTCTCAGAGTCCCAGGGCTGAAATCAAAGGGTCTGCTGAGACTGTGTTCTCACCTGGAGCTCAGCGGCTCCTGAACTCATTCTCATTTTTGGAAGACTTTCTTCTTTGTGGTTGTGGGGCTGAACCCCTGTTTTCTTGCTGGCTGTCTAGCCAAAGACCACTCTCATCTCTTAGAGACCCTCCTCAGCTTCTTGCCACACAGCCCCCTCCGTGTGCCCTCACATGGTCACATGTTTCCGATCTCTTCCTTCAGGAAGAGTCCAGTCCCTTTGAAGGGCTCACCTGATTAGGTCAGGCCCACCCAGAATAATCTTTTTAATTAACTCATTACAAATGCAAAATCCCTTTACTTTTCCCATGTAATGTAATCTAATTCAAGGTATGAAATGTGTGAGGACCACCCACCATGAAGGGCTCACCGTCCATACAGGGAAGTACATCAAAGGGTAGAAATTTGGGAGACAACTTTAGAATTCTAGCAATCACCATTATTCTCTCTCCTTTCCTCTTTCCTGTAAGTTCTAGAATCAAATTGCCAATTCTAAGAAAATAATGTGTTAAGTACTTAGACTGGTTGAATCTATAGATCAATTTGAAGATAATTGATCTGTTAATATTGATTTTTTTAATCCATTAGTATTATATAATTCACTGTCTTTACATTTCTTTAATTTATTTCACTATTTCTCATAGTTTTTACTATAGAGGTCTTGAATGTCCTTTATCAAATTTGTTTATGTTTTTTGATGCATTTGCCAAATGAGCAAACATTTTTAAATGATCCCAGGAGTGAAAAAGCATTCACTTTTTCGTGCATTGTCCATTAATGCTGAATACTGTAGAAGCCCAGATACTTCTCAGAGCAGAGGCCCAGATAAGAGAGTTTAGGGTTGGCTAAAATCAATACATTGCCTACAGTGAACTTTAGCTCATTTTTTTTTTTCTTTCCTGATGGCCTAACATTTTCAAAAGCATATCTCTAAATTTTTCTACATGCCTCATTTTGGATGATGTAACTGCCTTAGTGTTTAATAACATGCTTTTAAGTTGATCAATGTCTCTCTCAGACAGGGTGCCAAGTTTGACTTATGGAGGGAGGTGTGTGTGTGTGTGTGTGTGTGTGTGTGTGTGTGTGTGTGTCTGGTGATAAGGTGGTGGCGAGATACTTCAGTTCTCAAAGAGAGAGTATTAGGCCAGAATTAAAGGATACCTTTTATTGATGGAGCTGTAATGGTTAGCTATATACTATTCCAGACAGGGTTGCGTAAATCTTTAACTATAATCTGCAGGTTCAATATGCAAAGAAATTAGCATAACTGAAAAAAATGACATTGGAGCAGGTAACAATGCAGAAAAAAAAAGTATCAAAAATCTAACCAACGTGCACAGAACCAAGACTATAGTTTCAGGTGCTAACAGCACTATGGAGGTCTTTCCACTGATGACTTGAATTTTTTTGTTTAGGGTCGGGCCACCGAAGTGCTTGAATCTCAGTAAAAACTGTCATCACATCGGGAAAGCATCCTGACAACCAAACTATCAATAAAAAAATAAATGGGCAGAACCAAAAGAGTAATTTTGTTCTATTTTTTTTCTCATCAGTGTTAATATATATATATATATATATATATATATATATATATATATATATATATATATATTACATTTTGACACATTGACTCAGAACAAAAGATAATGGAACTGGTCAGAGCTGCCTAAGATAAACTAAGGATGAAATGAGCAGCAATGAAATTTTCAAGCTGAAAACAGGAAGGAAACAACGTCGGGATAGTGAAAGCATTTAGCTAAGGTGAGAAACCCCTTTAAATCAAAGCAAGAAGATAGATGTCAGGCTAAGAGTCTCTCAAACTGAAATGGAGAAATGTAGCACTTACAGACCATAGCCTGCCTAAAATTATATACTCCATACACAGGATTGTTTTTTTGTTTGTTTGTTTGTTTGTTTTGTTTTTGAAGTCTCAGAGTTAGCCTTCTAGTGGGAACTATAAAGACTCAGTCAACTTACCAGAAACATTACACTTCTCCCACCTGAACATGAATGTGGTTCTCATATTAGCTGTTCATGAAATTACTTTCTCACACACCTTATGGTGACATGTTGTTATGCATTTTATTGGAATTGATTGACAAAGATGTCAACTCATTTTCATGTGAGCGTTTTCATGGTCGCCCATTCCATCTGTGTCCTACCTGTTTGCCGTCAGGTAATAAGTTGTTTAGTATTCCCGAACCTAAGTTCCCTCATCTATACAAGCCTACCTCATAGGCTTATTGCAAATTAAATAAGAGAAGACATATCACAACTAGCTAGTTCTTTGCCTAGTTTGAGCACTCAATAAATGTCAGTTATGCTCAATAAAATGTTATTGTTTTTGTCATTAATAGTTTTAGACCCAAGAATACTCTATCACGTATTAAGCAAAATATTGGGTCTGATCATGCATCTAATAAAGTTTATCTGTGAACCAACTACTGGAATTTGGAAGCAAAAGCAAAAGCCCTTGTATTTATGGAGCTTGAATTCCAGTGGATGTTTTCAGTCCAATTGATATTAAACGTGTAATCAAAATAGTGTGAAGAAGCCGAGTAAAATATATACAGCTCACTGTGGGGATTGTAGGGTAGGAGGACTTATTTTAATGTAAAGACTCAGAGAATCTCTCTTTATAAATTAAACTTTTGAGCACATTATGTGATCATGAAAAGGCAAATTATTCAGTATTTTAGTTCCATTTTGAAAAATGGAAACTTGCCAATGAACTTGAACCTTGATAAAGGAGGAGTAAGCAGTGATGGCAAATCACAGAGCTCGGCCGCATTACAACATAGTAGGTTAAAATCTTTATCTGTAACCTAGTAGTTGAAGAGGATGTTATAAAGCCAAACGGCTTTTAGCTCAAGTCTGGCCCATGGTGAATCCTTCAGAAATGCTCACAGTTGGTGCTTTTTGTTGATGAAGAATGATGATGCTGCTGATAATAATGACCCAAGGTATATTATAATACTGTAAGGTTTTGCAGATTGATCCCAAAAAGTTGCTTTAACACATATACTTGTAAAAACAAACAAACAAACAAACAAACAAACAAACAAAAAGTTAGCTCAACTAAAGAGTTCCAAGAAATTTTGAATGCCTACATATTTGGGGAGCTTTCATCATTTTAATAGAAAATAAAAAACCAATCCTAGGTATTAACAAATAATTTTTTTTAAATCCCCAAATCAATTGAACAGGTCTGTGAACCCGTTTTTCTACATTTTTGATCCCTGAACCATCTACCTCTGTCATCTGGAGAGCGTTTTAGGAAGACTTATTACTGCCTCAGACATCATACATTCTTTAAGAAACACTTCCAGAGTTAGGGAATACACTGTCAGAGTATACATAATGAATCATATATACTTGATTTGAAAAGCAATTTTATCCCTCTGAGAATTAAAACCTCTAAGAAGACTTCATGCTAATTATCAGGAAGTTAAGGCTATCAATGTGTTATTGTTGGCAGAAAATAAAAATAGAAAATAAGACTGTTACTTTTGTATTGACCAAATAATTGAATGTGGTTATTAATATTTTAGTATTGACTTGGAGATTTTAATTGTTAATTTTTAAAAACAAGCTTCAAGGTGCCAGTGGAAGAAATGCTATTACTATAAATGCAGAAAGGGCTTTCTTTCTTTCTTTCTTTCTTTCTTTCTTTCTTTCTTTCTTTCTTTCTTTCTTTCTTTCTTTCTTTCTGTTTTTGGTTTGTTGTTTGTTTTTGAATCAAATGTACTCGTTCATTGTTATGGATGCTGAGACTGGCAAATTCTCATTTTTCTTGAATATAATTATAAAAACTCCAGGATAACACAAGGAAGCCAGTAAAATGGAAATTGCTCTTTAAAAAGAGCTAACATTCTAAAGAAAAATACAGTTTATGCTTGTTCACATTATTTTCGTAATTCTTATTGGCATCATCAGTGATAAGCATTCTGGGGCTTCAGTTTTAAAGTATTCCAACTGAGGCCAAATGGGAAAGGAGTGATGGGCAGAGAAACAAGAATATATATATATATATATATATATATATATATATATATATATCCCAAGTAAATGTAAAGTACACTGCATTTTTACTTCTCTCTTTCTAAATTTCCCTGGAATCATGTGGGGTGGAGTACCTAGATTAGACATTATAGCTCTTTTCTCAAGGTTCTTTGTTTAGAGATGGTATAACTATATATATATATATATATATATATATAGTTATATATATATGATTTTTCCAACTGTATTTCCAAAACTATGCTCTATTTAGTAAGTGAGAGGAGGGGCTAGAATCTGTTGGTCTCCGATAATGACTGGTATGCATTTCAGGATACTTTGTGGTAGAAACTATAAGCTCCATGATTATTATATGAGAAACAAGGGACTAGATAGAGAGGAAAGGCTGGAATCTTATGGGCAAATACCTGTATCAGTGTCTTGCTTCCTAAACTTACTTGGTGGATTTGAGGAACAAATGACCTACTTTTTCTAAGCCTCAGTTTCCTCATCTGTAAATGAGGTTTTGTTCCTGGTATAAAATAAGGGCTCAAATTTTGTTAAGTACCAAACAATGTTATTGTTTTTTTAACTTATTTAGAAATCCAGAGGTAGAATGGCCTTAGTTGTGATGTCAGAGTTGTTGTTCTGATTCTCAGAGATTCTCTTGCACTGCCCTTTTCTGGGGCTTGGTTTTGACTCTAATCTAGTATCCTGTTGGGTATAGCTGTTTCCAATACGGCCACCACAAACAATAAAATCCAGAGGAAGGCAAGAGGGCTGATTTTTTTTTTTTTTTTTTTTTTTTGACTCTTTAGAAGTGAGCAAACTATTACCAATGTGCCCTCCCTCTAGTACTTTCCCCTCATGCATCCTCAACCAGAAATAATTCACACACCTTTTCCTAAACCACCCTCTGGACAAGGGAAGAGTGGCTGTACCATAATCTGTCTACTGTATCTCTGAGCTAAAATGGATATTATTGAGCAGCACGATCTTACAGTGAGTCCGATAGAAAACGAGATTTAAGACAGCTTACTCCACATGGGGAGGGTGTTGTTTTCACTGCCATAAGGAATTCGGAGCTTGAAATAGAAACCAAGCACAGGTTAAGAATGAAGTTATATGTTTTGCTTCTCTGAGTCTAGGTCATTGAGAAACTCGAGCCACGCCCTGTCTTTAATTAAATGCCCTTAAAGTACTGCTAGGAATTATTCTTAATTCATTTTCTTTACATCTTTATAGTCTTCTCCTTACTTTAATGGATATACAGTTAAAAATAGTAGACCCTATAGAAATGTGTGTTTCATAGTATTCAATTTTCAGGGGGCTTAATCAAAAAGTAGACCTCATCTCTCCATTTCCTTTTTCATCTTGACCATGGAGCCCATATGTTGTAATCTGTGTTTTGTGAATAATGAAAGATTGGTTTTCTAGATTTAGGGGTATTACACATTTTTAAATTAAGTGAAAATCACATGTTCTTGAAGGTATTAATTTTCCATGTTTCCTCCTATGTTTTCTCTGGATAGTAATGATCTGAAGTAAATAAACATGCCTTTCATATCGGTCTTCTTGAATTCAAACTGTTGATCTACAAATGTAACATTTTTGTTGTTCTTTGAGACATTTTTCTGTTACAGAGTCTTTATAATGAAAGGCAAGAGACATACATTTGAGGTCAAAAACACTTCCAGTTAGGTTCCAAGTCAATTGGTGAAGGTGTTATACAGTAAAACATTTTTGGCCAGACAATAGGAAAATGGTAAATTTGAAAAGACAGTGGGACAGTGCTGGAGTTGGAGCCAAAATAACTGAATTCAAGATTCCAATATTCCATTACCTAGATTTTTTCTACAAGACATCATCTCTTTTCAACTTGTTTAATCCTCTAAGGAACATAACAAAAGTATAACCAAAAGTAGAACTTTACAAAATGATTGAGGTTCACAAATTCACATTTTGATTCTATATAATTATTCTAAGATGCGTAAGTATTCCTATCCACCATCCCGCACAGACTTCTTTCTTGTTTCTTTGTCATTGTTTTTGGTTTTAGGAAAGGGGTACAATAATAGCAATGAGGAACCCCAAAGAGATTACTGCTTCTTATAATTGGTTGCACGGTCATTTCACTGTCTTTTAGCATATACCAGGTGGGTGTCATACATTTTTCATGTTTTAAAATGTTCAATACCGTATTTTTATTTTCCTTAAGTGAAAAACACATTCTTGAGGTCAAGAGTAACATGCCGTGTTTTATTATTTTAGATTGCAAGCAGCATATTTGGGTTTTATCTAATGGTTTTATCTAAAGAGTTGTGAACCACCTACATTTTGTGAAGAGAAATAAGAGATAATCTTCAAATTGTGTAACAGGGTAGGTCCTGTTTTTAGTTTTCTTATAGGAGTTTTCAGGAATATCTTCCATTCTTTGAGATCGTTGCCTTTCTATCAATAAAGTGTAATTAAACACACACACTCACACACACACACACACACATTTGACAAGATGATACATAAGAATTGTCAGAGAGAGAAAGAAAGCTACCCTTTGTGTCATTTCTAGATTCCCCTCTTTAGAAAGTGGTTCCTTTTGTGTCAGGAGTAAAAAGACAGACGTAAGACTCTTACTGAAGGTTTGTGCTGCTGTAAATGTACAATAGGAGCACAGAGCTAATTTACATCTCTTCCTTTTTTTTCCCCCTCCCTTATTTTGTTTGTGAACTTAATGTAGATTTTACCCCTTTTCTGCCTCCTATGTAATTCAGCCCAGTTGTCAGGGATACAATTTAAAAAATAAAAAGATATATCTTAAAAACATGTAAAAAGGGGAAGCAGGTATTTGTTTTAATCTTGAACATCAAGTTGACTAGTCCGACTCAGATCTTTTTGGTTCTTTCTTTATACGATGTCAATATTCTTTTAAAGTACAATAGAAATTTCTAATAGGTGCAGTCTTTTTCTCCTTAGTATACATAAAAAGAGATCTCAAAGAATTCTTTTTAATCCATTTCCACAATACAGTCTTTATAGATAATAACAGTTCTGATGGCAACACAGTGTCTTTTATTGTCAAGAATTCTCAAATGAAATAAAAATATCCTTATTCATAGAAAAATACTTTATATAAGTTTAACTTATTTTTAGATTTTTTTGTACTCAAACAATGTTTTCACCTAAACAGGCTTAAAGTTGAAAGTATCTTGCCCTGATTGAAAGGGAAAATTAAAACTATTATCCATAAGATTAAATAATTTTTAAAAAGGAAAATATAAATGTTATTTATTTGCAAAAATGCATCTAAGACTTTTCTTATAATCTTATTCACCTTATAACAATTAATATAATCAATGTTTATGTAGTAATTAAAATATTATAAAATGAATTCATCCATTCAAGATATATTGCTATGTGTCAGACTCTGTAGTAGGCACTGAGGATATACTATTAGGCTAAAATAACACACAGTTACAGCCTTAGTATCACAGACAAAGCCAAGAGTCTTTCAAATGCATTATTATAAGAATAATAAATGTTATAGGTAGAAGTAGATTACGCTACGAAGATGAATAACAAGCTGATTTGTCAGAAAGAACAGGACAACTTGCAAGAGGAAATGAGGGTTGAATGGGGATCTGAAGGAAAATGAGGAGTTAGGTAGGTAATGAGGAAATAAAGAAATTTCCCAAGGGGGGCATGTTTGGGATTCTGACTGTATGCTGTTAGGCAAATATTGATCCATTTTTAAATAGGGGAGGGGACATGGTTATACATGTATTTTGAGAAGCTTATTCTGATCTGTTTGTGGGGTCAGAATAATAAGAGGAATCTAACGAGAAAACAGTTTTTAAAACTATATATATATATATATATATATATATATATATATATATATATATATATATACACACACACACACATATGTTATGGTATTTTTGGTGGCGGCATTAAGAACGGTAGGAGAAAACTGACA